>NC_072795.1:136835000-137460000 GCF_028583425.1 Eublepharis macularius
GGGTCCAAATGTGCTGTCTGACAAAACTGGTTTTGAAGCATTACAGAACAACTCTGGAGCACGGACAATGACCGATCAATAAAAGGAAGCATAAAATAACATGTAGGATGGGGACTATGGTTCTCTTTGACTTTCTGAAAAACTCATTGTGTCTCCAGCCACAGTATGAGGCGTTATGAAGATTACTTCGTGGATTCCGGTACCTTTATGTGCAGAAATCAACTTGTGAAACTTTTCAAGGCATGCAGATAAACATTGTTGCCTGTTTAATTGGCGTAGCTGATAGTGTGCAGGCCAGCTGGTTAGACTGTAACTGGGAAGAGTGGCGGTCAAATTCCTTATGGATCATGGAGCAGACCCTTTCTCACAGCCTAACCTCCATCGCAATGTTGTTGGAAGGCCAAAATGTGAGTGCCCCAGTGGTAATTTGAAGAAGGGTGGGTTAAAAACAAAAGTGCTACTTATGATTCTGCTGTTTAAAAACATAGCTACAGGCACTGGTTGAGAAGCTGGCAATCAAATAAATAACGATAATAACAACCAGTATCAGGCACAACTCGTAGTCTCTCTACACAGACGTGAAGAACATGTGTCGGGACTCGGGAGATGCAATGTTAGCCGGAAAGGGTAGTTTATAAAGACAGAGCCAGCAGGGCAAAGGCTTTGCTATAAACTGGAGCTGTGTGAAGGAACTCTGAAATGCCAGAAGAGAAACTTCAGTCCGTTATAACCTCTCCAGGTCCAACCCTGGCTCTGGAAGGCAGCTCCAGCCTATTTCCATTCCTCGCTGCCCTCTGGTTGTGATCTCACACTGTTTTAAACTGGAGAGGTGAAATTGACAGCGCCTTCGGGAGACAAAGATGAAATGAACAAACTTTCTGAGGAGCGATCTCCACCAGCTGTTTTTTAAAACTAACATTGCGTCTCCCTACACTTGATGAACGCGCCCCGAGGCATCTTGTGTAGCGAGACTCCCAGTTCTCATTCTGTTTCTGTGTTTCCATATTGTGATCTATTTGCCTCTCTCAAGAGTTCCAGAGATAAGACTCCACCAAAGCAGAAGACGGAATACGTCTCCATCAGACCTCGGATCAGACCATGGAAACAGAGACAAGGGGGGGTGGGGGAAATATCCCTGGATATCTCACAGTGCATTTAAGGTGGTGCTGTTAGCCCCTTAAGATCCCTTAAGAAAGTGGTTCTCAAACTCTGGGTCTCAGTTCAGAACTGGACCATGAGGCTCGGACTGTTTAGCTGGAGAGAAAGGAAAAAAGAGGGCAAATCTGCTCCTTTATCTCATCTTCATCCCCAAGGATCTGGCTTTATGTGGGAAGTAATAGCTTACCCTCTCTGCCTGTAAGACCCACACCATCACTGGTGAATCTAACTTGACACCCCCCCCCCTGAGCTTGCGTCCCTGGGCCTCAAAAAGTAGAGTAGGTGTAAAAGTGGGTTCCAAATAGTTTGCGAACCACAGTCTTAAGCACAAAATTATAGCAGAGTTGTGAGCCCCCACGTGAGGACTCTCGGTTCTTGTTCTGTTTCTGCGTTTCCATATTGTAAGGCACGCAAGCTTTATCTTGGGGATAGCCAGGGGTCATTTCGTAGAAAAAGAGCTGGAGGAACTCGTTAGCATAACTCATCAGCACAACTCATTAGCATATGCCACGCCCCTTGACATCACTAGAAGTGTGTCATTAGCATAACTGATTTGCATATGCCACACCCTCTGACATCACCTATCCCAGCTGTTTTGGATCCAATCCTGGCCATTCAGGGCCAAAATTGGGCCCAAAATGGCAAAAAGGGGCTGAAAATGGCTGAAAAGGGGCCCAAAATGGTCAGGATCAAGCTGCTGCTGAGCAGCCATCAAAGGCCCTATCCGGGCCATTTCAGCCCCAATCTAGGCCAAAACGGGCCCCAAATGGCTGAGACTCATGTGGGCGGGGCCACCTGACATGTGACCTCTTTGGGGAACTGCTAGAACTGAGTTCCTGCGTGTTCCCCCTCAAAATGAGCCCTGGGGATAGCTGAAATCAGTTCCTTCTGCATCTCCCAAGCCTGTATCGCTCCTTCAGCCTGGGTGAGTGACTGTTTTATTTCTAGCCTGACAGCCTGAGACTCAGCTTTGCTAACCCTATTTCTCTGGACCTCTTTTCCTTCACCAATGAAAACCTGAAGTAGGGGTTGGGGAGACTTTAAATAACAGCCATACAGTTACCACCACATACCTGCATATTGATCCACATGTTGTGGATGGTGTTACTTGAGAGGATTGGCCAATATTAACTTGCTGACCAGTGACTTCTCAGAAATCTGACTCTACAGTCAGAAATAGGAAATGCTCCCGTATGCTACCCTGCCCCCAGGTTGCTGTTCCCACTCGCTGTGTGTCACAGAAGAGAGATTGTACAATCCCCCGCAAGACAACTTTGGTTTAAGTCTTCTTACAGAATTTTGAGCATTTTAATGTTCTTATTGTGCTCTTTATGCTGGAGGGCAACCCTGGTTAATGCAGAGGGGCATTTGTTATGCAACTGAACTTTCTGGTCAGTGCCACGAAAGAGCAATTAAAGCAAAAAAAATGCTTTAAGCTGCATGTGTAACACTATCCTTAGATATTCCCTGTCATGTACTGATAAAAACTGAAAGGAGTTGATCACATTTGAATCCCACACATATATAGTACAAATTGGATTTATCCATTTTAGTGTAAAACCACTCCACATTGTAGGACAAGTTAGGAATCTGCACTTAATCCATAATTATAATTGCTAAAAAGTGAGTGTGTGTGTGTGTGTTGAACTTGAGTTTCCATAACTGCTGTCCAGCTAGGATGGCTTGCCTCACTGAGTTTTTCAATGTCTGTCTGCTCTGAAGCAGCCTAACACCTACAAACAGCATATCGGGAGTGGAGTCTTGTCGTGTCTAGTGTGTACCACTGCCGGTAGAGGCTCGCATAACAGAATGATTCTCTATGCAAAAATATTCTGTATATAGATAGAATATAGGTGTGGGGAAGCAGGGTTCCTGCAGCCTAGATTTCATTCTGCCATGCTCAGTTTGCGTCTAGAGGAAGGTGTGGAAATAGGCCCCTGCTACTGTAACGATAAACAGGACAAATCTATGTCTGGGCTATACCCTCTTGAGTTCCAAGCGAGTGTTTCCAAGACTCCCTACATTAGTCCCTTCATGCAGAAAATGAAATGTTGGAGAGATGGGCTCCATCCTAATCTTATACCTGACATGCTTCATTTCTACATGAAGAGGACTTTTCCACAGAAAGGAGCCTTTGACTGGGTGAGCCTCCAGCCGCCCTCTGCACATCTCAGTCTAGATTAGGGTGGCCAGGTCCCCCAGGAGCCCAAACTGGAGGATGGGTGTGTGGAAGGAATATGTGCATCCAGAGGATTTTCTTCACACGTGCAGCATGCACATGCTCTGGAGCACTTCCTTGTTGTGCCAGGAATGACGTCATTCCCACCACCGCAACAAATGCTCTAGAGCACACTGTGGGGGCTCCTGGGGCTGTTCCCCTGCCTCTTCCCCCCCCCAGCCAAGTCAGAGGTGGCGGGGGCAGAGGCTGGGAACAGGGTATATCCCACCAGGGTAAAGGGATCCATAATCTGGATTCACCAATGTGTGATTCAATATATCCTGTTTTAAAATATACCTGAAAACACCTATTTGGCATTATTCAGATATATCTGGATTTAACTGTCTATTTGGGTATATTCAGATAAACTAGTATTTACATTTCTGAATTATCCAGATATATTCCAGAATATCCAGGAACTGCATTTTATAGGTTGCAAAATCTTGTCCCCCGCTCTGAAGTTTGCCCAGGCTACCGGAGGAGGGAGATGGGAGGCAATGTTACTTGCCTGCCAGCCACATGCCAGGTCTGACTGGCTGCCTTGTTAATACCGGCTTGCCAGCCTGGGTCCTGGGGTTCTCTGGTTTGATATTGGTTCTGTTGGGCTTGCAATGGCCCCAGGTTCCACCTGGCATCTGACACTGTTTCTGTAGGGCTTGTAACAGTGTCTCTTGCTTCAGGGCCGATTCCAGATGGCCAGAAATTGCGGTTTTTCTGCGGAGATAATCGCTTACCGGCCACACGTTCACTTTCGTCTCCATCCTCTTTGACTCGTAGCATCCCGTGCCGTCCCGCTTCCGGATGTTCGCACGGCCAACTGAGGTACCCGGGATTGGTTGTTTCCTCCCCGTCACAGTTGACGTCGGGGGGCCTTCATTGGTTCGCATTTTGTTTTTGGTTTTTTGGTTTTTTATGTGTTTTGCGCAAATGCACAAACGCACAGGTATGCGAATACACAGCGTCGACGTTTGTGTGCTTTTGTGCATTTGTGCATTTGTGCGCATTTGCGCAGTTTGATGTGCGCAAATGTGCGACTGCGCAAATAGCGCCCGGTTTTAAAAAAAAATTAAGGGAATATTGTTGCCGGCTGGCCAGCAAAGGAAGGAGGGAAAGGGGAGGGCCTCTCCACGGCGACAAAGTGTCCAGAAGTGTGCAAACCCGCAATACGGTGTTCACACCGTCCGCTTATAGAGCGCAACCGAGCGCCATGGACCGCAGGTAAGCCAGGATGGGAAATTGCGGGGATTTACGAGTGCTGTCGCTGAAAAAGCGAAAGCACTCGCTTTATTTGTGCCCGTCTGGAATCGGCCCAGGTTGGTTCTGCTGAGATCCTCTGGTTTGGCATTGGTTCTGTTGGGCTTTGTTGGTGCTGCTCACATTGGGAGGTCTGGCCAGCATGATTGCTCGTGTGTGTTTGGCTAAGGCTCTTTTTTAGGTTTCTGTCTTTGACCTGGAGAAAGCATGGAATATTGTTTTTTTTCCCACACATGAAATAATGGAGAGTGGCTGGGGGGTACCATTTCAGGGGGGGCTCAGGATTAGCCCCCCTGACCCAATTGACTTGAAACTTGGGGGGTCTTTAGTGGACAGGCAGGCCTAGGATCTCTGCAATTTTGGTGTAGTTTCCTTGAAAAACAGCCCCTCCACCCCCTGGAAATATTCCCCCATAGTGAGCTGAATATATTCAGGATTCGGAATGAAACCTGAATCAGAATGCTATAGTGGTATTTTTTTGACCTGAATATTGGGAATACAGAATATAAGTGGTATTCTAGATACCTGAATCTGAAAAAATGCAATTTTTTTAGTTCACACCCCATTCACCACCTCAATGAGAGCTAGGCCTGAAAAAAATGAGAAAGGAGAAGGGATTTTTAAAAAGGAAAAGTGAGAGGAAATGTGGCAAGGTGGATTAGGAAAGGAGCAGGAACGGGCCTGAAAGAGGCAACTGAATGGTAACAGCCAGGCTGCATTTATGGCTTGAGCAGCACAATCCTCTGTGGAGTGACTCCCATCAGAGCTTAAAGAAATGAATTGGCTTCAAGTAGAGTAACTCTTCTGTCATTTTCATTCAATGGACTGAAATTTCTGGAAACATGATCTCGTTTTACATTCCAGAGAGAAAAGACTGGCATTTCTGCTGAAATTCAAACGAAGATGGAGCTTGGGTGGAGAAGGACGTAGTAATCTAAATGAAATTGGGGTAGTGGCAGATTTTAAAACACACCAACTTGGCATCGCCAAAGCAAGGAGGAATCATACCGAACAGTCACTTATGGGAACTAACTTGTCCTAACTGAAATATTTGCCCAAAACCTGTTGCGTGCTTTTCTTGGCAGTTGCATAACAGAGACATGTGCATGCCAGACTGTTGCACAACCATCCAACTTTGAACTGTCTAAGGTTTACTTTACATTCGCTAGATATCGGATGGGGGGGAAAACATTAGCATAACTGCAAAAACAAATATGCGTCAGATGATTCTCTCGCCACACAATTTCAGATAATGAAAATGAACCCCTGTTCCAACTGATGAAATTACAACCTGGGCTGATTTGCTTCATTGTGATACAAAAGCCTTACAATGCAAACCAATGCAGTTACTCTAGACTACTCTGTAGTGGTCATGGTGTCGGACTAAGGTCTGGAAGACCCAAATTCAAATCTCCACGCTCCCTCAGAAGCTCTCTGTATGATCTCACTCTCTCAGCCTAAGCTACCTCACGGGGTGGGGGGGAGTCATTGTGATGATCTAATAGAAAAGGGGAGAAGGATGGAAGCTGCTTTGGATTTCCAGTGGGCAGAGAAATGGGATAAATACCTAATAAATAAACAGAGCTTATTTCTTGGGGCTGAGACTGGAGTAATTGCAAAGGGATGGTGTTGTAAACTGTGCTACAGTGTGTTGGAGATGGCATTCATTCATTTGGGTTTTATAGTATAGTGAAGTTCTTGGAGGGGACTAAAGGACCCAAATAGGTTTCTGTCCCCCAAAAGCATGTCTAAAAAAGGACAAAGGGCGGGGGGGACTTAACCCAAACAAAATCGAATTAAGAAACAAAAAGGTTAAAGAAATCCCAATCCACGGGCCAAATATTAAAATTATTAAATATATATACATATACACAGGGCTCATTTCTAAGGGGAACGCGCAGGAACGCAGTTCTGGCAGTTCCCCAAAGAGGTCACATGTCAGGTGGCCCTGCCCACCTGACTCTCGGCCATTTTGGGCCTGTTTTGGCCTGGATTGGGGCTGAAATGGCCCGGATAGGGCCTCTGACAGGTGCTGGATCACTCTCCCGCTCAGCAGCAGCCCGATCCTGACCATTTTGGGCCCCTTTTTTGCCATTTTGGGCCCAATTTTGGCCCCGAATGGCCAGTATTGGGTCCAAAATAGCCAGGATAGGTGATGTCAGGGGGGGTGGCATATGCTAATGAGTTGTACTAATGAGTTCCTCCAGCTCTTTTTCTATGAAATGACCCCTGCATATACACAAAAATGTATATATTTATTATAGGATAATGTAAAAACAAGGTCAGGGTCAAGGTAGCATAAGGTTCTTGTTTTGAGTTTTTTGTATCATTTTAAACTGAATCGAGAATGTATTTCGGCAGGGCTTTTTTCTGGGAAAAGAAATGATGGAACTCAGTGGGTTGCCCTTGGAGAAAAAGGTCACATGGCTGGTGGCCCCGCCCCCTGATCTCCAGACAGAGGGGAGTTGAGATTGCCCTCCGTGCTACTCGGCGTCGTGGAGGGCAATCTAGACTCCGCTCTGTCTGGAGATCAGGGGGCGGGGCCACCAGCCATGTGACCATTTTCAAGAGGTTCCGGAACTCCGTTCCACCACGTTCCAGCTGAAAAAAAGCTCTGTACTTTGGCCTACAACAGTTTTTCACATTATCCTGTAATAAATACATGTATGTTTGTATATTGATATATATTTGTTTTTATATGTAGTAATTATAATATTTGGCTGTTGGATTGAGATTTCTTTAACCTTCTTACTCCATAGGCATGCCTTCAGTTAACTTCCTCTGGTTTCCTCTCATCCTGGGGCGAGTTGCATATTCCACAGAATAAAGTGGTAAAAGGCAAACTGGGCTGTACCCCTTCCAACTGCTTGTTTCAATGTTCCCCAATGCAGGGCGTGGACGGGGGGGAAGCCTGCACAAATTAAAATTGCATGCTTGAGAAAATCCCACACTGCACACTTCATGCTGTATTGATTTTGAAACCTACAACCAATCCTCACCCAGCCCACTGGCTGATCTTGTGGCCTAACCTACCTTGCAGGGTGGTTATGAGCCTAGAATGGAGGGGAGAATTGTGAGACACATCCACAGCATCCTGGAGGAAGGGCAGGATTAGAAGGTGCCAGAATAAAAGAATAAACCCATCACTGCTTGGTGCCCGCTGTGAAACAGGCCTGAACAAGTTTATGTCTGAACTGGCCCTCAGTCCCTTCTGCACTGGAGCCATAACTTCTCACTTTCCCTAAAGTCAAGCTGAAAAGCATGGAATCCACTTGTACGTGGCTGTTCACACCTCCCTAAAACTCGATATTAAAATCTTTATTTTTGATACCCAGATATTTAGTCCCCTATACAATATTCCCACCTGTACCAAAGCATAAAGAATAAAAAAAGAAACTTGCCCCTGTGCTCTTCAAACCAGCAATTGCATTGGTCCTGCATTGGACTTTAATTTTGTTTTAAAAGGTAAAAAATGGAGGAAGGATGGAAAGGAGGGGAGGGAGAGAGGCTGGATAGATGAGAGTAACCAATCACAATGCAGTGGGCTGGCAGGAGGTGGGAGAGGGGGATAAGGGTGGAACACTAGAAAAACGGAACAAAGAGTATGCACAGAGAAAAAGCCCACCCCAAAGAAGATTTTTTTTTTTAAAGTAAGGGTATAAGCGTTCCCAGGAAAGCTGGGGGAAAGCCACATAGCAGCCGGAGTGACTACTCATGGCAGCAAATCAGGTGCAGAGGGTCACCAAAAAAAAATGTTGCAGGACAGGAAGTGAACTGGCGAAATTGTCCAGGGCAGCAGGGGGCCTCAATTTGTCATTAAAATATATGAATTAGAAACTGGACAAGCCCTAAGGGTGGCTCACCTTCTCTGTGACCGTCCCTCTGGTTGCTCACCATACATCAAAAAGGAACTTGGGTGAAAAAAGGATGCAACTGCACATTCCTTCTGCTTTTTTTCCTCAGAGCTTCTGCATTCGTGCGCTGTACAAGCAACGGGATCAGCAACCGGATGGACCAAAGCTGGTCTCCCGAGCAACATGGAGGATGGTGTGGCCACAGCAACACATCTTGCGGGCAATCTAATTCAGAGTCTGGGGCTTGCCTGTGACCCTCCTATGAAGCTAGTTGCTAACGGGGGGGGGGGGGGGGGCACACAGAGGAATTGGCATAATACCCAGGCAGATGCCGACCCCACCTGTCAGAGATGTGTCAGAGATGCCTGAGATCGTGCCCTGGCCTGTCATTAAGCGTATGGCACTGGCATGTCTTAAATGTGCTTCTGCGTATTTCGACACTCTAGACGGCATAAATGCCCGTTTAGAGACATCAGAGGTTTCGCAGAGAGATGACTACCCCTCCCATCCTTCGGGGCTGGAACAGGGGGCGTGTTCAGAACGCCAACAGAGCCATTGGCTTTCCAGACGCCAAAGCAGCAGCCAGGGGCCACCTGTGAATCTTCAGTAACTGACAAGACACCTTTATTATTATTATTAAAAAGTGTTAGTAGAGCTTGATCCCGCCAAAGTTACACACCTTTTTTTTTTTTAATCTTGAAAGAGAATTGGTCACGTGCATAGTGTGTTTACGGGAATGAGTCAGATAGTGTTGTTTCAACTGAATCCCCTAATTCTGGAAAAATGTGTTGGAGATCAAGCCCTCTGTCAATAATTTGATTCAGCATTGTCTGTTTTTGTTCGGTTTTTTTATGTGCTTTTTTTTGTAATCCATGTTTGTAACTTAGTTGGTGGCTGTATTCCTTTCTGGGCTTTTTGTTTGTTTGGAAAATTAATAAAATAATTTTAAATTTTTAAAAGAAAAGAATCCCCTAGTTCTATACTGAATCCAAGTTTCTGAGAAGAACGAAGCACTTGTCACAATTGCGTGCTGACCTGAATATTCACTGCAGATTAAATTAAAGTCTAATGCCAAATCACAACCCACTGGCCCGCATCTATTCCAGCCAAAGCCACCCCTGCACGTTTTCTGATTAGGAGGCGGATTCAGCAACCTGCAGTAGAGCGCAGGTTCTTAAGCGGACGTGCTTTAATTAGAGAGTGGGGGAAGGTTGGTGTCCAGCCAGCTCAGCGTGGGGACATCTGTGCATCTAGGCAGAAGGGATACAGGGGTGAAGGGGGGGGCATACTAAATTAAGGCACCTCTGGGGATGCCAAGGAAGTAACTGGATCTTTGAAGAAGCATTAGGCTTCTGAGAGCAGTGCAGTTTGGCTGAGCAGAGGAAGTGAGGCGACCAGTGCAGCAAGAAAAGGAAAGGCCGTTTCACACGTGTGAATGGGTGGCTGCAGACCTTGTGCTGCAAGTAAAACTCCTCTCTCCCCGCTCAAACTCCCCTCCCCATGTGCATTCATTCAATGATCGGGCAAGTCAAGGTTTGCAGAAGTAAACCAGGCCTAAGTCATATGGATATGGGGGGGGGTGAAAATGAGAGGCAATTCAACTAGAATGAATAAATGAATCGCTTATCAGAGGGGGTGAGGAAATGGCATTTCTCAAGGTTCCAATGTAACGTCTGAAGTTTTTTGTTTTTTTAAAGAGCCGTATCAGGCAGCACCTCGGCACCCAGACTCTGAAAGAACACAATGGATGGAAGAGCAGTGAGCCACTTCAGCAGGGCTGGTGCCACCATTGAGGCAGTGAGGCAGGTGCTGTGGGCACTGGGGCGCAGGAGGGGGTGCTGGAGGGGGTGCTGGGGGCGGAGGCACATGCCATGGAGCTGGTGTGGCTGCCCCGCAGCTGCTGCAGCGGCCCAGCCCTGCACTGCTGCCGCTGCACATGCCCCCAGCTGGGTGCAGCAGCCACAGGGCAGGCACAGGAGGCGGCCAGGGTGGCGTGCGGAGCGTGGGCAGCCTCCGCACGCCGCCCCAGCCACCCACCGGCCAATGGGCCCAGCTTTACTGCATGATGATGTCATCACGTGGTGACATCATCACACAGTCCAGGGGCACGTGCACACTGGGTGCGTGTGCACATGGGGGTGGCCGCAGGCACCAGAAACCCTGGCACCGGTGGTGCACTTCAGCCTAAGACAGTGGGCCTCAACCTTTCCAGACCTAAGACTCCCTGAAAGCAAGTGGGAACACAGTTAAGACCTCACTGGGGTCCAGGCCAGGAGCCCGAGCAAAGGTGTATCATAGTAAGGGACAAGACGAGAGTCAAAGTTACATAGGAGTCCTTTCCTGCCCTGACTTCATTTCACCATCCTGCTATAGTGGCAGGGGGTGAAATTGACAGAGCCTTCCAGAAGCAAAAATAAAATTAACAAACCCTCTGAAGCCCATCTCTGCAGGCTCTGTGTACAGAGGTGAAATTGACAGAGCCTTTGGCTCTCTCTTTTTAAACTATGCTTCCTGGCTAACGCTGCATCTCCCTGTACATGAGTGTCCTCGTGTAAGATCCAGAGGAGTTAGCCGTGTTAGTCTGTAGTAGCAAAATCAAAAAGAGTCCAGTAGCACCTTTAAGTCTAACCAATTTTATTGTAGCATAAGCTTTCGAGAATCAAGTTCTCTTCGTCAGAAAACTTGATTCTCGAAAGCTCGTGTAAGATGCCTCATGTAGAGAGACTCTCAGCATGTGTGCAAAGAAGCACAGGAGTGGGAATCCCCTGCGCTCTACACATGCACACTAGAAGTGTGGAGTCTCCAAAAAGTGGGGGGGAGTAGCCCCCTACCACTTGATCTATAGGATCTCTGTGAGGCCCGTCAACTCATAGGGCTGAAGAACACAGCCCTAAGGCACAGTAGACTGGGGAGGAGGGACTCTTCTATGGCCGTGGGTTTACACTTTGGGGCAAGTGTTACAAGGCCTGTGGCTAATGCCTGGGAAAGAGGGCGCCAAGTTAAACCATGCACAAAAGTCAGCATGACCTGTCCTGCACAACTGGAAAGTGTTTTATTTTCTCATAGTGAAACCTGTCCTTAAAAAGAAAATTCTGCTCAGTGTTGCACAACTGCCGGGAAAGCCTTGAGTCGTTCATGATGCAAGCCTTCTGGATGTACGTATGCACCTGGGTACATCAAACAGCCTTGATATCCCCCTGGCCTTGTCCAAGAGAACATTTGCCTCCCTCCCCATCTGCTGGGAGCATGCAACTTGTGTTCTGGGAATGACCAGATAACATTCGCTTGCACTGTGCTGTCCGCAAACAGAGTCTGGCTGGTAAGTGTCCCCTGGCTGGTTAAACAACGTCATGCTTAACTTGTTGTTTTGCTGTGGAAATAATTACAAAAATAAGACCGACGAACTCATCCTTCATTGCCACCCACCCCTTTGCTGTTGCCCGTGAGGAGAGAGAGATGGTAACTCCTTGTCCTGCTGCTAGCTAGGCCCAGCTGTTATGGGCGATGATTTACAGTTTTATGATATAGTTAGCATGCTGGAGAATTCCAGAAGGGGAACTCCAAATGGAAGCCAGTCCTCTGAACAAGCTCAGTTCTGTCCACAGGCAAATATGCAGACTTCTGGGCTTTGCAGAAGTTTTAATCAGAAAGGGCTTTGATTAATGAAGAGTTCTGTGTAGCTCAAAAACATGCATGCTACTGTCACACCAAAAGGAACACTTGATAAAATGAATCATTTCATCCAATTTTTTTTAAAAAAATGTTTTTGAGGCTTCTTGCAACAGATTCATGACAGATTACCCATTACTTAGAAGAAGAAAAAAAACCCTTGTCTCCTGCTTCTCTCACTATTAATGCCAGCTTATGAAGACCAGCTTACACCAGCACTACAGCAATGAAGATGCATACAAAGACCACCGGCTACACAATTACATAACAATTCTTACTTCGAGCGACACCACTTTAGTATTCCCTTGACTGCAACGGGGGGAATCGGCCACATGCTTAGGCTGCAATTTTGCGCCCAGCGAAGCAAAGCGAGCTGCCCTGAACGCACCACCACCTGCTTCCTAGCAAATCGCTACTCTGTATAACTGCGACGCCAACGAGCCTTCCTAGCGCAGAACTTTGGCGGATCCTGCGCCTCCCGGCTAAACCGGGAGCCAGCAGAGCTGCTCCGAAGCATTTTGCCTGCACGATCCCGGCAGGGCGGGAGGCGGGCCTGGCAGCGGCCGGGCACTGGGGGAAAGAGCCCGATCCCGGGGGAACCTGGAGCGTTTGCTGGGAGCAGAGCGTGAGCAAATGCTTTGCAAACCACGGAGCCAAAAATCCGTCCTCGCTGCGGAATGGCGTCCTTACCCGGGTGCCCTTCTCCCACCGACTCCGAAGTAAACATGAACACGGCTTCGTGGCCCAGCGCCGGGTCGCACAGGCTGTCCAAGGTCCCGTTCATGGCTCTCGGCCGCTTCGCTCTCCAGAGCTGACCGTGGCGATCGCTGCGCCCACCCAGGCGCGAAGGGCTCCCCTGCCAGCCCGCGATCCCCGCTCTTCCTGCGGCTGCAGCTGTCACTCGCCCGGCCTCCTATATATGGAAAAGCGAAAGCGCCTCCGGGGTCATGTGAGGCGCCGGGAAGAGCCCATCGCGGCGCGCAAGGGCGCGGAGGGGGAGAGCCCGGCCGGCCGCCCAGCCCCTCCGCCCCTCCCCGCTGCGGTCTTTGCAAGAGGCGTCCGGGCCGGGCCGCGCGGGGAAGCGGCGATGCGCGGCCGGAGAGCTTGCGGGGCTGGAGGAAGGGGAGCGGGAGGCGGCGGCCCAGAGCACGGCGGAGAGGGGAGGTGGGGGGTGGGGAGCTGATGCGATCTGGCCGGGATTGGGCTGCCTGATGCAACGGGGCTCTCTGCCGTCTCTTGCGAGCCGCGCTCACAATCTGACACCCGTGCGTGAGGGTTCACAAGTTGCAGGGGACGCGTGTGCAGTCTGTGTGCAGCATGGTGGAGGAGAGTGCCCTCAAGTCTCAGCTGACTTATGGCAGTCCCTCGTGGGGTTTTCAAGGCAAGAGACTATTAGAGGTGGTTTGCCATTGCCTGGCTCTGCAACCCTGGCGCTTCACTGGGGGTCTCCCATCCAATTACTATCCAGGGCTGACCCTGCTTAGCTTTGCAGATCTGACAAGCTCTGGCTCATCTGGGCTATCCACGCTGGTCATGTACAGCATATATTTATTTTTCTTTATATGTCTGTTGAGTAACCCTCCTGTTACACTGAACACATGCGACTGAAAGAGTGCAATTGTTCCATTGCTAGCCATACACGAAATTGCCTTGTGCTGATTCAGACCTTTTCTTTATTTTATTAGATTTATATCCTCCCCTCCCCAAGAATGGGCTCCGGGCGACTTCCATCAAGGACAGCCCACGGTACACAGACTGGCACCAGCTCTCAAGGATCTCAAGTACAGAGGCCTTTTCCATCCCCTGCCCCCTGATCCTTTTAGCTGGAGATGCCAGGGATTGAACCTGGGACCACCTGCATGTGAACAGATGCTTTGCCACTGACCACTGACCCCTCCCCTCCCCCTGACCTGGACAGCCCAGGTGAGCCTGATCTAGTCAGATCTCAGAAGCTAATTCCTTGGTTAGGAATTAGATGAGGGACCTCCAGTGAAGACTGGGGTTGCAGAGGCAGGCAATGGCAAACCACCTCTGTTAGCTTCTTGCCATGAAAGCCACACCGGGGTCGTCATAAGTCAGCTATGACTTGAGGGCAGTCTCCATCACCAGTGACCCCTCCATAAAATTTAAATGCACGTGAAGCTGCCTTCACTGATTCAGGCTGTTTGGTCCATCAAGGTCAATGGGGTCTACGCAGACTGGCGGTGGCTCTCTGGAGTCTTGGGCAGAGACCTTTCACATAACTGACTGCCTGGCTTTTTTGACGGGAGGTGCCAGAGGTTGCATCCGGGACTTTCCGCATGCCAAGCAGATGTTCTACCGCTGAGCCCTGGCCCCTCCACACACACTGGCTCTTTCTTACAAATAGATGTAGACCTGTACAAGCAGAGTGTGCGTGGGTTCATTGTGAGAGGTGAGCAGGGTTCTGCGTACAGTGTACACTTCATTTTTCATTGCATCACTTGCATGTTGCATCCAACTTGTGTACAGCTGAATGCGTGATTCAAACCACACATCTTGCAACTGACTCTTGGTTTTATTTTTAAAATAAATGTACAGGGTTCCTTACAAAGTGGTGTATGCACATGCATGCAGGATGTATTTGTGTTCGCTGTTAACTTATGAACAGAGCTAAATATATAAAAGGACTATCTT
The DNA here is from genome assembly GCF_028583425.1 of Eublepharis macularius. Lineage (NCBI taxonomy): Eukaryota > Metazoa > Chordata > Lepidosauria > Squamata > Eublepharidae > Eublepharis > Eublepharis macularius. The sequence goes on from NC_072795.1 coordinate 136,849,809, forward strand.
AGTCCTCTACTATCTTAGATAGTAGAGTCCAGTAGCACCTTTAAGACTAATCAACCTGATTGTTGCATAAGCTTTTGAGAACCACAGCTCTCTTCATCAGATGCATCGTCAGAAGAGAGCTGTGGTTCTCGAAAGCTGACGAGGCATCTGACAAAGAGAGCTGTGGCTCTCGGAAGCTTACAATGCATCTGACAAAGAGAGCTGTGGTTCTCGAAAGCTTATGCGACAATAAAGTTAGTCTTACAGGTGCTACTGGACTCTTTACTATTTTGCAGCTACAGACTAACACAGCTAACTCCTCTAGATCCTAGACAGAATAATTCCTATCTAATTTGATTGATTTCAGGGGGCTTAGACCGGAACAACTCTGCAGAGGATTGCATTTGCAAAGGGGGGTAGGTTCACTTGCCTGTGGCGTCGCAACTGAAGGCAGGTGTAGATCAGATTTTAATCTTTCTGTTAATACACACACAACTCTGTGGCTTGTGTTGAATATGTGGTTCCAAAGATGGAATGGGGGAGGGGGGAAATTTGCCGCCTACTACTACAGACCACCAAGTTTGCTCCACTGTGCTGTTCGTGAGGATCTATTAACACACATACACAGGATAAAATTTTTGTGAAGTTCAGTGGGCTGCAGTAGTGAGCATAAATGGGAAAAACCCTCTGCAAGGTGCCCTCTGTATTTCACTTAATACAAGCAAGTGTGTTGTTGTTAACTTAATATAAACAAGTGTTGTTGTTAATGTAATGTGTTTACTGTGTGCAGTCCTAAACAGTGTTGCACCCTTCTAAGCTCATTGGCCTCGATGGACTTCAACAGGTGTAATTCTGCTTAGGACTCCACAACAAGTCTCTTTTATAGCAGCTTGCTCTGAGGCTTAGCAAGGGCAGCAGGCCAGGCAGAGTAGTACAAATTCACTTTCTCATTGAGCTGGCGCGTGCCCCTTAAACCCCTGTAATGATTGCTCAGCTAGGTCTTCAAATGCAGGTCTGTCGGGACTGTTTCTAGATTATTTATACTCTGTTTTTCTCTCCAATTGGAACCCAGAATATCATCATTCTCCGCTTCTACAGTCTATCCTCACAACAACCCTGTGAGGTAGGTTAGGCTAAGAGTGTGTGACTGGCCCAAGGTCATCCAGCAAGCTTCTAAGGCAAAGTGAGGATTTGAACCTGGGATTCCCAGAGTCTAGTCCAACACCCTAACCACTACACCGCACTGGCTTTATAGACTGAAGCAGACACTGGGCTTAACATAGTAAAGCGGTTCAGTCATTGAATACTGTTTGATTGAAAGACAGGACTTGATATTTTTAGGGCTTTATTTTTAAAGGTCTACAACCACCCATTCCCCATAAGAGTCATCCATGTGGTAATTAGTAAAGAGTCCAGTAGCATCTTTAAGACTAACCAACTTATTTGTAGCATAAGTTTTCAGGAACTACTGCTCTCTTCGTCGGATGCATGCATCTGATGAAGAGAGCTGTGGTTCTCAAAAGCTTATGCTACAAGTAAGATGGTTAGTCTTAAAGGTGCTACTGGACTCTTCACTATTTTGCAACTACAGACTAACATGGCTAACACCTCTGGATCTATGACCATGTGGTAATTGTATACGTGAGGTAAAGAATCTAAAACTATTTTTAAAGCCCTCTCAGATTTTTTTTTTTTTTAAATTGTATGGTGTTAAGTCAGAGGGGATAGAGTGAAGAGCCATGAAATTTTCATGCGTATAGAAACAACTTCTTACTGCATGGCGGTCATGTATTCCATTTTGGATAGTAGATCACAAAATTTATATGTGACACATCCATGTTGAATAACACAGACGTGTGTAAATTGCAGCTGTTCTTGCACAAAAGCATGGCGAAAGGGCCCTAGTCCTTTCTTGATGGCCAAGCAGACAGCTTCCTTCCTTGCTTCCTTCCTTCCTTCCTTCCTTTCTCACTGAGACTCAAGGCCGATTACACCGGTGAGTCAGTATTCATATGTGCTTCAAAACTGATCTGAGGGTGGTTTATATTTTGTATCTGGATAACTGTATCTAAATGTGAACTGTCATACTGATGGGGGATTTACATGTTACTTCTTCGTGACAGAGTACAAAATACACATAAAGGCACACAAATGGTGACTTCTTGTGTGTTCACATTTCAGTGTCCTTGCAATACGCATGGATGGGGAAGGACCAATCCTTTTGCCAAATGCTACTTTGTGTGTATATTGTGAAGAAAACCAGCTGTTTAAACATGGGGGTGTTATTCACAAGGGACATATTACCACATCCCTCACATTTTTATCCCACCGTTTATCTGAGGAGCTCATGGCAGCATTTTATCCTGTGTGATAGGCTAGGCTGAGAGAGAGTGATTGGCTGAAGGACAGCTCCATGGGTCAGTGGGGAACCCAGGTCTCCTAAGCTCCAGTCCCACAAGCCCTGTTCACAAGTTACCATTGACACACGTTCAATCCATGTATACTGTATGCTTGAATTTTCTTTATGTTTGCATGGAGCAATTCACATGTTCAGGGCTCATTTCGAGGGGGAACGTACAGGAATGCAGTTCTGGCAGTTCCCCAAAGAGGTCACATGTCAGGTGGCCCTGCACACCTGACTCTCGGCCATTTTGGGCCCGTTTCGGCCTGGATTGGGGCCGAAACGGCCTGGATTGGGCCTCTGATGGGTGGTGGATCACTCTCCCACTCAGCAACGGCCCAATCCTGACCATTTTGGGCCCCTTTTCAGCCTTTTTCAGCCCCTTTTTGCCATTTTGGGCCCAATTTTGGCCCTGAATGGCCAGGATTGGGTCCAAAACAGCCAGAATAGGTGATGTCAGGGGGTGTGGCATATGCAAATCAGTTATGCTAATGACACACTCTTGGTGATTTCAAGGGGTGTGGCATATGCTAATGAGTTATGCTAATGAGTTCCTTCAGCTCTTTTTCTAAGAAATGACCCCTGCACATGTTACATTCAACACATGAACAGCTGAACATGTGATTGAAACCCCACATTTGTCCAGCTACTGAGTCCTTGTTTCATTTGGCTCTTTCAAACAGAGGTATGCACATACAGACTACTTGTGAAGAAGACTCACACTCTAAATGCTACACCTCTTTGACAGAATCCGGGCTTTTTTCTAGGGAAAGAGGTGGCAGAACTCTCACCGTGGGCAACTCCTGGCAGGAGGCTGCATGCCCGTCACTATACTTCTGGGAAGTGACATCATCACTCATGGTGCAGCTGCCGCCCACCCCACCCCCTCCCGGAGAAAGAAAGAAGGAGGAAAGGAAATAAAGAAGGAAAGAATGGACGAGAAAGGGAGGGAGGGAGGGAGAGAGAGAGAGAAAGAATGGAAGGAAGAAAGAAAGAATGGAAGGAAGGAAGGGAAAGAAGGAAAGACATGGAAAGGAAGGAAGACATGGAAAGACTTGGAAGGATTTGGAAAGAAGGAAAGAAGGGAAGGAGGAAGGCGTCAGCTGGGAGGGGGAATCCCCCTCCTCTCAGCTGAAGTTTAAAGCCCCTTTGGGGCTTCTCCAGCTTCAGTTGGCTGGTGGGGAAGTCTTGGGCTGCAGGGAGAGGTGCCGGAATGCCATTCCACTGCGTTCTGGCTGAAAAAATGCCCCAGATATTCATATCGGGGTGTTTACGGTTGCATAAGGCAGCCATAAAAAGGCTTTTTCACCGAGCTTCTAGGATGTGTTTGATACTGTATAAAGAAGTGGAGATGGTCTATTAAATGCTACATTATTTTTCCTGTTGCACTTCTGTTGTAAAGCCTACCTTTGTATACAGCCTGCGTCCAGAACCAGTGTTCGGTTTCAGTATTGCTCCCTGCTGCCCCTTTCCTTATTTGCAACATTTACTCATGCTCACAGATGGCGTAAAAGAGGCTCAAAGGTTCTCCGAGTGCTTCCCAAAAAGTTCACTGGTCTAAATTAGCATCATAAACATATTTTTCCTAGCTGGGAATGTCTGTTGTTGCATACATTTATGGTCTACCCTTCAAAGCACCCTGGCCTGGATAGCCAGGTAAGCCTGATCTTGTCAGATCTCAGAATTACTAACTTTGGTTAATAATTGGATGGGAGACAGGGTTGCAGAGGCAGGCAGTAGCAAACCACCTCTGTTAGTCTCTTGTCATGAAAACCCCACCAGGGGTTGCCATAAGTCAGCTATGACTTGAGGGCACTTTCCACCACCGTTAGGCTAGCAGTTTGATCTTATTTGGGAATGACTCCATAGGGACATCTGCTCTCCCCCCCCCCCGATTTCTTCAATCTGAACTTTGTAAAATAAGCCACTCTTCAAAGCAGCCATTGTCTCAGGGGAACTGATCTCTGTTACCTGGAGATCAGTAGTCATCCCAGGAGATCTCCAGACCCTATCTGGAGATTATACTAAAGATGGGGCACACCAGATTCAAGACTGCAAACACAACAAAGAAAACACCGGGGTATAAGAACTACAAGGTTCTATCAATTTCTAAATAAATTTTAGTATTTATAAACCTTTAAAGTGCAAAGTGCTCAATATAGTGTATAACATAAGTTATACACATATAACATATAATATAGTGTATAACATATATAACAATAATACAAGTAGTATCAACCGTATGAAACTAAGTCCTCCTGGTCAAACTCAAAAGTTCATGAGTCCATGAGAAATAATTTCTTCAAATATATTGCGCAATGGCCCAAAGGTGGCCTCCAGATCCAAAAGACTACGTGGGTGCTGTATCTGAGCTCTTTCTTCAGCTACGGGTTTTAGCCAGCACTTTTCCAATACCCGTTTCGTGTTTGCTACTTCATCAGGCAATAATGTCTGTTTGGACTGTAAAAAGAATTATGAACAGTATCTCCTAATATTTACATTTATAAATTATACAAACATTTAAAACATTGTATTGAGATAGCAGCACTTACTGGTCACCACAATCCTTTTACACACTCATGACTCAATCAATTGATACGGACGGAACAATGCCGTAAAGGAAACCCAATCCAATTACCCTTAATATCTACTGAAATTTAAAGTTACAAAGCATCATCCTAACAGAATTACAAACGTTAAAGTTACACACATTACAAATCATAATTGACAGCATGAACATTGAAGAACACCCATTGTCCGATCTCCAATGGATGATTACAAATGAATGATTACAAACAGCAACCTGCATAAGAAATTACAAATAGCAGGAAAAATCTATGTCATTGTTCAAACCTTTGGGGTGTAAGCTGTTAAGTCGGTAAATCCAAAGAGTTTCTAACTGGAGAAGGTGTTTTTCATGGTCAATTTGTTTTGATATATCCAACGCACCCACTACTGATACCCTCAATTCCTTAAAGATGTTGTGCTTGTGTAAGAAATGTTCTACCAACGGAGCTTCAACAATTTTGTTTTTTATGCGGGAAAAATGTTCCTGAACCCTTATTTTTAAAGGTCTAGTTGTGCTCCCTATATAGATCAAAGGACAACTACATTGTATAACATATACTACGTAGGAGGTACTGCAGGTAGAAAAACACTTAGAGTACAGGGGGCGTCCCGTATCAGGAACAATTATCTCGGGGAGCTTAACCATGTACTGACAAACATTGCAATCTCCGCACGGGAAATGGCCATTTGGAGTGGATCTTAAAGGGGCAACGCTCCTATATTCTAATTTCACTAAAAAATCCCTCAGGTTTTTGGTTCTCCGATAACCGATCGATGGAACAGTTTCGCATCCCTGACTGCTGGAGACTATATGTCAATGTTTGCGGACCATCCGAACAATAGCTGGAGCCAAGGTAGTATAGTCTAAAGCCCAGTTCATTTTAGGGTCTGTCGTCTGATTCCTAGGTATTAATAACTGGCTGCGTTGGTATGATGCTGCCTTCCTTTTGGCCATTTCCAATACAGTCTTTGGATAACCTCTCTGAAGAAAAAAAAAATCCAAATCTCTGCTCCCAGTTATATAATCCCCGGGATAGGTGGAATTACGTTTGATTCTTAAATATTGTCCCATGGGGATATTATTTTTAAGGTGGCCTGGATGAAAAGATGAAAAATGAAGATATGAGCAGCGATCTGTTAATTTCTTAAAGGGATGAACCCCTAGGGTATGCTCAGTGCGTCTGTAAATAATTACATCGAGAAAGCTAACACACTGCAAGATACCTTGCCACGTGAATTTGATGTTATTGTCAATCTTATTAAGCCAATCCATAAGGGGCTCAGCCTGGTCACACTGCGTCAAAATAATTATGATGTCATCAATAAAACATTTGTAAAAGATGATGGATTCTGCAAAGGGGTTAACGTCTGTATTTAGAATGTGCTCATCCTCCAAACGAGCCATGAACAGGTTCGCAATACTCGGGGCGGCCGAACAACCCATTGCCACCCCTTTTACTTGATAGTAATACTGATTGTCAAATTTAAAGTAATTGCGTTCCAAAATAATATCTAATAAACTTAGAAGGAAGGGGGTGGAAGGACACTGAGAGCTCCTAAGGTAAAGTGCCCCCTCAACCACCTCCCAGGCTCCCTGGTGAGGGATGGAGGTATATAAAGAGCTAACATCTAAAGTCATGAAGAAAGCCGTGCCAGGGACTGAAAGGGGTTCTATCAGATTGATGAGTGACATCGTGTCCTTTAAGTATGCTGGAGTGAGTTGAACAAGGGGTTGCAAGAAATGATCCAAAAATATGGCTAAAGGTTCTAGCACAGAATTTGAACCAGAAACAATGGGTCTCCCCGGAGGAGGATGACCTGCTTTATGAATTTTTGGCAGTGTATAGAACACTGGCGTGCGGGGACATTTATTTATAAGGGCACGGTGAGTCTTTTCGTCAATTGCATGGGCTATCATAGCCTTATCTAGCACAATCTTAATGATGTTTTGAATCTGTGCTACTGGATTGGAAGGAATTGGTAAGTAGTCGGTACGAATATCCAACTGTCGTTTCACCTCTTGAATATAAAGAGCTGTATCTTGAATGACAATCTCACCTCCCTTGTCCGCCGATTTAATGACAATATTGGGGTCCTCCCTTAAAGATTTAAGCGCTTGCCATTCTACTAGAGTCAGATTATATTCAGACGGTCCAATGGATCTTTCTAATGTTTCTAAATCCCTATTAACAACTTTCTCAAAGGTTTCAATCAATGAATCAGTGACAGGAGGGATGAAAGAAGACTTATATCTAATGACTCCCTGTAAAGGAGCAGAGGGAGAAGCGCCCAAAAATTGTTTAAGCTTGATTTGTCTAATGAGTCAAAACAAATCGATCCTCGTTCTAAAAGCGTTGTATTTGGGGGTGGGGACAAACCCCAACCCTTTGTTCAGGACCGCTCTTTCCAGGGGGGTGATCAATCTGGAGGGCAGATTAAACACTAAATCTTCACCCGCCCTCTTCTTGTCTGGTACGACTGGTGTTTGCCTAAAAACGGTCCCTGGAGTGAAAGGGCACAGTCCTGTTCCTTAAAGAACGCACATTGGCGCCTCCATCACCCGATGTGTCAGTTTCGGATGGTTCCGTGGTCTCATATTCAGACCCAGCATCCACTGAACGCGCCCACGTAACTCTCTTGCGAGGTCTAGGATGAGGGTCCTCCTTCCATAGGTAGATCCTCCCACTGGTATAATCCTTACGGTCTCTGTTAAACTTTTTAAGTTTTAATTCCCTGAGTTTGTCCTCACACTCCTTAATAGGTTCCCCCTCCAATGTGGTAGCATCACTTCTGGGTTCACACCTGAAGTGACGTTGTGGCATTGGCACAATACTGATTTTCGTCATCCCCCAGGTAGGAGGTCACCTGCTGTAGCAGACTCCACACTTTGAATTGGGCTTGGACACTAACCGGCAACAGGTGAGAGGCTTTGACTCCATGGCAGCGCACTTTGGCCAGAGTGGATTAACAACAAGGCCACAGAATTCTAGACTGGATGAAAAAGCCAAACCCTTTTCAAGGCCCCAGTTACACAGAGCACACTGCTGTAATCAAATATAAAGGTGACCATGGCCTATATCAGGGTGGCCACATCTCTCCAGACGGCAGCTGATTATAAACACCAAACTCTCTTCTGTGTGACCCCAGCTCTCTCCTAAAAGGTCCTCCACGTCTATATAATTGAAGCAGTATTGGAAAGAGAAACAGGCAAATGTTTTCCAAACTGCCATTGGTAAAGGTACATGATCCTCTAGCTAGCATTAAAATACATCTTTGTATGCAGCCAAAATGTATTTAATTAAATATATAGAGAATTACTCAACTCCCTTTTCCAGTTTTTCCAGCCCCCGCCCCCTTTAATATCTAAAGCAGTTTCCCAAGTTATTGTGCCCCAGCTCAGTCCAAGGTGGTTAGGCAGGCACTAACTAGTGATTCCACTGCATGATTAGAAGCAAAATGGGAGACGCTCCGGCTCCTCTAGAAAGGCCTTTCCTGGCTAAATCAAGCTTTGCAGGTGAAGATTGGACGGGTCTGGAACGCAGTCAGGCTGAAGCCATAATGGAATAAAAGGGGAAGGAGACGTTGGTATGCAAAATTAAGTGAACATGAGTACAGATTATACCAGTTCCTTGCCTAGCAGAAGAGCAACCCTCCTTCAACATATGTCTGAGCTCCTCTCTCTCTCTCTTGCACAATAATTCAAGTTTATTTTCATTAGGATCATAGAATCACAGGGTTAGAAGGCACCTCTAGGGTCACCAACCCCCTGCAAAATGCAGGGAATTCTCAAATACCCCCCCCCCCCAGTGACCCTTACTCCATTTTACTTTTCTAGTAATAATTTTGCTGTTGTTCCATGCATAGTTTTCAGCTGTTCCCTAATGTGGTTACTCTCCATTTACACCAGGAGTGCAAACTCTCATAATGCTTGTAGTTGTTCTGGCTGTCAGATGAAGAGATGAATTCCCCCCCCCCCCCACCACCAGTGTTGTACTCAAATGACACTTCGAAGCTTCTCAACAGACATGGTCTGGCTTTTTAAACAATATTCGATTTACATACCGTCCTTCAAGACAACTTAATGCCACACTCATAGTGGTTTACAAAGTGTGTTATTATTATCCTCAAGACAATCACCTTGTGAGGTGGGTGGGGATGAGAGAGCTCTTAGAAGCTGTGACTGACCAAGGTCACCCAGCTGGCTTCGAGTGGAGGAGTGGGGAATCAAACCTGGTTCTCCAGATTAGAGTCCTGCCTCTCCTAACCACTACACCAAACTGGCTCTCTCAATAGTTACAAAATGTGTTATTATTGTCCTCATGACAATCAGATGTGGTGAGACAGCCAATCTGTCCTCTCCATGCAGAGATCCTCCCCTTCTTTGCTTTGGAGCCGTGGGGCTGCTCACTCTTCCCTAGAATGCAGTCGACATTCAGCAGAATCAGGAGCAATGCCCTGCAGATACTTAGCCTTAATTTCTGACTCGGTTGGTTCACATTGCATCATAATTGAATGATGACTTGCATTTTTTACGGGGCTGTCATGGCCAGGATGTCATAGACAGAGTTTCCTATGCCTCCTCAAAAGACTGCTTTCTAGTGGAGTTGGTTCCCCCTTTTATCTGTGAGTCACTCTTACTGTGTGCTCTAGACATGAATAAAGATCCTGCTGGGACTCCCAGCTCGAGGTCTGATCACCTCGTGTGCAGACCACGAACTCTCCAGCCAAGCCTCCCAATGCAAAGGACTCACTGCCCTTCAGCCCCGTACAATAATAAAGCCACCCTGCCACGTCTGGGATTATTTTGTGGGCACAGAATATTTTGGCATGCTCATTTGTTGCTCACTCATAAGCTAAGTAAAAAATATTTAATTTGGCATTCGTTTTGTAAAATGAATCACATCTGCATTCCACCATTCCATTAGTAATGATGATTATTCCTCTTGCCTAAATTAAAAATACAGGCCATTACACTGTAATAAACTTATTATTACCATTTTATCCTACCATCTTCCAAAGAGCTCAGAACAGTGCACCTTTTTCTCCCCTCAATTTTATCTTCACAATGATCTTGCAAGGTCTTCTCTTACTCAACAACCCTGCAAGGGTCCTTTAGTAGTTCTGCTAAACATACTTTATTTCATTTAAAGAACACACATATATTTATCTGTTTTCTGCTGCAGGACCAATAGCAGTAGGGTGGGGCAATTTAAAAGGAGGAAACGGCATGGAGAGAAAGGGTTAAATGTCACCACGCTGCTTCCAAGCATGGATCTCCCACTCTTGCACCTAGTTAGGCTGTTTGTGGATCTCCATCATAGGACACAAACATCCCTAAGTAGGAACCAAAGTTATTCTCATTATTGATATGGGGGGGACACCATTCTAGAGGACACTCAAAGAAAAAAATCTACAGCAGGGTCCATTTTATTATTATGAGAGCTAGTGTGGTATAATGGTTAGTGTCAAACTGTGATTTGGGAGGCCTGGGTTCCAGTCTCCATACTGCCATGAAGCTTTCTGTGTGAACATAGGTCAGTCTCATCCCAGGGTAGCCAGCCACCTGGCAGCAGTGGGGGATCCCCTGCCTCCATTCTCATTCTAAGCTGCTGCATTCTGTCAAGCCAACTGCATTACATCACTTCCAGGAAAAACCCAGAAGTGATGTCAGTCCTCTCAAGGAATTGCTGGAAATGATGTGCTCTTACCATAGAGTTTCCAATGATTCCTAGAGAGGCATGACATCACTTCTGGATTGTCCTGGAAAGCATCTCATGCCATTGTCAACAGCCACTTCCCATGTCCCTCCCTCAGTCTCCCGCTGGCCTGTCTTAGCCTCACTTACTTCACAGGGATATTGTGAGGATAAAGTGAGGAAGGATGAGCCAAGTGAATATAAAAGACAGATATACAGAATAGCTGCACAGAGGAAAATTCCTTTTATTGAGTTTGCAGGAACAAATATTATATAGATGCAACTTGTAAGGGAAGGCTCTTATTCCACTCTCATTCATCCCAATTCCATTTTGGGTCAGGCTCATTTGGTTGAAGAATGGAGCTTCATTTAATCCTCTGTGTCTCTTCTACTAAATGGCCATCTGACAGCAATGCTGATTCTGTGAGCCTGGGCAGATCGTGAGGGGGAGGGCAGAAGGGGTTGCATCAGTGCTGGGTTTTTGTGGCCCTTCTTACATGCCCAGGGTGGTACCGATCGCCACCTCGGGGTTGGGTGGTGGTTTTCCACAGGCTGGTTTGGCTAGGGATCCTGGAGGTGTTTCACCATCTTCTAGGCATGGAGCATGGGTCACTGGGGCAGTCGGGGGGGGGGGGATTTGTGAATGTTCTGCATTGTGCATGGGGTTAGACTAGATGACCCTAGAGGTACCTTCCAACCCTATGATTCTATGATTCAACAACTTACTGTTCCCACTCAGAGCAGAGGCAACACGTGTAATCTTTAAATTTTCCTTATGCAAAAGTGCCTGAGCACTTGCTATATTTTGTGTTTTGTATGCTGGAAAAGGGGCAGGACAGAGGGAAGAAGAATCTTGGATATCACAACATATTATTGTTCTGCATGATCGAGGGTATGCTCTTCTGCTCTTAAACCTAAATGTGTTCTAAGCAAACAATTGAGCAGGACCAGTTCATGGTGTGGGAGGGGCTGGCAGAGAGTGTCCCGGGTCCCCCCATACCCATGACCCCCCCTTCTAGCTTTCCTACTTGTGCTCCCCCAGAGGCCAGTGTGCCTTTCCCCTGCCCACTCACAAACCCTGCCACTGGCGCTGCACTACATTACTGCCCTCGCAAAGGCTGCTAGAAAGCAAACTAGAGCATTTCCAAAATGACCCCTTTTTATGCACTCATTTGGGGGGAATCTTTTTTCTGGACTTCTGATTTGGCTTTGAGAGGGATCATTTCAGCATACCGCCCACCACATTTTGATCTTGCCCTTCTTCTACGGAGCCCAGGGCGGCATACATGGTTCTTCCTTCTCCAGTTTATCCTTACAATGACACTCTGAGGTAGGTTAGGCTGAGGAAAAGTGACCACCCATCAAACTTCACTCAGCGTCAGCAAAGCTTCATGGACTGGCCTGACACTCTTAACTATTGCACCACCCCAGGACTCAATCAGTGCTCTGTTTCTCTTCTCCCTGGACTTTCTGTTCTTCATGTACTGATCTTCTTAACTCACCTTAATTCTCCCTGTTAGATATCCACTACAGAAAATGATTACACTCATTCCCTCCCCCCCTTTCTTTTTCTTCCTGCTTCCATGTTAATTGCTGTATAGGATTTATTTAACTTCTTTACACAAAATGAATGTTGGGAAAACCCTTCCAACATAGGACATTTGCACATGTGCAGATACTGGGGGGGGGGGACCAACTGCAGATAGTTGGGACAGCATAGAACGGGCGAGGAGGGGAAGCTGGAGCCGGACGTGTCTCTCCTCATCCTCCCCACACCCCAGCAGAGTGTATGTGGGGGAGACCGGCTTACTAGGTAGTCCATGAGCAGCCAGGAAGTAAGGAAGCCAAAACAGGTGTGTGTGTGTGTGGGGGGGACCAAAGCCACCACTGCAAGAGGTGGGGGGGGGGAGAGTGAGGCCAGTCCCGAGAGGCACGAGTTCTCCTGATGTAGATCAGGCCATCTCAGCCTCCCCCACCCATGCCGTTTTCCCAACTTGAAACAGTTCCCTAGGATATATACGGGTTTTCTCAACAGGCCAAATGCCACTCCCTCCAGACTATATTAGGATAGGGAAATGGCGCAGGGAGAAGACAAACGCCAACTCCATGTGCGCTGCAGTCCTGAAGTGCATCAGGCCACGGGAGTTGTGGAGAAACCTCAACGCGGATTTGTGTTATTTCTCCTTCTAGGAGGGGGACCCCAGACCCAGTCTGAGTACTCGACAAAGTGTGAATTGACATCAGCATGGGGGGGGGCAGTAATCCTTTGCTCCCTCTGTCCTCCTACCACCATGCTTCATGGTTCCCACTAGCTATTTATTATTTGGCTAGAGAAGGGGGGGGCATCTCCAGTTTCCAGGGTGCAACTAACGGAGGACAGTCCTTCTGAGCTTGGTCTGTCTAGCGAGCCCCTGCATTGGCTATAGCTGCTGCTATGACAGCATCCTCCCCTCCAGCCTAACTTGCAGATTTTAATGGGAAAACTTGAGTATCTTCCAAAACAAACTTGGGACATCAAGAAACAGTTTCCAGTAAGCTCTCTTGATGAGAGCACAGTTATCAGCTAAGTAAAGAAATCCACCCACCCACCCTATTCGTGTGTGTGTGTGTGTGTGAGTCTCTCTGCGATACAAGCACAAACGGCAAAAACAACATTGTTTGACAGAAGAATGAACCCAAGAGGTGTGTCCCCGTGTGACCAATCCCGAGTGTGGGAGAGAGCCTGCTGGAGGGGTGGGGAGAAAGCGGAGAAGAATGATTGGGTAGCTAATTGCCACACACCCAGAAACTCTTATGAGACGCAGCTTCAGGGAGCTGGAATTGCTTGGCGTCAGGAAGAGATTTATTTAGCACAATCTCTCTCAGCTTTCCCAACCTTCTTGGCCTGTTTTCCTTCTTGCACTGTCTTCTCTGCACATCCACGGTCTATCAACGGCTCCTGCTTTTACCCTGACACACACTGCTTCTAGAAACACATCGCTAACATTTATTCTCACAGAAGCTTTTGTGACTCAGAGTTCACTATACTTCATCAGGTGCACTGACCATCAATTATGCTGACATTTTTATATTCACGATATCCTAACCAAGTGCAGTTCAGTGCATCTGATGAAGTGAGCTCCAACTCAGAAAATATCTAAAAAAAAAAAACTTAAAAATATCTTTTAAAAAAGCTTATGCAGGCATACATTTTTAAACCTTAACGTGCCGTTGCTACGGCTGCCAAATCCCCTGGGCTGGCAAGAGACCTCCCACCCACAGCCCTCGTCCCCCTTCACCGCTTGGTGGGCCAGCAGGAGGAAAAGGGGAAGATTGCAGGTGACAGTGATACAGTGATGTCACTTCTGGTGTGACCCAGAAGTGATGTCAAACAATAGAGTTTTGGGGAAGTGCTAGTGTTACCGCCTACATGATGACAGATCAAGATGGGTAGCCGTGTTAGTCTGAAGGTGAGCTGTGACTCACGTAAATTCATATCCTACCACAAATTTTATTAGTCTTTTAGGTGCTACTGGACTCTTGCTCTCCTCTACATGATGACATCACTTCCTTCTAGATCATGGCAGAAATGACAGCACATCTGAAGAAGCGAGCTGTGATTCACAAAAGCTCACACCCTACCACAAATTTTGTTAGTCTCTAAGGTGCTACTGGACTCCTGCTCTTTTCTACTGCTGCAGGTAGGCAGACAAACATGGCTACCCATCTTGATCTGTCTCCACACTGTCTGCAATGATATGACACTGCTGGAGAGCTCCCTCACCTCACTATTAGGTCTTCCAGTGGCTGCCAGCCTTGAGCCTACACTGGACTCCTGTTGAATATTGTCGCTTCAGATTAACATGGCTACCCATCTGGAATTTCCTTCTGAGTGAGGCACCCAAGAATTGTATTTTCTTGAAGAGAGCATGATCCTTGTCCCTACTAGTTTAAGGGATATTGTAAAAATGGCTTTCGGCAGGAGGGCAGTTCACTATCAAAGCCAGTGGAGAGTGTTCATTTATTTATTTAGATTTGCATGATCTAGTCTAGATTTCCAGATCTAGATTTCCAGATCTAGTCAAGGGGGCTCCCAGCTAAAAGGCTGTTGTGCAGCAAGGAGTGGCAGCCCATGTGCTCCCCACAGTAACTCACATACAGGCCGAAGTTGTAGGCAGCCATGTTGATCCATAGAAAAATTCCCCAAACAGTTGTGGGATCCCTTTTTTAAAAAAAAATTAGGACCAACCAAAATATTACAAAACAGTGAGCAAGGTTTCAAATTTCTCAGAGTTCTTCATCTAGCTGGATGCAAAAGAAGTATGGAGGGCGAAGAAAAAGATATTCCAGGGCATGATGGAGCATCTCCGAATAGGCATTGTGCAGAATTAGAGTGTAGATTTAAGTGGTTAAAGTGCTGCATACAAAAAAAAAGGTATCAAATGCACTGAAAGCTACTGGGATATAAAAGCATACCATGAAAAAGTTCACTCTTCCATGAAGAACATGAAAAGCAGAGTCTGTGGCAGTCAAATTGTGTACTACTGCCTAACGGTTGGAAGCCAAGTAATATCCCATAGCAAAGCACTTGAAAATCCTCTCCCTTTGTGTTTCCCAGAGCCCCCTTCATTATAATTTGGGCACGGACTTTATGTGGGAACAGTGCATAACTGGGTGGCGAGGCCAATGCAGTGCACGAAGAAGGGAGAGCCGAGGAACTGGCAGAGCAGCTCCTGAGCCAGCAGCACCCACGAGCGGCCCCCCTCGGCAAAAGTGCTGAAATGGCCGCCCTGCACCCAGAGAAACGCGCCTGCTTGCCATTACTGAGGTGCCTGCAGGAACCAAGACTAGCAGTGAGAGAGAGAGAAGCCATCTTCCCAGGGATAGTTGCAAAAGGACAACTATTTTTCCTGTGGAAGCCATGATATGGCAGTCTCTCTCGACATGTTTTTCAGCCATTTCACCACGGCTGTCAGGCAGCGATCTAAGGTTTCCACTGCATTCTGTGGGGACCTGGATAGCGAGATATAGAGTTGGGTGTCATCTGCATATTGATGACATTCAACCCCATAGCTGCAAATGAGTTCTCCTAAAGGCTTTATGTAGAGGTTGAATAACCTTATGGCAAGAGACTTAGAATCTCTCTACGTGAGGCATCTTACATGGGGACAGGGAGACGCAATGTTAGTCAGGAAGTGTAGTTTAAAAAGACACAGCCAAAGGCTGTGTCAATTTCACAGGTGAGGATGGAATTAACAAACCCTTTGAGGAACCATCTCAGCTGGCTCTGTCATTTTAAACTACCTTCCTGTACAGAGGTGAAATTGACAGAGCCTTTGCCTTTGTCTTTTTAAACTACACTTCCTGGCTAACATTGCATCTCCTTACACTTGAGTGTCCCTGTGTAAGATTGTCTTGTGTAGAGAGACTCTAACAGAGGTGGTTTGCCATTGCCTGGTTCTGCAACCCTGGTCTTCGTTGGAGGTCTCCCATCCAATTATTAACCAAGGCCAACTCTGCTTAGCTTCTGAGATCTGATGAGATCAGGCTCATCTGGGCTATCCAGGTCAGGGTTTTTTCTGCACAATTGTACTAAAAATACAGTATTATAAATTTACACTAGGAGAGCCAGTATGGTTAGAGTGTTGAACTAAGGTTTGGGTGGGGGGGGCAGGGTCAAATCCCCACACTGCCTCAGAAACTCCTTGCATACCATGAGGCTAGTTGTATTGTCTCCATCTAGTTATGTCACTCCCAAGTTGTTGATTTTTTAATGCTTGTACTGTTATATTATTTTTGTTAGAATATTTCTATTTTATGAATTGCCTCAAGCAGGACTGTGAAGACTTAGGCTATGAACTCACTAGATAAATAAAATAACCTACCTCACAGGGTTGTTTTGAGGATACAGTTATCATTCAAGACCCTACCGACAACTGCGGGGGCTAACAACGGTCATTGTTCAGGTCTTACTGGCAACCCAAACAACTTTCCTAACTTGGTCCAAACTCTACTCTGGAATGCATACCTCATCATAATTCCACCTGGTTGTTAGGATACATTGTTCATTAAGGTATTGACTTTTCCAATAAGAAATGGAGAAACCTCATTTTATTTACTTTTCTTTCTAAAGAAGAACAAGCCCACTTTTCAACGGCAGGAGTCATTGTCTAATTTAGCCCGCTATACCATCCGTCTTCTCAGTGTAACCCATCCAGAGAGTTCTGAAGTTCGCCACATCCAGGGCAGCAGACGGGCATTAGGAAAGAAACAAACCTTTATTCCATTGGTGCATCTTCTTCCTCTGACTCAACAATAGTTGGCAGTGCGTGCTAAAAGGCAGGCAAAGAGAAAGGGAGCAATTAATTGCTTTGGTCACTGGAGCTTATAAAGTGAGCCGCAAACAAAAAGGAGTCAACGTTTAAATGGCCTTCAGGCTGCTTGGTGAACAAATAAATGCTGCTGCTCAGGAAACAAAGTGTTTTTTTAAAAGATCTTTTTTTTCCTTGGACTTTGTAAATAAATCAGGGTGCCATGAGCGGTTAATATGACACTCATCAAGGTCCAAAGACCTGTGCCAGGGAACATGTAGGAAGTCTCTTATAGGAGCAAATGGTGAATGTGCTATACAGATTTTATTAAAAGATGTAATGGAATCATGATGTTTGAATTATGTTTTTGTGATAGTAGGAGGTTAAACATTCATCTACTTTCGGACGGTATTATTACCGGGATTCACATTTCCCACTGCTGTACTCAAAATTCAGGTCAGATATTGGGGTTTTTGTGAGTCTGTGTATACGAGACATCTTACACGAGAACGCTCAAGTGTAGGGAGATGCAATGCTAGCCTGGAAGCGTAGTTTAAAAAGATGGAGCTGAAGGTTCTGTCAATTTCCTCTCTCTACAGAGCTGCAAAGATCGCTCCTCAAAGGGTTTGAAAAATTTTTCTTTGCCTCTTGAAGGGGAAGTGAAAATGACAGTGTGTTGCATCTCCCAACACGTAAGCATTCTCGTGTAAGATGTCTCACATAGAGAGAATCTATGAATACAGGCAGACTGACTGAAGTTAGTCCCCAAGGAACCCTGCAATTTTGCTATACGTTTTAGACTCAGACTGAGTTTGGGTTACCTGCCTTAGGGAGTCATGTCCTACAATGGAGTGTTACCATGTTGTACTGATACTGTGTGCCATAAAACCACATACATTTAGTGCTACAACAAAGCTCCTGTACAAGACATTTTAGTTCCTCTTTAAATTAAAATTGCTTGAAGCTGTTTCTCGTTTTGATTATCTCTATCTGCAGGCCCAGAAATATTACACATATCGGGAAGATTTTTTGTATAAATCTGAGGGAAGTTTGAAACAAGTACATAAACCATAATCTTGTTATGTTTTAATATAGTTCTATGTATGATGTTCACCAAACAGGTTTTCTATTTATTATAAAGGTGTATTGCAGATGAATATTTTTTTCATTGGTCCTTCTTCTTGGGGGGTGGGGCAGGCTGTTTGTACTGAGGTCCCGTTCTATCTGTTGATCAACAGAGGATAAACAACTTTCCTCCCCCTCCCCACTTGAAGCAAAGCATATATATATAAAAATGTATGTATAGACTATTCATTTATTTAATGAATACTAGAAAATATAACACTGCCAGGTTGGCATTATGGGGAGAGAACTGGTCTAGAATCTTGGCGATCCAAGTTCAAATTGTCACTCTGCCATAAAGCTTGCTAAGTGAGTTGATTTGGGGCTAGTCCCTCTCTCTCAGGCTAACCTGCCTCACAGCGTTGTTGGAAAAGTAAAATGGAGGAAGTAAGATGGATGTATACTGCCCTGAGCTCCTGGGAGAAAGCATGCTAAATAAATAAATACATTTCACCAGGGCTTTTTTTCTGGGGAAAGAGGTGGTGGAACTCAGTGGGTTGCCCTCAGAGAAAATGGTCACATGGCTGGTGGCCCTGCCCCCTGATCTCCAGACAGAGGAGAGTTGAGATTGCCCTCTGTGCTGCTGGAGATCAGGGGGCGGGGCCACCAGCCATGTGACCATTTTCAAGAGGTTCCAGAACTCCGTTCCACCGCGTTCCAGCTGAAAAAAAGCCCTGCATTTCACACTCATACTTTTAAGTCAGGTCATAAATTGATATGAATGAGAGGTGCTGAAAAGCCTCAGCACAAACCAGTCTAAATCAGGCCTGCTTAATCCAATGGACTCAAATGTGCAGAACAGCTGTCAAAAATTTCAGAGCTTGAATAGAAATCTCATAACTGGGGACTAGAGTTTAGTATGGTGGGCTGTTTGTGGAGGTCTCAGAACCCTCTTCTGGCACTGAACGAAACTATTGTGCAACACAGACTTCTGCAATTGGCAAGTATTATGGAACCTTTGACTGGGCTGGGCCGAGGGTGACACTGCGGGAAGTGTGACTTATTGCTGTGGTCTGGTCAACAGGCCAGTACTTTCTAGTTGCTGCTATTCAGGCACCTGTTTTGACAAGTCACCACTCAAGCGCCTCACTGCATGACCAGCAGTTGCCCTCAAGTATTCTGGGCTGGAGAAAACACTTTCCGATTTGGGTTAGACCGCGGTATGCTTAGTTCTCATGAGCCTCATGGAGAAACATTACACATGTAACTACCTTATACGGAATCCAATCAATTGTCTCTTAAGGTCAGTATTGCTAATTCAGACCTCAGGAAGAGGCCTTTCACATCACCTATTCTCTGATCCTTTTAAAGGGAGACAGTGGGGATCGAACTCAGGTCCTTCTTCATGCCAAGCAGATGCCCTCCCACTGAGCCACAGCCCCTTCCTTGAGGAAGAGCGGTTCATTTTGGGCCAACCACTCTCAGCCTAACCTACCTCACAAAGTTATTGTTAGTACTTACATCAGATTGCTCCATTTCATCTATCTCCTCGACTCGGGTCAAATGGGGAGCACCGTATTTATCTGTTAACTCCGCTAAGGTCTTTGCTGGTGTCTCTTTTTCAGCTGCAGCCTTTGCCTACAATTCCAAATTCAATTTAGAGATGGTAGCGAGTGTCTGACAGAGTCTTGCTCAGAAATTAATTCCCATGTGTGCAAGCCATCTGCCCAGATAGGGTTGCCAGGTCCCTCATCCCTCCCGCCAGGAGGATAAGCTCCCAAACACTTACCTTGCGTCAGGCATGAGGTATCCTTTGCACACGTGCACCCTGGGGCTTATATGGTGATGTCATTTCCACTGACTGTGTGAATGCTCCTGCACTTTGCATGAGGCCGATTAGCAAAGCATGGGAATGTTCCCACAGCTGGCGCAACATCACTTCCGGAAGTGACATCGCCACACCCCTAGGGAGTGTGTGCACAGCGCATGTTCCCTGGGTGCCTGCCAGCGGAGGGCAACCTCTGGGGGGCTTGCTACCTCGCACCGAAATCCCTGGATGTTTCCCTGCCACCAGCAGGCACAGGAAACCCTATCCCTGGACCATTTTCCCCACCTGAAATGACTCCCTGAGTAGGGTTCCGGCACTCACCTTTTTGTTTTTTTTTCATGTGTGTGCAAAGCGTGTGCATGCTCCCAAATCTCCATGATGATGCAACTTCCAGGACAGTAGGAGGGACAGGCCTCCCAGGCGCACTCCCAGGATGGCGCAACAACATCACTCCTGGGACGTCGTTGCGCCACCGCAGGAGTGCGCCTGGGAGGCCTGTTCCCCCGCCTTTCCCCCTGCCAGGCAGTTGAATGATGGCAGGAGGAGGGGGCGGAGGGGGGGGAGTGGAGCATACCCTTCCCTCACTGGAGGAATTCCGGGGTAAAGGAACTGAAGGTTCCACAAACAATCTATAGAGTATGAAATAGGATTTAGTATATTTATATGTTTTTTCTTTTATAAAGTGCACTCATGTGCAATGATCCAGTCTACATCGGGCCTGGGCGCACCTGGGAATTAAGTTCTGAAAATGGAACCCTCTGAGCATTTCTGATTTGACAGAACCTGCGCCAAAGCTATGGTTGCCAGATCTGCCTAGCAACCAGCAGGGAGGGAGTGCGGCAGTACTCACTGTTCTTCGATCTTCATGTGCATGTTGCACGTGTGTTCCTTGCCGGCGTGATGATGCTACTGCGAGACGTCATCATGCCGGCAAGGACATGCTGACTGCGGGAGTGTTCCCGCACTTCATTCAGGGCGGATTTCGGCTCCAAATACACAGATTCTTAAAGAACCAGCCCTATGCGAAGCGCAAGAGCCCTTCTGCAGCCAGTGCAATGACATCACCTCCAGCAGTGATGGAGATGACATCACCTCCATTGCGCTGGCCAGAAGTGCATGCGCTACTTGTTTGCCCAGGTTGCCTGCCAGTGCCGGGAGATCACTGGGCTTCTTGCCACTGGAGGGGCAAACCATCAGCAGTTTGCCCACCCCCACCAGGCACCTGGCAGTCCTATGGGAAACACAAGGATTTTATAATGTGTGAAGTGGCCCTCTAGACTTCCAGAGAGAGTCAGAAAAGTTGACAACTGGAATGAATGTCGGCTGCTTTTAAACAGAATATTTATGACCAACACAATCACAGAAAGGGGAGAAAGTGTCAACAGTGCCAGCTTGGTTGTATTTGCAAGAACCTTTTGAAGTACTGTTTGGTCAGTGCATATGATTAGAATATTGCAAATGTTTGTTGTTTCTCTGAAGTAATTTCAAACTTCACCTGCACTTAAATCTGTCAACCTAGAGGTGGAACCTGGAGATCTTCCAGAATTACAAGTGACGTCCAGATGACAGAAATCAGTTCCCTGGAGAAAATGGCAGCTTTGGAAGGCAGAATCTATGGCCTTATACTTCACTGATGTCTCTCCCCTCCCTGAATCCAACCTTTCCCAGGCTTAACCCTGAAATCTCCAGGAATTTCCCATCACACAGCCAGCAACCCTACCTGAACTCATAGAGACTGGCACAACTTTTGTATAAATTGCTTCAAACATCTGGAGGGCCACTGTGATGTAATCAATAAAATATGGCTGGTTCAGACATGAAGCTCACAGGTGACCTTGGCCAGTTACTTTCACTCAGCTTAGCCTACCTCACAGGGTTGTTTTTAGAGGATAAAATGGGAGGAACCAATGTATGCTCTGAAAGAAGAGCAGTATACAAGAATCATATCCAAACAGCCCAGGGCCGTATTAACCAATGGCTGAGCCCCTAGGCTTTCAGGTATTTTGGGCCCCCTCTGGTACTTCAACCTTTCGCCTCTCTACAGCTGACAGCCGGACCCTGGTACAGTAGGTACTAGACCGCAGTACATAGCCCTGTATTCATTTTGAGAGTCTCCTGAAGAATTCTATTCACAATTTTTTAATTACTTTTATTGCGTTAGTAGAACTCTTCAGGAAAACACATTTTGGGGGTGTAGTTGTTTGATACTGTAATAGTTTGAAGTGAATTGATTAAAAATATATAATTTATGGATAATTGTTTTAATATAAGAGACAATTTATTTCACTTCAATAAGGAAGCAGTTAATTATCTTATTAAAATAGGTTATATAAAAGAATCAATTAATTGTAATTTATGTGGGGATATAAAACTTGATGGACCCTTAGTCCCTGCGGGGCCCCTAGGCTTCAGCCTGGTCAGCCTTGTGAATAATACAGCCCTGAAACAGCCCAGGAACTGATAGGCTCAGATCTGAAGCAGGCAAGCCCGCATTTGTGTACTGCGAGCTTTTGGGCAAAGGCTGGTTGATATTCGCTCTCACCTCCATCTCTGCAATCCGCTTCTGTTCTAAGATAAGCTCTTCTGCTCGCTCTTTCTCTAGCCTCTCCTGCTCTTCACGTAGCCGCTCCAGCTCTGCCTGCAACCATTTCATGGGTTAATGTGAAGTTAATGAAAAGGCCTATCACAGAGTTGCAAAAGGAAAGGTTATTATTCCCTCCAGCTAGGGTTGTCAACCTCCAGATGGCACCCGGAGCTGTCCTAGGAATTACAACTGATCTCCAGATAGGATTTCCACGTTGACTCTGATAACTAATGGGAGAGTTGGGGGGGAAGTGTGTGTGGCAGTGAGTGATGCTGGTATGTTGCAAAATCACTTTCAGGGTAAACTCAGAAGTGATGTATAGTAGCTCTAGGAATCACTGGAAACTCTATAGTAAGACCATGGAGTTTCCCATGATTCCTAGAGCTCCCCTATTTCACTTCTAGGTTTTTCCCGGAAGTGACATTGTAACATAGCTGATATTTCTGGGTAAAATAAAATTTCTCTTGCTGCCACTCAGAGTGGCAGCAGGCAAATGAAGCTACCTGCAGGAGGCCTCCCACCATAGCAGGAGGCTTGGCAGCCCTATCTGCAGACTGCAGGGAAGTGTTCCCCTGGAGAAAATGGTTGCTTTGGAGGGTGGAGTCTACAGCATTGTACTCCACTGAAGCCCATTCCCAACCATGCCTGCCTCAGGCTCCACCCCTATATCCCCAGGAATTTCTCAACTTGGCAACCCCACTTCCAACACACACCCATTTATATTTCCTCCAACAAGGTGTCTAGCTGTCTTTCCATTTAAACTAGTCACTTCTTAGTTCTGAAGCATTCAGAGGAGAAGCAATTTCATCCTTATTACTGCCTGTTATGACCTTTACTTTCTCTAGGGTAGATTTTTCTTTTAATCTTTCCCTTAACACCCTCTGGGTAGTTTGCTGCCACCAGGAATATTATATTCCAATATATTGTCGAAGGCTTTCACTGCCGGAGAACGATGGTTGTTGTGGGTTTTCCGGGCTGTATAGCCGTGGTCTTGGCATTGTAGTTCCTGAAGTTTCACCAGCAGCTGTGGCTGGCATCTTCAGAGGTGTAGCACCGAAAGACAGAAATCTCTCAGTGATAAACCTGCTCAGGCAGCACACAGCTGGCCTCTCTTTCCCTGACTGAGTGTCCTTTCACAAACATGCTCAGTTCAGGTTCCACACAGCTTATATTTCTCTCATAAATACTTCAATATACTCAGGCAGCCCACAGCTAGCCTGCTTTCTTCGGACTGACTTTTCTCTCTCTCTCTCCCAGTCTAAACTGCATTCACTCCGCCCACACTCTCAGTCATCAACCAATCATCTCACTCACTCATCCCTCTCTCACCCCCACTCTTCACCTAGCTCAAACTCCTGGAACTCCTGATGCATTCAAAACTAGCTTATTAGGAATAGACCTAAACCCTTCTTCCCAACCCCCTACTCTGCAGCATCCATGAAGTCATACGGAAGCCCATTCAAGCACGCATTCAAGCATTGACAGTCTGAAGCAGAATATCCTGCAAGAAAGTGTGTTCAACAGCCCACATCTTTGCAACCTTTGGAAGCTGAAGACGCCATCCTAAGGGGGGAGAGATGCACACAACCTTTTTGTGGCTTCGTCCTTTTACCTGCCTCTCTTCTTCAAGCTTCTGCTGGATCAAAAGTTCTTCCTCTTTCATTTTTTCTAACATTTCCACTTCTTTTTGGGCCTCCTCGCGCTCTCGCTCCAGCTCCTCCCTCTCCAATTTCCTCTAGTCATGCAATTAAAAAAACAGGGGGGAAATAAATAGGATATCATTTCGCACTCACCACTTCCCTGAGTAGCAGGAAGTTCTGGGGGCATCCTTTGTTAGGGTCAGTTCCCTCACGAGGATGGAGTATGAGAGTGTTGTGTGTTTGTGCTGCTTCAAATGGTTCTTTTCTGGTTTTGTCTCTGACAGAGCTGCTTCCACCCAGCGGATTTGCTCCACCTCAGCTCTCAAACTGCAGTGGGAGCATTCACATGACACTATCCTCAGCTTCTGTGGTGTCCCCTCCTTTGCTTCAATGCTTCCAGAACCTTTTTTCTGGAAAACAGGTTAGCCCACAGGTGGATAGGAAGGTGTGGATTTCCAAACCACCCTCGCCACATCCCGCACCATTTCCTCTGCTCATTCCCTTGCATCGGCCATTTCTCCTACCCCTACCACTGCTGGTCCTTCTGCCACCTCTTTAATGCTATAGTGATATACCCAGGGCTTTTTTTCAGGGGGAATGCGGGGGAACAGAGTTACGGAACCTCTTGAAAATGGTCACATGGCTGGTGGCCCCGCCCCCTGATCTCCAGACAGAGAGGAGTTGAGATTGCCCTCCGCACCGCTTGCGGCGCAGAGGGCAATCTCAGCTCCCCTCTGTCTGGAGATCAGGGGGCGGGGCCACCAGCCATGTGACCATTTTCTCCGAGGCCAACCCACTGAGTTCCAGCACCTCTTTTCCCAGAAAAAAAAGCCCTGGATATACCTACTACTCCTTTTCAAAGCCAGCGCACAGGGAGCCAGGAATGGCATAAGCATGAAGGAATCGGAAGGGGAAACTCAAGAACTGCCTCTCTGGATGTTGCTGTGAATGCAGAGACATTTGCATCATCAATGATTCCACAATGGTCTAGTTGTTTTTAGCCGTTTTGTTGTCTCCTATTATATTTGCAGAATTGTTGAAAGCAGCCATGACACCAAGTGCATTAGCACATTAGGTATAATTATCTAAAATAAATAAATTTCTGTACTCATTGTTCCAGAGGAGTTAGCCATGTTACACTGTAGTCTGCATGTAGTCCCTCCATTCATCTGATGAAGAGAGCTGTGGTTCTCGAAAGCTTATGCTACAATAAAGTTGTTTAGTCTTAAAGGTGCTACTGGACTCTTTTCTATTTTGTACTCATTGTATTTCATGGAGAAACTGCAAAGCTCCCAGAAAGGTTCTCACACCATACAGTCAACGTTCAATACCTTAACGTATATGCCAGAATTATCAAAATATTCTACATATTCAAAAAATGAACATTAACAATTATTGCCAATTATACATCATCAGTACAAAGAAATACAATGAGCCAATATAAACACCCTCAGCAAAACATTCTTAGAAAGGAATAAAGTCTCAATTCATTAAGAGATCCAATGGAGTGCAGAAATGAATGAGGCAGGGTACATCATCAAGAAGTTCGTGAAGTTCAAAGATACCCGTCCTCTCAGATTTGTGGGTAGGTACAATTCTTTTCCCATGTCATGTGTTTCTCTCACATGGAAATTCACACGGATGTTCGTAGTAACTCTGCCCCAAAGTGCCAGGTGTTTCTACATATGTGGCGGGCTTCCCAAAATGCAGAAGACATTGACATTTTTAAATTAACCAAAAGATGAAGAGGGGGGGAGGTCCATGAGGACTGAGTGTGTTCCAGAGGGCACAGCATGAGCAGGTGAGTCTGTTACAACAGAGGAAGAACAGAAGGGAAGGGAAAGCCACAGGAGGAGAGGTTTTGGTGTGTATATATGTGTGTGTGGGGGGGGGGATTTCCCATGTTATTTATTCCCCCCAAATCCTCATGAGCCTCAGCTTGTTTGTTTTCTCCAGTAGCCAATGTCGTAGTCAAATGTTTATGAGTAAGTCAATGAAAAAGGCTCACCCACAGACAATGTGTTTCTCCATAATTGGGAGGGTGGATTCTGTATGCAGAAAAATTCTTGTTTGCATTAAAGAAAAACATCAAAATGTCTTGGTGAGAGCTGAACATGCTCAGAGCAACTGGCTGTCTATTAAGAATAGACAGAAAGCAATGGAGACATTGGCCTATTCAAACTCCTAAGAGCTCATAGAAGCTTAAAGGAGCAGACCAGGAATAAGAGGAATAATAATAATAGTATTCGATTTATACACCACCCTTCAGGACAATTTAATGCCCTCTCAGAGCAGTTTACAAAGTGTGTTATCGTTATCCCCATAACAATAATCATCCTGTGAGGTGGGTGGGGCTGAGAGAGCTCTTAGAAGCTGTGACTGCCCCAAGGTCACCCACCTGGCTTCAAGTGGAGGAGTGGGGAATCAAACCCAGTTCTCCAAATTAGAGTCCCGCTACTCTTAACCACTACAGCAAACTGGCTCTTGCACTCCCAGTCGTGTATCCCGCTCTGCCCCAGTCTGTTTTGTTTGTTAAAAACACCTGTTGAGCAGGAGTGTAGTGAATGCCCACACAGAGGGCTATCAGTTTCCCAAAAGCAAGAGTGTAGCCATGGAGCCCTCTCAGGCTTCTACTAGTCCACCAGCTGCGAAACCTCAGCCTTCATTCTGCTTTTGCTAAACCTACAACTGCAAAACCAATTCATTCTTCCTCCCATGCCACTTCGTCCTCCATCCCAATCAGAATCCTAATTTCAGCAAAGGATTGATAAAAGGCCTAGACTCGCACATAGTTTGAATTTCCAGTATAAATTGGCAGCTGTCATTAGCCATGGCTCCCTCGGCGAGCATCTTTTGGGTGTAAACTCTATCACTTGGCAAGGAAAGTGGACTAGGCCCCCTTGATTTTATTTCTCACCTTATGTGTTACTTAATGCCAGGCTCTAGGAAGGCCCATTCAAGAACAGGATTGCCATGTGCAGGGCTTTTCTTCTGGGGAAAGAGGTGGTGGAACTCAGTGGGTTGCCCTTGGAGATTGAGATTGCCCTCCGCGCTACTCGGCGTCGTGGAGGGCAATCTAAACTCCCCTCTGTCTGGAGATCAGGGGGTGGGGCCACCAGCCATGTGACCATTTTCAAGAGGTTCCGGAACTCCGTTCCCCCGCATTCCCCCTGAAAAAAAGCCCTGGCCATGTGCCCACTGGTACTCCAGCGGCCATGGGAGAAAGAATTGCCATTGGTGATGGCATGATGTTACTTCAGGGAAAACCCAGGAAACCAAGATATGGCATCAGTCTCTTCTAGGGATTGCTGAAAACTCTTGTGGTTTTGTCACAGAATTCCATACATTTCTAGATAGGCTTAACATCACTTCCTGGTTTTGTTGGAAGTGACATCATACTTTCACTGACGGCCATCCCTCATGTCTTTGCCACATGGTCTACCGCTGGTTGCCAGGCTGGGCAACCCTAGGCGACATTCAATAGTTAAAAGATTTAATAGTTAAATAAAAGCAGCAGAAATCTTTTCACCAGACATATCAATACTTCTATAAAATTAACATTCCATGTTAGCTTCTTCTATTGGGCTGTTAGGCCTCCTGCTATGGCTGTGGGAGAATTTTTAAAAAACAAACAAACAGGGATGTTGGCTTTGTTATCACTTTTGAATAAAACTTGGATGTGACTGCAACCCTACGTTCCTTCTGGGCTTAACCCAGAAGTGACGTTGAGACATAGATGATGTCACTTGCTCCCCATTTCCTCACCAAAACCACTCCCATTGGCAACCCTACTGTCCCAAGATTAAAGACTAACGTTAGATATTAATATTGTTATCAAAATGTGTGATTTTGAAAGCTCACCTGCAAGTCTTCATCCATATTTTTCCTGTATTTGTAAATCCAGAATGCCAAGTACTCTATTGGGTCTGCTGGCCGACATTCGGCCACTTCTGCAAGACCTTCTGCTAAGCATTGACCAAGGCATTTTTTGAGGTACGCGGTCTCCATTTTCTGCTTCCAAAATATCTGCAGCAAAGCTTAAATGGGGAAAATGGTACTTGCTTTTAAAATTGTCTTTCTATACTGCTTTTCCTAGTCGCTCAAAGTAGTTTGAAATTTTAAAAAGTGAATGAAAGCTGAGGGAACTGACATATTAAAAACATTAACACAAACTTCATGAAGACCACTCAAGAAAAGGCCCATCTAAATGATACATCCTTACACTGCCGCAGGGATGACAGAAGAGGCAGCCCTTACTTCTGCAGACCCCTGCTCCAAAAGGGTGGGCTACTGTAGAAAACATTCTTGCCTGCCAGCCACAGATCTCACTCCCTTTAAGGAGATATGAGAGAGCAAACCTTCTTGTGATGATCTTGAGGTCAAAGACTGGGCGAGATATTTCAACCAATAAACTCCAGAAAGTAATGATTGCTAGCAATGACCTTGAGGGCTGAGGTGGACAACACCATTCAAGGCTTGTTTTCAGAACTGAAGGCTGCCCATCTGAAAAGAGTTCACTGCTGAAAAATTACACCAGAGTCAAGGAGCAATCCAGAGAATTCATGGGGCATAAGCCATGCATAGGTCCATCCAAATGAAAGTGAACTGTGAACAGCTAGAGGTAGCGGGTTTGCACCATTGCTTTCCTTTTCTGTGGGGCTTGCACTGGAAGAGGGCTTCCTGTCCGATTGAGCACAGGGTGATTTTATCGCATCAAAACACTGAATTCATTCCATCAAGACTGAGCAGGCCCGTTCAAGCTAGAAGGTCCTCAGTTGCCATTTGCCTAAAAGGTATAATTCAGAACACAGGGGAGAGAGGAATATTGATCTAAAGTCTACTCACGCTCTTAGTGCAGGGAAATCGAAAGCTTAGTGGTCTTTTCTTCTCTCCTCTATTATCCCGAAGAATAAAGCTCTGTGGGTATCCAGAGGAAGAAACAGTTAAATCTGGATGCTTCTCTTTGGTATCCTAGCAACAGGACCGGTGTTCTATCCACCTCCATAGGCAACTATCTCCCTGAAGGTTCTGTTATCTCCCTCCTTCCACGGATGTGATTTCTACCTTTTCTGTTAACCAGAAAGGAGATCCAGCTGGAAGCTGAAAGGTTTATGTTGTGTTAGATATCTGGCAAAGAGGTGTATAGTTGATGAAGCTCAGGACTTTTTTTCAGCTGGAACGTGGTGGAACAGAGTTCTGGAACCTCTTGAAAATGGTCACGTGGCTTGTGGCCCTGCCCCCTGATCTCCAGACAGAGGGGAGTTTAGATTGCCCTCCGCGCCGAGGGCAATCTAAACTCCCCTGTCTGGAGATCAGGGACGGGGCCACCAGCCATGTGACCATTTTCTCCGAGGGCAACCCACTGAGTTCCACTACCTCTTTTCCCAGAAAAAAAGCTCTGATGAAGCTTATGTTTTTCTTTTTGAATGGAACAGGTTTCACCAGTTCATTGCTGCAGTGGTTCCCAGCGTCTTGGATATGGTGAACCACAAGTCCAAATTTACTTTGGTACAGTGACCCATCTAGTTTTATGACACCCTAGACAGAGTATGACCTTGGCGCTATCTAGCCCAGCATTCCATTATCTACAGTGGCCAACCATATCTTTTTGAGAAACCAACAACCATCACATCCTACCTGCTGTGAACCCCAGGCAAGTGGCATTCCTTTGCATCCTTTACATCCAACTGCTACACTCCAGCCTTTGACCACTCTCTTCTTTTCCATTAATTCCTCTAATCTCCTTTAAGATTCTAAGAAACTCACTCAAGTAACCATCAGGACACATTTTACTTGATTCTTTATTAATCGACGAGCATATGCAGTGAAGGAAAAAGAATTTTTAATAGCTTTTTTTTATTTCTTTCATAGAAGTTTTTTCCACATATAACCGGAGGTGGGGGCTCTGTGCAGTAACGAATCTGACGTAAAATACCTTAAGCTGCTTCTGCATGGAGGTTTTTCTCCTCGGCTTTGAAATGGAAACAGTTCTGATGGAGTTTTGACATGATATCATGCTGAAATCCTCCTGTTGCCAGATTTTCCTGTCCTCAATAGTTCTTCCTCCAAACCTTCTTTAATCAATCTTTTTAGAAAGAATGCAGCCCAAGCATTTTACCACACTGGCTAGAGGGGATGGTGCATATTTTCCTGCCTTGCAAAGGTCCTGCCCACATTGGCACTGTTTTCTCACCTTCAGCTGGCCATGGGCACCATTTTCCCATCATTTTTTCCTTCTGTACTACTGAGGGGTGGGGGCTGACCTAGATAGCCCAGGTGAGCCTGGATCTCGTCAGATCTCCAAGCTAAGCAGGGTCGGCCTTGGTTAGTAATTGGATGGGAGACCTCCAACGAAGACCAGGATTGCAGGCAAAGGCAAACCACCTCTGTTAGTCTCTTGCCATGAAACCCCCAGCAGGGGTCGCCATAAATCAACTACAACATGACGGTACTCTCCACCATCACTACTGGAGGGCTTTTTAAGGCCTGGTAATAAAACCATGGCAATGGCCATAGTGCTATAATGATTTATTGCCACTGGACTATTTCAAATCTTAAAAGAAATCTCTACAGTGCATTTGCGATGAAGAGAACAAAACAAAGGGGTACCACACAATACTTGCGATGACCATGCTCCTAATAGCCAATATATAATAGCTTTGGAGTACATACAGATGGGGAAAGTCAGAGGGGGGGGATGAAGCAAATATGTGAAGCTCTGTTGCTAACTAGGGTTGCTGTCTCTGGGTTAAGAAATTCCTGGAGATTTGTCAGTGGAGCCTAGGGAGGGGTTTGGGGAGGGGAGAGACCTCAGCAGGGTATAATATCACATTCCAAAGCAGCCATTTTCTTCAAGCAAGTGATTTATGTAGCCTGGAGATCAGTTGTAATTCTGGGAGATCTTCTCCAGGTCCCATCTGGAGGTTGGCTAGCAGCTGCATTTGCAAAAGCAAACCAATTATTCTAAATGTGGGAGGGGATAATGTGTCTTTTGATCCTATAAATATAGATACGGAAAGGAAGGAAAACTTGTTTCACTTTCAATATATCCCAATACAGAATCACAGAGTTGGAAAGGGCCATACAGACCATCTAGTCCAACCCCCTGCCCAGTGCAGGATCAGCCTAAAGCATCCCTGACAAATATTCATCCAGCCTCTTCTTGAAAACTGCCAGTGAAGGGGAGCTCACCACCTCCCTAGGCAGCTGATTCCACTTTTGAACTACTCTGACCGTGAAAAAGTTCTTCCTAATATCCAGCCGGTACCTTTGTGCATGTAGTTTAAGCCCGTTGCTTCGAGTCCTCTGCTGCCAACTGGAACAGCTCCCTGCCCTTCTCCAAATGACAGCCTTTCAAATATTCAAAGAGAGCAATCATGTCCCCCCGCAATCTCCTCTTCTCCAAACTAAACAATCCCAAGGCCCTCAGCCTTTCCTCGTAGGGCTCAGTCTACAGACCCCTGATCATCCTTGTTGCTCTCCTCTGCACCCTCTCAATTTTGGCCAGGTGCGGCCTGACCAAGGCAGTATAGAGAGGGGCTATGACCTCCTGCGATTTCGATGCAATGGCCCTTTTGATACAACCCAAGACTGAGTTTGCCTCTTTTGCCACTGCATCACACTGACTGCTCATATTTAGTTTACAGTCCATTCTTACTCCAAGATCTCTTTTGCATACACTACTACCCAGAAGCGTATCCCCCATCCTGTATTTGTGCTTCACATTTTTGGGGCCCAGATGTAATACTGTGCACTTATCTATGTTGAATTGCATCCTGTTCACAACTGCCCACTTCTACAGAGTGTTCAGATGTTCTTGAATTTTAACTCTATCTTCTTGGGTGTTTGCCACTCTTAGGATTTATTAGTTGGGTATCACAGAGGACCTCAGCTTGAATCCAGACCTCTTTGTCTTGGATTCTACAGTGAATGACAAACCAGTTTATTCATATGGTAAGTATGGCTTGTCTCCATTTCTGTTGCAGCCAGCTAGATGACACACACTTGGTGATGGGACGCGTGTTAGTATTAAGAGCTGCAAGGTTTATTTAATCAGCTTGCAGTATAACAACTGACCGCTTGGCATTTTTCACGTTTTTATCGGGACAGCTCCCAAACCCCTTCCTGTCAGAATCAGTAACTGTAGTCCCTAGTGGACTCTGATGTCTAGACTAGGATACCTCCTAACCTGTTTCTCTCCAAAACCCAGCTGTATCTCCTTGTCCTTTGGCTGTTGAGAATTAAAACTCCTTCCCATCGGAGTTCCAGTCAGCTTTTGAATCTGATTGGTCTGCTCTGATCCAGGAGCACAGAAGGCAGAACCTTCTCCTGTCTGTCACACCCTCTGAGCAGTGTTCCCGTTCATGTGAGTAACCGAGCAACTGCTCACAGATTCTGACTCCTCCGCTCACAGTTTCTCGGCTGTAGCTTACAGGTACTAACTTTACCTGCAGAGTAATTTAGTTTGATATTTGGAAACCATGTATGAATGACTGCTTGCATTGTTTTCTCTAAGTGAGAAACAATACAAATTAAAGTAGTTTATAGTTTGTACATTTTATATGGTTGTAGACTGAATTTTTTTTTTAAGGAGGTGCCCTCAAAACTTTAATGCAACTTCTTGTTTTGGCTCATGAGTAGATTTTTGGCTCACAACGCTGTACAGCTTAGAGGGAACATTGCCTCTAAGCTCAAAGGATAGGCCGGAGTGCTCATTTTATTACCAGTTAGAAGTACATTTGGGCTTTGAAATTGACCCATGAGATGGATGGAAGCTGACTGGCTGGTCTTGCGACTTACAAGCTAGCATACTTGCTTTCTGGTATATTCTGATTTGAATTATGCTTTGGATTGAGCACATTTATTAAGATAGGGTGTAAGTTTACATGACCCCATCCCACCCCATCAGTTCTTATGCAATTTCCTGCCCTGGGCGATTGCCAGTTCCAATCACACACGGGCTAGATGTACAATTTAGATAGTTATATAGTAATCCAGGTGGGTTGTCACGTTTTCCTCTAGCCCTGCTTCTGTGTCTCTTAACAGTAGCTTGCCACACAAAAATGAAGCAGATGAAGTTTTTTCTAGGAAAGAGGTTAGAAATCTGCTTAATTGCCACAGGAAACTGTTACTTGATTTTTGTTCTGATAATTAACAAGATGTGTCTCATTGGGAATGTATTATTGGCTTATTAAAATCTGATCACTAACTGAGAAGCAGAAGCTTAGCAGAGGGTTTTTTTATGTTGCTTAAAGCAAAACACAGCAAATTCATCCATTCTTTGAAGTACAAAAAAGCCTGTAAGATCCCAAATGCAACTTCTTCCCCTAGAAAATATAACAGGGCATTTTCTTAAAAAGCAAACACATCGTGCATTAATCACTGTTGCTTGATTTTTGTTCTGATAGTTAACAAAATGTTTGTGTGTGGGGGCATCTTACAATTAAAGTATGAATTTTGCAATGCTTTATATAATTCATTTCAGAATTTGGAGGAAACCAGCTTATGAGCAGAAGGAAGGCAGGTCTTCATTAGAAAGGACCAGTATTTTATTGCATTTACTGAATGCAGTAAAATTGAAATGGGTGAAGCTATGGAACTCCATGACCGTGATCCAGAGAGTTTATCTGGATTAGCCCAATGTGTATGCAGCAAAACCTCTGACTTTTTTCTTTTTGAACAGCAAACCACATGGTGGGTAAGAGAGCAGGAATGTTGCTTGCAGGTGTGAGTGTGTGTGACAAGGGGAGTGAAAAAGTGCAAAGCAGTGATTCTTAATGTCCAATCTACAAAATGTATTTGCATTTTTGAGCAGTCCCGTCTTCCCTCTTGGAATGGATTCTGTCAGCCAGCAGTGGAAAGTTGTTTTCCAGCACTGAGGATATAATTCCATATCCTAGATTTCGCCTTTTTAAAAAGCATCCCTCAGAAAATAGGAATCCCAACTTAACATTACGGAGTGGGCCATCAAGCAAAAGGCCTGAGATTTGTGTATAGGATGCACATATTTTAAATATATCTGTTTAAATAAATGTGCCTTGTGTTGGAGTGCTATTTTATGTCCTCCTTTTAAAAAACTTGTTTAGTTGGTTATGAGCCTGTAGTGGGAATAGTAGATTAAAGGTTAAGAACCTCTGGAATAATTGAAAGGCATTCTGTATCTGATTTCATAACCAGGGCTTTTTTTCAGGGGGAACGCGGGGGAACGAGTTCCGGCACCTCTTGAAAATGGTCACATGGCTGGTGGCCCCGCCCCCTGATCTCCAGACAGAGGGGAGTTTAGATCGCCCTCCGCGCCGCTCGGCGGCACGGAGGGCAATCTAAGCTCCCCTCTGTCTGGAGATCAGAGGGCAGGGCCACCAGATATGTGCCCATTTTCTCCGAGGGCAACCCACTGAGTTCCACCACCTCTTTTCCCAGAAAAAAAGCCCGGTTTATAACCATATAAATCAGCAGTAGCAAGCTGGTACTTGAACCCAAAGCATATTGTTGTAAAGAATTTCCTGATGAACGTCCATGAGAAAAATTTGCCAAGAGCTGCTTTCAAGAATATTGGTTCGGGTGGATTCAGTGAGGTATTTAGTACATTTTACTGGCTTGATGGTGGATGCGTGTTTGTTTTTCCACTGTCAACCAGATGGTGTCGCTACAGCTTAATAGATCAGGAATGGATGCGCCTCTTTCCAAGTCTGTATCTCATGCACTGTTGAAATTAGAAATCTGAAATTAAGAAAATTATTATGTACAGAAATGATTTAAAATATTTGATAGAGCAAGTGGGTTTTTGTGAGATCTGAAATTGAACCTTCCATGCATAGCTTACTTATATTATGGGAATGTATAGTCTATATTGTAGGTAATACTGGATTTTGGGTTTGCTCCAGCTATGTTATAGACTAGGAGGGAGGCAAAATGGGAGCACCTGCTTTGCCTGCAGAAGGTCCCAGGTTCAATCCCCAGCAACTGCAGCTGAAAGGATCTTGGCTAGCAAGACTGAAAAAGACCTGTGTGTGAAGATTCCTCACCGGTTGAGAAATCAGCAATGGACTGGGCAACCTTGTGGTTTGAGTTTGTAGTATGTCAAGTAAATATGTAAAATTTCAACAACAAAAAAATGAAGCCATGGGGAAAAGCGAATTTTCCTTCAGGAAAACAATACAGAAACTGGAAAAACGGAAATACTCCCCTCTCCATATCCAGCCTTTATTTCTGTTATTGCTCTAACAGTACAACCTGGAAATGTCAAATAGTATCTCTAGGATTCACGGAGTTTTATCACAGAGTTTCCAATGATTCCTAGAGCTACCCTTTGTAACTTCCAGTTTGTACTCAAAAATAGGGTTGCCAGCCTCCAGGTAGTGGCTGGAGATATCCTGGAATTACAACTGGTCTCGGGGCAAGATCTTGGGTTCCTGGCGCCCAGGACAACCCAAGACCGGCCACCCCTGCACGTGTGTGCAGCACGCACCCGGCACTGCATGATGATGTCAGTTTGTGATGTCGTCATGCAGGGTGGCGTGCCGCCAGCAGAGCGGCAGCAGTGCCGGCGGCTGAGAGGCTGCCCACGCCACTCGCCTGTCCTACTGAGGGGGTGGCCGGCTTGCTGCGCGCTCCCTGTCCTGCAGGGCAGGCGAATGGCGCGGGAGGCCTCCCAGCCCTCCATGCCACTCGCCCAGCAGGACGGAGCGTGCAGCAAGCTGGCCACACCCTCAGCCGGGCAGGCGAATGGCACAGAGAGCTGGGAGGCCACCTGCGCCACTTGGCTGTCCCACTGAGAGGGCAGCCAGCTTGCCGCGTGCTCCCTGTCCTGCAAGGCAGGCGAATGGCACGGGCGGCCGCTCAGCCACCGGCACTGCCGCCAGCCCGCTCCCAGCAGCTGGCAGCTGTACCTGGCACCCCCTTTTTGGTGGTGCCGGGGGCAGACTACCCCTCCTGCCCCCCCTCGATCCGGCCCTGACTGGTCTCCAGGCCTCAGAGATCAGTTTGTCAGGGCTTGCCACCGCTGCCACTGGGCGTGGCACTGGGCGGTCTGCACCTGACGTCATAGGGGGGCCAGGGATTCTGCAGGACCCTGCTCTGTGGAAGGAGGGGCGGTATACCTCACCCAGACTCCCTCTCAGTCCACTCGCTGGCCTGCTCAACCTGGCCTGCTTACCCTCTGTGTCCTCTTTCACTTCTTCCTCCCAGAGCTCTCCTCCAAACCTCCACACTTGCATCACACCACTCCACATCATCACTCCCTACTCACACCCACCACCACAGGGCTCTTCCCAGCCAGCTTTTATAGGGCTTCCTTCTACTGTCCCACCCCTCTTCCAGCCTGGTCTTGGGCTGCACCAAGCAGTTGCAGCTGGGGTGGCTGATCTGGCCCCACTGACCAGCACCAGCTGTGCCTTGTTCCCTGGCTGCCCAGCCTCCCTGCCTTGGCTGATTGCTGCAGGCATGTCCAGCTGCAGTCCCCTGGCTAGCAGCCCGGCCTGCCTGGCTGAGCTGATGGCTGAAGGTGGGTCCAGCTGCGGCTCCTTGGCTGGTTGCCCAGGGCTTCCTGCAGAGTGCCTCCAATAGCCCCACCTGGAGTGGCTTGGCTTTTGGCAACTCCTGGGCCAGGCTACTATTTTCTAGCTGGGGCGTGGCTTTGGGTTGTTGGGGCTGCTGCTGCTTCTCCTCCTCAGGTAAGGTTTTTGGGTGGGTGACTGCTGGGCCCCCAATCCCTCTGCCCTTGCCCCCTTCTGCCTTGCTTAGTCCCCTTTCCTTCCCCAGGGGAGTGGGACTCGCTGGCCTCCTTCTGTCTCCCCTTGCCTCCTGAGGCCCTGGGCCTTTGCCCCTTGCCCCTGGCACAGGCAGGTTCTGGCTCCATTTGCCCATGGGAGGGGTTGACCTGCTGTCCCCTGGCTGCCCCCTCTGCTTGCCAGTCAGACCGGTTGACCTACTGTCCGCTGGCTGACCAGTTGACCTGCTGGCTGCCCCCTCTGTTTGCCCGTCGGCCCGGCTGACCTGCTGTTCCCTCTTGTCAAGTCTGGGGGCTGGGGCTCAGACCCCGGACACAGTTCACCTGGAGAAAATGACTACTTTGGGGAGTGGACTCTGTGGAATTATGCCATGCCAAGGCCCTTCCCAAACCCCACTTTCTCCACGTTTCACCCCCCAGATCTCCAGGAATTTCCCAACTGGGAGCTGGCAACTCTACTCAGAAATGACGTAGTGACATTAGCAACACTCCGACCTCACACGCACGCATCCTTGTCTCTGCCCCCAGCTCTACCACTGCATGCCAGGCTCACCTTGGCAGCCCCGTCTCTGTGGCTCATCAGGTTTCATGACTGACCCGCTCCATCTAGTCTGCTATTAGATAGAGCAAAGATAATGTAAATCTGGTTATTTTGCACTTTCCTTTTTCTTTTGTTGTCTTACCCTTTGTATTATAAACTTAATATAAATATTATAGAAGATTCAAACCCTTAAGTAGGATAGAACAGATTGTTCTTCAGCATACAGGCCTGTTATATTTTAATATACTGTTCCAAGTATATTAAGTATTTAATATACTATTAAATATTTATTTCGAGGCTTCATATCCATTGGAAAATTTTAAACTAATGCCCACAATACAAAAGAAGTCGCTCTTGAACAATTGGCTTTTCCATTGTGAGATTATAGTGTGCTTACTGCTTTTCTCACACCTGAAGTGTTCGGCTGA
Organism: Eublepharis macularius; assembly: GCF_028583425.1. Taxonomy (NCBI): domain Eukaryota; kingdom Metazoa; phylum Chordata; class Lepidosauria; order Squamata; family Eublepharidae; genus Eublepharis; species Eublepharis macularius. Next base: position 136,887,552 of record NC_072795.1, read on the forward strand.
GCAATACTGATATGCCTGTATCAAAATTGGTATGTTTGTCAATCTGAAAGGCTCAAAGTCTTTTAACTAGTCAAGCAACATTTTCTTTTTTAAATTTTAAATTTTATTGGAAAAGAAAAAAAACAAAGACAATAATCGATAGATAAAATATTATCAGCAAAATATATAACAATGCACAAAGACAATAGAAACAAAATATATAACAGCTTATTATACTACAAAACTATTTCTCCTCTCCATCCCCTTATATACACTCAACATTTTATATTCAAAATTTTAAAATGTTAATTTTACATTTGGTAAATAATACCAATAATAGTTTAATAATAGTTTTTCTTAAGTTTCAGCGATGTAGTCAAAAAATCCATTTTTTCTGAAATTCTAAGATTGGTCTATTATGTATATAAGAAGTTAATTTGTCGATAAACGCATATCCAAGCAACATTTTCAATCAACTCTGTCACACAGTGAGTTGATGTCTACATTTTAGTTTCTTATTTTTGTTCAATACATACTTCAGCTTTTTCCCTTTTTTACTCTTCCCTGAAATTAATCTGACTTCTTTTATAATGCTCTCCTATTGTATTCTGTTTGTTAAAGCGTATTAAATTTAAATACACTGGCTGCCACTTCTTTAGTTTTAGCCCTTAGGGTTGTGTCATAAGTAATAACCCAAGAGAGATACCTTGGTAAGGAACAGGGACTATAGCCTAAGGGAAAGTCTTTTGAACAGCGCTGATAGACAAATTTCCCCAAAGCATTCATAGAGTGCCATAAGGGAAAGCTGCACTTGTCCAGAGGTGCTGCTGTGGGATTAATGTAAAGCTTAGAGCTTTACCTTCAACCAGCCTGCCTCCCTAAAGTGGATAGTGCCCCAAGTGAAGCTGTCAGATTATTGAATCCCAGTTATCTAGAGTTCGTCTCCCCCTTCTGCAAGAAGCACAATTTCTTGAGTTCAAAAGGTTTATTGAAAGCCTAGGCTCTGACACAAGTATCCATATTCCAAGGCCTAGAAAGGATCTTGACTGAACACAGTCATTGTCGAGAATGAAAAAAGAAAGCACAACATGTGATACATCAAACCCTTCACTCCCAGCCTCCCCCTCCCCCATCTTCCATGGCGATGGGACCTTTGCTGTGGGAAGGCTCGGCCCGTCAAGGTCTCTGGCTGTAGAAACAGATAAGAGTATTCTCTCCCATGGAAAGCGCGGTCAAAATAACACCTGGGCCGATTCCAGACGGCCCCCCCGCCTCGCGAAACATCGCGCGTTGTCGCACGGAAAACGCGAAATATCGCGTTTTCTCGTGCGAGTTTTGCGTGACATTGCGCAAAACTCGCGCGAGAAAACGCGATATTTCACGTTTTCTGCACGACGACGCACGACAACACGCGATGTTTCGCGAGGCGGGGGGCCGTCTGGAATCGGCCCTGGACCTGGAGGGAGAGAAAGACTTAACGATTACAGAATTAAACATGGCGTAACTCTGACCAAGGAACCACAGAACATATTAGATCCTGACATTTGAGAGGTTTGGACTCTGCTCTGTTTTGACTAGCTCATGTGCACCACACACTCTTTCAAAAGGGCTGCACCAACTTAAGGGCAGAACGCACACCCAACCACCTTCACACAACACATGCATGTACACAATCCTATAAATGCAGCCATAATACTGTGTGATGCAAGTACAGTTTTGCTGGAATGTTTTGCGGCTTTGCATTGTCTAGTCCTGGTTACAAGGTAACATTTAGCACATGCCAGAGGAGGGGAAAATGGCCTTATAATCAACTTGGCCATCCTGTGCCACAAAAATCCAAAGCTTACTACTAAAATCTCCTACAGATTTGGAATTGGAATTATTTCCATTTAAGTATAACAGCCAGTATTTGATATACAGAAGTAGCTGTGCCATGAAATAGAATATACAAATTAAATAAAGCATTCGTTTTTGTCTCTTTTTTTAAAAAAAAGGACAGAATTTAATGTAAATCTTTTATTGGCTTACATCCTCTTTCTAAGTGTTTGCATCCTTTTTTACATTCATCATATTATAGGAAACAACCAGTGCAATCCTAAACAGAGTTACTCCAGTCTAAGACAATTGATTTCAATGGGCTTAGACGAGAGTAACTCTGCTTAGGATTTCAGCGGTAATAGGTCACTTAGAACCTTAGGGCACGATAGTGCTTCACGCATGCGCAACCAAGCATTCGCCACTCAATGGGCTTTCTCGTCAGACTGTCGCGTGGGGGTTGTCATCAGCAACGGTGCTCGACGTAGACTCGTACGCATGCGCTTACAGCTCAAGTCCCTCCCCTGAGAGGGCGGTGGCTGTCGATTGAATAATGGCGGCGGCCGCGCCGCGTCTGGCTGAGGAGCGCGTTGGGCAAGTGGTGCTGCCGGGAGACGTGTTGCTTCTCCCCTCCCAGCCGGAGGAGGACGGCGAGCGGCTGCGTCTCGCTCCCAGCGGGCCTCAGAAAGGGCGACTGGTTTGCGGGCCGGGGCTGCGGCGCGGTGGGGAAGGTCTGCTGGTCACCAAGTGCGGGCTGCTTCGGTATCGGGGCCCTGCCGGACAAGCAGGGGGAGGGACCGGAAGTGGCTCGGGCGGAACGTATTGGGTTGACTCTCAGCAGAAGCGGGTAAGGATAAGAGGGGAGGCGCATGCGTGCCGGAGCAGCCGGCTAAGCGCTTCTTCGGACGTCTGTTTCGACGTGTGTTTGCTAACAGCCTTTCTGCTCCCATTTTTAAATTTTTTTTATTTATTTCAAATAATAAATTCAAACATTAACACACAAAATCATATATCCACAATCATCCACTGCTTCAGTCATCATTAATCATCTAGGTCATATATATGAACCTAAACTCAACATCTAGATTCTATAAAAGAAAAATATAATGAATACATAATGAAACTCCTATATTTTATTGGCTTGTTTGCTTGCAATGCTCCAGACTGATCAGTTTGCTGTACACATTGTTACTTAATTTTGTATTCCTGATTCTAGTGCCTTTGGTAAGGGCCTTCAGTTTTATATTCATAACTCTATTCCCTTGTTCATTTCCATTGTTTATTGTCTGCCTTTCTAACTGAGATCCAAGGTGGGTTACACAGTGCTAGTGAAATAAAACACAACCGACAGGTAACATATCCACTGAGCATGTATAACAGTCAGAATATTCTGTGAAATACATACAGTAGGGCACAGTAGCAGAAAATTTGAAGATAAGCATGAAGTCAAGCATAGAGATGAAATCTTTCTGAAACAATTCATAACTAATTTACATGGTATGTTAAGCAATGTGGGAGCTCCCTAGTGGCACACATCTGCATCAGCATACAGTATCCAGTAGCATAGCATATAGTCCCTGTCCCCACCAAAGCATTCCTCAGAGCTATTTCTTATGACAGTCCTATAGTCTGGGTAGAAAGCCCTCCTGAATCATTCAGTTTTGCATAATTTGAGGAAAGTGGGAGCTTTCCTGACCTCCTCATGCATTATCTATCTTGTATTGTATGTTCACATTGTTGCTTGCATTGTCATTCAGTTTTGTACTATTACTGCTGTATTGTTAACTCTATGTCCTATACTGCATGATTGCATTCCCCGCCCCACTGTGGTAATCTGCCTTGAGTCTCAGTGAGAAAGGGGGCGGGGGATAAGTAGCTATTGGCTGTGAAGCTTGATCCCTTTCTTCCGAGACTGTCTAGTTTAGTTCCTTGCCTTGGAAGTATATAGAGTTTGATGTTTTTGTTCCCCTATGGTATTTCAGACCTGCAAAGGGAAGTAAAAAAAATTGCATATAGCAGTGCTAAGAAAATACTTAAAATTTCTAGGAATTGGCATTACACTTAGAGGCATTTGGAGATTTCATAGCCCAGAAATACAGGATTATGCCCAATATCTTGTACTTGCATCACCATCTGTTGTAATCAATGATAGATTATGACTCTGCTGTGTTCTAGATACAAGAATTGTGGATCCAATCCAACTGTTACACACTTATTTATATGGTGGAGTGCACACCAGCACTTTTTGAAATCTGTGTGACTTAATAGTGCTTAACATGAGCTGGATCATGCCCTTGTCTACATTATTGCGTTTTTGGAAGAAAGCTTCTAATGCTTCTTTTCAGAGGCATTAATGTGGTAAACCTTTCTCTGTTTCTCTCACATCTAGCTTTGGGTTGTAGTGTTTCGCTCATACTTTTGAAAATGAAAAGAATCAGGAAAACCTCTTATTTCAGTTGCTTTAGAGAAAGGTTCCAAAACTAGATCTTGCCTTGCTTTTATGTAAATAAATCATTTTTAACATATCCCCATTACATTTGCCAAAAAACAGGTATTAAGTATTGTCAAAGATTTTAATACCTGTATTAGTACATCTATACCAGCATTCAAGTTCACTGTTTAAATGCAGTTACTAAGGTGTAAGACTTTATGTTTTGGAATGCTCAGTTTATAGATACACTGACTTTGAAAATGAGTTGTGCGGTTTCACTGGTGTTTTTGACAGTGGGTTATGCTTCATGACACTGCTGCATAGCATTGGTATTTGTTGCAAGAGAAAGTTGCATGGATGTGAAGCAACTTTTTAATACCCGCATTTTTTTCATTACTAGTATGTCCCAGTCAAAGGAGATCATGTGATAGGCATAGTGACTGTCAAAGCTGGGGACATATTTAAACTGGATGTTGGCGGAAGTGAGCAAGCTTCTCTGTCCTACTTAGCCTTTGAAGGGGCAACCAAAAGAAACAGGCCAAATGTACAGGTGAGTACTCTAAAATATGATTGGTGGCAGGTAAAGGAGGGGAAAGAGAGCTGTAAGATGAAAAGCTACGCAGACGATGTGGTTATATCAGTGACAAATCCACTTATCTCCCTGATTTATGTAATGGAACAAATATTAAGATTTGGGCAGCGTTCTGGATACAAACTGAATAAGAAGAAAACAAAGATGATGTTACTTTGGACAACGAAAGAGGAATGTGAAAAGATCGGAAATATAACGAACTGTGCTATTACTACAAAACCGATAAAATATTTAGGGATATATGTATCATCATGAAATGAGAATCTCTTTAAAGATAATTATCAAAAAGTTTGGACAGGAATTATAGAAGACTTGCAGACATGGGAAAAATTAAATATTTCATGGCTGGGAAGAATTTCAGCTGTTAAAATGAACATCCTACCCAAACTGAATTTTTTTTATTTCAAATGATTCCAATTTATATAGAACAAAGAATCTTCAGCAAGTGGCAGAAAGTAGTAAATGACTTCATATGGAAAGGAAAGAAACCAAGAATAAGACTCAAAGTATTACAAGATGACAAAAAACAAGGGGGATTGGCTGTACTGAATATTAAATTGTACCATCAAGCAGCGGCGTTACTTTGGATAACAGACTGGATTACAAATCCAAGGAGTAGAAGAACCAAATTGGAGACAGTGGACACTAAAGAAGGTATGCATAATTATTTATGGACAAAGAAATCATGGAAATCCATTCACAAACAGGATGGGACCCATATTATAACAGATGGACTGCTTAAAATATGGTTCCGATGTAGAAACAGGCTGAGTGTACAAATCTCCCCACTGATGTCGCCAATTAATGCCTACTATGATGTAGCCACGAGAAATAGAATTGATCGACTCAGTTATGAATCAATGATGGATAAAGAAGGAAATAAAAAAAACTTGGCAAGAAATTCAAGCTCAAGACAAAAATATTCCATGGCTGATACATTACCAAACGGCATCAAGATTAAAGGAACAAATCCTCAAAGAAGGTGGCAGGCTGATAATATCTGGAGATCTGAGGCATCTCATGGGGAAGATCTATAAAATATTATTGTAATACTATAAAGAAATGGAGCAAGTAAAAAATTGTGTAATAAAATGGATGCAATCGACTTACAGGCGAAAATGGCCATTTTGGGTCTGTTTCGGCCTGGATCAGGGCTGAAACCATCCGGATTGGGTCGGTGCCAGGCGGAGGAAACCTCCCCCATCTGGCACCGACCCAATCCCGGCTGTTTAGGCCCCGATCCGGGACAAAACAGGCCCCAAAATGGCCATTTTTGGCTGTTTGGGGCACATTTCAGCCTGCATCGGGTGAAACCGTCCTGATCAGGTTGGTGCCTGGCGGGGGAAGCCTCCCCCACCTGGCACCGACCCAGTTCTGGCAATTTCAGCCCCAATTGGTTGTTTTTGGCTAGTTTGGCCTTCTTTTCCACTGGGATCGGGGCCGGAACGGCTGGGATTGGGTTGGTGCTGGGCGGGTGAACCCTCCTGTGCGTGGCACTGACTTAGTCTTGGAGGTTTTGGCCCCAATCCGGGCTAAAACTGACCCAAAATGGTGAAAACAGCCATTTTGGCACGTTTTGACCCGAATTGGGGCCTAAACGGCCAGGACTGGGTTGGTGCCAGGCGGGGGAGGTTTCCACCTCCCAGCACCAACCCAATTTGGGCTGTTTCGGCTGCGATCCAGGCTGAAATGGGCCCAAAACTTTACAAAGTCAGGTGGGCGGTGCCACCTGACTGTTGGGGGAACTACCGGAATGGCGTTCCGGTGCGTTCCCCCTCCAAATGAGCCCTGATTGGTATAAAATATTTTTTAGATGGTACACTACTCCCAAAGACATTATGAGACTCAGTAAGGGTTACAGTGGACATTGTTGGAAATGTCAAGAGTATGGATGCAACATTTTATCTCGTGTGGTGGACCTGCAAGGGAACACAGAGATATTGGATAAAGATACATGAAGAGATGCAAAAGATTCTTAAACTCAGATTTGAATTAAATCCGAACAGTCTGCTCTTAAATATCCTACCAACTAATGTTAGAAAAGAACAGGGAGATTTTCCGTTACATGGTGACGGCAGCAAGAGTGTTATTTGCAGCAGAATGGAAAGCGGATCTCTCTGCCCTGATGTGTTAGAGTGGAGAGAGAAGATTCGTGAATACGCATCATTGGTTAAACTGACTGCCTGTTTACATAATAGACTGATAGCTGAATTTTGGGAAAAAATGGAAGGACCTTTTTGATTACTTAGGCAGAAACTAACTGATATAGAAGCTTGCATAACTAAAACTAACCAGGAAGGAGGGAAGGAGAATTACGATGTATCTATGCTTAGGTGTAATAAATTTAGAATATTTATTGTTTATTAGGTAATCTAAGTTTAAATGTATTGCTTGTTTAACTCTCAAAACAATTCTATATGTACAGTCTATGCAGGATTGTACAAGTCTCAGCACAATTTCCAATCTAGTATCTGTATAATCTTTTATTAGCACTTCTTATTTTCACATCTTATCTTTTTAAACAGAATCTTTAAAAAAACAAAAAACAGTGATTGGTGGCAGGGATTCTCTTCAAATCCATATTCCTTGTTCATAGTAGTAATGTGGAATCAGCACCTCCTTGCCTGAGTGCACACATCTCAGACAAAGAGTCTGAATTCCTTTGCCTCTTTTTCCTTCCTCTGTCAGTTTTGACACGAGGATCTGTAATTTTGGGGGGGCATGTGGGATAACAACTCACGTCCTAGCCAGAAATAATAGGGAAGTTTGGATCATTTTTTTTCAAGAACACAAAACAGGCATATGTGGCAAAGCATTTGTGAACACCAGTCCTAAAAGTAAGACTGTCAAGATGTGCAATTTTGGCATTATTTTCCTTCAGTAATGGCTTCACTCCCTGCAAAAGCAGTATGAGCTAGAGGAGTTAAATATTCACAACTGGGAACGTCACTTGAAATCCAGCGGCTTATCTCTCTGCTTCCCTCATACTACTTAGTTTCACTGTCCCCTTCTGAAACTTGCATTTCAGCTGTGTTTAGTCTGCAAACGAAAGCTAGGCAAAGTCCTGTTAAGCTTCTTTTCCCCAACGTGAAGAGCAGCAGGTGCTTTGGGAGAGTAGCAGCTGAAATGCCTTTTAACACGCTCAAGCACAAGAAGAAAAGAGCTGAGGTGTATAAGGAAGCGCAAGCCCCGTTGTTCTTCACTCTAGGGAAGAGGCGGTGATTCTTAAAATCTTTTGCCTGTTCCTTGGCTTGCATAGTAGTGAGTTGAGCAGAGCGAGTTGTTGGCTGGGCTGCTCTGCTTCCTCTGATTTCTGGTCCATCAACGAGAACTGGATGACAAAAGGGTCAGCCCAGTTGGCAGAGTTTAGGAAATAATCCAATCCACGCTTTGGAATTTGCTTTCCATGAATTTACTGCAACAGGATTTTTGAAAAAGACAGTAACTGACTGCAGGCCATTTATGCAGCAAAGAGGCCGTCAGAGCACAAGCACTAACATACTGACACTCAGCAGAGAAAGAAGAGGTAGCTTGGACTGCAAGAGAAAACAATGAACCATAGAGAATGCTCCACAGCTCCCCCAAGGGTACAAGTGGACTAAACTACTCTTACAGCAGTATTTACAGTAACTAGACTCTTAGCAGGCTGTTGCTTCTCCAACAAGCACTGTGGCAGAACAAATGACTTTATTTCTTTAAATCATTGGTATCATAAAACACAATAGTAAAGAGTCCTTTAAGACTAACCAACTTTATTGTAGCATAAGCTTTCAAGAACCACAACTCTGTCAGCTCCATGCATCTGAAGAATAGCTGTGGTTCTCAAAAGCTTATGCTACAATAAAGTAGGTTAGTCTTAAAGGTGCTACTGGACTCTTTACCATTTCGCAACTACAGACTAGCACAGCTAACTCCTCTGGATCTATGAAACACAATGTGTATGAGATTATCTTAAGTAGATGGCGTAGTCCTAAATGTTTCTTCTTTCTGTAGGTGGGAGACCTTATTTATGGCCAGTTCATCGTTGCCAATAAAGACATGGAGCCTGAGATGGTCTGTATAGACAGCAGCGGCAGAGCAAATGGAATGGGAATCATTGGACAAGATGGCTTCTTGTTTAAGGTCTCCTTAGGCTTAATAAGAAAGTAAGTGTTGTAGAGTCCTTACTGCTTGAGCTTGGAAACTATTTGCCAAGTTTCCTTCATGACCCGTTTCTGCCTTGGATAATTTAAGCAGCAGATGGTGTTAAAACTGTTCTGGTACTGTAAAATATTAGTTTAGGGGGAGTAACGGATTACATGACTCTGGGCTTCCACTTAAAAAAATCATGCACATGCAGATTAAGACACCATGGGAACAGCTGGCCAAGAATTCATCTCTCTTTTGTCATGTCTCTGTAGGTCATTTTTAAAAAAGAAAATACAAAGGTGCAGTCAGTCATGTGACTTTGTGTTCCCGCCCAGCTGTGGCTAACCCAGGAGCAGGCTTGCCATTTCACGTGCTGTTAGGAGAAACCCGCCTTCTGGTCCACAGCTCCCCCATTGCACTGGTGCCCCAAGGATTTTTTTAATTGCACTTCCACTTGGAAAACAATAGAGTAAAAAAAAAACCCAAGCAGTCTGTATAGATTTAGTTATTTGCTAAAGGAAATATTCTAACTTTATGGAAGTTGCCATGCATTAACCTTTCTGCCTACTGTAACCTCCTTCTTTTAACAAAAAATTGATTTCAGACTTCTGGCTCCTGCCTGTGAAATTATCCAGGATTTGGGACAACTTTACCCATTTGAGTTGGTGTTAGGAATGAATGGAAGGATATGGGTGAAAGCCAAAACAATTCAACAGACTTTAATTGTGGCAAATATCTTAGAAGCCTGTGAACACATGACGGCAGAACAGAGGAAGCACGCTGTTGCCAGACTATCGGAGAGCTGACGAAAAGGGGAGGGGGGGGGAAACATTTTTTTAACGGTGTAAATTTTAGGCAGAAATGATTCATTTATTTTTTATATTTAAAGTAGTAACTGCTAATGTTCACCTTGACATTTATTTTGCATCTTTGTCTCTGGGACTTGTCCTGTGACTTACTGTGTATCCTGATGTTCCAAGCAATAAACTTCAAGATTTTTTGTACCAACCTCCATGATGCTGACTGGAGTAAATATTACTGATTTCCAAAAGAAACAAAAGCTTCACTCCAGCTTTTCTCATTCACATCTTCAGCCTGTTAGTAGTTACTGTTGGCAATTTACAACCCAGCACTATACATGTTTATGATGGCTTATTTGCAAGCAAACAGTTCAAGGATTTCTGCCTCTGTCAGCTATGCCCAAAGTTATTCCCATATTTTAAGGGGCTTCTGTCAAAGGAAAAGACATCCAGGGTTTAATGGAACAGGACTTTGCTGTTGTTAGGGGGTTTCAAGATAGATTGACCTTCAGAGAAACTATTGAGCCTGATCACCGTGCCTCTTCTCAGGTTCCCAGGTCTGACTTTCTCTTAACGCATGAATGTCCTTGATTGTCAGCCGATATACACAGCTGGCAGCTTTATACAATACATATTGTACTGGGTTGGACTGCCTTGCATATGTGAAATATAGTTGAAATGCAGACTCATCGCATGTAGGCCACAAACCTGCTAGACTAGGCTTGAACCCTTGTTCATAAAAGCAGGGAGTTTTTGCATGGGAGAACATGGATTATTGTGAATCCTCCTGCCTCTGGTCTGAAGCACTGCACTTGGCTGTACGTGGCTGCTGCCTGACGCATGGTGCAATGTGCCCCAGATGTTGCTCTGCCAAAGATCTACTTGCCTTGTAGTGCTGCAGCCCAGCCTAAGCCTGTTCTGATCCTGCATTTCAGCTGTGAAATTGATGGCCCGGAGTTCTCTCTGCCTTCCGCAGCAGAGGAAACCGGGAGTTTCACTTTATGGCTATGGCTGGATGAGAAGCATTCTCAAGGGTTTGAGTCAGCTTCCTATTCTCTCCCACGCTGCCCTCATTTCTTCAGGTCCCCCTTTTCTATGTTCCTGTAGGTTTCAGGCCACAGTGGCCTCTTTCAGAATGCATGGAGGGTAAGGTGGAAGAAGACAGAGTATTCCCTAACTGCTGAAGCAATAGCCATGTCTTCCGACTGACAGGATTCAAATGTACTGATAACCCTGAATGTGTTAGATTCTTTAATGCAGTGTATTGAATTTTCAGTGAGGGTGTTCAGTCAGATGCCTGCCTTGTGCTCTGTAAATCCTCTTATCATTGCAATATAACAGGCAGAAGGCTGCTGCTGGTGTCTTGGGTAGCTCAGTGGAGGGGGATGGTCCATTGACCCATTGCTCCATTGGCTTTATCTCAGATTCTGCATAATTTGGGGAAATGAGATATTCATTGGCTTCACTTCCATCACTAGTCAAATGTGCACTTGAAGAAAACCCAGGTTGGCAACCTGAAAAGAAACATATTATGTATTAATTAATGCTTTAGGCTGATCCTGCACTGGGCAGGGGATTGGACTAGATGGTCTGTATGGCCCCTTCCAACTCTGATTCTATGAATATAGATTGAGTAGACATATCTGTGACATACCTCTCCAACCCAGTCTCTTACACAACTTGTTTTTATCATTTGCCATTATATGAGATTCTTGTAAAAAAAAGCTACGTCAGCCATTCAAATTTTCAATTTGGATAACCATTTTGCATGTGGTAGCATCTCTCGTGCCTTTAACATTCCATGATACTATGTTGAAAATAAAACAGTATATCCAACCAATAAAGCTCTACTCCTTTATCACTGAATAAATGCAGGATATCACATATGGAATCTTATAAGTAAAATACTTATGAAAAAATAGTAAAGAGGACACATGGCAAAAGTACTAATTTAAACAAAATAAGTAGAACCAAAAATCTAAATAAGCCAGCAACTAAATCAGTCCACCACAACAGTGTGGCGGACACACAAACACACAAAAGACACGCTGTTATCTCTAATAGATTTTTTGATTTGTTTTATATTATTAAAAACAAACATACTAATAAAAAAACAAAAGAACAAAACATACAAAAACTATACGTAATATAATTACATATCTTTAAAAACCTTTCACTGTTAATGTATATGTAGTATACTTTGCATGTTCTAAGAGCTCAGCAGTAAACTACTTTGTCTCCAAAAGAACCCTGTGAGGTAGGCTGGGCTACGAGAGGACTGGCCCAGGCTCACCCAGCAAGTTTCATACCAAGAGAGGACTGGAAGCTGGGTGTGCCTGGTCCTGTCCCAATACTAACCACTGCACCACACTGTCTAGAAAACAGCCTTCTCCAGGCTACAGTTGCCAGCCCCAGGTTGGGAAATCCCTGGAGATTTGGGATCCTGGAGAAGGCAGGGTTTGGGAGGGAAAGGACCTCAGCGTGGTGTGATGCCATAGAGTCCACCCTTTAAAGCGGCCATTTTCTCCAGGGGAGCTGATCTCTGTGGCGTGGAGATCAGTTGCAATTCCTGAAGATCTGCAGGCCCCACCTGGAGGTTGGCAACCCTGCCCAGCTTCACGCCGGCCACCCTGCGCGGCTCCCTTTCTAGCGGCGGGTCAGAAGCGTCCCCTCCCCCGGCGGAAGCCTCCCGCCCAGCGCCCCCTGCCTCCGACCTCCCCCCCCCGCCCAGCGCCCCCTGCCTCCGACCTCCCCCCCCCCGCCCCCGGGGGAAGCGCGGGGCGTCCCCGCGCATCGCTGGCTGCGGGCTCGATTCGCCGGCCTCGGCTGCCCTCCTCGGCGCTCCGCCGGAGCGGCTTTGGGCTGCCTGCGGCGCCGCTGCGGGGTCGAAGCGCAGAGAGCGCAGCGCGGCGGCGGAGGCTGCGGGTCGGGCGGCTGCAGAGGCGGAGAGCGGCCAAGCGGGGACCGGCAGCTCCGGGAGCAGCTCCGGGCGCCGCTGCCGCGTGAGTCCGCCGCCTGCCCGGGCCGGCCGAGCGCAGCGGGATGAGGTTCCCGGGCAGCCTCCCTCTCGCGCGGGCGCTGCGGGGGCGAAGCGCGGGCGGGCTCGGGCTCGGGCTGGGGGGCGGCCGGCGCCAGCCTCGGCGCGGCTCCTGCGCCTGGCCTGACCGAGGGACCGGGGCCCCCCCGGAGAAGGACGCGCCCCTGGGTGGAGGAGGAGGAGGCGCGCGGCCGCCCCGGGCCATTCGGGAACGCTGGACTCCAGGTTGCCAAGTCCGCGTCGGGAGATTCCTGGGGAGAGGGGTATGGGGGAAGGCCCCTCAGTGAGGGATCATGCTCCGCCCTGCAAATGTTATGTATTCATGTATCTATTCGTGTTATTATTTCTAGTCCACCTTTCTCTCTGAGATTAGCACAGTCAAGATCAAGGGCATTTCCATAAGCCGCGCCGCAGGGTGAACAAATGCACGTTTACAAAGACACGGAAAATGAAATCCTGCCCTCCAGTCATAGCTGACTGATGGCAACCCCTGGTGGGGTGTTCATGGCAAGGGACTAGCAGAGGTGACGGATTGCTGCCCTCTGGAGATCAGCTGTAATTCCAGGAGATCTCCAGGGCCCCCCCCCTGGAGGTTGGCAACCCTCTCGGTGGCCGAGTAGTTCTACATCCTATTCCCCCTCTACCTTAATCCCTTTGTGCACAACTTAAGTGGAGGTCAGTTTTTAGAGCACCCCCTCCTGATTTGGAAGCTCCCACCCTATCCCGCAAGTGGTAAAAATAGTCTGGCTCTAAGTTATGCAGGTCTCTTCCTCGGGTGTAAGCACCTGTGCCCGAAGAAGAACTTAATGTGCCTTAAAAGACTGCTTTTGCTATTCCCCTCCCAAGCTCCTTGTCTTATTTGGTAGAGCTGCAAATGAAAGTCAGGGAGCGTTACTTTGGAGTAAACAGACAGGATGACAGGTTCTAAGCACCATGTCTCACTCTGGGGGACCAATCCATACTTTCTCTGACACTTTCATCTTTTAGTGTATGTGTTGTGCTTACTTCAGAGAAAGTTCCAGTGCAATCAGTAGGGCTGGACATAGAATCCAGGTACATAGAAATCACAGGGTACATTTTTCAAAAACACATTTTGGGTGTTTTTATTGAAAGATCATTGCAATCTGCTATGAATCAGTAGTTGGTTTTTATTGCTGTTTGTTGAATTTTTTATTCACTGATTAAAAAATAAATTAGCGTATAAATTTAGTGAACAAATAGCATAGCTTCAGCTCTGGAGGTAAACTGAGTTAAATTGAAATCTGCTGTTTTGGTGGGCATGTGGCTAGAGAGACAACAGAGAGGTTCTCTTGCTGGTTTTTTTCCTTTCATTTTGCAGCATGACTCAGCCAGTTCCAAAGGTCAGGCTTTCTATACCTACAAGGTCAAATTGCAAAGAACCAGTATGACGAGGGGGACAAAAAACTAGCTGGGCTTGTTCTGGCGACTTTTGCCGTCAACTCAATATGCAGAAATCAGCAAATGACACTTTTTGCACAGTAGAAGGAAACAGGACCTCATATCTGTCGTCTTCTTCCATCAGAGACACAAGGCGGCTTTCATGGGCTTATCATGACATCTCCCATCTGATCTAGCCACTAACTAGGTGTAAATCTGCTTTGCTTCAGCAAGTTTACTATTTCGTGTGCAGCCAAATCCTGTCTTGAGATGTTGGTTGCCTATTGCATGGTGATTACTGAATGGTATTCATTCCAGATTTTAGCTTCAGACTAAAAGAAGGATTCTGGTGAAGCGTGAAATGTCCACGTTCCCACCTTTTTTGTTGCCAAGTCCCAGTAGATTCTGGCAATATGTGAGTACAAAGAAAACAGTCCAAGTCAGGATGGAATTTCTGTTTCTGCAGACAGGTGCCAATTGGAGGGATTTAAGCAAATGCTTTATATACTGTGCTCGAGAAAATCAAGAAATCCCTTGTAAAGAGAGACAGGAAGGGCAAGCCTTTACGACATTGCTAGCTGTCCAGCCAGGACGTCTTTGGAAGGTGAGAAGACCTGGGAAGTAAATCTTTCAGTGACCTGAATCTTGTAGATAAACAGGATTAAGCCCCACAGGTGTAAGGGATGATTCCTTAAGAATAACCTGAGCCTAATTAATGCTGCTTCAGCTGGGTGGGACTTCTGAGCAAACAGGCTTAGGAGGCCACGTGGAGCAGGGACTGTACATATTGGGGAGGGGAGAAGACCAGGAAACAGAACTCACGATACAATAAAGGTGGGGCCCTATACAATGCATCTCATTTCTTTTTCCATTTTTCTATCTCCGGTCCTGCTTCTATGCCTTTTAAGGAGTCTTTCTTGCAGAAGTTTATTATTTATCTAATTCGGCTTTAGTCTCGTCCTGTTCACTGCAGAGAGATGGGAAAGTGTTATCTTTGCAACAGCAGAGGCTATATTTAAAAATAAAGAAAGCTGGGAATTGAGAAAACTGGGTTGATCGATGTTTCCCCCCCTTTTTTCCGTGAAGGAACCCCTAAATTAATTTTTCAAATCCCGAGGAACCCGTGCTGATGAAAATGTTTGCTGGCCAGAAAAAGTTAATGGCAGGTAGCGTAATTCAATTTCTGTTAAATCATCATTATCATTTGTATTGTCAATGCTCTGTAACAATATGAAACAGACACAATACAACTAGGTATAATCATAGTAACAGCGATATTTTGAGGGATATTTGGAATTTTCCGCAGTATTTCAATTTATTTTGGACAATGCAAAAAGAACAGCGTGTGCGTGCGTGCGCAGTTGCCCAGCGCTTGCCTTGGCGCAGGCCTTCCTCATTCCTCCGGGTCCATCAACACGGAACCCCGTTGTTCTGAGCTCTCACACTCAGTGAGTCAATGGTTTAGAGGAAGGACTGTGTTTTCTGTGTGATTGTGGTGCTGTTGCATGCAAAAACAGCAGCTCTGGAGCCTTGTCCCCTTGAAAAGAGGAGCGCGCGTTTGTGTATGCACGGCCAACACAGGTGCAAGGGCCGAAACTCATGGAACAAAAAACCCCAAACAGATCAGTTCCGAGCCAAGACTGCTCCAGCTGGAACAAACCAGTAAGAGAGGCAATTGTTCCCTAACCCGCAGAACCGACGATGAAATGGAAACTTTCTAGATGCCCCCCCCCCAGTAGATAGAGGCCTGGTGCCGATCCTTTCTTTGCCATCGGCTCTTTGCTTTCCCAGAAGTAAAACAAGGATAACCCCGACTCCCCTTGGAGAGGGTGGTGAAGAAGCTTTGTAAACAAAATGTGCTGTGGCTGATGCAGATAATGTGCCGTAGCTTCACACCTCTGCTCTAACTACCCCACCCTGCTGTTATGGAAGTGTCTTGGGGCAGCTGAAAGAGGAACATTTTTTTATCGTTGGCAGATGCTTTTGTGACCCAGAGCCTCTTTCAATAGCATTGCGTTCCATTGACAGAGAAGTTTTGTACTGAAAGCTACAAACAAGGAGCGCAGGCTGGGGTGGGGGGTTTACTACCCAGAAGGTCCCGTTTGCCTAGGGGACAGGAGTGTCACATAACACCGCAGACAGCACAGATGCAAAGCAGATCCAGTCAGAAGAGTAAATGATCCACTCGGTGTGGAGCCTGATGGATAAGCAAAGTACTACGGCCTTGAATGTGGAGGGAGGGCAGCATGGTATAGCCTGATCTTGTCGGGAAGCTAAGCAGGGTCGGTCCATGGAAGGGGGACCACCAGGGAAGACTCTGCAGAGGAAGGCAGTGGCAAACCAGCTCTGCTGCTCACTTGCCTTCGAAACCCCTTGCTGGGGGCACTATAAATCAGTGGGACGTGATGGCACTTGACACACACAGGCCCTGAATAGTGTACATAAATGTATAGGTGGGGAGGGGGGAGGTGCTCCAAATCCTTATTGAATTTCAGTCTGATAATACAAAATCAGATCAGAACCAACAGGTTGAAATTATCAAAAGGTTTTGGCTAAACATTAGGAACAACTTCCTGAGAGTTAGAGCAGTCCCTGAGTGGAACAGGCTTCCTCAGGAGGTGGTGGGCTCTCCTTCTCGGGAGGTTTTTAAGCAGAGGCCAGATGGCCATCTTGACAGCCTTGCTGATTCTGTGAACCTGGGCAGATCATGAGGGGGAGGGCAGGAAGGGTCACATCAGTGCTTAGTTCTCATGGCCCCTTCTTACGTTCCCAGGGTAAGGCCGATCACCACCTTGGGGCTAGGTAGCAGTTTCCCAGGCCAGGGCCGTTTCCAGACGGCTTACCAGCCCCCGGAACATCGCGCCACGTTGCGGGGAAAACGCAAAATATTGCGTTTTCTCGCGCGAGTTTTGCGTGACGTCATGTGACGTCGCGCAAAACTCATACGAGAAAACGCGATATTTTGCGTTTTCCCCGCAACGTGGCGCGACGTTCCGGGGGCCGGTAAGCCGTCTGGAAACGGCCCAGTTTGGTTAGAGATCCTGATGGAGTTTTGCCATCTTGTGGGCATGGAGCAGGGGTCACGGGGGGGGGGGTGTATGTCAGGGGGATAGTTGTGAATTTCTTGCATTGTGCAGGGGGTTGGGCTAGATGACCCTGCAGGTCCCTTCCAACCCTGTGATTCTGTGTGAATTCCAATTTGCACACGTCTCACTGAGTCCGAAACTTTGCTAAAGAAGTACGTATGCCGGCCTTGAAGGCTGTGAATGAATGTTGTGGTAGATTGAAATGCCCCCCCCCCCTCTGGCTTGGAAGGGAGGCATTGCTACCATACGAGAGGATAGATCAGCGTGGTCTAGCAGTTGGAGTGCAGAACTAGAGACCCAAGTTCGGTCCCCCACTCTGCCGTGGGAGCTCCCTGGGTGACCTTGGACCAATCACACACTCTCGGCCTGACCTACCTCACAGGGTTGTTGTGAGGATAAAATGGAGGAGAGGAGAATGCTGTAACCCCACCTTGGGCTCCTAGTGGGGAGAAAGGAGGGCTATAAATAGAAGCAAATACATAAATGAAAATAATTAAAAAGATCACATTAGAGGCTACGAAGGAGCCCTTGGTGGTACAGCTGCTGACGCTGGTTCCTGTGGCAGTGTCACTTGGGGGGATAGGAGGGCAGTGCCGGTGCTGGTGCTTACGGCAGATGCGGGGTGGCCCAGTATATGGGCTGTTGGTGGTGAGGTGGGTTAGGCTGAGAGGTGGACTGGCCCAGGGTCACCCAGCGAGGGTTCCTGTCAAGGCCCTGCCCAGAGGAAGAAGCCCGGGACGTTCCTTACTCAAAGCTTGTGCTCAAATACAGATCTGTGGTCCCTCTCCGTCGATCCAAGACTTTCTGGCAAGATATTGTTTTATACTTCTGCTGCATCTGAGACTTTGGGAAATCGGTTGTTTTGTTGCCAAGTGCTTACTGTGCAGAAAGATACGCTTTGATTGTCTCTTGGATCGCCAGTAGTCACAAGTCTGTGCCAGCCGCATGATGTAGGCATTGCTAGAAGGAAACAGCCTTGGCTGGCAGACTCAAGAGCCACTGAATTTATAGAGATGGTGCCTGAGTCATGAAGGAGAAATGAACTATTAACAGCTAATTGAGCTGATTAATTGCTTTTTTTCCTCCCTGCAAGGCTTTCATGCAGGATCAAAGGAAAGGGGAGATGAAGGCGGCCGTGTCTGCCTTTTCCTGTACCGAGTGAAGCACACCTGTTGGGTGCTGTGAGGTTTGGGAGCACCTGGTGTGGCGTTCTGTGATGTGGCAGACCTGGTCAGAATCTGAGCGGAGTGCCTGTTAGTAGAGTTGTCAAGAGGTATGGCGAAAAATGCCCTGTCCCTTTAATAGAGGCTTGCAGTGAATTCCTAAGCAGGGTGACTCCAGTCGACGCCCATTGATATAAACTGGCTTGGGATTTCACTGTTAATGTCTGGAAATCAGCAGCTGGCACTGTCCATGGCGGAGAAGTCCAGATCATCCCAGTAATCCTCTGTTAAAGAGACAGAACCCTTTCCTCCAGGCCAGTTGGCAACTGCAGCTGTGACTGTCATGAAAGAGCTGTCATAAGAGCTGTTTTATCGTATTTCTCTCCCACCCTTCCTCCAAGAAACTCAGATTGTGAGTTATTTTTATTTTTGCCGTGGATTAGGCTAAGCAAGTGTGACTTGTTTCCAAGGTCAAATATTGAAAATAATACAGAATATATATACTGGGCTTTTTTTCAGCTGGAACGCGGTGGAACGGAGTTCTGGAACCTCTTGAAAATGGTCACATGGCTGGTGGCCCCGCCCCCTGATCTCCAGACAGAGGGGAGTTGAGATTGCCCTCCACGCCATCAGCCATGTGACCATTTTCTCCGAGGAAGTTCCACCACCTCTTTTCCCAGAAAAAAAGCCCTTATATATACATTTTGTTTCTTAAAATCCCATATATCTAAAATTATAATTTTATAATGTCCACTGTATTCAAATTTAATAATAAAATAAATCAATACAAAAGAAAAAAAATTGAAACACACAAATATAAAATTATTTTTCTAGACCTGATCAAGGCAAATTATATCCACAGACTGTGTATAGTAACAACAATATATCTAATGCCACTAGACGCTCTTTAACCTCTTTATATATTTGAAGAGGAGGAGAGAGCCAATGAAACAGAAGTTATCTGGAGGTGATTAGCAACCGCTGAATCTGAGATTTGCACTAACCAATGGAACAGATAAATGTACTGGCATGGCATTTGTTGAGTAAATTAGAGAACAGAACGTTAAGGTAGCTCCAGTCTAAGACCATTGATTGAAATAAATTGTGAGATATTTTGTATAAGGGACTATTAGGAAAATCTACATATGACTTCCTCCTGGAAATGGTGAGTAAGATGCTAAAGTTTTATCTTTTGACTAAAATACCTAAGGGTATCTTTCCAGCTCCTGGTTTGTTTCAGGCTGTGGCTCAGTTTTAGAACCATTAGCCTCATGTTTTGTTCCAGATATTGGGTTATATTTGAAGGACACTGGCTCTTTTAAAAAGCATGTTAATAATATTCATTTGAAAGGAGAGGTTATATTTGATACTTTGGATCTTTGTACACAGATTTTCCTCAAGATAAAGGCCGTTTCCAGATGGCTTACCTGCCTCCGGAACGTCGCGGCATCTTGCGGGGAAAACACGAAATATCGCGTTTTCTCACACAAGTTTTGCGCGATGTCACGCAAAACTCGCACGAGAAAACGCGATATTTCGCGTTTTCCCCGCAAGATGCTGCGACGTTCCGGAGGCAGGTAAGCCGTCTGGAAACTGCCAAAGTATAGGAGAGAGCTTTATTCTAGTCCCACGTACTCCTTTGCCATGCTAGATTGCAGAAATATTTTAAGAAGGATTTTCCCCCCAATTTCAGAATCTTTTGGGGGCAGATTTCTGGCATAGTGATGACTTGTAAATTCACTCCAGAGTTGGCCAACGTGTTTATGGATAAACTTGAGAATATTTATGTACTCCGATGATAATATCTGTAGGAACAAAAGCATCCGATATAAGAGAGGCTTGGATGACAAAGTTACCATCTGGAAATAGGCTTGCTAGGTGCCTGCGGTTTGCCCCTCGCAATTGATGGAAGGTGGCAAGCTGCCCAGCGATCACCCATCACCAACAATCAACCTGGGCAAATGGGCAGTGCCATCATTTCCGGAAGTGATGTCATTGGATTGGCTGTGGGAGCGCTCCTGTACTTCGTGCAGGGATGATTGTTAAAGAATCTGTTCAGGGCCAAAATCAGCCCTGTGCAAAGTGCAGGAGCACTTACGTGGCCAGCTTGATGACATCACTTCTGGAAGTGATGTCATTGTGCGCTGGCCAAGAGCACACGCACAAAGATTACAGCCCTATGAGTACTGGCCTTCCTCCTCCCACCGGTTGCTGGGAAGACCTGGGTACCGTATCTGGGAAGGATCAGAGGAAATTCTGATACAGTTTGGTCAATTCAGTAATACTGTTCATCATACCGTAAAATTTGTTATGATTTATGATAAATCTTTTTCCTTGATGTGGTGATTAGATGGGGGGCAGAGAGCTACACATGAATATCTATAGGCAACCAACAGAGGCCAACTTTTTTAGCTGGGAACAGTTTTTGTCCATACCACCTGAAAAAGAATTTGCCTTATTCTCAAATGTTGATAAGATGAAACTGCAGCCATTATTCAAATTTTTTAAGACAAGCCTATATATTGATGGGACAGTGGAAGGACAGAGGATATTCTTTTAGGATTTTGAAACAGGCTTTTTAAAAGCAAAAAATACACCAAGATCTTCTCTATTATCATCTAAAAATAGGAAGAATAATTTAGAAAGACTGGTAATTCTTCCTATATTTGATGGAACATATGGACACGTAAAGGAAATAATAGAGACACTAGAATCTTTTGTAAGGGATTTCTAGATGCAAGTGTAACTACATATATATATACATAAAAAAAAATTTTTTTTTGCTCTTCCGGACACCTTAATGCCCGTTCAGAGTGGTCTACAAAGTCTGTTATTATTATCCCCACAACAATCACCCTGTGAGGTGGGTGGGGCTGAGAGAGCTCTGAGAGAGCTGTCACCTAGCTGGCTTCAAGCGGAGGAGTGGGAATCAAACCTGGTTCTCCAGATTAGAGTCCTGCTCCTCTTAACCACTACACTAAACCTTTAAGCATTCAAGGAACCTTAAAGACATGTTAGATGGGCGCAGATTAAGAGGACCAGCTACAGATAAGACTAATATATGGGGGAGGAATTTCAAATGGTATTTTTCCATGTGGTAGTTGTATAATATATTTGTGCTTTAAAACAAATACATTTTAAGATTAATCTAAAAATAAAAGATTAATATTAAAATAAAAATTTTAAGATTAAACATTGACACTGAGAGATCTCTGTCTTTCGGTGCTACACCTCTGAAGATGCCAGTCACAGCTGCTGGCGAAACGTCAGGAACTACAATGCCAAGACCACGGCCATACAGCCCAGAAAATCTGCAACAATTAACGTTCTCCGGCTGTGGAAGCCTTTGACAATATATCTAAAAATAAAAATTATTATATAAGATCATTTGTGAATTGTAACTTTAAAAGGGTTATTCGCTTACTTACTGAGTTACTTAATTTATACCCCACCTTTCTCCCCTAATGGGGACCCAAAAAAGGTTTACACCATTCTCCTCTCCTCTGTTTTATCCTCGCAACAACCCTGTAAGGTATGTTAGGCTGAGAGGGTGTGATTGGCCCAAGGACACCCAGCGAACTTGCATGGCAGAGTGGGGATTCAAACCTGGCTCTACCAGATCCTAGTCCAACACTAATTGCTACACCATGCAGTCTTTATGCTGTGCTGTTTTATGTGTATAGGAATTACATGACCAATTAAAACATGTACATGTGAACATAGAAGCTGCATTAGATGAGGAAACTACAGGCTCCGTTTGTTAAACATTTTGTGGCCTTGAATCACACAGATAAGGAGTTGAAAATCTTTAAATTCATATGGTTCAGCTGTACCGTCTTTTGAAGAAAAGAGAAACATTTTGGATTTTTACTGCAAATGTTTTAGCACCATAGGGTTGGACTGAAGAGACTGACTGGATGTGTTTGCTGTGTATCTGTTCAGTAAGGTATTCTTTAAGTATATTTTGTTATCTGTCTCTCTCTGTGTTGACGCAAGTTATGTAAAACCTCCATTGGTTGATGTAATCTCAGAGTCAGGTATTGCTAATCACCTTCTGATAATTATGTCCTGATAATTTCTGTGACTCAATATGAATGTAGGCAGATTGGGAGAGGGAGGGCATGAAAGGACAAGCCAGCGCTAGGCTTTTGTGGCCTTTTCTTATATGCCCAGGCTAACGCCGATTGCCACTCTGGGGTCAGGAAGGAATTTTCTGCCAGGCCAGATTGGTTGGGGATCCTGTCGGATTTTTTTGCCTTCCTCTGGGCACAGAACGGGGCACTATGCGTGTGTGGGAAGGTGGCTGTGAATTGCCTGCACTGAGCAGGGGGTTGGACCAGATGACCGATGGAGTCTCTCCAGCTCTATGTTTCTATGCTCTGTGCTTCTATTCCATCATCTCTTTGCTCCCCTTCTAATATATAAAGGGGTTAATAGAGCCTAGTTGCTTTAGGTATATTGTTGCTACTCACAATCTGCCGATATGGTTTACCCTCGTCAGGCCTAGCAAGGTAATTGTGTGCGTATTGTGTATTTATTTATATATTTATATATATTTTTGAATTTTTTTTTGTTTTGGCTTATTATTAAGTCCTCCTGACCTAGCTGGTCCAGTCTAGCCTGATCTTGTCAAATCTTAGAAACTAAGCTGGTTTGGTACTTGGATAGGAGACTTCCAAGGAATTCCAGAATTGCTACGCAGAGGCCAGGCAATGGCAAACCACTTCTGTTCGTCTCTTGCCTTGAAAACCCTGTGGCATCACCATAAGTTGGCTGTGACCTGATGGCATTTTCCACTATTATAAAATTTGAATATAGTGGACATAACAAAAATTATAATTTTAGTTACACAGGATATTAAGAAACAACATCATCCCCTTTTCTCTACAATATAAGTGTACCTGTAGAACGAATTCTACGTGGAGGATATAATTTTTACTAGGCCAGTTCATAACGACATATAGCATATTTTTTTGTACATAACTGGTTAAGGGATTTTTACAAAATAAAATTATAGCAATTAAATACGGTATCGTTAATTCATTTTGTTTTTCTTTTAATGTTTGGACTCCATTCTAGTCTTGGCCAGGCTCATTCTACTCTATTTAACAAATAGATGTCGTTGGTGTGTAGCAATTTAGGACTGATCTGTGGATAGGGTTGTTACCAGGCCCCCTTACCCTCCTGGTCGGGCTGGTACCTGGCGCTCACCTTCTCTGTGTCCCCCGTGCTTGCGCAATCCTGGCGATGTCATTGGACAGGCACAGGAGTGTGTGTGCGCTTCGCAGCAGGGTGAGTTGGGCCCCAAACGGGCTCAAATTTGGCCCGTTTGGGACCCAAATTGGCCCTCTGCGAAGCACAGGAGTGCTCTTGGGGCAGCATGATAACATCACGCCAAGGAAGTGATGTTGCTGCATCCTAGGAGCACGCCCATGAGGGCTGTTCCCGTGCTCCCCCCCCACTGGCCACTTGAGTGGTGGTGGGGGGCAGAGGGTAGTAGCAGGGGATCCCCTTCCCCCCAAGGGACTGATAACCATATCAGTGGATAACCTCCAGAGGCCAAAATATGCTTGATCTGGTGCTTACAGTATTTGTTCTCGCCACGAGAAAGTGTTTCACTTTACACCCTCCTCTGTACTGGTACTGTTCTGTTCTTTATTTTTTAGCATAATGGAAGAAATTGGATTGGGTGTTACATATATGGTTATGATTTTAATTCTTTGATTTTAATGCTCTATAGTTCATTAAAATTTATAGGTTTGTTTTTTACATTCTGTATTGTTTTCAATATTTGTTCATTTTTATTCCATTTTTTTCTTAACCTTTGGTTACCTAATTCTCTTTTGGGTTGATTTTGTCCCCCCCCCTGCCATTTTTTTAAGATTCTGAGATTTGAATACAGTATTATGTAGTTGGGTACACAGTTCAAGAGGTTTCCGGTAACTCTTTTATTAACAGGAACATCACCACTGAAAACATGATTTTCAAACAGCAGTTATAAAACACTCAACTCCCCACCAAAACACGCCCAAAATTTAACTCAACCAGTAGCAAACACCCAGTATCCAGAAACCCTATTCGCTAGTTCATTAGTCTGTAGGGGAATCCTGATTGGCTGGCTCAACAACCCAGCCAATTGGAATGCAGCTGTAAGGAGTTTTGCTACCAAGGCCTTTTGCTGAAGCTCCCAGTTCACTACATACAGGATCTCTGCTTTAATAATAAGTATACTTAGAGCATTTCCACAATTGCTGCTAACCGTGCCTTCTAGGGTGCAGTTGATAAAAACAAAAAGCCTTTTAGGGTGTTGAGCAGAGCTGCATATCCAGTCAATCCAGGCAGGATTGATTCTGCAACTTTTTTTTAAAAAAGTTATTTTTTTTCCCACCCTTCCTCCAGTGCAAACTGGGCCTGGTGACTTGCCCTGCTGCTGGTGCCACCCTTCTCCTCTTTATAGCTTTGGGTATAGATCTCTCTGATGAGTGAATGTAACACTTCATGCATCTAATGAAGTGGGCTCTGACTCATGGAAGCTTATGGCACCTTAGATTTGGTAGTCTTCATAGTGCCACAAGATTTCATTTTGGTTGCAGCACAACCCTCTGGAATATTTCTTGTGAACTTTTTTGCTGAGAGTAGGTATTCTTATGGTAGCAGACGCAGGCCACGTTTCCCAATGTGAAACAATCCTGTTGTGCCCTGCCAGTCACACATTCTTGTCCGTAGAATTTTTTTCTGTTTTCTGATTGAAAACAAGAGATTAATCATGCCTGGTCTACCTTTTGAGTCACTCCATAGCAGGGGCCACCAGTAAAAGTCTAGGGCCACCCCTCCACTGCAGCTGCTGCCATAAACCAGAAGCCCTCGTCCATGGGTTGGCTAGTTCCTTCTCAGTCTCTCCTTCCTTTGGGGTTTCCCCTTCAATTCATCCCTGTTCCATGACCATCTTGAATCCTACTTGACGTTTTTTCAGATCTAGGGACTGGATCCAGACTAGATGTTTCTGCAAGCAAAAAGATTTCCTCTCACCGAGCATGATTTTCCCACCTCCTTCCTTCCCAGAATAGCCCCAAATGTTCCATGAATTCCTGAACTACCTGAAAGTAGTTGGGTCTTAAAGAAATGGCTACAGATGTACTACCCCTTGTTGAGTTTAGCTCATATGTTGTATCCAGGGCTTTTTTTCAGCTGGAACGTGGTGGAACAGAGTTCCGGAACCTCTTGAAAATGGTCACATGGCCGGTGGCCCCACCCCCTGATCTCCAGACAGAGGGGAGTTTAGAGGGCAATCTAAACTCCCCTCTGTCTGGAGATCAGGGGGCGGGGCCACCAGCCATGTGACCATTTTCTCCAAGGGCAACCCACTGAGTTCCACCACCTTTTTCCCCAGAAAAAAATCCCTGGTTGTATGTAAGATGGGCAAGCAGCCCTGGCTTCAAGAGAAACTTTGCATACCCTAGCTATATTGCTAGTGTTTGAAATATGCAGGATTTGCAGGAGCGTATTTGGAAAAAGCCAGATCAAAGGCTTTGGCTCAGGGTTGTCTGTAGGCCACCTAAATTAGGTATGATACTTGAGATTAAGGGCAGAACGGAGCAGTCCATGAGTCTCTCTTCACGAGACGCCATAGCGCGTGTTCGTCAAGTGTAGGGAGATGCTGGGGAGCATAGTTTAAAAAGACAGAGCTAGCAGAGATTGCTCCTCAGAGGGTTTGTTAATTTCATCTCCTCCTCCCAGAAGGCTCTGTCAATTTCACCTCTAAAACTCTGTGGAATTGCTACCAGAGAGCAACGAGGAATGGAAATGGGCTGGAGCCTTCCAGAACTGGGCTTGGACCTAGTGTTACCTGGATTGGTCTCCTTGTGAGTAAGAGAGTGTGGAGGAATTAGCAGCAAGGAGTAAGGCTATGCAAGAGGGGTAACAACAGGATCTCTCCACTAATTTTTACGGAGTCCCTTCCCAAGTTAGCAGACAGGACTGGCGCTTTAAGTTCCAAAGAACTTTTATTGAAAAGGAAACACACACACACACACACACACGAGTAAATAATGAAATGGTTACACAGTCAGAAGTTGGAATAGAGTAAGGGAGGGAAAGTATATCTACCGATCCTGGAGAGTAGTCCAATCCTTCAAACGTCCAGCGTACTCGGCCAAGAGAGCAAGAGGCTTAGGGTAATCTCAAGGGAGCAGCCCTTTGGATCCAGTAAGCGTGCTGCATAGAGAGGCTTAGGGAAGCGACCCTAAGGGAGCAGCATCCTGGAAGCGTGCACAGTTTGAATAGGGCAAGGGTCCCTATTCTTATAGGACAAAATGTGCCCTGAGGCAGGAGAGCCCTCCCAGCTGTTGGAACAAAGACACCAGCGGTCAGTTCCTGAGAGTAACAAAGGTTTGATTTCCTCTTGATTGGTGCTGCCAGGGTGAGACAAAAGAGAAAGGTTTGCTCTCTTGTGGAATCATAAAGGAACGTTTGCAAATTAATGTCACCGGAGCTGAGTTGATAAATTTAGCTTTGGAGTTTACTTTTTCTCAGGAAGAAATTACAAAGCTTTATGGGTGCTAATTTATTTCTCCTCAATCATGGGCTGGGGATCTCATCACGGAAGAAAGGGAGAGGAATGTGCTAAGGGGGAATGACACTCAGGGTGGTGCCAGGGTTTCTGGTGCCTGTGGCTGCCCCCACATGCATGCACATGTAGTGCGTGCGCGCCCCCCCCGGACTGTGTGATGACGTCACCATGTGATGACGTCATCACACAGCAAGCCGGCCCCGTTGACGGGCGGGTGGCTGGGACGGTGTGCGGAGGCTACCTGCGCTCTGCACGCCGCCCCAGACACCTGCCGTGCCTGCTTGCGGCTGCGGCGCCCAGCTGGGGGTGTGTGGGAGCAGTGCGGGGCTGGCTGGCTGGCTGCAGCAGCTGCGGGCCAGGCACACCAGCTCTGTGGTGCGCACCTCCACCCCTGGCACCCCCTCCGGCGCCCCAGCGCCTACCTCACCACCTCAATGGTGGCACCGGCCCTGATGACACTGTGAGACCTTTCTTGCTCTGGTTCCACCCAGAGCTGAGAGGACTGTAAACTAATCACCATTCTGTATTTACATGAGGCATTCCATTCATGCCTGGATCTCCCGGGCAGGACTCAGCAACTGCTGGCTGGAATTCCCCTGTCTACAAATCAAACTCCATTTAATACAGGGGCCTTGTGATTTTTATATACAGGTAGCTATATTAAATAGCTGTTAAACATGGCGGAGGCCAGGCCATCTGCTTATACTGGAGCAAAGCCTTTTCCCTGCCACTAGCTCTTTTTAAAATACCCTTCCCAGCTAACATTGCATCTCCCGACACATGTTCTTCCCATGTCTCGTATAGAGAGACTCCATGTGAGAAGCATAATCCTCGGAATCCAGAGAAGTGATATGTGTGTGTGTGTATGATAAAGATCCAGTTTCTGAGGTACAATTTATGTGCCATGCCTAGTTCTGTGGCCTTCCCTAAGACTAGTAGAAGTGGAACAACTTATGAAAAATAAATATATGCATACTGCACACATTATTATGGTAAGTATCAGTAACTGCGTAAGGTCTGCTCCTCTGCCGCCCAAGAGTAGCCCTTAATTGGGCATATCTTTTCCAGGGAAGTCCGATTCAGGTCAGCTCTGAGACAGCATTTTATAAAACACCCAGTCGGCATTTGATGAATCTGCTGGTATGTGGTGAATATTTTAACAGCCTTTTACAGCTTCTGTTCCATTGATTTGATTAATATGTTAAATTAGTTTCGTATAACGTTTCATGGCATGTGATTAATTATCTCGAGCTCATTGGCGCTCATCGAACCCCCTTTTCCCAATAAAGTCTACAAATAAGCTGCATTTATACATCTCTTGGTTGCTTGTGGTAAGAACTACTTCTAGGAGACTCAGCGGGAATCTTCACAAAAGCAGGTTCTGATTTTTTTTCAAGCCGCCAATGAGTTAAATGGTAAGCATCAGTGGACAGTCAATGCACTATTGAATAACATGGCACTTACCTTGGGGTAGGCCTGTTTAGGTTTGCATCCCCTTCATATTCAACATCCACCCAAACATTACTTAAAAATAAATTCTCCACATCAAGCTTGATTCAAGCCCCCTGCAAGTCATTGACCTACTCTGCCCTTACAAACAATCCTCTCTGGTCACAGCAAATGGAAAACTTACGGGAAAGAACATAGGTCTGTTTAAGAGGGGGGGGGGATCAGAAAATCATGCTACCTGCCTGCCTGCACTTGGGCAATGGAAACTGGAGGCAATTAATTAATGCAAGAACACACATATGGCCCTTTTTGCAGCGGAACGCTGAGTGTCAAAAGAAAGGATTCGCCTTTCATCCTGGGAATGAAATTGCAAAGCACAAAGAAACTTGACAGCAACAGGAGGAGGCAAAGATAATAATTTATTGGCACTTTCATCACTTAGAAAAAGAAAAAAGTGAACATCAAGCAGGATTGTTTTAATGCCACTGCCACTGGACTGTAAACTAAATATGAGCAGTCAGTGTGATGCGGTGGCAAAAAAGGCAAACTCAGTCGTGGGTTGTATCAAAAGGGCCATAGCATCAAAATCGCAGGAGGTCATAGCCCCTCTCTATACTGCCTTGGTCAGGCCACACCTGGAGTATTGTGTGCAGTTCTGGAGGCCTCTCTTCAAAAAGGATGTGGACAAAATCGAGAGGGTGCAGAGGAGAGCGACAAGAATGATCAGAGGTCTGGAGACTGAGCCCTACGAGGAAAGGCTGAAGGCCTTGGGAATGTTTAGTTTGGAGAAGAGGAGGTTGAGGGGGGACATGATTGCTCTCTTTAAATATTTGAAAGGCTGTCATTTGGAGGAGGGCAAGGGGCTGTTCCAGTTGGCAGCAGAGGGTAGGACCCGAAGCAATGGGCTTAAATTACATGCACAAAGGTACCGGCTGGATATTAGGAAAAACTTTTTCACGGTCAGAGTAGTTCAAAGGTGGAATCAGCTGCCTAGGGAGGTGGTGAGCTCCCCTTCACTGGCAGTTTTCAAGAAGAGGCTGGATGAATATTGGTCAGGGATGCTTTAGGCTGATCCTGCACTGGGCAGGGGGTTGGACTAGATGGTCTGTGTGGTCCCTTCCAACTCTGTGATTCTGTAATATTTCATGGTTAGGATTGACAGCTCTGGGTTGGGAAATTCCTGCAGATTTTGGGGGTGGAACCTGGAGAGGGTGGGGTTTAGGAAAGGAGGGGCTTCTGGGTATACCATACAGTCCACCCTCCAAAGCTGCCATTTTCTCCAGAGAAACGGATCTCTGGGAGATCTCCAGCCGCCACCTGGAGGATGGCAACTTTATAATCATGGCCCTTGCGTGGGCTTCTTTGTATGGCTGAAATAAACAGGGTGGCTTCTTAGAATGCCTGTGGGTGCCTTGTGTAACCATGTATGAACTAAGAGTGCATCTTCTCACTACCTTGAAGAATGGGTGTCTCTCAAGCAGTGCCCTGTCATACAACCCACCCATATTTCAACATGTGTGTTGTATTACAATGCTCGGCACAGTGTGCTCGAGTGAATACCAAGGCTTTCATGCTGGCTGGCTGCCCAGTCCTGCCCCACGTTGTTATCTTTGAGGAGGTTGAGTCAAAACCATCCTCCTCGTGCGAGTGGCTGCCCGTCTGCCTGCTGAGCCAGATGCTTTCTGTCTTCCTTCGAATTCAGCTGAACGTTGCTCATTAAAACAGCTTGTATCTGTGCAGGGGCTGGTAAGTGCGTCCTCTTAACCCTCTTGGATATTTTGGAACTCGGAGCCACAATGAGGCCCTGAAGGGCTACTGAGAAAAACGTGTAGAAACTTTCCCAACATAATCTGTTTCACCTCACACCCTATGCGCTCTGTAATAAAGGGGTAGCTTGTTCTGTGTTGTGTCGAACCCCCATGCAAGTTTATTGTTTTTAACGTAGGGGTGTTTCATTCAGCAGGGCTTTGGGGCCAGGTTTTTTTACCCTAAATGGAAGAGGGAAATAAAACTTCCCACTTTTAAAGTATTAGAGCTCTAACTGTGGAAGAGTTCCTCTAGGCCAAATGCATTAAAGTGAAATGGGAGGGCTGTATTGTAGGGAGGGGGGTCTCAGATGCTTCGCTAATGAGTTAGGGACTGTAAACTTCATCACTATATTGCCTTACATGTTATCTGTTGCTTTAAATATGTACCGCCTGTGCTCCATGTTGTCTAATGTCAGTCCTAGAATTGATTATGTTCTGTTTCAGTATTTTTTCTACTCTATATTGGATTCTTGCTAATGCTATATCTTTGTAAACTTGTGTCTGTTTACCCTATGGCATTGTTTGTGGAATTGTCCTTGATACTGATTGTACTAATCCCATACTGTGTAATCCGCCTTGAGTCTCAGTGAGAAAGATGGACTATAAATGACATAAATAAAATAACTAAAAGTTAGTGTTCATCTGCAGCATCTTTGCTCAGGTTTGTGCTGTAAATGACTCCAGGGTAGTGAAAGCTCATTTTTAACACAAGAGGTGTTTAATAATAATAATAATAGCAATAGTAATAGTAATAGTTCAGTATATTGACTAGTATTGATTTGTGTGATTTTTTAAAAATACGTCTTTGTACATCTCTGACTCCACTATTGGAATAGTGAAGTGTAGCATTACCATGGCAAGAATGAGATTTTATGTAGATCAAGAAATTCTGTTTAGAATGCAGAAACTTGAGGGCGTGTGGGTGGGTAGTTTCAGGTACTCCCCCCCCCCATGTTTTTTTAAAGATTACTGTCGCCTTGGTTCTTAAGCAATCTGGGGGGGGGGAGACCCCTTTTGTCACTAAAGGTGAGAAAGACAGAGTACTTGAAAGGGACGACAAAGACATTTGTTAAAGGAAAGACGTGCATTCTAAGTGGGGGAAAGCTTCTTCAACCTAAAAAGTCGTCTTATTCCAGTTACTTGTTATTGGATGCTGACCATTCACAGGCGCTAACATATAGATAGACATTTGGGCTTGCCAGAAAGTATTCTGGCCTTTTCTGTTACTTGTGAGCAAATGGCTAATTTTCCAGCCCGTTCCCTTTGTAGAAGTATGGCAGCCCCATCTAGGAAGGAACGCTGGCTTTGACCTGGTGCTGGACTGGCTACTGAGATGTCAAGTAGACGTCTCGGAAGGCCTGTTTTTGACCCACTTACCGATTGCTTCTCCCTGCTATATGTTTGCATTTGTTCATTATCCACCAGTGTCTCAGGTCTTATATTTACAGACAGCACTGATAGCCAATGAGGTCAGTTTGCTAATTTTTAGGGGTATTTTGCTTTTCAATTCACTTATTGGGAATTGTATACCGAAGGTACACAAATTCAAGATTGCCAAGTGATGGAATTCTTCTTTTGTTCCAGATATTATTGCCCGATTAATGTTTGTTTCATAGATGAGGGCTACAAAATGTCCCTCCTTAAAAAAAATAATATTCTAGTAGCCTTGCTATCTTCCTCCTGTTTTTAAAATATTTTTATTAAACTTTTAAAAACAAATTAATAAGAATGAGGAAAAAACCATATATCTCAAAAAAAAGAAAACGAAATTAGGAATAAGTACCAATTTTCTCTGTGAAAAGATATATGAATATTACATATTATACCCAAACTCCAGATTCACCCTTACAATCAGTATTATAGCTTAACTCCAAATTTACCCTAAATAACTATTTTTCTTTTCCCTTTAAACATTTTTTTCCACATCCTAATCTTCAAATGCACAAACCATCAGTTCATTTCTCTCAGTTTCCCACAAAAAGTTGATAAGGGGGTTCCAGATAACAATATATTTATCCTGTGTGTGTGTGCGTGTGTGTGTTATGTGCCGTCAAGTCGCCTTCGACCTATGGTGACCCTATGAATGAAAGATCTCCAAAATGTCCTATCATGACTTTTCCCTAATCAAAGACGTAAGTTTGGCCATCTCAACATACTCCCGCTCTCCTCCTCCTGTTTTGAGCTAAACAGCGTGGTTGTGTTAATAAGTTTTATTTTAATTGTAGCGTGTCCTTTTTTTTTTTTAAAGTCAAGATTTGCAGTGGCAAAGCCTGAGAATCTATGTTGAGCAATATGCAGCTTGCCGTTTGCCGCGTTGCCGTGTTTTTGAAGTGTTGCAAAAACAAGATCATGGGAGGCTCTGAGATCAGACCTCTGGCTCATTTCCATCTCTTGGCAACTTGACTATACGTTCGAGAGATTTTTGGTTCTGCGCAATCATTGTTTGGTGTAACAAGCAAACACAAACTCATTTGTTAGTCAGTGGTTGCACATGTCTTCCCTGAAGATAGCACAACAGATAACACTGCCGTGTGGTTAACATCTGCATGGACATCACTGAATTTTCTTTGCTTTCAGTTATTCTGTGCAGTGACCAGCAGTCAAATGTGTACGAATTGATTCAATTGCTGGAGTTATCCAGCAATAATTGTTGATATATGAACTAGATCCCTTGTGCCTCGGGAGTAGAAACTGTGTCTATATTAGCTATCAGCAGAGTGACGGGAAAACTCTTCAGCTGGGTTGGATGGTGCATTTTCCGTCAGTTACCTCCCATGCTTCCAGGGTCAGCTGGCTTTGGAAAATCCTGCAGTTTCTTTTAATGACACAATTACCAAGCTTGTACAAAGAATACACACACACACCCCCGCCGCCCTTTAAAAAACATAAGAGCCCAGTGTATAAAGTCTGTGCCCTGGCAGTTGAAATTTTTCACTAAGAACGGCTATGATGGGTAGGAGAATTCAGCTTGTCACTGGGAGAGGGTAAGAATCGTGCAGGGCGCTCAACACCTCCCCCCCCCCACCCCAAGAAATCTTATCCACCCTCCTCTCTGGCTTCCAAGATTTCAGCGTGCATTTCCCCGCACAACCAAGTATATCTTTTCATCCATAAAAGGCTAGAAACTTAATATTCTTTAAATAACAACAGGCAAATTTATCAGCTAAAGCAGTGAAAAGAAAGGCTGCCGTTTACACAAGGCGCGTACTTGTTTGCATGGGTGAAGGGCAGTCAAATAAAAGGCATTTTTTCCCTGAAGGGCCTTTTGGATCACAAGGCCAATGGCTTGACCCCAGTTGCTAGGAGGGTCTGTAATAATCAGAGCTTGAAACGATTTGCATTTTATACCCGTCTGTCCTCCCCCAGATTATAGTGGTGCCTGCGCTTGGAACTCTGGAGAGAAAACTGACGTTTCAAGGATCCTTTCCTTTTGAAATCCAGAATAGCAGCCGCGGGGCTTTTTTTCTGGGGAAAGAGGTGGTGGAACTCAGTGGGTTGCCCTCGAAGAAAATGGTCACATGGCTGGTGGCCCCGCCCCCTGATCTCGGCGCGGAGGGCAATCTCAACTCCCCTCTGTCTGGAGATCAGGGGGCGGGGCCGCCAGCCATGTGACCATTTTCAAGAGGTTCTGGAACTCTGTTCCACCGCGTTCCCCCTGAAAAAAAGCCCTGAGCAGCCGGCTAACTGCTTTCCTTCCCTCTGATTCCAGATATGTCTTCGCAGTCCGACCTGGCTTACTCTACCATGGCCATGTGGTCCATCGGCACTGGGGCTGTTGTTGCCGCTGTGACCGGGATCATCCTGGCCAACACGGATTTATTTCTGTCTAAAGCAGAAAAAGCTTCCCTGGAGTTTCTGGAGGAAATAGACCTGAAGACTCTTGGAGAAGGTATGGTTAAGGCAGCTTGATGGACCCCCTTTGGCACAGTCATTTTTGACCTTACCTTAGCAACTCCGGGCAATGAGAGAATTCAGCATGCTAGGAAAGAAATACACCGGGTTGCACCCTGCCAGTGAGCTTGTGCAATGGGCTTCCTATTCTGTTTTTCTCCCCTACAACTTCACGCCCCCCCCCCTCTGCCCTTCAAAGCTGCTGCTGAGATTTAGGTCCAGAGGAATTGGGCATGCAGTGCCAGATCTAGGCGTGTGGGCGCCTGGTGCAAACCTTGCCCGGGCACCCCCGGCGCTGCATGATGATGTTACTTTCATGATGTCATCATGCAGGGCGGAAGGCATGCCCGCCCACGCAGCAAGCCGGCCGCCCCAGCACCCGGTGAGCCATGGAGCTGGTGGCGGCGCGGGCATGGAGCTGGTGGCGGCTGGCTGGCTTGCCGCGAGTGCAGGTCCTCCCAGCCCTGCACTCAGCCACCCGCGCCGCAAGCCCGCTGCCCCAGCACACGCCCTCATTGCCGCCAGCTCCGCAGCTCACCGTGTGCTGGGGCGGCCGACTTGCTGCGCAGCCGGCTGAGTGCAGGGCTAGGAGGCCCTCTGCATGGTTCACGTGCCCCACTGCCCTGTGCCGCCCATGCGGCAAGCCAGCCACCCCAGCGCACGGTGAGCCGTGATGCTGGCGGTGGCGGCGAGGGCGTGTGCTGGGGCAGCCAGCTTGCTGCAGTGGTGGCTGAGCGCAGAGCTGGGAGGTCCTGCGCACACGGCAAGCTAGCTGCCCCATCGGCAGGGCTGGCGAGGGTCTCCCAACTCTGCGCTCAGCCTCCCGCACGGCAAGCCATGGCGCGCTCCTGGGTGGCTGGCAGCCGCACCCGGCGCCCCCTCTTTGGTGACGCTGGGGGCAGGCTATCCCCCCTGCCCCCCCTCGATCCAGCCCTGTGGGTGTGTTAGCTTGTAGTTGCAAAATAGTAAAGAGTCCAGTCGCATGTTTAAGACTAACCAGCTTTATTGTAGCACAAGCTTCCAAGCTCTCTTCGTCAGATGCATCCTCAGGTCAGAGAGGAAGTTGGGGAAGGCGACTAGAGCTGGGGGAGAGAGAGAAAGAGCTTGTGAAAGAGAATTGCCCACCCAAGGGGAGAGAGGGGACCAGAGTGATTGCAACTCCCTTCTTCCCCTGTTCTGAGACCTGTCGTCAGGGCGACCCACCTTAGAGGCCAACGTGTAGGGCAGAACTTCCCCAGAGTCCAACCTCCCCGGAGTGGAGTCTGACACATGGGATGTAGTTGGGTGGGAGAAGAAACAGAATTTGACCTCCCTTCCTTGTGCTTGTGCAAGGAGTTCCATGAATGGAGCCGCTGTTTGTGCAAGATGGGGGAGAGAAAATTTTTTCCATTTTGCACCTTATGCCTGTAGCACCACCCGCTCCTTCCTACTCAGTTCCCAGAGATCCCTTGATCCTCAGTGGGAACCTTTAGTGGGATGGGGAAGAGATCCGTTCCGTGAACTTCCATTCACAGTTACAGGATCCAGCCCAGTATGTTCCAGAAGTACTGGGAAAACGGTGTATTTTCTTATCTTAGAAAATGCAAATTACAAACATATATGTCTGTTTTAACACCTATGACTACATACCACAATATCATCACAATACCATAAAATCATCATAATATTTAACCCACGAGTTGACTGTCAATGTGACACATTATGGGCGCCAGCCCCTCTGTTTCCCAGATTGTAATTTCCTTAGACCTCTGAAACACAAGTTAAGTGTTGTTTCCAGTGTGTTCCTCAGCCAGTCCTTTTCTCCTGGGACAATTCAAGATGATCAGAAGCACAGAAACAGTTAGCAAATTTAGCATTATTTCCTGATGTGAGTATTGCATCATGCCTACATCATTGAATAGAAGGATCTCTGCCTTTAAAGGCAAAACCATCAGCAGTAACTCTGCAATAATCTGATCCACCGTTTCCCAGTACTCTTAGGCCCCCTCACATCACCACTGTATAGGTAGGATGTCACTTTTTCATCAAGAACAATCCCAGCATTTTCAAGACTAATGGACCGTGCCAGCAGGATTTGAATCCAGTGGCATCTTAGAAACCAACAAGATTTTCAGGGTTGTAAGCTTGTGCGAATCAGAGCTCCCTTCTTCAGACACATGTGGTGTCTGGAGAAGGGAGCTCTGACACGTGGAAGTTTACACCCTGAAAATCTTGTTGGTCTCTAAGGTGCCACTGGACTCAAATCCTGCTGTTGTACTGTAGGTAAACACACCTACCCACCTAAAACTAGGAATATGTCAGATGAGCTTCCATGAGTGGGGAGAATTCCCTGCCCCTGGAAGTTGACCTTCACATTTCCACATTAAGCAAAGGCAGGGTTTTTTTTCAGCAGGAGCGCAGTGGAACGGAGTTTCGGAACCTCTTGAAAATGGTCACATGGCTGGTGGCCCCGCCCCCTGATCTCCAGACAGAGGGGAGTTTAGATCACAGCGGCGCGTAGGGCAATCTCAACTCCCCTCTGTCTGGAGGTCAGGGGGCGGGGCCACCAGCCATGTGACCATTTTCTCTGAGGGCAACCCACTAAGTTCCACCACCTCTTTTCCCAGAAAAAAAGCCCTGAGCAAAGGTAACATTTCTTCTTTTTTTGAAAAAGAAACATATGCCCTCTTCCAGGGAGAGGCTCAGTGTCCACGATCAGCCACCTTCTACCAAGAAGTACAGTTTGTGAGCCTCTGGCCCACTTGCTTAGGTGGCACCATCTAATCTTGCACAAGTCATGCATTGACCTTGAGTTTCCGAGCATGTCCAGGGGCCTGCCTGAGCATCCAACCAACAGAATCAAATCAACAATGTCATTGACCCATGGAACTGTTTGTTGCAAACTTCTTATTCAGGTGAATAAGAAGCAACACATTCTCTAACATATGCTATGTTTTGTTCACAAGCAGAGCAAACAACATTCAATGCCGGGGAGCTGTGGAGGAAAAATGGGGCCGTAATCATGGCAGTACGGAGGCCTGGATGATTTCTGTGCAGAGAGGTATGGCAGGTGTTTTGCACAGATGTTTTCCGAATAAATGTTGATTGAGTTGTACCAGCTGTGGGATCAAGAAACATGTTGATTGGATGCAAAGAGCAAAACCTAGAGATTTTGTTGTCAAGGAGAAAGCTGAGTCAGAACTCTTCTCCCTGATATGCAGAGAACATTTGTGTGGAAGAGCATTCAGTCACAGGAGCCTCCCCCTGATGCACAGAGTGGGGCGGCCCAGAAGGAGGCAGACTTGCTCAGTGAGAACGAGGCCATGGGCAGCGCTCTTCCAAAACTCTCCCTCTCTAGTTGCAGGGACAGGATTCCAGGCTAACTTACCCACAAGGGCCTGCACGTGGATGTGGAGGGTGTGGGAAAGGATAGCCCTTGGACAGGCCAAGACCGCAGTGGCTTAGCTGGCCTTTTGGGGGGGGGGGGCCCTGAGTCAGAGCATTGGTCCAGCTAGATCAGTGTTGCTTATTCAGACTGGCAGCCCCTCTCCAGGGTCTCAGGTGGAGACCTTTCACAAAACCTCCTGCCTGATTGTTTCAACTGGAGATGCTGGGGATTGAACCTGGATCCTTCTGCATGTCAAGCTAAGCCACTGCCCCTTCCTTCCAGGTACAGTTAGAGAGCAGCTGATGCAACAGCCTTGTAGAAGCAGTAGGTCTGGTCCGTGCTGGGGTTGGGTGGGGGGAGACCGCCTGGAAATCCTGCACGTGCTTCCTTGGGTTCCATGAGGGGATTTCTTTCATTTAGCAGGCCTGTAAGGCAGAGGTCTTCCACCAGGCATATGGTCGAGGCTGTTCTGTGCTATCTGGCGAGGCTCCCTACCCGTCTCCTATTTGGGAGGGTGCTGTGTTGCCATATTGGCCCCCCTTATAAATCCACCTGATTCGAATGCTGTCCCCTCCTTCCCTTCCCTCCCCTTCCCCCTGTGCATCATTAACTGGGGTGAATGCTAAGGACCGCCATCTTGGGGATTGCAAGCTGTACATTTAATGTGTATTATGATTACATGATTTTATTGTGATTTTATATTGTATTTATATCTAATGTAATCTGTCCTGACCCCATTCGCAAAGAGGGCAGGCTAAAAATGGAATAAAATAATAAAATAATAAAAATAATTTATGTACATGCAGTTAGTTATTAGGGCATTTGTAGGCTGTTTCCCCCCTCCCCGCTTATGGGCTCAAAACAGCTTACAAAAATGTCCATACTATAATACCATTAAAATTAAACAGTGACAGAGAAAGAAAAGAAACATGTCCTGATTCACTGGGCTGGATAATGCAGGCTCAAGGCTGTGAGGCAGGGACATGGATCCTTTGGGTTCGAGTCCAAGGGCTTGGGCTGCCGGCCATGCCGAGGCTCAAGTACCTGCAAACGGGAAAACAGACTCCCAGAGGGTGCTAGCAGGATCTGCCTTGCAAGATATGTGAAATCAATAAATACCCAGTGTGCAGTGGGCCCCACTGAACTCTGTGGGACTTCTGAGATAACCACGTAAGATTGGCAGTGTGGTGGTGGGGAGTGCCCTCAAGTCATAGCTTTGTGGCAACCCCTGGTGGGGTTTTCATGGCGGGAGACGAACAGAGGTGGTTAGCCATTGCCTGCCTCCGCAACCCTGGTCTTCATTGGAGGTCTCCCACCCAATTACTAAGCAAGGCTGACCCTGCTTAGCTTCTGAGATCTGACAAGATCAGATTTGCCTTAATTGGCTAGCAGGCCTAGTTTCAAGAATATGGAATTGGGCTTCCTTTGGGGATGTTAAAATACATATTTTTGGTAAACGTTTTGACTTTTTGCCCTCCAGTTAAACCAAAGCCTCCCAATGCCTGCTGTTCTCTAGGCCTCAGTTTAGTAACCACAGGTTTATAGGGGAGGAGGGGTGTGTGGAAGGGTTTTATCACACCCTTTCCTTTCAGTCCGTAGCAGTAATGCTGTGGTGCAGTTTTGAAAAGGCCACTTTCTGCCTCCCTGAGTGTCTGGCAGCTTTCAGAACAGGTACCTAAGGCAAATAGATGGTGCTAGAGGCTTTTGCTTTCTGGCTGTCCACGTTTAAATTTAAGATCTCCTTCTGTGACTAGATATGCTGACCCCACTGTGAGGATCATGCATGAGTTAAAGAACTTCATTGATAAGCTACCGTGTCAGGATCTTACTCCATCTTTGCCAGGAATGACGTTTCTCTACAAGCACAAGACATAAGTAGGAGTCTAAGCGCAGGTGAATTCCCAAATCCCCCCCATCCCCTTGAGGTAACGGTCAGCTGAGTTCAAGAGGAGGCATCTGGACAGGAGGAAGCAGAGCTGATGTATGAGGAGGTTCAAGGCCGTGAGTGTCCATGCAGGCATCTCTTCCCAGGCTGAGGAGAGAGGAGTTTAGAAGAACATACAGACAACAGTAGAGACAGCCCCTCCCTTGCATACTCTCACGTCACAGCCAAGAAACAGTGTCAGCCTTCAGTTATACCCGTAGCATTAGAGCACAAACGTTACACAGGGTCTTGCTGGGCATGACAGGTGATGCTACGTGCTTCATGTTGTGTTTCATGTTGCCAGGTCTTGCGGGGTTTTGTCCTTTTTTTGCAATTTTAATATAATGTGTAGTTGTTTCCCCTCCCCCTTGTTCCTCTGAACTTTTCATTAGACAGTAGGAAGCATTTTCTTTTTAATGCTTGTTCATTCCGGCGTCCCACCTTCCACCTTTCGTTCTGTGTTGAACTCCTGAAAATGTGTCGTGAGAAGCAAGAGGATGTCTGGAGGCAACGGAGGCTCTGCTGAACTTTCCATACATTTGGGGCTTAGATTTCCTTGGCTTATAATGTGCATTTATACCTTGTTGGCTGCAGACCTTCCCCATCAAACCCCTGATCTCCCAGTTTCAGCCTTACCAGACTGAGGTCCTAAAAACCTCTGTCAGCATAGATGCCTTTGAGGTCATCTTAACATGGATTTATGACCATGCCTGTAATAGTGGCCTGCGTAATTGGTCTTGGCCAAACAGGGATGGCTGCGGGTTATTTCACCAGCACAGGTTTATTCCCGCTTTTCTCCAAAATGCTTTGGGTGGCATCTGTGGTTCTCCCATCCTGTGTGTTTATTCCTCCCAGCAACCCTGTGAAGTAGGTTAGGCTGAAAGAGAACAAGTGGTCTCAGGTCACCCTGGAAGTGATAATAATAACAACATACTTTGTAAACCACTCTGAGTGGGCATTAAGTTGTCCTGAAGGGTGGTATATAAAGCGAATGTTGTTATTATAGCCAAATGGGGATTTAAACCCGATTCTCCCAGATACTAGCCAGGGTCTCTTCCCCTTACATCGCACTGCCTGAGGCTGTAACCTGGTATCCCAATACTTGTCTCAATTTCAGGAGGCCGCTGAGCTGTCCTCTCTGAAGCCTCAGCTCGACCAGCTGGGGGTCCCACTTTATGCTGTCATAAAAGAGAAGATTGGGAGTGAGGTGGAGGATTTTCAGCCATATTTCATGGGAGAAATCTTTCTGGATGAAAAGGTAGGCATGGCTGAGTCGTACTGAGACTGTAAAGAGAGAGCAAAAGAATGAAAAGATTTACCTCAGAAGTTTTGAGAAACTCAGTCTAATTAGTCATTTTCAGTCTCCATGGAAGTATCTTAGTATATATAAGGCTTAAATCAGTTTCTTGCTTAGTAAGTGCCCCACTTCTGCAATTAGGAGGCTAACAGTGAAATCCTAAACAGAGTTCCTCCAGTCTAAGCCCATTGATTTCAGTGGGTTTAGACTGGAGTAACTATGATTAGGATTTCACTGTAAATCTCCTGTGTCAAAGCACCTAAGCTTCTCTAAGGCTACTTTTCAGGATCTTGTTAATGCAGAAAGGACAGATTGGAGTGGCAGATGACCACGCTGACCAGTATTTGCATACTTTTTATTTTATTTTATTTTAATCAAATAAGAGGATATAGAAGGGGGAAAGGGAGGGGGAATACGGAAATTACAACAAATAGAGAATTAAGAATTGTCGGGCTATGGGTGACAGGCTGTGGCAGATAGACCCCCCCTGTACCATTGCAGCAAGAATTCCAGGCTCTTGGTTAAATGGCTTTATTCAGAAATCAGATCATTTCCACAGATATGTCCATAGGATTATTCAGAAGCAAGGTTAGCAACTAAGCAGTAAGGAACAGGTTGACAGGAATGGTAACGTGGGAAAACCCTTCCTCTTAACACACACGTTTACTCCTTCCCCCTCCCATCAATAAAACAGGACTTTTAGCACGAACGCGTCCTGAGACCGTCTCACATATTTGTACTATCAGGGCGAGACACTGAGAAAGCAGGAGATCAAAGTTGAAACATCGCAGTGCATGGGAGTGAGCAGTACACAAGGGCTGTTTCCGCACGGCTTACCTCAACACGGAACACTGCGCAACATGCCGAAAAAACCGCGGAAGATCGCATTTTCTCGCATGAGTTTTGCCCGATGCTGCAGCATCACGCAAAACTCGTGCGAGAAAACACGGTCTTCCGTGTTTTTTCCGGCATGTTGCGCTGCATTCTGCGTTGAGGTAAGCTGTGCGGAAACACCCATGGTCGTCAGAAGCACTGAGAGTTTCTACAGTACATCAGATAAGGTACCTGCAGCTTCAATAAGCCTGTGAAAGGAAACAGTTATGGCATTGGCAATATGACGCCAAGTTATAGCATGAAACATTGGTTCAGAACAACAGGTCAGCATCAAATAGTGGCATGGATGGGGCACAGACATGACAAGAATATACATTACAAGGACTATTGAAAATGTAACATCCATCTTGCTTTTAAAACATAACTTCAAATACATAACACGGCCAAACTCAAAGATATTTCTTCTTTTCATCCTTAAACCTCATTATTAAATCATCTATAAAATGTTTTACCTTGTCTATTAAGATAATTTTGAAACATCACATCTATCAAAAATACTAATCAACAATAAATATATCCGTATATCCTGTCAGAATTTTAGAACAAACAACATGATTATGCCCTCTGCAAATCAAACCCATAACAAAATTTGCAAAACTAACTTATATCTATCTATAATAATGACATTTGCATTTTGAGTGATTTACACTTTTAACATATTGTAAAAGTGTTGATCTTCTCTTCCAGTTGGACAAGCATCAAGGGATAAATGGCATGCGGATGAGTTTAGCAGAGGCGCTTCTTAAGAGGCTAAGCAGCTTTATGCCTTTCTATTTATACCGTTAATGAATCTATGCAGAAGATGGTTTTTATCTTTCAAGTATTGGCGTGTTCTTGCAAGCATTCCCCATGAACATGCACAGATCAAAAGAAAGATTAGGACGGCTGTTTCTTTCCTCCTTCATCCAATCATGGATAGCAAAGGAGTTGCCCATCCCAATTAAGCATCCCCTCTTCAAAACGCAGGAGCTGAAAAGAAAAAGAAAAACAAGTAAACCGACAGATTCTCCCCTGAAGGGCAAAAAGACGAGGGTAACTAATGGAAGTGTTGCTATGTTTACTAAACTTAGGTGTACTTTGCCTTTTGACTACTTGAGGCGTGTCTCGAAGGGGAAAGAGGCCATTCTGTTATTAACAGGAGGCAGAATAATTCCGCCCCTTCTGCCTTACTGCCTCTCTGCCTGGCACTGCCTCCCATAGCACCGGTGAGATGATAATAATAACAACGTTCTATTTATATACCGCCCTTCAGGATGACTTAACACCCACTCAGAGTGGTTTACAAAGTATGTCGTTATTATACCCAGGGCTTTTTTTCAGGGGGAACGTGGTGGAATGGAGTTCCAGCACCTCTTGAAAATGGTCACATGGCTGGTGGCCCCGCCCCCTGATCTCCAGACAGAGGGGCGTTTAGATTGCCCTCAGTGCTGCTCAGCGGCGCAGAGGGCAATCTAAACTCCCCTCTGTCTGGCGATCAGGGGATGGGGCCACCGTCCATGTGACCATTTTCTCTGAGGGCAACCCACTGAGTTCCACCACCGCTTTTCCCAGAAAAAAAGCCCTGATTATACCCACAACAAAACACCCTGTGAGGTGAGTGGGGCTGAGAGAGCTAGAAGCTGTGACTGACCCAAGGTCACCCAGCTGGCTTCAAGTGTAGAATCAAACCCGGTTCTCCAGATTAGAGTCCCACGCTCTTAGCCACTACACCACTTTTCTACTCTGTTCCTTGTCCCTTGTCTGGAAAGAGATCACATTTTTCCCACGTTAACTATTTGCAATTCCTTTCTCCAGAAACGATTCTATGGACCTCGGAAACGGAAGATGCTGTTTCTAGGCATCTTTCGGTGGAACGTCTGGAAGAATTTCTTCCGTGCTTGGAGGAGTGGTTTCAGTGGTAACTTGGAAGGAGAAGGCGTTATCTTGGGTGGCGTTTTCGTGATTGGTCCTGGGAAGCAGGTATTGGAGAGAACATGCATGTGTGCGCAAAATGTAATATCCCCTTCTGCTCTCCTGTTCTCTGCGCCTGTGTCCCCAGAAAGTTCTTGGGAGAGCAATCTTTTAGCCCGGCCTCCTGGGATGACTTATGGCTGAATTAAACTGATAGGTTAAGTACTTCAAAGAATAGGGCTGCTTCTTGGGATAACAGTCTGGGAACAGTGGAAATCTGTGTCACCA
Source organism: Eublepharis macularius (assembly GCF_028583425.1). Classification (NCBI taxonomy): domain Eukaryota; kingdom Metazoa; phylum Chordata; class Lepidosauria; order Squamata; family Eublepharidae; genus Eublepharis; species Eublepharis macularius. Next base: position 136,931,358 of record NC_072795.1, read on the forward strand.
CTAGTCCAATTCTCTCTCTCTGTCAATTCTTATGGGATAGCTGTTCATATTCAAAAGGCCAGGGAATTGTGCGCATTCATACTGATGCAGCAGAGTTCAAAATGCTGAATGCTTGACCAAGAGGGGGAAATGAAAGACCCTTCATTGCAGTTGGTTTTAAAGGCAAGGCTGCCTAATGATATGTGGAAAAAAACAAGAGTCCAGTAGCACCTAACTACTAGACTAAGACTAACAAAATTAGTGGTAAGGTATGAGCTTTCATGAGCCACAGCTCACTTCTTCAGATAATGATATGTGGTTTTTAACGAAGTAGGGAATCCATGTTTCCACAGCATAATTCTTCGTCAGTGCCACTCCTTCAATCTTTTATGTAATCTAAATTATTTAGTAGACCTGTTGAAACATGACTTGAATGTGTAGATTATACATGTGATGGGTATGAACCTCAGACTTGTACAATTGTCCTCCACTATACATAGAACCATGTTAATTGGAGTCTGTGGTCACACATGTACAACCTTAGCTTCATGGCAGTTTGGTTTTATATTTTGCTTGTGTTTATTTATTGAAGCATTTAGACTCCCTATTCCCATTGCTCAAGGCTGCTTATGATGTATAATCAAAATCATCCAATAAAAAACCCCTCTTCGCCCCCTGACCTGATAAAATGCTTATGATGTACACTCCATTAAAACTTCTGGTGAATAAAATAGTTTTATGACGCCTCCTGAAAGTTTCCATGGATTGTGCCCCCTTCACCTTCTCAGGGAGCCCATTCTGTAAAGTAGGAAAAACTAACAAGAAAGTAGTTATTGCGGGTGGGCTACCTTTAGTAAAGGAACTCACTCTGAAGATGCAAACTGAAGACCATAGCTGGTGCCTGGGGACATATGGGGTGAGACAGTATTATAAGATTTCCAGGCAAATAACAGTGTTTGCTGCTACAGACAACATAAAAGAATTCAGTGGCACCCTTAAAGACTATGGGTTGGATCAGGGCTTTTTTTCTGGGAAAAGAGGTGGTGGAACTCAGTGGGTTGTCCTTGGAGAAAATGGTCACATGGCTGGTGGCCCCACCCCCTGATCTCCAGACAGAGGGGAGTTGAGATTGCCCTCCGCACCGCCGAGCGGCGCGGAGGGCAATCTCAACTCCCCTCTGTCTGGAGATCAGGGGGCGGGGCCACCAGCCATGTGACCATTTTCAAGAGGTTCCGGAACTCCTTTCCACCGCGTTCCCGCTGAAAAAAAGCCCTGGGTTGGATCCCTGGGCACTAGGAAAGATTACAGCTTGGACAAAAGTCAAACCAGGATGGGTCTGTAATGAACAGAGGACTCCGGTAAGATCACCTGCCAGTCCCAGTTGAAAAACTGGTAGGCTCCAACCCTGTCCAATTCCTTGGTAGCGTAAGAACTGTTAGAATAGCACTTGTGTCTTAATGATTAGAGAAAGTTCTTTCTTCAGATGTTATTGCCCCCCTTTATATGAGAAGATGGCATGACTGGAGGCCTAAGGACCCCTTGAATGAAGGGCCAAACTAAACAATACCATGTCCTCAAGTCTGCCATCTCCCCGAAGTGGACTCAGGGACGTGGTATCATCTCATCTGACCCAGAGTGATTTCTCTAGAATGACGAGGATTAGAACCTTTATTATTAAAGGAGAAAGGAGGGTGGAGAATCTTCCCCTTGGTATCGGTTGGTTAACATGCACTGATTGGGCTAGCTGGGTGAGCTGCAGAAAACCCACTTGAATAGCGAGATCTGCTTTCCTGACCCATCTTTCCTCTTCCTGTTTTAGGGTGTTCTCTTGGAGCATCGCGAGAAGGAGTTTGGTGACAAAGTAAGCCTTGATGCTGTCCTTGATGCTGTTAAGAAGATACAGTCTTCTGATCGTTAAAAATAATAATAATAAAGATATATGCTGCCTTCTTAAATGCACAATTTACAATGTGTGTGGGGGGTAACAAAGGATCAAATTTCTTCCTAAATACCGGCAGCTGAAGTCCCAGCAGAACGGCTGTGTTTTGTACCATCAGCTCTAGACATCCAGGGATCCCTTCTTCTGCTGTTGTACTGGATTAATGAAAGGCTGGATTTAAATCCTTCAGATCTGGTCTAGACCGTTTCCAGTTCCAGCAAAACTGTTGGGTATATCTGAGTGTCTGTATGAAGAAGGTTAGAACTAATAAAAACTGAAATGATTATTAAAGGCTGAAGGTGTTTTTTTCCTTGCCAACCATTCACTTTTTCCTCACTGCTCCCGCTCTGATTTTTCCTCCCACCATTAGTGGAAAATATTTTGCTCAGTCATGGGAAAGATAAAGCCAGAGGCATTTGTAATACAACTGAGCGTTTTGGCTCAGGGACAGTTTTGCTGTTGCCCATTTCCTTACAAACTGGTTTGAAACAATAGAATTTGAGTCCGGCGGCACCTTACAGACTAACAAGATTTTCAGGGCATGAGCTTTTGAGAGGCACAGCTCCCTTCTTCAGGTGAACTTCGAATCTTAAAAGCTCATGCCCTGAAAATGTTGTTGGTCTGTAAAGTGCCACCAGACTCAAATCCTGCTCTTCTAATGCAGACCAACATGGCTACCCACAGAAAATTATCTGCATGGTATGAAACCAGAACTTTGTTGTATCTTACCTATGAAACCTCTGTTTTCTCACCCCCTCCTCCAAGAATCCTCAGTGCCTCCTCCAACTACCCTCCCCCCCCAACCTGCAATATCACAGTAATAGTCGTACTGGCCTACTAACATCATGCATGGTTGTTATTGTGACTCACTCCATAGTAAACCACACCAGGTACCAGCTGGCACCTTCTCCCTTGGCCATTCATGAAGCTGCCTCATCAGAAACATTCCTGACACGGTTCTTCTAAAGATGTTTTCATAAACACCAACCAGTACACACCTTGTTCCCCTTTCCTCACCTTGCTCACTTACAAAGGCCCTGACAGCCCTCTCCTACTTCATAGGATGATGTCACAGACGCTCCTTATGAGGTGTCATTGTGCCTCCTGGCTGAGAGGAGCCCACCAGGATGTGTCCCTTAGGAAGACCATGCCTTAAGCCACAGGAGTTTTAGTCCCTCTCTCAGTCCATCCTCCCTGAAGCTGCACTGACGGAAGAAGAGATGGTGAACATTAGGAGGCCAGGTAACTGCACCTCTCATGGCCCAGGATTAGAGGGTGGGGATCTGTGAGGCACCAGAGAGAAGGCTCTTTTGTGCCCCTCTCAGTGGGGTGGGAGCCATTACCCATGATGGCTGCATATCATAGCCACACGTGCTGGCCAGTTATGGGGGATATCCCCTTCCAGGTATGCAGTGTTATTCCCTCAGGCTTCAACTGAGAACTTTGCTGGTTCAGTGACATATTACACCAGAAACACCACAGACTTCTCAAGAGGGCATTGAGGCTTTGTCTCCTTAAAAAATGGAATATGTCAAGAAAAACTGGTTCTGGGTAGGTTGCTTTAAGTGGCACAAAAATTGTAAACAGGTCCTGTGAAGAATCGCCACAGGAGGGGAACCGCCTCCCCTCCATCTCTGTCTCCAGGATCCTTAAAATTCACAGGCTGATCCCCCCCCCTTCCTTCCTGCTGTTTCCCCCTTAATTGATACTCCTCAACCTTCAACATTCCCTTCTGGAGAATGTTTAGTTCTCATCAGGATGACTTTTGAGGAACTCTTTCTTGCGGTTGGTCTGCAAAGTCATATTTTTCTGCAGTTTTACTTTTTCTATGGGTGGCTTGTGTGGTGGAGAGTGCCCACAAGTCATAGCTGACTTATGGCGACCCCTGGTGGGGTTTTCATGGCAAGAGACTAACAGAGGTGGTTTGCTATTGCCTGCTTCTGCAACCCTTGTCTTCATGGGAGGTCTCCCGTCCAATTAATAACCAAGGCCGACCCTGCTTAGCTTCTGAGATCTGATGAGATCGGGCTCACCTGGGCTATCAGGTCAGAATGTGGGTGGCTTGTAGGGCTGCCAATTCTGGCTTGGGGAAGGAGAGATCTCAGCAGGGATGAAATACAATAGAATCCACCTTCCAAAGCTGCCATTTCCTCCAGGGGAACTGATTTCTGTAGTCTGGAGATCAGCTGTAATTCTGGGAGATCTCCAGGCCCACCTGGCAGTGATCTGGTTTTGCCACTTTCGTCAACTACAAGAGCCAGTGTGGTGTACTTGGCTGGATTAGGATCTTGGGAGTCCCAGATTAAAATATCTGCTCTGCCATGAAAGCTCATTGGGTGACGTTGGGCCAGTCATACTTTCTTACCCCACAGGGTTGTTGTGAGGATAAAATGAGGGATAATGATGTAAACTGCTTAGGGTCTGCATTTGGTGCCAGTTTGGTGTAGTGGTTAAGAGCGCAGGACTCTAATCTGGAGAGCCGGGTTTGATTCCCCACTCCTCCACTTGAAGCCAGCTGGGTGACCTTCGGCTAGTCACAGCTCTCTCAGAGCTATCTCAGCCCCACCCACCTTACAGGGTGTTTTGATGTGGGGATAACAACATACTGCTCTGAGTGGGCATTAAGTTGTCCTGAAGGGCGGTATATAAATTGGTTATTGTTGTTATTGGGGATAAAGGAGGTGTACAAATAAATATAAATACATAAGGGAAATAGGATTCTCTTGAGATGATGCATATCATAGGAAGGGGCTTCCCTCCGTGTCTGTATGAAATACCATTAACAGCTGGAGAGTTTTAGATGTAGCCAGACAGATTGGGGGGGAAATGAGATTTAAAGTGGAGAATTTGTCAAAACTGAAATTGGGAACACTGAAATTTTGAGGTTCTACTGGATTCAACTGAAATCTGATGGGCCAGTGTTTAGACACATGTGGCAACAGCGACCTCTACTGACCACCTTCAAATGTTTTTAATTTGCCATGTCAATACAAGTATGTTCTGTTCAACCCTGAGGGTTGCAGCTTTGGGGGAAAGTGTCAGTCCCTGGCAGTCAGATCCCCAAGTCCCTCACAGCAAGAAAACAGGAGCATTGGTCGAAGAAACTTTATTCAGAGATCTATTCAGTTCAGGTATGCACTCATAAGTAGAAATTGGCAGAAGTAATTAGTCAAACGATAGGACTGCTGATATAAGAGGGACGTTCTCCCGCCCCTTTGCATTCAGGCGCGAAAACCTAAAAAGTTACATGGGAACCAAGCAGTTTAGTCTAGACAAAGTACAGAGTGGAGTCATTCCCTCCTGTGAAAAGATACATTTCAGCACACAGCTGCAGCTTCGGCCCAAGGCCGCTCAAAAGTGAAAGCGCATATTTCTTAGAGATAACAAAGAGGCCACTTGCTCCTCTAGAAATTAATATTAGCAATCTGGACACCTTCAGATGGATTATATAAAATGCATAAGATCACTACGTGATCGAGTGGAGTGCAAGTGGAGCACAAGTGAACAGGGAGGAATACATGTGAGTCTGTTCACTTGCCATTCGTCACTTCTAGCTTGGCCCTGAGACCTTCTGCTTGCAAAGCAGTTGCTCTCCCCCTGAGACAGAAGCTTCCCCATCTGATCCATTTATGTCTTTTTCATTTCACAGTCTCTATCTCAAATCCTAGTGATAAGGACAGGTTGAAAATCTAAATAACTGGACAAAAAACCCTTTAGGACAGTGACCAGAACAATCAGATCCAGAGGAGTTGGCCATATTAGTCTGTAGTTGCAAAATAGTAGAGTCCAGTAGCACCTTTAAGACTAACCAATTTTATAGTAGCATAAGCTTTCGAGAACCAGTTCTCTTCATCAGAACAATCAGCTAACTAAGGAGATGGGCTAAATGTGTAAAGAGACTAAAGAAAAGAGTATATGCTGAAAGTATAAACAGGCAGCGATGGGGAATTACTTTGCAGAATGGAAGCTTCCAAGGAAAGTCAAAGATTCTTGGGTCATTTTAAAAGACGAATGGGGAAAAAAATTCCGAGCAGGATCATTCTCAGGCAAGCAGTTAAGAAAACGCATGCAGTTGGCGAAGGACGAGCCACCCACTCTTGCCTCCATATGCACAAGCATGGATTCTCTCGCAGCAGTGAGAACTGCACGCTGCAGGGTGTCTTTGGATGCGAAAGCACACAACGTGATCACCATCTGCGCTGCTCAATGTGACTAAGAGCATGTGCTCCTATCCATCTCGAAAAGTTTGTGCACATGTCCCACCACCCTTTCGGGTGGATGTGCATAGTTTCCTCTGGATTTGGATTCCAAGACTTTAGCGTTTACATGCTCGAAGCATCAGATGCAAGAGAGGCAGAAACATGTCCTGGCCGGTATGTACACAGATATGCATGACATACATAGTGCAGTAGGGCCCAATGGAACGTGACATTTGCAGTGGCATATACATCATTATAAAAGCATGTTTGTCGCCTGTAGTGCATGAAGTGACAGTTTAGTCTTTAAGGCAGTGGGTCTCAAAACTTTGGAGTAGCCCCATGGTGTGGAACAAAGTGCTGGTAGCGGGGTTAACAATTTCAAGGACCCTGCAGCGGATGGATTCTTTTTCCAACAACCTATTTTCCCACCCAAGATGATTAAAGAAGAGATTAAATCTCCTCATGGCAGAGAGAAGAAATCTCACAACGGCCTGGTAATTTGTGTGGGAAATATTGCCCTCGGCACTCTCTGTATATTCAGGTGCTAGACTGAACTGTGTCGCAAGAGCTAATGCAGCCGAGCAATTTGGAAGGTTGCTGCTGTGGAAGCAGCAAAGACGCTGTCTAAGCTCACTGATAATATACGGGCTTCATCAACGATTCCTCCACGAGTGGTTCCATCGACTGTACCAGCTTATTTGCACAATTTTGTTTTTGCAATGAATGTATTTAGCACAATGACTTCTGTGAATTGATTTATTGCATTCTCCTTCTGTTATGTGCACTGACATATGATCTTCCATATGTACATGGAGTGGGACATGCCGCTTATAGTCAAAATCTGATTACTTGTGGTGTAATACAAGCACTAGCGCTTTAAGAATTATAAAATGAGTATTTGAGTATCAACTTGTAGAATGTCTAACCAGAGCAAAAATATGTTGAATCTGTGCTCTGCTTATGTTCAGGAGTTAACCTAGTCCAGCAAGGGTTGGATTAAGATATGTTGAGTTTCTAAAATATGCCAAATTTAAGAAGCCCCACAGCATTACTAAAAAAAGTGTATTGTTTTAACAGTCAAATTTAGTAATTGGTATTTAGAGTCCCCTCATAATCTGAGGCCCTGAGTTATTGCTTACTTCTAGGTAGGGCCAGAAAACCCCTTCCTTGAAGCTTAGCTTTCAGCTCAGGTTGTCAACTCCGGATTGGGAAATTTCTGGAGATTTTTTGGGGGGGGGGGTACAGCTTGGAGAGGGCAGAGTTTAGAGAGGGGAGGGAATTTAGCAGGGTATAATGCCAGAGTCCACTCTCCAAAGCAGTCATTTTCTCTAAGGAAACTGATCCTTGTAGCCTGGAGAGGAATTATAATTCTGTGATTTCTCCAGGCCCCACATGGAGGCTGGCAACCCAATGTCCTGTCTCATGAACCAAGAATTGCCACAGAATCATTCAGTAATGAAAACGTCTAGAAAATCCATTAGGTAGAGAGGAGCGAGGAAGGAATAAAAGAAGGAATAAAAAGAGAAAGGAACCTCTTAATGTTTCCAAGGAGAGAGTAAAACAGAAGCAATATAGTAAAAAGGGAATTATTTCTAGAACCTCACGTTTACCCTACTTCCGTCTTTAGGTGCATTTTAAAGTTGTATGGAAAGAGAATGTCCTAGCTGTTGATTGTGTTGACTTGCACTGTGTGATCTGCCTTGGATCTCAGGGAGAAACAAACAAAGCGATCAAGAAGGACTTTGAATTGTACAAGGCTTAATTAGCAGCTCCCTTCTGACCTCTAGTGGGAGCAGTGGGAAAAGCAGCTGGGAAGGGATTTTCTTTGGTTGGCAGGAGAAACAAAGTCTGGAGAAGAAATCTCCACATTGAGGTCTAGAAACCTGGAATGTGATAAATTCCTTACCTGAACATAACAGAGAACCCATGCTTCTCATTTTGCCCCACTAACCATGAAAGCTGCAGAGACCGAGAAGGAAGATGGCCAAAGTAGGCCCCCATTTGTCATCCTCTTTGGCTAGCTACTCAGGGGCCTAAAATATCCTTTTCTATATTAATATTGGACGAATGTCCCAATGCACAGATCCTTATGCCTATGGCCATGAAAGACACGCAGACACAGCTGTGCGGAAGGATTCTATGCCTCTGCCTGCTAAACAGATAGCTGTGAATAGGTTGTGAAGAAGCGCAAATTTGAGGAGGTTGCCCATTTTTTAAAAAAAATACTGAGAAACACTTCTTTAAGGTTCTCTTCTCCTCCTCCTCCGAATAAGTTCACACATCAAAGAACAAGACTGAGGAATCTCTGAAGGCAGAAAACAGAGGATTCTTGGGGCACCTTTAAAGCCGAACCACCTTCTCTCATTCTGGCATAAGCTTGCCCCTGAAGAAGTGGTCTCTAGTCTATGCAAACGTATGCTTATGACTCCCCCACCCCCACCCCCACTGCTTTGTCTTTAAGGTACCACAGGATTCCTGTTTACTTTGCAGCACCAGACTAGCAAAACTCAACCTGATAGAGAGGTATAAACTAAATGCCATACAAGTAGTTTTTAGCACTTTTCAATATATATAGATCTATCTATCTATCTATCTATCTATCTATCTATCTATCTATCTATCTATCTATCTATCTATCTATCTATCTATCTATCTATCTATCTATCTATCTATCTATCTATCTATCTATCTATCTATCTATCTAAAAATCATTTATGAATAAGGATGTGTTTTGCCTCCAGTTAGTTGTTTTATTTGTTGAGATCTTTCTAGTACCCGGAGGAGCCCTTCTGTATATCTTGTGTAACGCCTCCAGATGGTGGCTGGAGATCTCCCGGAATTATGACTGATCTTCAGGCAACATAAATCAATTCCCCTGGAGAAATGGCTGCTTTGGAGGGTGAACTCTATGGCATTATGCACCACTGAGGCCCCTCCCCTCCCTCTCCAGGCTCCACCCCCCAAATCTTCAGGAATTTCCCAACCCGGAATTGGCAACCCTACATAAAAGGAGCCTCGGACCCCTTGTATGGGGCCACCTTTGTAGGCATCTGTGGGTAGGTTTCTAGTAGTTACAGACAGAATTTGCCTTAATGTGGTAAAGAGTCCGGTAGCACCTTTAAGACTAACCAACTTTATTGTAGCAGAAGCTTTCGAGAGCCACAGCTCTCTTCATCAGATGCCTCAATGTGGCAAACCTTACTATTGCCCTTATGAAGCCCAGGGACAGGGCCACAGTTTTGAGAACAGATAGTGGATGTCATTATAAAATGCTTGTCTTTGGGCATGGACAAGGGAGGTTACGTTTCCAGGGCCGTTTCCAGACGGCTTACCTGCATCCGGAACATCGTGCCACATTGCGGGGAAAACACGAAATGTCGCATTTTCTCACGCAAGTTTTGCGCAACGTCCATCGCGCAAAACTTGCACAAGAAAACTCAATTATTTTGCGTTTTCCCTGCAACGTGGCATGACGTTCCGGATGCAGGTAAGCCGCCTGGAAACGGCCCAGCTTTAGTGGCAGATGCCGTGTCCCTACTGGAGCTGCCTGCTGCCAGCCAAGTAGGTAGCAGCCAAGTAGGCTGGGGAGAAGACGGGGGTGGGGGCGGGAATAAAAGGGGGAAAGCACCCAACCCGAATATCAAGTCAGGAACCAGGAGGTTGTGCAACAAGAAATTAAAATAAAATAAATACAACTATTTATTGCACAGTGCACAGATTCATAAGATTAAAACCACCATGTATGAACTACCTTCAAAAGTTCAGAACATGATATACACCAAACACAGCCACAGACACACAAATCACAAAAATAGTCCCTTTTCAGGCCAGGCAAGTTGTGTATCAGTCATAAGAAAAGCGAATCTACAAATACTAGTCACAAATCACCTGTGCATAGACTGAGGAGCCTCACCCATCAGAGAGGACACAATGCTAGCCTTTTGTTATCATCTTTGATGGGTGAGGCTCCTCAGGTTATGCATAGTGATTTGTGACTAGTATTTGTAGATTCACTTTTCTTATGACTCATACACAACTTGCCTGGCCTGAAAAAGGACTATTTTTATGATTTGTGTGTGTGTGTGTGTTTGGTGTATACCATGTTCTAAGCTTTTTGAAGGCATTTCATACATGGTGGTTTTAATCTTATGAATCTGTGCACTGTGCAATAAATAGTTGTATTTATTTTATTTTAATTTCTTGTTGCACAACCTCCTGGTTCCTGAAACAGGGGGTGGAGAGATCCTGGTGCCATGATGTCACTTTTGGTGTGGCCTGGAAGTGATGTCATCACACCAGAAGTGACATCACTGAGTCACAAATGGTTTTGACTTTGTCAGCAACCCCACCCCCGCCCCTTCCGGTAAGCCTCTCGCTGGTTGCCAGCCTCCTCTAGGTGTGGGACCAATTGTAAAATGGCTGTCATGGGGACTGGGTCTGACACCACCTTAGGAGGTTCCAAGCCAAGCTTCGTCCTATAATGGAGGTGGCTGTTTCCCAGTGGGCACAAAGGTGACGCACCTCGGCCTCTTCTGAGGCACCTCTTGTGAAACCAGGCTTGGCTTTTGGGGGAAGACGGCACCAAGAAGCATGTTGGCAGCTGAGAACACAAGTGGAAATCACTGGGATAAGATGCCCATTGTAATCTTATGAATGTATCACCCTACTGTATACAATTAATCAGCCTGCTATGAGTCCCCGGGTCTCAATGGAAACAAGGGCCCTAATCTAGCCAAGTGAGTCATTGCAAACAATGACCCTTTAATCCCCATGCCCAATTTGTTCCAGTGGTTTGGGAGGCAAGAACAGCCTGATCCCACCGAAATCAGCATGTTTATGGACTCTATAAATGCCACAAAGCTGCGATTTACCAAGCAGTAAGTCCCCTTGAACATACTGGGATTTGCTTCTCAGTAAACAAAGGATTGGTTGTGGCTAGGGTTGCCAACAGGCCTGGAGAAATATTAACCTGTCCCTTTAGTAGAAGCTTAACAGGAGGTTATTACCTGGTGACCTTATTTATGTATCAGCTGGCCATTAAAACACTTTAAGCTTCTATTAAAGGGACAGGGCACTTTTCTTCAGGGCTGCCCGCACCTCTACTTCCCCCCTCGGCTTTGCTAAGCTTCTCCCTGCTGCAGTTAACTTGCTAAATTTCCTGTCACAAGCTGTGGTCATGGGCTAGTGCGGTGGAGAGTGCTGTCAAGTCATAACTGACTTATGGCGACCCCAGGCAGGGTTTTCATGGCAAGAAACTGAGGTGGTTTGCCATTGCCTGCCTCTGCAACCCTGGCCTTCGTTGGAGGTCTCCCATCCAACTACTAACCAAGGCTGACAAACATCAGAAATTATGGAGGGGCAACCTGCTACTGACCAATTGGGCTTCAGTCCCAAGTGCAGCTGTCAAGCCTCGGTGGGCTTTGGTCTGTGGGGGGCCCCCAAGCTTCACCCTCACATCTCCAGGAATTTCCCAACTGGAGATGGCAAGCCTAAGTGGGCTTTGGTCTGCGGGGGTCCCTCCCCTCCCCAGGCCCACCCCAGGAATCTCCAGGAAGTTCCCGACTAGAGTTGGCAAGGCTTTGGTGTGCAGAGGTCCCTCCCTTCCCCAGGCCCAACCTACAAATCTCCAGGAATATCCCGGCTGGAGTTGGTAAGCCAAGGTGGGCTTTGGCCTGCGGGGGTCCCTCCCCTCCCCAGGCCCACCCCCCCAATTTGCAGGAATGGCCCGACGGGAGTTGGGGCTCAGCGTGGGCCCCTAGCCCGATTCCGGAAGGGGAAAGCGAAGGCATCCGACGGGGCCGGGCCTGCTTTCGGCCGCCGCTCAGCCGTCCAGCGCCCCCAGGCCGGCCGCCTCCAGAGCGCTCAGCGTCGCCCCCTTCGCGAGCCAGAAGTGCGCCGACCGCCTGCCCCGCGCGCAGCCGCAGCCGCCCGGCTCTTCCGCCACTCGCGGAGCCTCGGCGGCGGGGAAAGGCGGGCGGCCCGGGCCGCGTCTTGCCGGGGAGGGGCTGCCAGTGCCGGAGGCGGAAGAGCTCCTCCCCGCCGGCCAGGCAGAGAGCGCAGCGCAGCGCAGCAGCGGGCGTGGCCAGGCGGCGCAGGAGGCTTCCCGTCCCAGGCGCGGGCGCTTCCCCTGCTCTGCTCCAGCCCCGCGCCCCGGCGGTCCGGCTCATGGGCTTCCTCGGGCCCGAGTGCAAGTGACATTTGGGGCGCCGAGCCTGGCCAGCCAGACGGTGAGTCCGCCCCGTCCCCTCCTCGTTGCCGGCGCTCTCGGCGGGTCTCGCCTGGGCCGTGCCCTGCCTGCCTCCCGCCCGGCCGCCCCTGCTTTGTGGCTCCCGCCCTCGTGGCTGCGCCGGGCTTTCCATTGTGCGCGCTCCTTCCCCGGGCCCCGCTGGCGCCGCTCTGCCCGGGGTGCGCTCTTGGGGCCCTCGGGCGCTTCCGCAGGGAAGGACCCCGCGCCGCCTGAATCTCTCCCGGGTGGAGTGTGGCCCCGAGCCGGGCGAAGTAGTCTGGCTTTTGGGGGAGCGCAGGCGCGGGTGTTTTCCGGTATCGCGGACCTTGTCTGGTGGGCTTGGTTCCTCTCCTGGCGATTCCACATTATTGCAAGAAAGCACAGCCATTTTTTCCTTGCTAGCTTGAAATGCTCAAAGTGTATTTCCATCCGTCAGTAGAATCAAACTGGTCCCAGTGACCCTTTAACTTTTTGTACAGTACAGACATGAGTCCAGTAGCACCTCTAAGACTAACAAACTTGGTAGGGTATGAGCTTTTGTGAGTCACAACTCACTTCTTCAGACTGTGACTCACAAAAGCTCATACCCTACCACCAGTTTAGTTTTATAGGGACTAAATTGGGGGGTGTACTAAAAGGAATGACAGGATTGCCCACTGGAAATAATGGGAACCAGGAATGTCAATTTACTTGCATGGGCTTCATTGAAATATATTACAGCAAAAAAAAAGTTGCAAAGAAAATATGGAATGGATTTTACTGGAAGGTCTCTGAGCCCAGATAGACTATTCAAGAACTGGAATGACAGCTCCTGGGAGTAGCAGAAGCACTCTGTGACTGGAATGACAGGCCCCTGAGTGGAATGACAGCCCCTGGGAGTATAAGAAGGGCTTCTGCTACACTCAGGGACTATCATTCCACTCAGGGGTCTGTCATTTCAGTCCTACAGTCCTTCTGACACTCCCAGGTGGCTGTCATTCCACTTAAGGGCTTGTCATTCCAGTACCAGAGCACTTCCGCTTCAGCTAGGGGCCATTATTCCACTCAGGGATCTGTCATTCCAGACCCAGAGCCCTTCTGATACTCCTAGGGGACTGTAATTCTACTCAGTAGTCTGTCATTCCAGTCCCAGAGCCCTTCTGCTACACCCAGGGTTTGGCATTCCACTCCCTGAATAGTCTGTCTGGGCCCAGAGACCTTCTTGGAAAATCTCTTCCACATTTTCTTTGCAACTTTTTTTTTTTGGCTGTCATGTATTTCAGTGGAGCTCATGCAAGTAAATTGGCATTCCTGGTGCCCATTATTTCCAATGGGCAATCCCGTCATTCCTTTTAGTACATCCCCTAAATGGGTCTTATGGGTGCTAGTGAAGTCTTGCTCTTTTCTGCTGCTACAGACAGACCAATTCGCCTACCCATCTTGAAGAATTATGGTATCTGAAGAAGTGAACTGTGACTCATAAAAGCTCATGCCCTACCACCAATTTTGTTAGTCTTATAGGTGCTACTGGACTGTTGCTCTTTTCTAACATGATGAACGTTAATTTTGATACTGATGGCTAATCTTGACATCCTGGTTTATATAATTGAAGTTCAATTCAATATATAATTGAAACTCAACTCTGCCTCCCATTTTTTGAAAGTTTGGCAACTTCTGCTTCCCTGGACTGCTGGTTTAGTAACACTGTGGCTATCACCTGCTTTCACAATACACATTTTTATTGTTTTTTATACTGCATTTTATAATACTTTATTATTGTTTTATGGATTGTTATATTTATTGATATTTATGGTACTGTGACTCACCCTGAGCCCTCTTGCAGGGAGGGAGGGATATAAATCAAATCAGTAAATAAATCACAGTTCTTCTAGAAACTGGCTAAAGCACATTGTGAACAGCTTCAAAAGTTTTCTTGAATGAGCTGCTCTTGCCATTGAGATAAAAAAATGAGTCCTCTTTCTGCCAGGGGCCTTTTCTGTCTGGTTTGATTTAAAAGGGGTTCTCATTTGATTTGCCCCCCCTCCCCCCGGCCTCTTTTCCTTGGGTTCCCTGACTGGTTTCAAGGGAAAATACTGGGGAAGCGAATGTCTGTTTTCTGATAGGTTAGTGTGAGAGGACAGGTGAGCGTGGCTGCACCTGACGGAAGATTGCAAAATATATGATGCCATGTTGGCATTTCTGTTATTTAAATGAATGCAAATCTTTATAGTTGCAGTTAGAGCCTTCGTGACATTTCACACTGATTCAAAATTTAGCTACATTTTAGATTTCAAATTGAGGGGCTGAACGGGTGGTGCAACACGTGCGCGGCTGTTTTATAGTATTTTATTGTTGGTTGTTGATTTTATATTTTATGCTGCCAAGTTTTATTATTGAGTACTTCTATATTGTTGCCTACTTGCAGGGAAAGCGGAATATACATTCAGTTAAATAAACACATTTTGCTTCTGAAATTTAAATTTCATCAATGCTTTAAAGAGACTTAAGGCTTGTCTATGAAATGGTTTTGAATTTATGATTCAAACAGGATGGCTTAGCTTGGCTCAGATGAAAGTTGCTCTAATACCAGTTCAGTCTTAATCTAACTTTGAAATATTGCAACACTTCTTTAAAAGAACAGCAAGAGATAAACTTCTAATCCTTTACGGTTAGCTGATTATGCAAGAGTTGAATATGAGTCCATACAGATAGCTACATCTGAATGGCGTGAGCCCTGCCGTCCGAGCCACATTATGAAATCCTCTTCGCTGTTTCACCTCCCGTCAGGCAAATCTGGGGAGCAGGGAGAACATTGAGCTAAGATCTGGCAGTCCTGGGTTCAGAACACCACCACTGTCGTAAAGCTTGGTGGGAGACCAAGAGCCAGTCATGTGCACTCAGCCTGACCTACCTTACAGAGCTGTTGTGAAGATAATCCGAAGGAGGGGAGAGCCATTTGGCTGCCCTGAGCTCTTTGGAGGAAGGGCAAGATAAATGTGTACTCACTCAGGAATCTCCAACCTTTCTGAGCTTGGGGGATCCTTTGGAATTTTGAGGGAGGGTGGTGAGTACCTCCCCCAAATGGCTGCCTCAGGAGGCAAAGCCAAATGGAATACCAGCCTCCGCACACCTCCTGGGAAAAAGAAAAACCAGAAGGGGGAATGAAACCAAGCCCTGACTACGGAAGGTCCAAGAGCTTGCCAGTCCTCCTGATCCTCTGGCAGAAAAATCTATTCATTTATTTATTTTTATACTCCGCTCTCATCGCGAGCAGGCTCAGAGCGGATCACCTCAGTAAACACAATATAAAAAATAAAAACTGGTAGCATAACAATAAAATCTACAACAATATGATTCAATAAAACACGTCTGGACATAATGCCCAGATCCCTCGATGTCCAAGATCCTATAGGGCAGGGTGGCCAGCTGCCAGATATATCACAGACCCAGGGGCAGCCCCCCCCCCCCCGTGGCAGGAGGCCAATTGGATGGCCCTCCTGCCTCAACCACCATCTGCCTTTCATTTGAAAGAAGGCAGCCAATGACAAGCCCTGCCTTACAGGGGCCCTGCCCACTTTCTAAAAAGCTTGGAGGGGGGTGCCATGGGGCACCCAGGTGCCATGTTGGGAAACCCTACACTACATAAATGTGTGGGGGGCTGCACGCTTAAACAGCACTACTCCGTGCTAGATCAAATGCTTAGAAAGCTTGGGGGGGGGGGAGAGATGTGGCTGGGTTCTTCCTGTATTGTGCACCACTTGCTGATAAGTTTAATGTTCTGTTGTTCTCTTGACAAGCCAGCAGTGGTTGCCTGTATTCTAAGTGAATACAGCCTCTGCAGTTCAATTCAATTTATTACAGTCAAGAGATATTAGAAAATATCAATAGGAAACTGAAATTTAAAACACATTTAAAAATCATTTAAAAGTCATAAAAATCAGACTGTGCACCTAAGACCTTTAAAAAAAGAGCACTAATTCAGAGTTCCCTCAGTCAGGCATTTCCACTTCCTGATTGCTAATGTGCAAAATTTTGCTTCCGCGTAGGATACAAGTAGGATACAGGTTTCTGGGTATCTTCTAAAAGATATTTCCAAAGAGTTTCAGTTCTAAAATTCATATAATGCTGCAATGGCTTGAATCTAGCAAGGAGCAGTGGAATAATTAATTGAGAGCAGGAACATGGTGGAACGGAGTTCCGGAACCTCTTGAAAATGGTCACATGGCTGGTGGCCCCGCCCCCTCATCTCCAGACAGAGGGGAGTTTTGATTGCCCTCCGTGCCGCGCTGCAGCATGGAGGGCAATCTCAACTCTCCTCTGTCTGGAGATCAGGGGGCGGGGCCACCAGCCATGTGACCATTTTCTTTGAGGGCAACCCACTGAGTTCCACCACCTCTGTAGCCACTCCAGGATTTGGGGCTTATTGGTAACTGAGGAAATGTAGGGGTGCAAAATGAGAGATCTCTGATTTTCTGGGGCGCTCTGTGAGAAGGTTGTCCTGTTTTAGCCGCGGGCCTGTTGTCAGTCTTGAGTCTTTGGCCAATGAACTGCCTCGTCGGCCTCTTAAGTGGACCTGCCTGTGGATCTGATAAACTCACTTAGTTGGTGGGGAGAAAACATGGTGAGCTTTTGCCGCCAAGATTTTAAACATAACCCCGCCCTGAGTGATAACATCCGCGTAATGATTCTGTCTGGAACTTAATGCCTCCTGTTGACAAGTTCTGGTTGCCTGGAGGTAAAACATTGCCCCATCTGGGGGTGGTGGCAGTGAGTGTTAGACGCTGTAGTGATGAGTAAGTGGAAGATCTAGTGGCTCTGAAGGTACCTGGTATAGGAAACCAGCCAATGTGGTTTAGTGGTTAGAGTACCAGACTAGGATCTGGGGGAGACAGGTTTGAATCCTCCATTCCACTGTGGGAGCTTGTTAGGTAACCTTCCCTAGAGAGAATGCCCCAAACTAATTCCCTAAGGTGATTGCATGAGGATAACATGGAGGAGGGGGAAAAGAGGTAAATCACTTTGGGTTACCTCTTGGGAAAAAAGCAGAGTATAAATATATAAATAAACCCAGTCTTAAGGTAGCTAAGGGGCTGAGTATGGAGGATGCCATAGGGAATTAGTCCCCATGGCAAACAATCTTTGTGCTGCTCCTAAAGTTTTCAGGCACACCGTGGCTGTTTTCACACTGCTTACCAGCCACGAAACATTGCACTGAGCTCCCGGAATGACAGTGTCTTCCTGGCGAGATTTCGCACGAGAACAGCGAATGCTGTCGTTCCGGGAGCTTGGTATGATGTTCCGTGGCCGGTAAGCAGTGTGAAAATGGCCCATATGTTTATCTTCTCTGCCTCTCCTTATTTTGTCTTGCCTCTGTTTCAAGCCCCCCCCCCAGCAGTTGGTATGGGGGAAAAGATGAGAGGGTATTGTTACCATATGTGCTCCCTTTCATGTGCTTCCTTAGATATATGTGGACTCTCTAACTTGGGTTTAGGACAGTCACCCAGAACTACAATCAATTTGGGGGAATTAAGCTCAGTATCAATGGGAACCTCTTCTCATTCCACAGCCTGGCTAGCTTGGAAAATGGACACACTTGCCAGTTAAGGGGAGCAGAACGTGATTTAGGGATCTTTCACCTGAATATTGGGCAGGCAAGCTTAAAGTGCCTCTACCAGTAACCACAAAACAAGCAGGTTTAGAATTTATTGAGGGAAATACAGGGAGAGGGGTATTCCATTGCTGTAGGCTGCGTTGTACAAGGTAGCTAATGCCAGTTGACTTGGGCAGAGCTTCCAGATCAGTGGCTCTCCACCCTTTTTGTGGTTTGGCCAAAATTGACAGCAGAGCTTAATATGAATTCAGAACTCTTGTAGAAGAGAAGTGTGTGTCTCCAGTGTGTCTCACACAAAACCATCCAGTTCCAGTTCCTCTAATGCCACTTCAATTTTCTCATTCTGATTGCCGTGTTCTGTGTTGAGAAATGGCCCAGCCCGCTTTCTCAACTGACTGTCCTTTTCAGCACCAGTTTGTGAAATGGCTCCCTGCTATTTTTTCCACTCCTCATCATAAAACACCAGGGTTTTGTATTAGTAGCCTCAATAGCCTAGGCTAGCCTGGACTTGTTATAGCCCGGAAGCGAAGTGTGTGGTCAGCTGTGGTTAGTACTTGGATGGGAGACGATCAAGGAAGGCCAGAGCTGCTATGTGGAAGAAGGTGATGGCAAATGACCTCTGCTCATCTCATTCCTTGAAAAAACCTTGAGGGTCACCAAGTCAATTTACAACTTCACAGTGCTTTGTTGTTGTGTTGGGGAAATTCTTTTATTCCTCAGTGTATCAATATAAGGTTTTTAGTCTGAGTAATTGACCAAGACTTCACATCGAATGATCACAGAAGTAAAGTTTATTTTCCAATAAACATGATGCACAAGGCAGATAGCAAATGTGCATACCAGAATTTGGTAGCACCAATTTTTACAAGTAAACAATTGTTATTTACAGAACAAGAAATTATTACATGAAGTGTAAGCAACAATCAAGTGAGTATATAAACAATCAAATAAGAGTTACATGACTTTCAAATATAATGGGTTGACAGGTTTAAGTTCATATCTGCTTTGGGTCAAATACTATAAACAAAAAGACTCCAGTGATATCTAGACATGTCTGAAAAGGATATAACCAAGGCTGAGAGAGAAGGGCCATAAGTGAAAACATCTGAGCCCTTATTCACTCAAGGATTAATATCAGGGCCGGTGCCAGAGTTTCTGGCGCCTAAGGCCGGGGCCAGCTTCAGGGCTGTTGCCGCCCCCGTGCGCATGTGCATGTGCGCACACTCAGACTGCTCAGTTGCTCCGCACTGCCCTGGCCACCTGCAGCTGTGTGCTAGCGGTGGTGACAGCAGCACAGGGCAACTTAGAGCTGGACCAAACGAGATGAGGGTCGCACAAGTTTTCTTGTAGGGATGGGATGGAATAATGACAGAAGAAAGCAAAGGGGAAGGAAGGGAGAAAGCAGGAAGGACCAAGAGAAACAGCCACACCTCAGGGTGTGCGCTTTGAACGATCTGCTGAAGACGCAAATCCTTCTTCCAGGCACAAGCCCCCCTCCTCAAGCCTGACGCGAGGGCATCCTGGGAGAGAGCAGCAGCAGCCCACCCTGGAATGGTCTTTGGGTGCCCTCGCGTCCAGCAGGCTTGTGCCTGGAAGAAGGATTTGAGTCTTCAGCAGCTCATTCAAAGCGCACACCCTGAGGCGCAGCTGTTTCTCTAGGTCCTTCCCGCTTTCTTCTTTCCCTTCCCCTTTGCTTTCTTCTGTCACTAGTCCATCCCATCCCCACCCCCAGTCCCCCAAAACAAACGTATCACTTTTCCTCTACTCCTTTCCAGTTTGTGTGCCGACAGGCAGGAGATGGGGGGAATGCTTGGTGTGCATTCGTCCTCCCGGCCCTCCTGCTCAGTTCGTGGCATGTGCCCCCACGCCCCCTCCGGCACCTCTGCACTGGAGGCGATTGCCGGACCTGCCTCCATTGACGCGCCGGCCCTGATGAATATACTTGCTAAGTTCAATTTGGCCTTTATCTTGTACTGACTAAGCACAGAAAGAACAGAGTAAAATGAAATAATAAACAAAGTGCGTTCAAGTGCATGTTGATTTGAGACACTTTAGTTACTCCAGAGCGTAAGAAAGATAGGAGACACAAAGGAACAGCGGGATACCCCATTTTTGGTCTGTAGGAAATGTGGAGCAGCTATTATGGGCCAGGCTGTACTTCGGCCCTATTTCTCACGTTATTTTTTAGCCTGTCAAACTCAAATGATTTCTTCTCACAGCTCTCAGCATTTCACCTCCTTTCGCCAGGCCTTAGAGAGCGGCCAGCCACTCTTGGGCCCCAGCCACTGCCCTAGAGCATAGGAGGCAGGGTGAATAAAAATTAATGATTTTTAAAAAATTAAAATTGGATTTTTAAAAATTCAAATTGAATTTTTTAAAGTAAAATATGTTTTGAGGAAAAATCTATCTAAAGATAGTTTTCTAATTAAGATACTTTATAGGAGCATAGGAGGCAGGGTGGATAAAGATCAATGATTAAAAAAAATAATTTTAAAATTGGATTTTTTAAAATGTAAATCAGATTTTTTAAAATAAAATGTGTTTCGAGGAAAAATCTAAAGATAGTTTTCTATTTAAGATACATTATAGTCCAAAGGTTATTCATCATGAAATAAGGATTAGTTTTTAATTACGTAGCATGAGCCTGTATTTTCATTCAGTGTTTAAATTTATGATAAATGAATTGCATTAATCCATTCACAATGGATTTGCCCTGTAATTGGGGTCCCCAGTTATGTGCTCTGTGTGTGTGTGTGTGTTCTTCCAGTAATTTCTGTAAGATTATTGGGCAATTTTTCTACCACAAAAAGATACCACAGAAGATACCAAGATACCACAAAAGCTTGGTTTTACAGTTCTCAAAACTGTGAATTTGTGTCTGCATTATTACACATTAAGGTAATGATTATTTTTCTCCTTCCAATAACGTACAGCAGAAAAGTTCTCCAAATATGAATGATTAACTTTTTAAACTGGAGATAGTTCATCTCACAATAATTTCATAATTATCTATGATGTGTTTCTAATAGTATAACCAAATCAGTAATTTTTGATATCTGTAAAACTGATCTGAAAAGTTGTTATTCTAAAAATGAAAACTTCATCTGGTTGTAAATATCAAGATTACACCAGTAACCATGGGTCTTTATGTAGAAAATCATGATTTAAATCTAGACTTACTAATGATTTAAATCAATTTAATTTAAATCAAATTCACCCTGATAGGAGGCTGTTCTACTCTATCATTTTCCAACTGTTCTACAAATGGTGGCATTCGGTTAGATGCTGTTGTTACCCAAATAGGAAATCTCCTTAATTGGTTGGGGGAATTAGCATTGAGGTGGCAAGTGAGAAGGAGTAATTCAGAATCTCCATCAATGTATATAGGCATTATTCCTTCAGAGAACTCTCAAATAAATCAGGTAGATGTTCAGCTGGAAAGGCTTTTATTAAATAGAAATAAAGTACAAAAATAGAAATAAAGTACAAAACACATGACACACACACACAAGGCTAAAAGGAAATTAGGAAAATGGAGAAAGCAATAGCAGGAGAGGCTGATAATTACCAGTCTCGAAGATAGGAGGGGTCTGTGGAGGCAGCAGTGAAAATGACCAGCATTTCATGGCAAGGAGAGAAGGCTCAAGTGAACTTGAGGGGTGGGTGTATGGATCCAGAACACACACACACACACACACACAGCACATGGCTGGGGAGCCCAATTACAGGGCAAAACATTCCCTGGGGCAAGCTTGACATCTTGCTCCAAAAACAATGGCTTAATGGTTTGTCCAGAGGTAGAACATTACATAGGGAGAAGTTTGATGGTTCCTATCTGGGATAGACTATAGGTGAAACATTGCTGCAAGTACTGGATGGGAAGAGCGATCAGGTTTGCTGAATAGCTTTGATTAGGGTAGGTGGGTACAGGGAAGTGAGACAGGCCGTTGATGGGATTCATCAGGAGTTTCTTGGGCGACCTCATTGTCTTAAGCTAAATGTTTCTCTCTGGGGCATGGAGGGCAATCAGTCAGCCAGCTGTGCTAACTCGTGTTCCTGTAGTTTTCCAGGCTCCTGTCCAACTGCCATCTACTCTGGGCCAGGCGGCACCTCATGGTATATGAGGAAAGGAGCATTTTTGATATTCCTTCCATGAACTGCCCTCGTAGTGTGAGCAAGGGGTCTGACCGCTAACAACTGGAAGTTCAGAATTGTGTCTAGTCTCTACTTAACCCTTTTGCAGTGCTAGAGCAGAGAGGGAAGTCTTGTGGCAAGCACTTACAGCTCAGATTTAGGTGCTGTGAAACCTTATTTGATGTGGGCCCTGCATGCTTTTCGCAGGAGGCCCATGAGAGGTCTGTTTAGCAAGCACTCCAAATTCTGCTTTCTCAGTTACAACACCAAAATTGCGAAACTCTTCTCCTCTGGATTCTTGACGGGTTATGTTCTGTGTGTGAAAAAGTTGATACGCACATTTTTTGCAGGTGGCTTATTTAGATGTGTTTATCGCATCCACCCTATGATGGTAATAGATTGCTGGGTGCCATTTCTTTGATTTTTGTGCTTGCTGAGCATTTGTGATAGATTTGATCAAGTGGTAGCTGTTAAAGTTTTTTAATCTTATTGTGCATTGTTTGAGGCTGTTCCCGTGCCCCAGGGAGGCTATTTTTTGGGTATATATCTCAATATGAGACTACATGGGATTCTGCTATATGCTGTTACAAGCTTCTTGGAATAAGTGAAATACATATGTAATAAAACTTTATCGCATTTTGAAACTTGCAGTTTTTAAGAAAGTGAATATTGAGTTTTATTGCCTCCCCCCCCCCTGTTTTTCAGTGACCTGGGATCAAAATGTGTGGGCCATCCAATTATATGACAGACTGCCCATTTTATCCAGTTCTCCTTGGAGAGTCAAAAATGTTCTGCACGCAGGCTTTTCTGTTGTTTCCATCTGTACTGTAAGTTTCTTAGGGCAAATGATTAATGTTTTGAGAAGCGGAATGTGGAATTCCGTTCTGGCGCCATTGGGGGATGCTTTTCTTATAAGCCTGGTGAGGCATTGCAGTACAGCGGTTAGAGCTTCGTGCTAGGGTCAGGGATGTGCCACCATGGTTCTCTTCCCCCGTTCATTTTCATTCTATGCCACTTTCACCCTGAAGGTCTGATCCTGCAGCCATCTTAACTGAGTCAATTCTGAGTTAGCCACAAGCTTGTGCACTCTCCCCCACCTCCCGCACTTCAGTACAGACTTTCCCATCTTCTGTTACTGGTAATCTTCCCTCACAGTTTAGCATCATGTCTGCACTGTCCCTAACCAAGTTCTCTCTTAACAAGACTTTGGAAACTAGGGGGTCGGTCTGTATGGCCCCTTCCAACTCTATGATTCTATTATTCAAACCATGTTTTTAAATCTTGGTTAAAGTGAGAAATTTCTGAGTTGGTTGTAATTGGCATTGGTGCAGTTATAACACCAAACTATAGTTAAAAAAGAAAATAATTTGGGTGGGGGTTCCACATTCATTCACACCTAACGCTGGATTTCCCCTCCCCCTTGTGTGAACTCTTCTTGTATGCCTCCTCCTTGCCGTCGCATAGAATACGGCCCTCTGTGTGTCTCTGCCTCCAGTGGATCAGAGATAGAAACAACAAGAGAAAACTTGTTGTTTGGATGTATATATGTTTCTTTACAGTGGACTGTCTTGTAAATATCATTTACAGCCCCTGAAGAAGTATATCGAAATGGGCTGATTTCAAGCTGGCAGGTTTATTGGCTATTGACGATTTGGATTTTAGAAGGCAATTTTTGCACTGAGCTTATGAGCTGGAATATGGTCTACTTCTTGCAGGAAAACATCTGTAAAACAAGATATCATCATCATTAAATGGACATTATCATTTTGGTTATATTTGATAAACAAATAGTTATGTAGGCCCCAGAAACCTAATTAAAGGATTCCATGTTTGGGCCGTTAGCAGAGTCTGTCTTTGGGCATAGGAAGCGTGATTATAGGTGGTTGTGAGTTGGTTCTGCTAGCTAGTGTGCATGCAGGAATGAAAATAATAAATCATACACTTGCTTTATATTTAGAAAAGAAATAAGAGCTCTTTATTGTAGGAACTCCATACTCCGATAGGAAAGGAGGAGAGAGAGAGATCCTAACTACCTATCTAGTCTAAGGATGGACATGGATGCCAGGACAAGTCCTGCATCCATGCTGCCAAGATGGAGGGAGGAGAAGAAGAGAGGTGTTGCCTGGAACAGTGCCAGGAAGTGAAAAAGTGAGAGGGAAGAAGTCAGGAGGAAGAAATCCTGAGAATAGCAATCTACATATCAAAGGACAGAGCAGTAAAACAGCAGAGTGCCCTGACCTCTCTATCTTTCTAACTCTTTGGTTTGTCTACCTCTGAAACCTGAGGAAAGGGATAGCGCTTAACCCTCCTCTTCCAACAATACTTAACTTGAGCACACCTAGGAACTAGTTGGTTTAAAGGACCTTGTGATATAAGACATCTCTAGGGAATTTTGAAGTTGGCACTCTGCGACTGCATTTGTATATATTGATTGATTTATGATATTTAAGATGTTACTATATACAATTACATAGGATATTGTTTTCACTTGCACTTTAACATTATATGACTATTTGATGGGAAATATTGTATTTATTGTCTTTGTCTTCAGAGGAGTTTTCTCTTGTTGTTGTTTCTGTCTCGGGATTCTGGGACAGCCTCTGTTTGTATAGCTAGTGTTCCACCAGATCAGAAGCAAAAGCAGCATTACTAGGACTTCTTCACACAACTTATCTGGACACTGAATGCATGACTTGGGTGGGAGAGCAGCACTACAGCACTACTCCCCTCCCTGACGTATGCAGTCGTCTGAATGCCGGGGCAGACTGGCCGTTAGAGCCAGCAGGGAATTGGTCAGTGGGTCAAGGGCATGCGCTCCCCCACTTCAGCCAGTACACCTAGAGTAGAAGAGCCAGCGTCTGACCCAGGGAAGGTGGCTCCTGTCCTGAGCACAAGCCGTGCCCAGCCCAGCAGAGCTGCGGTGCTGGCGAGCTCCCCTCCTCCCTCCCCCAGGATGGGCTGGGGGATTTTTTCCTCTGAGTATTCCCATGTTTGAAGGCTTGTAAGGGTCCAGTGTGTCCATACACCTTTCTCCCCGCAGGTGGGAACCCCTTGTGTTTGCATGGTTTCCCGTTACACAAAAGTGCCTACATGTATACATTTCTACACATGTAGGGCACTTAAACATTTTCAAATGAATGTGCATACTCTGGAGGCTCAGCGTGCTGCCCCATTTCTGCTCCCGTTCCCTTGTGCAAGTTCGGTTACTACAGACATTTTGTGTGGAAGAGGCTATTGGGGCATTTGAGTTCCACTCCTCTGTTGATGCAGCTAAAGTTCTACAGAGTTTTGGCCTTTGCAATTGCATTGTGTTGCTTGGTGGTGGCACTTGCTGACGTATCTAATCGGACTAAAAAGAGCAAAGTTTGTACTTGTGAGTCATGCTGGGAGGTCATGACTTTTTGCCTTGTTTGTGGTAACACAACAGGCTTGTCCTACTCTCTGTGGCCATCTCATTCTGTGCCTGTTCTTGTCAGTACAATGCAAGGAGTTCAGATGGGACAGGGCTGAGTCATAAGAAAATAAAGGAAATTCCAGGAAGTCAATGATGAGAAGAAGCTTCCCGGTCAATTTGTCTTGAAGCCACCACTGATTGTCACAGGAGAGCTAATTCACACCACATTACCTTCTGCTGAGCCAAGCCTATCTAGTCGGTATTGTTTGTTCTGACTGGCAGCCCTCGTTCCGTGTTCCCCGTTTCACATCTGCCCTTTAAAGCTGGAGATGAAACCTGATATTCTCAGCATTCCAAGCGGATGTTAAGAGGAGCCCTGCTGGGTCAGACCCGTGGTCCATCTGCTCCAGCATCTTGTCTTGCACAATAGCCAACCAGTTACTATGGTTTGCCAACAACAGGGCATAAAGGCCAAGGGCCTTCCCCTGATGTTGCCTGCACTGGCATTCAGAGGTTTTCCGCCTCTGAACATGGAGGTTCCCTTTAGTCACCGTGGCTAAAAGCCACAGGTGGACCTGTTCTCCACAACTTTGTCCCATCCACCAGACCTGTAAGATGGAGCTTTTCTGCCAGGCTTACGGTAGTGGCTGAGGTTTGGGCGGGCTACTTGGTAGGCCTCTCTGCTGTGGCCTTGGTTCGCTGTTTAGCTGAGACATCTGCAGCCTGCCCTCCCTACCCATATGAATTCCTGAGGAGATGTATTAACATCACACATTGCTGCTTGGATTTGGTTTTAATTTTATGTCTTTTATTGTATTATTGATTTTTTTATGTCATTGTTTTTATGTCATGTTGTTACCTGCCTTGAGCCTGCTCATAGGGAAGGCGGGCTAGGAATGCAATAAATTAAATTAAATTTAAAGCCATCCATGTTTCTAGCCATCACTACACTTTCTTGCACTGAACTCCACATTTTAATCACTTGCTTAAAATGTGGAATTCATTGCCAGGAGATGTTGTGGTGATCTACCACTGAACAGTGTTTAGAGTGTTGGCCATAGGTTAGCAAAAACTGGGTTCAAATCCTTTCTTGGGGCCCAACCAAATAGTACACTGGGAGTTCTGTGTCAGGTGTACTGGTACCAGTACACGTAGATTTGGGGAGACACTTCATTGGACCACTGTCCAAATCCAAATTTGACCCCCATGTACTTTTTAAAAAATGTCGAGAGCCCTGTGTCATCTACGTTAGACCCTCAGACCTGGAGAACTTGGTCAGGTTTCTATCAGTCAGCCTAACCCACCTCACAGGATTGTGGAGATAAAATGGGATGACCCTGGTTGTCAAAGGATAAAAAGAAGAGCTTTTCAGAGGAATACGTTTTTAAAAAAATTGGTTGTTCCAATGAAGCCATGCTGGCAAAGTGTTGCCTGTGAAAGGGAGGTCAGGTTAAGGGCATAGCTCTCAGTTTAGTCCTCTTCAGGGAGTGGGGATCAGTGCCAAAACATATAATGGTATATTTCCTGGTTTCCAAAGTGGCTATAATGGATGCATTTAAAACTTGGCTAAAGCAAATGCTTCCTCCACCCTATTTGTTTTCACAGGCCTGGTTTCTTTTTCTGTGTCAGCAGCTGTAACATCAGGCAGTTGAGCCAGAGATGTCTTGCACAAGCAGTATTACAGATTACCTAGTGTGAGATTAGTACAGTCAATATCAATGGCATTTCAGTAAACAGTGCCACAGGGTAAATGAATGCAAGTTTACAAAGACATTAGCAAAAATCCAATACAGAGTTGAAGAAATGCTGTCAGAAAGCATAAGCAAATCCATGCATTAGACAACATAGAACTACCCAGTAGGGTTGTACTTAAAGCAACAGGTAGTACATAGGAGCACTTACTTAAAGCAACAGATAGTATGTAAGGCAACGTAGTGGTGAGGTCTATGGTTAGTGAAGCATCTTTTTGTGGGCCCAAAGTTTGGGCATTTTCTTGGAGCTTTACTTTAGGAATACCTTTTTCAAGTTCTTTTGCTTGAAGGTCTCCGGATAAAAGAATATTCTTGTGGTGGGAGGGAATAGAGAAAGCTTGTTTGGGGTACCCTCTGAAGGATGCAAAAACCCTTTTGGCGTGTCAATGGATGAAACTGTCTCATGACCCCCATCCCAGTCAAATAGTCCATTGTAGGGAAAGAGAGAGGGTGGGGGAGCCTTCTTTAAATAATGCAGCAAGGAACAGTAGCTCTTAGTGAATATGGAATTCCATTCCACATTCATAGCAGAAGTTAATATCTGTGTGACCATATGAATTTTTGACATAGTACTCCTTTGTGGGAGCCCAGTGCACGCTTTCTGTTTGCTTTCTTGTGTGTGTGTGTTCTCCATCGCTTTTATGTTCTGTGTTCCTACACAGTCTATGCTGTTTGAAGTTTCTTCTTCACTTGAGAGGTGGAATAGCGACCATCTAGCCATGTTAAGTTGTCTCAGTAGCCACAAAGGACCGCTTTCTTCCCGCTGTTTTGTTACATAATCATTTTTTCCGGCTCTCAGTCCTGTGCAAAGCAAGATCATTCTGGGGCACATGTTCAAGAATGAAGCACTGTGGCAGAAAATTCCAGAGGCAGTTGCTGAGGAATGTCCGTTATATGATCTACTGGGGGACTGCTGTTTGTGGGGTGTTTCTTGTCCCCTTTCATGAGGTAAAATTGTTCAGTTTACCAAGGGTGCATTTTCTCCTCTGATCTCAGCCATTTGTGTTTGACCTTTGTATTTGGTTTGGTGCTAGAGAGACATTTTAGCAGCTACTGAAATATTTTTAATGCGCTGTCTAATCTAATCAAGTTACAACCTGTGCATGATGCAGAGAAGAGGACTTAAGATCAGGGCCTGAAATATCCATTTTTTCTTCCCTCCCCACACTTGTTTTGTTTTGTTTGACATTCATTCTGAGGAAGAGTTCTGGAGAACTTGAAAACTTGCACACTATTTTGTCGGATGGTTTGAGTAATCTGATTAAAAAGTTTTTCATGGCTTTTGTTAGAGAACACACTGTGACTCACGCAAACAGGGTGGGGTGGTGGTGGATGGGGAACAGTCGCTCGTGACACAGGAAGTGTAGGGTTGATAACCAAGGTAGAAAGGGCATTTCACTTTTTCTTTAATGTACACACACACACAGACATGTACATGCTCACACACAAGCACATACAGAGAGACAGAGAGAGGGAGACTTGTGGTATGTGCTTTTGATGGTAGGAAGGTGTGGTGGTGGAGAGTGTTGTCAAGTCACCCCTGGTGAGGTTTTCATGGCAAAGGACTAACAGAGGTGGTTTGCCATTGCCTGCCTCTGCCACCCTGGTCTTCCTTGGAGGTCTCCCTTCCAATTTCTCACCAAGGCCAACTCTGCTTAACTTCTGAGATCTGATGAAATCGGGTGCACCTGGGCTATCCAGGTCAGGATAAAGAAAGGAAAGTGTTCTTGAGGTATGGTGGTGGAGAGTGCCCTGAAGTCATAGCTGACTTATGGCAACACTTGGCGGGGTTTTCATGGCAAGGGAATAACAGAGGTGGTTTGCCATTGCCTGCCTCTGCAACCCTGGTTTTTGTTGGTGGTCTCCCATCCAATTACTAACTAAGGCTGACCCTGCGTAGCTTCTGAGCTAAATCAGGCTTGCCTGGCCAATGGCACCTTTCAACTACAGATTGATGCTACACGTCCAGAAACATTGGAAACCAAGCTCCAGATTATAACACCAAATGAAGAACTTTGTGTGAGTGCAATCACCATGTGAAGAGATTCATGATCTGCTGCTATAATCTGTATCACACTACATCAAACTATAGAACTTCAGGAGCATTTTTATACATACTGGTTTCTGGATGTGTGGGTTTGTTTGTTGGTTACAAAAATTGTATGACTGACCCCTAAGGAAGGCCGTGGGGCCGAAATGCAGATGGTCTGGTTTAGTGTTGGTCATTTGACAGTATCATCAACTGTATTTGGAGAACGTTATACTTATTTTAAGCACATTTGGGTAGCCTGCTATTCAGGCCCCATGTTTTTAATTTGAGTACTGTGTACACTGTATAATAAATACTTATTTTGAATATATTTTAAAGGTTTTTAGCTTGACCCTTGTAGTAGCAACTGTTCGTTTGGCTTGAGGTTTTGGGGTTCCTCCTCCCACCCATTTCTTTGTTTGCCTTCCAAAAATCTCAACACTGATCTGGAAAGCCATAGTCAGCTTTAAATACAGGTTGCAAAACTCCGAAGACCTTCCCATTTTCAGTAGACCAGCAGCCCCTGAGCACTGTTGGTCAAAGTGGGACAGAAGTGTGGACGTGGAATTCAAGAATTTTAACTGCAAGACAAGCATTAGTTACAGAGAAGCTGCTTAAACGGAACTCGGACTTAGGGATCCCATTCCCCAGGTGGGAGTGAGGGATCCCCCGCTTTCACCCTCCGCCCCCTGCCTCCACTAACCTGGCTGGCGGGGGAGGATGGCACGGGGCCTTCTGGGTGCACTCTTGGGGCAGCACAACAATGTCCGCGACGTCATTGTGCCACCCTGGGAGCACTCCCACACTTTGCTGTGGGCCGATTTGTGGCCCAAACATTTGAGGCCCAAATCGACCCACTGTGAAGCACACGCACACCCCTAAGGGAAGGAGATAAGAGCCAGGTGTCGTCCCCCCACCCCGCCCCCGCCCTGGACGATAAGGGTACCTGGCAACCCTACTCAGACTCCATTCAAAAGGAAGCTGTGCAAAAATGCTCCCACTCCTTGTGGAAATTAAATATTTTACCCAGTTTGACCCGCCTCGTTATTTTAATATGCTGGCAGTTCCAAAACTGAGACGGTCATACATGAGCCAGTTTGGTGTAATGGTTAAGAGTGCAGGACTCTAATCTGGAGAGCCGGGTTTGATTCCCCACTCCTCCGCTTGAAGCCCGCTGGGTGACCTTGGGCCAGTCACAGCTTCTAGGAGCTCTCTCAGCCCAACCCACCTCACAGGGTGTTTGTTGTGGGGATATTATTACTTTGTAATACTTTGTAAACCACTCTGAGTGGGTGTTAAGTCATCCTGAAGGGCGGTATGTTGTTGTTGTTGTTGTTATTGCAACCCATTTCCAACAGCCCGGATAAAGGGCCGTTTCCTCAAGACACCTTCAGACAAGTATTTTTGTGACTGCCCTTTGGCTGTAGTTGACTCATTGTCTCATACTTTTTTCCTACTGTCCAAAGCATGCAATAGCCAGAGAAAGATTTCTTTAAAAATGGCTGCGGAAGTACTCAGCCATTCCTGATGCATTAGCTGCAATGTGGACATGACAAACTTTTGCTTTACTGTGTTTTTTAATTCTTAAATTTTGTTTATATGGGCTGTTAAGCTTGAATAAACAACTGAAACTGAACTAGTTGGTGGAGCTAGCTGTTATCGGTGGTGCCCACTGATGACGTGGTAGCGCAGAGGAACTGTTATGCACTGTTAATCCTACGCTTTGGTGAGGAGGTTTGAGGTTTTCATGTAATCATAAAATCTCCCCCACTACACCACGCCAGCTTCTTACGAATCTTTAGGGAAAGCACCTATTCTGGAGCAAGAAAAATTGTAACCTAGATTTTGTGCAAGGTTAAGAGGAGAGTTTGAGTTTTTATTTAAAAGGGGGCTTAAACCTGCCATTTTTCTGCCTGACTAGAGGGTAGTTAGGCGTTCTTGTTTTCAATCTTCCTTTTTCTGCCCCTTTTGGCTTTGGCTTTTCTGTGAGGTGAGTGGGAGGGTGTTTTGGACCCTGACTTAGCTACTTCTCAATCATGTGGGTTTGGTAATAAGCATAGCAAAGCAAAAAAAGAGAATTACATGTTTCATGCTGTCGTCGACGGCTGCCTGGTTTTTGTTTTCTGCTAGAAGGTCATTTCTGTACATTCATAGGAGAGGCTAGAAGTAGTTGGGTTCTTGGCTAGGCCCTCACAGTTGAACATCCCGAAGTCATATCCTTCCTATACATCTTGTGACAGGCTGAAAGGAAGAAAAAAGCTTTCTGGAAACTATTGAACATTGTACAGCTAATATATGTGGCCTCTCTTTTTTCCAGTGATTTCCACTTCTTGCCATATTCTGCAGTTCCCAGAAGTTCCTTCAGTATCCTTTTTCGCTTGAGACTATATTTATCCACTGTTTTTTGGAAGCTTTTTACTGCCCCACAATGAAGGCCCTGCTGGTTTTCTGTACAGTTTCCTGTTACAATATTATTTGAGCATGCTTGTTTTGAAAAGGCTAAAACAGCTGTATTCTGGGTCAGCCTACCAGTGTATTCATGGGTGTTGCTGGAAGAAGCCGAGAAACGGATAACATGTTTCATCCAGGTTTGTTTTGACTGTGAGGCCAATCATGGCTCGAACAAGTCTTGCCTGCTAATAATTTTAACTTGGAGATAGATGGATGAGATGAAAGTGGGTGAAATGCTGTTGCCCTGTTGCCAGATTATCATCTCCTCCTCCATTGTGGGTGATTCTGAGCCATTTCACACTTGCAAGTCCGCCTGAAGGGAATTATACAGGTAGGGAATGGCTGGCCTCCCATGACTACCTGAAATAAACTGTAATTTCAATCTGGAGAAGACCAAAATGCATTCATTGGTGATGTACGCTCTGTTCACATGTTACATTGAACACACATACATCCTGCATGTACATCTGTTTGTAAGAAAGCCCTCGTGCATTCACTTTCCAGATGAAACCAGAGACCAGTACCTGGATAAATGTGCAGTTTCAACCACCTTTTCAGAACTCAGTGCGACCTAAGAATAACTCCGCACACATATAACGAAAAATGCGGTGTATGCTGTACATGAGTTGTACATGTATGCACATGCACTCACGTTAACATGTGAACAGGTCTGCAAATGATGAAAAATCTAGGGTTTATCCTGTTGTGGATGAGGCAGCTCTTCCCCCTAGAGAATTTGGTCCAATCTTTGGAGGGGCTGTTAGATGCAACCCCTCAAATGGACATCCTGATCATGAAAAATACTTGTGGCAGCTTCAGTTGGTTACAGCAGATGCTGCTCTTTTCCCGTAAGACCTGATCTGACCTGTTCTCCGTGGCTGATTAACATTCAGTGTTGATTACAGTAATGGAGTTTATTTCGGTTCCATATGACGGTTCAGAAACTTCACATGGTTCTCTATATAGCTGCATACCTGTTAATGGTATAAACAGGAAGTAGTCTTTTTTTACCAGAACGTCAGTAGCTGCTGTTTGGTTTCCAGGTACAACTTAAAACTGTAATTCTTGCCAAGGCATTCAATGTCTGTAAATTGTGTTGCATTCTGTACATTTGCCCCCCCACCCCCCACCCCCAATTTGGAATAAAGAGGCAAACACAAGAGTTGGGAACGAAAGGGCCGCTTTATTAAATTACAACAACATAACTATCAACACGGCAAGGGTCTAACTAGCGGTACAGGTCAGGCCCTGGACCTCCGCCCTGACCTGTCTATGTGAGCCCCCGCTGCCCCGGGTTCAAGCCGTCCATGCGCATGGCTGGGACCTGGCCTGGCGAAGTGGTTCCCCCCCTTGTCCAGGGGTTCCCCACCAGGGCGTCTGTCCTCGCCACTGGGCCGTAAAGCAGCCAGCCGCTCCTGAGAGACCCCCGTTCCCCACCAATGGGGATATGCCAAGGGGGCTCACCGACCTGCTGATTTCCCCCAACTTCTAACCTGCCACCGCGAAGGCCAAGCCTCTGCTTAGGCCTTCACGCCCCACAGATGGCAATAAAGCCCACCCGAGCCTTTGCCGCATCTCCTCCGGAATGCTGTTCCTTCCGTCTCCTCAGTAGAGGTCAGCAAATGCGGCCCTGATTTGCAGACGAGGGGACCCCCCCTTTCCCAGTACTATAAAGAGGGCTCTAGGGCCTCCGCCAAGCCCTTCTCCCAACTCCAAGCTCCTTGTGCACCACAGACTGGGAGCCTTGGACTGAAGTCGCAAACCGGGGCCCAAGCTTCTTGCACACACCCGGCAGGGAAGCCTTGGGCCCAAAACAAAACGTTTCACCTTCCCGCAGCCACAGGCAGGGAAGTCTTGTGCACCCAGGCACGCAGGCCGTGGGCCCAAAGCAAAACCTTGTGCACCCAGGCCGTGGGCCCAAAACAAAACCTTGTGCACCTAGGCTCACAGGCTGTGGGCCCAAAAGAAAACCTCCAAGCTTCTTGCACACACCCGGTGGGGAAGCCTTGGTGCGAGTACATGTGGGGATCCCAAGCTTCTTGCACACACCCGGTGGGGAAGCCTTGGTGCGAGTACATGTGGGGATCCCAAGCTTCTTGCACACACCCGGTGGGGAAGCCTTGGACCCTGCCTCAAATTCCAACTTCCTGCACCACAGGCAAGGAAGTCTTGCGCACCCAGGCACAAGTCCTCGGGCCCCAAACAATACAATTCCAAGCTTCTTTGCACGCACCTGGCAGGGAAGCATTGGAACAAATAACCATGGAAATACATAGGACCACTTAGCCTCTGAAGCACATGCTGCGTATAAGCTGTAGGTACTATCCTACAACAATGGTAAAACAACAAAATCTCATTAGTCTCCGGTGAGAGCTGGATAGGCCGTTCATTCTATGTCACGGGTCTCTGCCAGCCCCAACAACTGCACCCAGAGAGAAAAAACACAACCAGTAACTGCCTTAAACAACCAGGCCATAAAACTTAAACAATAACAGTCCACTCCTGCCTGTCGCTGGGCATCCCCAGTGCCATCTGTACCGCATCTTGTGCCCTGTCCTAAACGCGTACATGCCATGAAGGCGTGAGGAGCTGCACAAACTGGGCACACGTGGTGAAACTTGCAAATCTCCCAGGAGAAGGCCACCTGTGAGGCAAACTCCCAGCAGAGTGCAGAGTTGCCAGACCCTTCTTTAAGGGTGTGGGCCATCTCTGCGCTAACCCTCAGGATCCTGTGCCAACCATTAATGTTGTGCGACCCCAGAAATCACCTGGGCTTACATCAAACTCAGAGGTTTACTGGTAAACCTAAAGGCACCTAAGCTGCCTGATGGCTTCCACTGGATATGAGGCAAGCCCCTTAACATTCCATTCCCCCAGAACTGAGAGAGATCTCCACCAGCTTGGCCATAACTCCTACAGACCAACCTGCGCCCCAGCCTAGCGACTGCTGGCCAGTTGATCATAGGCTCACTGTGTGCTGGGGGCAATGGTGCCCGGTTGCAAAGCAACCACTGTCCTCCCTGCAAGCATAGGTCAGAGAAAATCCAAGGGACAAGCTGCACCGTTCCCTCTGCAGGTGAGACCAGGTGCTACCTAGAAACATAATCACCAGGACCAGTCTCCAGGACCTGTCTCAAAACCTATGCCACTTGGATGAAAGAGGGTTAGATATGAGCGCCACTACCTAGCCCACATGAAGTGGGCTGAGGGGTCATCTAGTTCTCTCCCCCACAATCCAACTGCCACGAGGACTGGAAAATCCCAAGCATATACAGTCTATAGTAAGATCCCCCCATTCTGACTGGTCAGTGAGCCACTGCTCTGCCCACCAGCGCCCTTGAAACCTAGAAGCCACTGAGCCCCAAGGCAGTGGAAACTCCAAGAAAACTCCACTTCTAGTTGCCAACACCCTGGAGACAAGATTTGGTGCCCTGCCAGCTGCTATAGCTCCCATAAAGTAGGCCAGCTAGCAGCCACCTGGCCCAGGTGCAGTAAACCTTCTTAAGTCTCACTAGACTCTCTCCTCAAGTCTGCCTCATCCTTCCACTTCCTAAGGAGGAGGGTTAACCCCCAACATGCTGCTCCCTTTATGGCTGTGCCTCTGGTGGACTTAGTCAAGTAATAACCCAGTGGCCAAACTGCAAAACCCAAAGGCTAGACCCAAGATGATATAATCCAGGAATCTAATCATGGGAGCCCCGGACACTGTTGCCTGACTCCCGGAGCCTCCATGGACATGCACCAGGGGTCGCTGGACTTACCTACCTTGTCAGTTAGGTCCACTGTTACCTCAGCAGGACCAGATTACAGCAGCCTAGGCCAGATCCGCTACTGTCCGTCAATTGTGTTAATCTGGTAGAAAGATCAGATCAGATCTTAGACTTCTGTGTCCTGAGTGACAGCTTTGCAGGTTCCAGCAATAATACAGCATGCCATTAAGTGGCAAGAGTGACAAAACCTAAAAACAGCTTTTTAGGCCCACAAAGGCTGCAAAATTGAGCAGGGGAAAGGGGCCAGTCACCACCTTGGGACTATCTACCCTTCAGATGACTGCAAGCCGTCACCCCCGGCCTCAGCCAGGACTTCACTGCTGCTGCTGCTATAAGTACTCTCTCCAGATAAAGTGAAAATAGTAGGGGAGGCCTAGATAGGCTGGAGGCCTGCAGGGGCTAGGCCTAACCCTGCTTCAGCCCTCCTGCCTGATAGACACTGATAGCCCAGTATTTCCTTCCCCCCTTTGGCCATTTCATAGGGTTGCCATGTCCAGGTTAGGAAATTCCTGGAGATTTGGGGGGTGGAGCCTGGAAAGAGTGGAGTTTGGGGAGGGGCTTCAATGGGGTATAATGCCATAGAGTTCATCCTCTGCAGCAGCCATATTCTCCAGAAGGACTTATCTGTGTGGCCTGGAGATCAGTTGTAATTCCAGGAGTTCTCCAGCCACCACCTGGAGGCTGGCAACCCTACCATTTCATCATCCTCAAAGGATGAGTCTTGCCCTTAGCAGGGCTACTACCCGTTTTGGGTGGCATGATGGAAATGTACAGTAATGTAATGTACTGTGAAATAACTGCTTTTAGAGCTTCAAAGCCCAATAGGAACACAGCACCCCCACAATGGCAGCCCAGACACTGTGTAGCCTGTAGAGGCCTCTATAAAATGGCCACCAGTGCAAGGAGGCTAAGCAGGCCGCCGTGAGACACACTCAAAATGGTCACCGCCAGCACAGGATAAGCTGCAAAAAGCTCCACAAAAATTAATACTACTGCCAGTAAGCAAAAGGCAAATCAGGCCACACAAAGCCCACACTCAAAATGGCCACCCCTGGTGCTATGCATATTGTAGATGCCTTCACAACATGGCTGCCACTGCCAGGAAGCTAAGCAGAGGCACCCCTCTCAAAATGGCCACCCTACCACATGATAAGCTGCAAAAGCCCCACTAAAATGGCTACTACTGCCAGTAAGCAAAAGGCAAATCAGGCCACACAAAGCCCACAAACAAAATGGCCACCCCTGGTGCTATGCATATTAGAGATGCCTTCACAACATGGCCACCATTCCCAGGAAGCTAAGCACAGGTGCCTCTCTCAAAATGGCCACCCTACCACATGATAAGCTGCAAAAGCCCCACTAAAATGGCTGCTGCTGCCAGTAAGTAGGAGGTCAATCAGGCAACAGAAAGCCCATACTCAAAATGGCCACCTCCCAGAGCTCTGCATATTGTAGATGCCTTCACAACATGGCCGCCACTGCTAGGAGGCTAAGCTGGCCACCGGGTGCCACTTTCAAAATGGTCACTCCTGACTGAATAAGCTGCCAAGCCCTCCCACGAAATGGCCCCTGCTGCCTGAAGGCCTTAGGCCAAGCTACTGCTGCAGGAAATACTTCTTCCCAAGTAAGTGTAAAGGGGGGGGGGGCTACTATTATCCACCCTACTAGGCCAGTAGCAATAGTGTATGAAGAAATCCTCCCCTCAGATGGCTGCAATTCACCCTTGTGGCCTACAGGAAAGGCCTTGTTGACGCTGCTGGAAGAACTCCTCCCAACAAAGTGAAAAAGGGGAGAAGAGCCTAGGCAGGCCAGAGGCCTTCAGGGCCTGGGCCTTACCCTGCTTTAGCCATCGTAACTGATAGACAAGAGGCACCGAATGTAAAGAAAAAAAAATCTCTTCCAAACCCCTGAGCCTGGCGCTGGGCCCTGGCTCTCCTCCTGGAGTCTGAAGGTAGCAAGCAGGGGGACAGGACAGCTTCTCTAAGGCAGCTACTGCTACCTTGCCCAGAGGGCCTTCAGTGAAACCAGCCTCAGAGGAGCTCGGCTGAGAGAGCTTGAGATGCGCTCCGCTCTGCTCTGCTCAGGCCAAACACGAGGCAGGAATGAGACACTGAGGGGTGAAGCCGCCCTATAAGGCCTCTTGCTCCACCGCCTCCAGCATTCCCATATGGCCAGGAAAGCATAGCTGCCTCCTTCTCCTTCAGGGAGGCTAATTACGGTCTCCAGCCAAAGCGTCTGTTGCCCCTGGCTGGGAGTGCCGTATTTTTTTAAAAATCTGCAGCTCCTTTTCCTCTGAGGTGCTCAGGGAAGCATGCACGATTTTACCATCCCCCATTTTGTCTTCACAACAACCTTGTGAAGTAGGTTAATCTAAGTCTTAAGGTCATTCAGTGAGTTTCATCCCAGGTGGGGGTTGAACCAGGGCCTCCTAGATCTTAGCCTGACCAGTATATAGGGTTGCCAGCTCTGAGAAATTCCTGGAGATTTTGGAGATGGAGCCAGGAGAGGGTGGGGTTTGGGGAAGGGAGGGGCCTCAGTGGGTATAATGCCATAGAGTCCACCCTCCAAAGCAGCCATTTTCTCCAGGGGGACTGATCTCTGTTGGCTGGAGACTGGCAACCCTACCAGTATATCATGCACTCCTTTGGGGGATTGTCCTGTGCCAGTTTCACTATATTTTAACTGGTGATGTAGAGAATGTTGGGTTAGTATTTTAAAAAGTATTGAAGTAGGTTGGTTTCAAGGAGTCCAGTGAGTGAGGCTTGGTCCCAGTAAAGGATCTGGTGATGAGGTGCAAACAGTTTATTTAGGAGATTTCTGTGCCGTCTCATCAGAGACCTGCTCAAGGCAGCGAAATTTTTTTGATAAAGGTTACTTGAGATGAGGTGGAGACTTTCTAATTGTTGTCCCTGTTAAATAATAAAACAAGATCTGAAGTTT
Organism: Eublepharis macularius; assembly: GCF_028583425.1. Lineage (NCBI taxonomy): Eukaryota > Metazoa > Chordata > Lepidosauria > Squamata > Eublepharidae > Eublepharis > Eublepharis macularius. The sequence continues at coordinate 136,969,760 of NC_072795.1, forward strand.
AAAGCATTCCTTACAATCTTAGATTGTTGACAAAGGCTTCCCTGTTCGGAAAGGTAACATCAGTATAGACTCTGAAATCTCACCTTTTGTTCTGAGGAGGGGATATGATTGTGAGCAGCAGCTCTTCAAGTCGTATGCATGGATAAAAATGTCCAGGGGCTTTCTCTTTGAGTTCTTAGACCCCTCAGAATTTGAGTTATTAAATAATGTGTTGCCTTCGGCTGTTCTGAGCTTGTTTTGTTTGCATAGATCTATGACAGCCTTGTCTTTCTGTAGTGCAAGGAAGGGTATCATATTGAAAGATTGTCGGTTCACATCCAAATCAGAGCTGCTTTTCACAGTTGTTCATTTTAGGTTAGTGATCTGAGATTGTTTTAAACAGTTCAGAACCCAGCCAAGCTGAGTGCCCCCTGTTGTTAGCAGTCCAACCCCTCTGCACCCTCAGAGGGCAGTTTATGGATGAAATACCATCATCTGCTTTCCCATATTCATATGCCCAAGGCACTGCCTGTCCCAAGGCAGAGTGGATGCCAGCTGGCCTGGAGATGGGAATATTACCAGGACGTGAGTTAGAGGTGAGTGGCTGATTGACTACCCCTCCATGCCCTGGAGAGAAGTAGAGATAACGAGGCTTCCTGGAAAAACTTAGTGAATAATCCCGTCAGCACTCTTCTTTACCTCTCCACATTCACTTATCCTGATCAAAGCTATTCAGCAATCTTTATAGCCTCCCCATCTGTTGCTTATCAGGTCATCAAGCAGTATTTTCACCTACAGTACATCCCAGATAGTCATAGTACACCTCTTTCAACTTACTGTCATACCTCCGGACAAACCATTAAGTTGTTGTTTGGGAGCAAGATGTCAGCATTGTCCCAGGGAATGTTCGCCCTGTAACTGGGCTTCCTAGCCATGTGCTCTGTGTGTGTATGCCTTTGGATCCGAACACATGCCCGCAAACTAATTTGGGCCTCTCCTCTTCCGTGAAATGCTGTTCATTTTGCAGCTCCTCCACAGACCTCCTCCTCTTTGAGGTTGGTAATTAATTTTATTTTAATTTTAATTTATTCAATTTATACTCCACCCTCGCCACACCAGCGGGCTCAGGGCGGATCACAACAAGGCTTAAAACACATTGCACAATTCAACCATTATTACCATTAAAAACATAAAATACTACATACCACAATTTAAAATACCACATCTATATAAATATAGAAACAAGCATAGCAGCACATAATTTAGATGATCACCTTTTCACTGATATATTGTCGAAGGCTTTCATGGCCGGAGAACGATGGTTGTTGTAGATTTTCCGGGCTGATCAAAGCTATCAAGACCACGGCTATACAGCCTGGAAAATCCACAACAACCACCTTTTCACCGTCTCTAAAGCGTTTTCACCAGAAAAATTTGTGGGGATGGAAGGTGACATTGGACGGGAGGGCATATAGTTTATTTCCCCTGACTGGCGGGGGCGGGGGGGGCGGGTGTCACCGCCTAGCATCAACCATATGCCTGGCGGAACAGCTCCTTTATTGCCCTTTTCCAAAAACTGCTTTCCCATTTCCTCACTGTTTTCTTAGCAGCAGGATTCTAATCTGGAGAGCCAGGTTTGATTCCCCACTCCTCTGCTTGAAGCCAGCTGGGTGACCTTAGGTCAGTCACAGCTTCTTGGGGCTCTCTTAGCTCCACCCACCTCACAGGGTGATTGTTGTGAGGATAATAATAACACACTTTGTAAACCACTCTGAGTGGGTGTTACGTTGTTCTGAAGGGTGGTATATAAATCGAATGTTGTTTCTGTTAGCCCTGTGTGTATGCTGTGTGTGGTTCTCTGTATGCTTGCCTTTTTATCCCTCTGTTAATAAAGAAACTTTTTGGTTGAACACTTGCCTGTTTATTTGAGAGTTCTCTGAGGAACCATCCCCGTAGACATAGTTGGAGAATCCCAGTTACCCCCTCTCGCTGCCTTCTTAATGCTAATTCCCCCAACTAATTCAGGAGACTTCCTATTTGAGTAGTAGCCTTTTTGTTCAGACCTAACAGCTGTGTTGACAATGACTGTTGGTTCACCCATTGCATTTCCCGTACTGCTGTCAACTGGTGGCTGTGCAGAAGAAGGCCATGGTAACTAACGCTGATCATCACTGCAGCTAAACAGCCCCATGACACTGTAAGAGCTGCTTGGATTTGACTCTGCTAGGAACAGGCTACCAGCGGCCCACTGGGAGTTTACCCAGTATGCTAAATACCTTGTCTGTTCCTGAGAGAACTTGAATCTCAAGATACATGCTCCACTGTTAATGGATTTTTGGGGACCCCTCCTCTAAAATTAATACGTGGGCACTCATTTTTGCAAGATACCCACACAAGAGGACAACCTGTCTCGGTGGTTAATTCTTTCTCCTTCGCTTCTGAGATTAGGCTGAGATTAGGCTGCAGCTTGATCTCAGCACAGGTGAGAAAAATCTCTGAGCAAACTGTAATCCTTCTCTTGTTTTCATTCCATCGCCAAAATATTAGCCCTGGACAAGCTTCTTCCCAGAAGAGTTTCAAACTCATAACAAAAATATAGCTCCAGAAATTGAGGTGTTTGTATTATAGTGGGGTCTGACTGTCCTGTCACTCAAGCTTTTTGGGTACTGTGCATTCTGGGAAAATGTAATTGTGAAGAGACGTTTGTATTAACCTTTTTCTGTAAACAATTAGTGCCAAGGTATATAAGGTTCTGTGATGAAACTGTTCTTTATGCATATGAGCTAAGGAGAGTATGCATCTGAGCTTTATTTGGAAATAAGAAAGCTCATATTTCTTTTGTTTCACTGTGATTGGAGTCTTGGAATATATTTGGGTAAGTGTTAGTAGGGACATTTATAATTGGCAGCAGAGTACTATTTTAAAAATGCTCTTATCCCCCACCCTACATTTTCTGTTAACACAAGTCTTAAAACAATGTAGTTAGAGCAGGGTGGTCCCCAATCTTCTTGTGTCGGGGGGGCACTTTTGGTTGTTTGAGACCAGGGAGTAGGTGCCACCCAAAAATGGTTGCTACAGGGGGTAATCACAAAATGGCTGTCATAGGGACTGAAGCCAGTCATAAAATGCCTGGATGTCCCAAGCCAAGCATCCCCCTTTGATGTAAGTGGCATTTTTTTTCCTGTGTGGGTGCTCTGTGCAGACACCAAAAGTGAAAATGATGCTTCCTGGGTTTGTCTGAAGCACCTTCTTGTCCCAGGCTGTGGAGGGAAGCTGGAGCTGGCTGTTTGCTCTGCGGCGAAAGAAAATGGATGTCGCTGGAGGGAGCCATGGTGCCCATATGCACCACATTAGGGATCACTGGGTTAGTATCAGACTAGGGGTTTGGACCTGAATTCAGATCCCCGCTCTATCATGTGAGCTTTCTTGGTACATTTGGGCTTGTCACTGGGTCTCAGGCTAATCCAACTCACAGGGAAGGCAGAATCACGTATGCCATCCTGAGATCCTTGGGGAATAAAAATGTACCAGGTAGATCAAGCAGCAAATTCAAAGTTAGCTTTTAAATAAATTTGTACAAGCTGAGAATGAACAGTCATTTGTGACTAGCTTTTCTTCTCTGTCTTGTCAATATTAGACATTTGAAGACCTAAGAGAACGGTGGGGGAATGAAAGGAAAGAAACAAACATCCCAACTGGGGCCTTCCAAGGATCTTTCTGTGCTGTCTCCTGACAGTGACTATCCAGACAGGAGAGTTCATGGAGAGAGAGAGGAACCCCTGGCAGGATCTTTCTGGGAAGACCAAATGCTGTATTTTTCGGGGCGGGGGTGTTTTAGGAGGAGGGGGTCAGATGTGCCCTGTTCTCATGCAAGTGTCACTTCTTTATTTTCATAGATTTCTAACTGCCTGTAGCTATGCGGCAGCATCTCTTGATCACCTGACAGGATGTTAAGGAAAACCATCTTACCAGCTGCTTACATAGCCAGTTACCACTTATCTGTGTTCATTCATGATTTTAAGCACGGTTGCCCTGAGCCACACCTCATAAGCCCAGTCATTTCTTAAATATGTGAAAGGGTTGTTCTTATCATGGTCTGCTTCATGTGTGTGCTTCAGCAGCTGAAACTGAAGGATAGCAAATGGTTGGGTTGGGTTTTTTTGCTGATGACTGTAAAATGCATAAAGAACTCATGATGTTGCTTTTTACAGATAGTGATAGAATCTCAGGGTGTGGAACCATCGCCTCTTGGCCGGAAACTCATTTTCAGTGTTCAGTTCTTGCTGAAGTGTCTGAGATGCTTTAAGCTAATGTAGCTTGCTGTAGAAATATGAAAAATGCTTGTTCTGTTGGGTTTCGGAAACAGATTTTCACATTTTCTCCTTCCCCACCATGTTCCCTTTCTCTTCCCTGCCCCCCCTTCACCTCCTCCCCAGACCAGCTTCTCCCCTATGGCCCAGTTGCAGAGTGCTGGCTGAGCCAGGCTCAGTTGCATGGTGGAGAATCTGCAAGGACTGGTGAGGGGTACTTCATTTTTCTCTGTATGTCCTTCCTCACACGATTTCTTCTTTCCCGTCTCCTGGCAGCTCCCATATGCTCACCTTCCCCCACGCCCTTCTCTCCTTCAAACCCACTAAACAACTTATCTTTTACCTGTTCTCCATCTTCATCCATATTTATTAATTTGCCTCATTTACATACTGCCTTTCTTGCTCAGATCTGGATGCCAGCTGTAATATAGGTGTGATTGAAGAAACACCCATTATGCCGTCTGGTTCTCATGTGGACCATTTTAAACCAATTACAACAATGGATATTGACCAGATCCTGGCATCTGTGAAAGCCACAGTCTGTACACTGGAACCTTGTCCATCTTGGCTGCTAAAATCCTGTACAATGGCTGGGCCCTGGCTCTGCCCTCCAGGCTAAGAGCCATAAGCCAAGAACCCTTGTGCTCTCACCCTTTGGTTCATACCAAGAGGCTCCAGGTTCTGAATTGGGGCCGGCCTTTTGAAGCCGAGAGAGGCTCATGTGTTGAAAGACAAAAAAGCAGAGAACCAATACGGATGCTCTCCCCCCCCCCCCCGCCCCCACAAACATAGCTCAGCAGCATTTATTCCTCCGTTTTTAACTGTGTTTGGTATCTGTTTGGGGGCATATTCCTGGGGATGGCTTGGCTAGCCTCAATGCCAGTCACGGGCTTTTGCTTTCTGTAATGCTGGGCAACAGTTGTGATTCCTGTGTCTGTAGTGAAAATTATAGGCAAGCTCTGAAGAAGGCATGTTGTCTCAATCATGGAAAATGCCCAGAATAGAATCTCCTTTTCTGTTAGCATTTTCGCTTCTAACCCTTCACTGTGTTATCTTGAGTTTATTGCAACGGTCAAAAGATTCACAGTGTGACACTCGAACTACACAGTCTGCCTTGAAACCTCAGACTTGGGGGTTTTTCTTTGCAAAAGGCAAGTATTGGGAGGGGTTGCTTTGCAGGGAGGAAGTGGCAGATTCAGAAGACACGCTGCTGCTTCTATATCTCTACCCTCCACCCACCCACCCCACACTCACCCTGTTTTGTGGATATGTGATCTTGGGTGGGGAGCAGTTGGCAGGGAAGGGTTTAAGAATCCCTTCCATCATCTAAACATAAAAGCCATGTAATATTTGTTTCTCATTACTATTTATTTATAGTTCACCTTTCTCACTGAAATCCAAGGTGGATTACACTAGTGCAAGTGAAAATATAATCGAGAGCTAGGACATCCACTGAGCAGAGTACAAGAATAAACAACATTTAGGACATTAAGTGAAAATGATTCAATAGGGTATGGTAGCAGAAAGTTTGAAGAACAAGCATAAAGCTGAGCACAGAGATAAAATCTTTTGTAATGAAGCAGAACTAATTTACATGGCATGTTTAGCAACATGGAAAACTCCCTAGTAGGTGCAAGTCTACGTCAGCAGACAGTACCCAATAGTGTAGCATATAGTCAGTCCCTGCCTCTCCCAATGCATCTCTTTGACCTACTTCTTATGACACAGTCCCACTTCTTATGACACAGATTCTACTCACAATCTGAGTAGAAATCGTTCCTGAATAATTCAGTTTTGTTTTTAAAAAGGCGGAACAAAATGACTCTTGATAGCATAAAAACGTTTTAAGTTCTCCATGGCTCTTCGTCAGGTTGGATGCCTAACAAAGAGTGCTGCAGAACTTGAAATCTTGCACATTTTTTGGGCCATTGTGGCTGGTCTTTTTTAAAAAAAAAATTAAGATACTGCATGCTGGCTGTGGTGGTGGAGAGTGCCCTCAAGTCATAGCTGACTTATGGCAACCCCTGGTGGGGTTTTCATGGCAAGAGACTAACAGAGGTGGTTTGCCTTTGCCTACCTCTGCAACCCTGGTCTTCGTTGGAGGTCTCCCATCCAATTAATAACCAAGGTCGACCCTGCTTAGCTTCTGAGATCTGATGAGATCAGGCTCACCTGGGCTATTCAGGTCAGGGTGCATGCTGGCTACTTCTCTCTCCTGAAAAACGGCCTGCTCACGACATCGGTTTGCAAAAGAGCTTGATTGTTCTGAAGCACCTTTTGTAAACTGCTCTGAGTGGGTGTTAAGTTGTCCTGAAGGGCGATATGTAAATCGAATGTTATTATTATTGTTGTTATTGGTCTACCAGGTGCCCATCCACATTTGGAGAGCAAAACATGAATTTCTAGAGAGACCTGTTGTAAAAACACGTCGATCTTTATAGCAGCTTCAGCTACAGATTTTGAACTGATGTAAGCATTTGCTTTTGTTCAAGCAGGCATTTTATGATGTGGTTTGTGTAAAGATGGGGGTGGGGCCTTGTTTGTGCCGTGTTGGTTTTCATCCGTATTTTTATATTGCATTGATTTTGTTAGTCCCTTTGAGTTTCCTTCAGGGCAGACGGGCTTAAAACAGAAAGAAACCGTCCAATGGGGATTTGTGGTGGAGAGTTCTCAGCTTTAACGTTTTGATTTGATCTTAGCTCAGGGCTTTGGGAGGGGAAGGAAATGGCTGAGACCTGCAGATTTCCCACAGATTCTGTCTGTTAGGAAACACCAGTCTGAATGGACTTGTGATCAAAGGACAGGGTGAGAATGTGCTTGAAAGCTCGCAAGTGCTGTTCTAATATGCAGCTTGAAAGCTGACCAAGCCAGGATATGAACGACTACAAGAAACACGTCCAAAATGGCTGGACAGGAATGGCCCAGGCATCAGTCTGTTGAACAAAGGAGTGCTTTCGTCTCTCTTAGCTATAGCAGTGTTCTAGGTGTATTCAGGGCTTTTTTTCTGGGAAAAGAGGTGGTGGAACTAAGTGGGTTGCCAGCACAGGGGGCAACTCTTGGCAGGAGGTAGTGCCCCCAGTACCACATGCGCATGCGCAAGGTGCGTGCACGGTCCCAGGACCGCACAATGACGTCCTGAGAGGGGGAGTTTTTTAAAGTTTAAATCACCCTTGGTGAAAATGGTCACATGGCTGGTGGCCCCGCCCCCTGATCTCCAGACAGAGGGGAGTTTAGATTGTCCTCCGTCCCGCACCAGCCATGTGACCATTTTCAAGAGGTGCTGGAACTCCGTTCCACTGCGTTCCAGCTGAAAAAAAGCCCTGGGTGTATTAAGAGAGGGATGTCTGGACATGCTTGTGGTATCTCTAAATGTGCATCCTTTTGCCTCCTGTTCATATTCCAATCCTTTGCCAACTTTGGTTGGTTTACAGAGTCACAGCCAGAAGTGTTCATTGTGTACAAATTAGAAATCAGAGACCGCACCACTGTTAGTGTCCTGGCTATAGTACAGAAACTTCATTTTCAGGTTTGCTTTTTAGTGCTTTTTGTGTGTGTGTGAGTAGAGAATGACATCAAAGCAAAGCCGCATTGATTGTAACCTGCATAGAGCCATAATATTCTGGTTAAGCACCCCAGATGCTTCTTGAAAAGCCACTGAACATAGAAGCTGTTAGTAAAATTAATTGAGGGCTATATGTGTGTTGGTAATGCTTAACTTTTGAACTTCTGCAAGGTACAGGGTGCTCCTGTATATGTGTTACTTGTTGCGAGATCTTGAGTGTTTCACTTCCTAAAAAAAGGACTTGCAAAGAGCAGTGTGTGTGTTGAGACTTTATGGGGTTTTAAACAACAAGTCAGTGATCAGTAATGTTAAGATCTATAGTTTCAGTCATGCAGCTAGGCTTCCTTATATTGCCTGTTTATTGCGCTCTTACTCTAAATTCTGTCGGCGTTTGGCTCTTGAATTCTAAAAAGTTGCAGATCCCTGCTCTAACAGCTGCTCAGGAATGTTCTCAAACTGAACTAGCCAGCAAAAAGATGTGCTTGCTAATACTAATACTAATACTAATACTAATACTAATACTAATACTAATACTAATACTAATACTAATACACTGCGCTTATATACGGCTCTTCTAGAAAGATAAGTGCTCCACCCAGAGCAGTGAACAAGTTAGTGTTATTATTATCCCCACAATACAGCTGGGGAGCTGGGCCCGAGAGGAGGGGCTTACCCACCTACTGAGCTCATGGCAGTAGTGGGAGTAGAACTAGCAGAGTGCTGATTCGCAGCCAAACCACTTAACCACTGTGCTACGGCAGCTCGCAGCACATCACAAGATGGGCTAGGGGTTGAGGTGGATGGAGATTCTCCATATCTTGACTGTTTCCAACAGCAATAATGAATGATGGGAGGGTGGGGGGTGACAATGTAAACTGTCCAATTCCGAGTCCATAGATCAGTGATCCCCAAGATGGCACCCACCAGTGTATTTCCTGGCACCTGCTTGCTTCCTGAGTCTTGGTTATAAAATCAAAAAGGCTTTGAATGGCACAGGAAAAAAACAACAACAGGAGCATGGAATTTCTCTCTATCAGCTAGTTGACTAGCAAACCACAGAGTTCCTCCTAGACCATAGATCCAGAGGTGTTAGCCGTGTTAGTCTGTAGTTGCAAAATAGTAAAGAGTCCATTAGCAGTGTACCTTTAAGACTAACCAACTTTATTGTAGCATAAGCTTTTGAGAACCATGGCTCTCTTCATCAGATGCATGGAGGGTATGAAGAAACTGGCCAGAGAGCCTGAATTGTGCACTCCACCCCTTTCATGACTTTTGCAACTGATTTGCATCTACTCCCCCTTCCCCTCACCACCTATATATCTCTGGCCAGTTTCTTCATACCCTCCATGCATCTGACAAAGAGAACTGTGGTTCTCTTTTTTTTTTTTTGAAAAATTTTTTATTGGGTTAGAATCCGTTATTTTTACATTTACATCCAATTTTCCCCAAATTTTTCATTTCTAACCCCCTCCCTTTCCCCCCCTTTTGTTGACTTCCAACAGCTTTCCCACCCTTTGTCCCTTTTCCCTTACTTCTATTAAATTCCTCTGTCTAAAACAGATATACATTCTCCATTATATTAACTACTTTTCTTGTTATATACCCAAACTGTAAGTCTTTGTTTCCATCTTGGATAAACAATTTATCCCATTTTCCAGTTTTAAATATTTCTATATATCATAAACCTATATATCATAAACCATAAAAATCTTACACTTAAATCAAACAATTTGACTTATTTTCTATATATTACTCATTCTATCTTTTTATGGTAATTCTATATAGCTCATCACATAGTCAATCAATTTGACTCTTCTGTACATTCAGTTTGGTGCATTGTATAAATCTTATCAAAGAAAGAAAATATTGTTGGTTACTCAATCCTTATATTTAAACCTTATCATTAATTATTTTCTATCAATATTCTATCTATTAACCTATATATATCTATATATATATCAATCTGTTAATCTAACTGCTTATAAATTCACATTTATCTCTTCCTCTCCCGGTAAAGTCACCCCCCTCTATTATACTTTTATTATACTTCAGTAGTTCTCAAACTGCCACAGTTTTCCTCCCACCTCCCATTTCTTCTCCAAATATTGTTTCAGCTTCTCCCAATCTGTGTTAAACTGCCCTGAGTCCAGATTTCTCAGTTTTCTTGTCATCTTGTCCATCTCTGCCATGTACAGCAATTTGTAGATCCAATCTTCAATAGTTGGCACTTCTCGTACTTTCCATTTTTGCGCATACAAAAGTCTAGCTGCTGCTGTCATATAAAATGTTAACGTCCTATGATGGGCTGGAATTCCCTCCATTCCCAAGTTTAGTAGCAGGAGTTCTGGGTTCTTATTTATTTGAAACTGTAAAATTTCACTCATTTCTCTTATTATTTCCCCCCAGTACTGCCTGGCTACCTCACATGACCACCACATATGATAGAGGGAGCCCTCATGCTTCTTACATTTCCAGCATTTATTAGAAGTGTTCAAATTCCCTAGCGCAATCTTCTTTGGTGTCATGTACCAACGATAGATCATTTTGTAAATGTTCTCTTTAATATTAGTACATGTCGTTGTCTTCATTGTAGTTTTCCACAAGTATTCCCATGCCTCCATTGTTATTTCTTTATTAAAATTTATAGCCCATTTCACCATCTGTGTTTTAACTGTCTCGTCCTCGGTATACCATTTCAACAGTACTTGGTATACCTTGGATATTCGTTTCTTGTCTTCTTTAAGAAGGGTCTGCTCTAGTTCCGAGTTCTCTGTTCGTATACCCCCCTTTACAGAGTCCGAGTTATATAAGTCTCTGATCTGTCTATACTGGAACCAGTCGTAATTAGGTGATAGTTCCTCTTGCGTCTTTATTCTAAGTTTAGATGCTTCAGTTTTAGTTATTTCTTTGTACGTTAAACATTGTTGTTCATTATCAACAGCTCTCGGATCTATCACCTCATATGGAACCACCCACAAGGGAGTTCCTTCTTGTAAGTAAATTCTGTACTTCTTCCAGATTATATATAGACTTCTCCGTACAAAATGGTGCAGGAACATCGAGTTGACCTTTACTTTGTCATGCCATAGGTATGCGTGCCATCCAAAAAAATTTTTATATCCCTCTAGGGCTAATAGTTTCTTGTTCTTTAATGTCATCCACTCTTTCAACCAAACTAGGCAGATTGCATCATGGTAAAGTCTCAGATTGGGCAGTTGCATTCCGCCTCTTTCCTTTGCATCTTGTAAAACTTTTACTTTCACTCGAGGCTTCTTGCCTGCCCAAACAAAATCTGATATTTTCCTCTGCCATTTTTCAAATTGTTTAGAGTCTCTGATGATTGGTATTGTCTGTAGCAAAAACATTACTCTTGGTAACACATTCATCTTAACTGCTGCAATCCTGCCCAACCATGACAAATTCAGTCTATTCCATTTAATCAAGTCTCTCTCTATCTGAGTCCATAGTTTTTCATAGTTGTTTTTGAATAAATCTATATTCTTTGCAGTCAGTTCAACTCCCAAATATTTCACTTTGCTTGTTACTTCACAATCCGTTGTTTCCGTTAACAGTTGTTGTTTCTGCTTAGTCATATTTTTACATAATATCTTTGACTTCTTTTTGTTGATATAAAAACCTGCCAAGTCCCCAAACTCCTTGATCTTATCTATCACTTTTGGCATGTTCTCCAATGGGTCCTCTACAATTAACATTATGTCGTCCGCAAATGCTCTGACCTTATATGAATAGTCCTTTATTTTTATTCCACGAATTTCCTCATCTTGTCGTATTTGTATCATCAGAATCTCCAATACTAAAATAAACAACAGTGGAGACAACGGGCAACCTTGTCTTGTTCCTTTACTAATCGTCAGTTTCTTAGTCACTTCATCATTCACCACAATTGCTGCAGTCTGGTCTCTGTAAATTTCCTTGATTGCTCTGATGAATCTTTCTCCCAATTGTAGCTTTTCCATAGTGGCAAACATAAAGTCCCAGTTTAAATTGTCAAACGCCTTTTCAGCGTCAACAAAGAAGAAACCAACCTCTTTATCACAACGCTTGTCATAATATTCAATAGCATTGATCACTGTCCTTAAGTTATCTCTTATTTGTCTGTCTGGCAAAAAGCCTGCTTGTTCCTCTTCTATAACTTCCGAGAGCCATCCCTTCAGTCTCTCCGCCAATATCTTCGCAAAAATTTTATAGTCATTGTTAAGTAGCGATATAGGTCTGTAATTTTTCACGTTAGTCAAGTCTTGGCCCTCTTTTGGGATCAATGATATGTTCGCTTCACTCCAAGTGTCTGGAATCCTTTGATCCCTAAAAGCTCCATTCATCACCTCTTTTAGGAATGGTGCCAGTTCATTAGCCATTGTCTTATAAAATTTAGCCGTAAGTCCATCTGGCCCTGGCGCCTTTCCTAGATTTGCGGATTGTATTGCCTTGCTTATTTCCTCGTCAGTTACTTCACTGTTCAATTTATTTCTCCAAGCTTCCGAGATTTCTGGAAGTTTGGTTTTCTCCAGATATGTCGCTATTGATTCTTTATTTACTTCTTTCTTATTGTACAGCTTAGCGTAAAATTTATAAAAGGCTCTACTAATGGTAGTCTGCTCCAGATACGTTTTGTTGTCTTCACAAATTTTGTTTATTATTTTCTTTTCCCTTCTCTTCTTCAATTGCCATGCCAGGTACTTCCCAGGTTTATTGGCACCCTCAAACGCTTTTTGATTCAGTCTTTTAAGATTCCACTCCAATTCTTTATTACTCATTGCTGTTAGCTGCTCTTGGAGTATTTTAATTTCCTGGTATATTTTCTTTTTCCCTGGTCTCTTTTTTAGCTGTATTTCTTTGGCTTTTATTTTCTCCTCAATCTCTTGTCTTTTCTCCTCTTTCTTCTTTCTTGCTCTACCATTTAAGTCCATTAGTATGCCCCTTATAACCGCCTTATAAGCATCCCAAACTTTATTGGTTGGTACTTCTTTATTCACATTATATTGTATAAAAAACTTTGTCTCTCTTCTCAATATTTCCATATTCTCTCTTTCCTGTAACAAGTCCTCATTTATTCTCCATGCTTTCCTCTTTCTCCTTTTTCCTAGTTTCCACATAATTGGGTTGTGATCTGAGCCTACCATCGGCATTATTTCTACCTCCTTAGTCCATAACGCTAAGTCTTTTGAGGCCCAGATCATGTCAATTCTTGATAATGTAGAGTGCCTTGCAGAATAAAAAGTAAACTGTCTACTTTTAGGATATTCTCTCCTCCATACATCTTCGAGAGTCTCTTGTTGAGTCAACTCAAAAAAGAGCTTTGGCAATAGTCCTCTTTTCTTTTGTGCCGTTGTAGTCTTTTTATCTAGTTCCAAGTCTGTCACTCCATTGAAGTCTCCAGCAAGAATTATCTGGTCATATGAAAGGTCATCTAAATGCTTCCTCAAATCCTCAAAGAAGCTTTCTTTTGCACCGTTAGGTGCATAAAGTCCGACTACCAACACTCTCTTTAAATTCCAAATACATTCCACTGCTACAAATCTGGCTTCCACATCTCTCATAACAAATTTTGGCTGTAGCTCCTCTTTTATGTACAACACCACTCCTCTTTTTTTCTTGTTGGAGGCCGCTACAAATTCTTTGCCCAATTTTCCAGATTTTAAATATTTTACATCCTGCTTTCTAATATGGGTCTCTTGCAAACAAACAATATCACATTTTTGTTTTAGTAGCCAGTGAAAAATATTTTTCCTCTTATTCGGTGAGTTTAGTCCATTTACATTCCAAGATATTACTTTACATTCCATGCTCATAATCTTGTTGGTAAGTCTTTTTCATTGTCCTTAATAAATCGCTCCATCTCTCGCTCAGATCTGATACGTTTTTTGACCCCTCCAAACTCAAAGGACACTCCTTCTGGTAACTCCCATCTGTACCTGATTTTCATGTCCTTCAAGATCTGAATTAGCACTTTATATTTTTTCCGGTCCAATAACACTGACCTAGGTAGTTCCTTCATTATAATGATCGTCTTGCCATCAATCTCCAATGGATCTTGAAACTGTTTTGTCACAATCTTCTCTTTCATATTTCGTGTCGTAAACTGCACAATCACATCTCTTGGTAGTTTCCTCTGGGTTGCAATTCTCGAGTTCACACGATATGCCACATCTAGGATAGCCACAACTTCCTCCTCCTCCTTCCCCAGGTATTCAGCTAACACCTCAGTCATCTGTTCTTGCGCTGACTTTCCTTCCACTTCTGGCAAGCCACGAAAACGTAGCTGCTTCTCCATGTGTTTAGTTTCTGCAACTGACATTCTCCCCTTCACCAGTCTCATCTCTGTTTGTTGCGTGTCTGCTAAATTCTCCATCGCGTCTTCTACTGTTTTAACTCTCTGCTGCGTTCCTTGTAGTTCACTTTGTATTGTTTCCATACCTTTTTTCACTTCTGACAGCTCCGATTTTACTGTCTGTGTAACCTCTTTAACCTCTTTAATCAGTTCCAGTTTCGTGTCTTTAAGTTCTTTAATCACATCTAAAAGTTTTTTATCCAGGTTTTCTATTGCCGATTGCCACTCTTTTTTTGACATCGTGGGGCTTGCTTTAGCTCGCTCCCACGAGTCCGCTCTCTTCCTTAACTCCGTGGCGTAAAATTTAAAGTCTTTTTATTTTAAATGTCCCGGTCTTCTTGCAAAAATTAAATTTTAAAGAGTCCAAAATGTCGGGCGTCTTTTCTCTATGGTTTCTCTATAATTTTGTAATCCAAGATGGCCTACTTCCTTTTCCGCTGAAGCCGCGACCCTTCCCCTTTCAAAGATGGTGATTCCCTTCTTCCTGCCCTCCTGCAAGGGCCGCTTCTCTCCAGCCACTCTATTGTTATTACGCACTTCCTGTCTCCCGTCTTCCCACAGCAGATCTCGCGATGGTGTCTTTTTCTCACAGCTCCAAAGCCACAGGTATTCAAAACAATAGTCCGTTTTCTTTAATAACTTCTTTAAACTTAGTCTCTTTTCAGATACAACTCCTGCCGAGTCTTCCCCTCCTTTTCACTAGTCTGTTGCAGTTTAAAAATCTACTTTTTTTCCTCTCTGTTTTTGTCAATCTGTCCCGTATCGGAAGATAATGATCTTTACCTTCTCTTCACTTTTCTCGGGTTGTAATCGCTGTTTCGATTTTAAGTTCTCCTCTCAGCTTCTTCCCCCAATCGAAGCTTGGGTATGTAGGTCTTATGCCAGCCGAATTGGCCCCAAAACTGCCGCAGAGATTGTAGCCGACCCGTCGCAAGGTGGGACCTCAAGGATCGAGAGGGGACCCGTTGTGTAGAGCCCCCCCTCGTCCGAGATCTAACTCACCCTAGGGTCTTGAGCGTTCTTTGCCTGCTCTCCGCCTGAGAGCAGTCGGCCGCGGGCTATTTTCACCCCGCCGGCCGGTTAAAACGGCAGTCCGGTCAGCTCCGCAAGTGGAGCTGCGTTAGACCTCCATGGATCCCAAACCGGAAGTCCGAGAACTGTGGTTCTCGATAGCTTATGCTACAATAAAGTTGGTTAGTCTTAAAGGTGCTACTAGACCAGGGCATCATAGCCTTGTCCCCCTCAGCTGGGCACAGATACGAACCCGCGCATTTCAGGCTGTGTGTCCACATGGGGTTCACATTGGCATGGTGGGACTTAGGCAGCTGAAACGGATTTCCACCGTTACTTGGGTCTACTCTTGGCTTGCAAATTATATAGCACGTGAGTGGCTTGGTGAAGTTGAATGTCGTTGTATTTCTCTTGGTCACTAATCATCTTTTGTTGGTTTCTTCCTAGTTCTGCACAGTGACTGTTCTGTAAAAGATGCACTATTACCGGTATGCTTCCGCTGAAGTCAGCTGTTGGTACAAATACCTACTCTTCAGTTACAATATAGTCTTTTGGGTAAGTACGGTCAGCCATGTTGTGGTACGCAACTTGGTGGTGGTAACTTAAACGGACGGTTGGTTCTGTTGAAATGAAAGGGATTCGTTTATAAGTAAGCAGCGAGGTAGGTGTGCAAGCACAGTGACATCTCAAATCAAGAAATACCGTGTTGACAGATTCCCTTTTCTCTTCATCTTCCTTCCCTTCCCCTGATTGCTGGTTTCAGACCTGAAAATCCAAGAAGCCACCGATAGCTAGTACGGTGCTTTCTGGTCTGGCACATAGAAATGTAGCTGAGGAAACTTTCCCCAGATTTCCAGGCTTGGGAAGGTTTAGTTTGCTTAATTTCTTCTTGTCAGAATAGGGCCAGAAAGTAGAAACTTGAGTGTCAAACAGGTGGCCATGGTGGCCCTGATTCGGGAATCCCAAATCAAAGCTTCCACGAAGCATTCGGGTTGCTTCAGGAAGCTCTGGGGCAACTTTAAAGGACCCCTTCCTGCCGCTTGCAAGCTGTCAGGGCCCTTTAAAGTATCAGCTGTCAGGCGGCGGGGGGATCCCCCCCCTCCGCTGCCTGCCGGCAGATAGCTTGAAGGGACCTGCTGCTTGCAAGTGACAGGGCCCTTTAAACAACCCAGCCCCCAGCCCCTCACCCCCCCCAGCCCCCCACTTACCTTCCTTCTGATGCTGGGGTGATGGTGGCCTCCTCCACTGCCGTGCAGGCCCGCACGGCAGAGGAGGAGGCGGAAAGGGGCCATTTCCGCCCCTCAAATGGCAGCTGTGGCTGCCATTTGAGGGGCAGAAAGGGCATTTTCGGCCTTCTCCGCTGTCCTGTGGGCCTGCAGGGCAGCAGAGGAAGCCAAAAAGGGCCCTCCCGCCCCTCAAATGGCAGCTGCAGGAGGGCCCTTTTCTGCCTCCTCCGCTGCCCTGCGGGCCCGTGCAGCTGCCATTTTAAGGGTGGAAATGGCATTTTTTGCCTTCTCTGCTGCGTGGGCCTGCAGGACAGCAGAGGAGACCTCCACCACCCCATAAGTGTGGGACTGGGGTAGAGGGGTGGGGGGCTGTGGCTATAGAGGTGGGGGGTTGGACTGTTTAAAGGGCCCTGCCACTTAAACCAGCAGGGGCGGTGAGGGGTGGGGGTGCTGGGAGAAAACCCAGCCCCCTGAATCACTTTGGAATGCTCCGAATCTTTACGGCGCATTCCGAAGAGATTCAAATACTCAAATCGTAAGTGGCTTGCCACTTCGGGTTTTGGGTGTTTCCGAATGTTTTTCTGCTTCTGGTAAACTCGAAGCAGGAAACTCCGATATTTTCGGGGTGCATACCCCTGGTAGATAGATGAATGAGTTGAACTTTACCAGCGCAATGGTAGAGCAACTGTTCTGCATGTGAAGTGTCTGGGGTTCCATTCTGTGTATTTCTAGTAACAAGATCACGTAGGAGATGATGTGAAAAACCTCTGTGTGAGGGCTGCTGCCAGTTAGAGTAGCCAGTACAGATGGTGATAGCTATAACCTAGTTGGAATTGGGTGTGTGACCACAGCATTTAGAACCAACAAGGACACACATGTCCTGTCCCCCCTTTAAGGCTCTGATAGTTGCAGCATAAATGGGGATCAGAAAGTGTGTGAGAGATTTATGAGTAGAAATTGAACAACTAGTTCAATAAAATAGAGTGCCAATAAGGTATTTCCAGAAATTCTTTAACACCAGTGCTCTTAGTTCTTACTTGGTATCTATTCATCCTCAAGCTGTGCGAAAATTGACATAAAGCTCTTGGAGTTCCAAGTAGAACTCCAAGGGCTTATGACTTTAGAATTGGTTATTTGATGTGCGTCAGGGTCTCATTTCTGTTGCCCTTTGCCTATATAATAAGAGATCTGGATGTTCCCTTCCCAGTAACTGTCTTTTGTTTGCAGCAACAACATGTTTTGGCTTGAGTCCAGTAACATTCAGACAAAACTTCTGAACAAAGTTTGCCTGACTGTGTTTGTGTGTGTGCACGCACGCATGTGTAAGAGAGCTTCATTTGCATGCTTGTTCATTGCATTCACACCCTTCCTTTTTGTCAAGATGTGCAAGTGCATTTTACAGTTTAAGATTTGGCAAAACAATAAACAGTAAACATTGTCTTGATTTTTCAGGATTTTCTTTTTATTTATTTGCAAAATGTATACCCCGCCCTTCTGCCTTCCTTAGGGCCACCAAGGTGGCTAACAAACTTAATTAAACTTAATTTAAAATACACTGTAAAAACCAAGCATCATTCAAACAATTAAACCAAGCTAAAAGACACATTCTCTCTCTTTCTACCCCTCCTCCTCCAATAAAAGCAACAATTTAAAACCGGGCATGATGGAGGAATCGCTGAGGGAATGCCAAATAAAACAAAAAAAGTCTTCATCTGCGGGCAGAAGATGGCAACAAAAGGGGACAGGCAGGTCTCTCCAGAGAGAGAGAGAGTGCCAGAGTTTTGGCACCGCGAACAAGAAAGCTGTTGCCCAGGTTGTCACCCACTGAGTCTCAGAAGCCGGGACTTCCTAAGCAGGGCCTTCCTCGGAAAATGTCCGTAGCAGTTGGGAATGGTCCTAAGGGAGTTGATGGCCTGGAGATCGCTGGCCTGGATTTTGTAATTTCACCTCAAGGCATGTAGCTCTAGGGAGGGTGGAAGGGAGACACTCTTTGCTGGTTTCTCTAAGGCCTTTGGTGGACCCTTCCGGAGCTGATGGAGTGAGCTACTTAGTTATATGGAAAGAAAAATGCACAAGAGCAGAACTTCTTTCTCCTTGTATTTGAGGAATGGGAGGTAAGAGTCCAAAACTTTTGGGGGGAAAGATGCAGCAGAAATACTGACTTTTGTATCGTGTTTATACTGCAATTCTTAAAGAGCCACCCTAAGAAAAATTATACCTTTCAAAATCCATTGAAGTCAGCGAGCTTAGAAGGGCACTGTGAGTGTGTTCAAAGCAAATCACATAAACGAAGCGATCCTGTTGCATTTATTGCTCCATATATTGGAGAGACGAGGGGAGGGAGGACTGAATCCACAACAATTAACTGGCTTCCTTTAACGCAGTCTCGTGAGTTTGTTGTATCTGAAGACAACCACGGATATTTATGGCTCTTATTCATAGGCCCACTTTACACAGTGGTAGAGGCATCCCTAAATGTATGCCAGGCAGAGAGCTGTAGCCAGTTGTTGAACTCTGTTGAGAGGCTAGTTTACAGAAACTTCTTTTTCACAGTTGTCTTCAAGTGGGCAAATGTACATATGAAAATGATATATGTGAAGAGGCCTGTAGCTACTTAGCATCCTGGCTCAGAAGAGCTGCTTCTTGAGCACTCCCTCTGGTACTAGAGGGAGTAGATATCCTTCGTGACTAGCAGCCATTAATAGCCTTGTCCTCCCATGAACTTTTTCACTTGCCTTTTAAAGCCTTCCAAGTTGGCAGCCATTACCACATCCTGTGGCAGCGAGTTCCACAGTTTAACTGTGTGCTGATGAAGAGGTACTTCCGTTTGTCTATCCTGAATCTCCCACCCTCCAGCTTTAGTGGACGACCCCAGATTCTAGTACTGTGGGAGAAAAGCTTGGCCATTTTCACACGTCTTACCAGCTGCGCAAAATTGTGCAAAACTCCTGGAACGATGGCACCTTCCTGGCGCGATTTCCTGTCATGACTCGGGTTTGTGGCACGATTTGTGCCACAAAGTGAAGTCATGATGGGAAATCGAGCCAGGAAGACGCTGTTGTTCTGGGAGTTCTGCGCAATTTTGCGTGGCTAATAAGACATGTGAAAACAGCCCCTTCTCCCTCTGAGGTGGAAGACATCTTGATGGGTGACTCCCACCCTCTAGTCAGGGAGGCAGGAACAAGTTTTCTACTTCCTGTCTTCCTAGAGGGAGTCACCCCTTCTTTCAGTTTCATTCCTGCCTCAACAGGGAGAGCAGCTTCATCCGTGCGCTGCCGTGCCTTTCTACTGTTTTTCTTCCTTTCCTTCACTTCTCCTTTTCAGAACCTGATTCTTGCCTTGTTTCTTTCTACTCTACCTACTTGCTATTCTCTTTCTCCCTGTGCACCTGCTAGAAGGCTTGCAGGGGAAGCTTTCTCCTTCCTTCCTTCCTTCGGCTGTGGCAGCCATTTCATGGCAAGACAGAATCATGGACCAGCAGAACATGCTCTTCCATCACAATAGGATTCCTCTCCGAAGGCCCCCTCACCGCTGCTTCCCCTGGCAACAACCCCAGAGACAGTGGGGCAAACCGCGAGGAAGCCGCAGCTGCGGCCACTCATATCGCAAAGAGACCGGTAGCGCAAAAGGCAAAGGAAACATGGCAGCCATTTCTTGCCTCGCAAATGAGGGCAACATTACCAACCAGCTGGGAGGCTGCTATGGAGTGGATCCCCCCCCCAGATCCCTTTTTAAAAATGGATGTTACGTTGGCCACTCTCCAGGCCTCTGGTACAGAGGCTGATCTTAGGGAGATGTTGAAAAGATCGACGCTTTTGTGTTGGGTTCTTTAAGAACTCTGAGATGGACACCATCTAGTCATGGTGATTTGTTAGTTTGCAGTTTGACTATAAGTTCTAGACCTTCCTCTCTTGTCCCCACTATTTGCCCCGACTCCTCATCCTCCCCTCTTGCAAACATCAGTTCAGGGACAGATGCCTGCCCCTTCAGATCTTCACCAGTGAAGACAGATGAGAATTCATTTAGCTTCTCAGTAATCACCTTATTTCCCCTTAGTACTCCTTTAATTTGTTATCCAGTGGTCCAGTGTCATCCAGTGGTCATCCAGCTAAACCACTTCCCTTGCCATTTTTCTCCTCTTGATGTATTTAAAGAATTATTTGTTGCTGATCTTGATGCGTTTAGCAACAGGTTCCTTAGAATCCTGTTTTTGCATCCCTAATTGTCGGCTTGCATTTTCCTCGCGCAAGTTTGTGTTTGTTTTTGTTTGCCGCATCCAGGCAAGCCTTCCAGTTTCTGAAGGAAGCCTTTTTCTGTCTCACAGCTTCCTTCACCCTGCTTGTTAGTGATGGTGATCAACTTCCTGGGCTTTGTACTTCCTTTCCTGGCCTGTAGCATACATTCCAGCTGACCGACGAGTATTGAGGGTTTGCTCCCCCTCCCCCTCAAGCCTCTTTGAGAGATTTGACCCTCTGGATTATCGCTTTCAACCTCCTTTTTACCAGATCCCTCATTTTAGAGAGGTTTTCTCTTTTGAAGTCAAATAGGACCATATTGGAGTTCCCTGGTGCTTTCCAACAATTCGATTTGATGGTTACTTTGGTCGTTGTTAACAATTGATTAAATCACATCCTCGTCTCTCATTAGGTCCTGGGTACCTCTCTTTTTTTTAAAAAAATTTTTTTATTGGGTTAGAACATTAATATTTTTACATTACATTACATTCAATTTTCCCCTAATTTTTCGTTTCTAACCCCCTCCCTTTCCCCCCCTTTTGTTGACTTCCAACAGCTTTCCCACCCTCTGTCCCTTTTCCCTTACTTCTATTAACTTCCTCTGTCTAAAACAAATATATATTCTCCATTATATTAAGCAGTACATCTTTAACTCTTTTGCTTATTATACATCCAAACTATACTTCTTTAGATAAACAATTTATCCCATTTTCCAGTTTTGAATATTTCTATATATCATAAACCATAAAAATTTCCCACATTTAAATCAAACAATTTGATTTGTCCTCTATATATTAATCATTTCTTCTTAGTCAGTCGTTTTAACTCTTCTATACATTCAGTTTGGTGCATATAAGTCTTATCAAGTAAAAAAAAAAAAATTATTGTTAATTACTCAATCCTCATGTTTAAACCATTAATTATTCTCTATCAATATTCTATCAATTAACCTTTACATATCTATATATATCTCAATCAATTAATTAATCTAACTGCTTATAATTTCACATTTCTCTTCCTCCCCCGGTAAAGTCACCCCTCTCTTTTATGCTTTTATTGTACTTCAGTAGTTCTCAAACTGCCACAGTTTTCCTCCCACCTCCCACTTCTTCTCCAGATATTGTTTCAGCTTCTCCCAGTCTGTGTTAAACTGCCCTGAGTCCAGATCTCTCAGTTTTCTTGTCATCTTATCCATTTCAGCCATATACAGCAATTTGTAGATCCAATCTTCAATAGTTGGCACTTCTTGTACTTTCCATTTCTGCGCATACAAAAGTCTAGCTGCTGCAGTCATATAAAATATCAACGTCCTATGATGGGCTGGAATTCCCTCCATTCCCAAGTTTAGCAGCAGGAGTTCTGGGTTCTTATTTATTTGAAACTGTAAAATTTCACTCATTTCTCTTATTATTTCCCCCCAGAACTGCCTAGCTACCTCACACGACCACCACATATGGTAGAGGGAGCCCTCATGCTTCCTACATTTCCAGCATTTATTAGAAGTGTTCAAGTTCCCTAGCGCAATCTTCTTTGGTGTCATGTACCAACGATAAATCATTTTGAAAATGTTCTCTTTAATATTAATACATGTCGTTATCTTCATTGTAGTTTTCCACAAGTATTCCCATGCCTCCATTGTTATTTCTTTGTTGAAATTTATAGCCCATTTCACCATCTGTGTTTTAACTATCTCATCCTCAGTGTACCATTTCAACAGTACTTGGTATACCTTGGATATTCTTTTCTTGTCTTCTTTAAGAAGGGTCTGCTCTAGTTCCGAGTTCTCTGTTCGTATGCCCCCTTTTGCAGAGTCCGAATTGTATAAGTCTCTTATCTGTCTGTACTGGAACCAATCATAGTTAGGTGATAGTTCCTCCTGCGTCTTTATTCTAAGTTTAGATACTTCAGTTTTAGTTATTTCTTTGTACGTTAAACATTGTTGTTCATTATCAACAGCTCTCGGATCTATCACCTCATATGGAACCACCCACAAGGGGGTTCCTTCTTGTAGGTAAATTCTGTACTTCTTCCAGATTGTATATAAACTTCTCCTTACAAAATGATGCAGGAACATCGAGTTGACCTTTACTTTGTCATGCCATAGGTATGCGTGCCATCCAAAAAATTTTTTATATCCCTCTAGGGCTAGTAGTTTCTTATTCTTTAATGTCATCCACTCTTTTAACCAAACTAGGCAGATTGCATCATGATAAAGTCTCAGGTTGGGCAGTTGCATTCCGCCTCTTTCCTTTGCATCTTGTAGAACTTTTACTTTCACTCGAGGCTTCTTGCCTGCCCAAACAAAATCTGATATTTTCCTCTGCCATTTTTCAAATTGTTTAGAGTCTCTGATGATTGGTATTGTCTGTAGCAAAAACATTACTCTTGGTAACACATTCATCTTAACTGCTGCAATCCTGCCCAAGGTCCTGGGTACCTCTCTTATTAGGTCTGGTTGGTTCCACGATCAGCTGTTCTAAGGCACAGTCATTTAAGGCATTTACAAGTTTTATCTCTTTGTCATGACTGGAAAAACGCATTTATCTAGTCAATGCAAGGGTAGTTACTAGTTCTCCATTGTTATAATTCCCTCTCCTTTGAACGACTCCCTGATTTCATCCTTCATCTCAAAGTCACCACAACTGTTTTGGTTGGGGAGGCAAAGCGCACGTCCCCAGTACTAAATTACTTGGAAGGCCCAATATTTTCACCTACAGTCAATCTGCAGAGGAGCCCACCCCTTTTAAGGTTTCTAGCTTGTTACATTACGCCCTCCTCAACGTACGTAGCAACACCCTCTCTAGTATTCTCGTCCTTGTCATTCCTGAGCATTTGTATCTAGGGATGAGTGTTTGTATCCAGGGATGAGTGATTTTCTCCTTTCCTCCAGGTTTCTGTTATGATCACTTTATCTATGTTTTCCCTTAAAACCAAGCACTCCAACTCCCCCATGTTAACTGCATGTGTGCTATGCATTTTATTTATTTGGAGCATTAATATTGCACTTTGTTAGCGTTTGACTTTCTTCACCACCCACCCACCGCCCAAAACCCTTACATGAAGCTGTTTTGGACAGGATAGAGCAAGAGCCTCCAGTCTTGTGGAAACACTGGCCATTTTTATATCAAGCACCACAACAAAGTGGCTGCCGTGAGGGGCTGGGTCCAATCACATCACATTGGGCTGTTCTGCAGCAGTGCCAGCTCTTCCAAAGTAGGTTCTCCCTGCAGATACTGATGAAGTGCCTCACGAGGCACCTCCTACTCCAGAGAAGCGGGGAAAAGTCAGGGGTGGTTCTTAGCTTTAGGGAAGAAATGCTTCGGCGGGAAATTAAGGGGCACCAGGAAAACACATCATGGACACCATGGTGTCCACAGGTACCATGTTAAGAACATAAGAACATAAGCAAAGCCATGTTGGATCAGGCCAGTGGCCCATCCAGTCCAACATTCTGTCACACACAGTGGCTAGAAATCCAGTGCCATCTAAAGGACTGTCAGTGAGGCCAGGACACCAGAAGCCCTCCCACTGCCTTCCTTCCAGCAACAAGACAACAGAGCACCACCTCCCCACAAAGAGAATACCATCTATCTCCTGTGGCTAATAGCCACTGATGGACCTCTGCTCCATATATTTGTCCAGTCCCCTCTTGAAGCTGGCAATGCTTGTAGCTGCCACCACCTCCTGTGGCAACGAATTCCATGTGTTTGTCACCCTTTGTGTAAAGTAGTATTTTCTTCTATCTGTTCTAACCCGACTGCTCAATAATTTCATAGAGTGCCCACGAGTTCTTGTATTGTGAGAAAGGGAGAAAAACACATCTTTCTCGACCTTCTCTAACCCGTGCATTATCTTGTAAACCTCTATCATGTCTCCCCTCAGTCGTCTTTTCTCCAGGCTAAAGAGCCCCAAGCGCCTCAATCTTTCCTCATAGGGAAAGTGTTCCAACCCTTTAATCATTTTAGTTGCCCTTCTCTGTACTTTTTCCAGTGCTATGATATCTTTTTTAAGGTGTGGCGACCAGAACTGTACACAGTACTCCAAATGAGGCCTCACCATCGATTTATACAGAGGCATTATGATACCGGCTGATTTGTTTTCAATCCCTTTCCTAATAACCCCTAGCATAGCATTAGCTTTTTTTATGGCAGTCGCACACTGTGCTGACGTTTTTAGTGAGTTATCTATCATGACTCCAAGATCTCTCTCTTGGTCAGTCTCCGCCAGTTCAGACCCCATCAACTTGTATTTATATTTTGGATTTTTGGTTCCAATGTGCATTACTTTGCACTTGGCTACATTGAACCTCATTTGCCACATGGATGCCCACTCTTCTAGCCTCGACAGATCCCTTTGGAGTGCCTCACAATCCTCTCTGGCTTTCACCACCCTGAACAATTTCGTGTCATCTGCAAATTTAGCCACTTCACTGCTTAATCCCAATTCCAAATCATTAATAAACAAGTTAAAAAGCATTGGACCCAATACCGACCCCTGTGGCACCCCACTGCTCACCACCCTCCACTGTGAGAAGTGCCCGTTTATACTCACTCTCTGTTTCCTATTAATTAGCCAGTTTTCAATCCACAAGAGGACTTGGCCCTTTATCCCATAGCTACTGAGCTTACTTAGGAGCCTTTGATGAGGAACTTTGTCAAAAGCTTTCTGGAAGTCAAGATAAACAATATCTATCGGGTCTCCCTTGTCCACTTGTTTGTTCACTCCCTCAAAGAACTCTAACAGATTGGTGAGACA
Source organism: Eublepharis macularius (assembly GCF_028583425.1). Taxonomy (NCBI): domain Eukaryota; kingdom Metazoa; phylum Chordata; class Lepidosauria; order Squamata; family Eublepharidae; genus Eublepharis; species Eublepharis macularius. The sequence goes on from NC_072795.1 coordinate 136,995,187, forward strand.
AGATCTTCCCTTACAGAACCCATGCTGAGTTTTCCTCATCAGCTTTTGGTCATCAATGTGCCCACTAATTTTATTTTTGATAATAGTTTCCACCAACTTACCCGGTATTGACGTCAGGCTGACTGGCCTGTAATTTCCCGGATCTCCCCTGGAACCTTTTTTAAAGATGGGGACAACATTAGCTACCTTCCAGTCCTCAGGAACAGATGCAGAGTTTAATGACAGATTACATATTTTTGTGAGGAGATCTACAAGTTCACACTTGAGTTCTTTCAGAACTCTTGGATGTATGCCATCTGGACCCGGTGATTTATCAGTTTTTAAATTATCTAGCAGTCGCATAACCTCCTCTCTCGTCACCTCAATGTGACTCAGGTCTTTCAAAACCCCTCCCAAAGTCAGTGCTTCCGGAGTGGGCATGCACTTCTTATCTTCCACAGTGAAGACAGAAGCAAAGAACGCATTCAGCTTCTCGGCCATTTCCCTATCACCCTTTAGTAATCCTTTTACGCCTTGGTCATCCAAGGGCCCCACTGCCTCCCTAGCTGGTTTCCTACTTCTAATATATTTAAAGAATTGTTTATTGTTTTTCTTTATGTTCTTTGCAATATGCTCCTCATATTCCCTTTTTGCCTGTCTGATCACAGACTTGCACTTTTTTTGCCACAGCTTATGCTCCTTTTTATCAACCTCACTCCGACTAGTTTTCCACTGCCTAAAAGAATCCTTTTTACCTTTTACAGCTTCTATTACATTGCTTGTTAACCATGCTGGCCTTTTCCTAAACCTATTTGTGCCTTTCCTAACCAGCGGTATATATTTAATTTGAGCTTCCAGGATTGTAGTTTTAAATAGTCTCCAAGATTCCCCAAGTGTTTTGACCTTTTTTACTTTCCCTTTCAGTTTCTTCTTCACGTACCCCCTCATCTCAGAAAAGTTACCCCTTTTGAAGTTAAACATGGCTGTGTTGGTCTTATTTGGCAATTTCCTATTTATACATATGTTGTACTCAATAACATTATGGTCACTGTTCCCAAGTGGTGCAATCACATTTACATCTCTCACCAGGTCTTCAGCATTACTGAGGACCAAATCCAGGATCACCTCTCCCCTAGTAGGTTCTGTAACCATCTGTTCCATAGCACAGTCATTGAGACAGTCTAGAAACTCACTTTCTCTCCCCCGATTCGAACACCCATTGGCCCAGTCAATGTGTGGGTAGTTAAAATCACCCATTACAACACAGTTTTTTTGTTTAGCAGCCATCTTTAATCCTGTCATCATTTTATAATCCTCCTCTATTTTCTGATCTGGAGGGCGATAACAAACTCCCACAGTTAAGTTTCCATTTGGGCCCGTAATTTCAACCCATAGCATTTCCAGAAGCGAATCTAATTCAGTTACCTTCTCAATCTTACTGGAATGTATACCTTCTCTGACATATAGAGCCACCCCACCACCAACCCTTCCCTCCCTATCCTTCCGATATAATTTATATCCAGGAATCACCGTGTCCCACTGATTTTCCTCATCCCACCAAGTTTCTGATATGCCCACAATGTCTATGGATTCGCCCAACACTAAACATTCCAGCTCCCCAATTTTACCTCGGACACTCTAGCATTTGTATATAAACACCTGTAACTTCCCCGGCACACTTTGCCTCGAGACGTAGTTAGGTCATCTGCACTGTTTGTCTCCATCTCAGTTGACAACTCTAATCTATCTCCCTGTAGAAGTGTTATACCTAGCCCTTCATCTCTCTGAGATGAACCATCCTGAACCAGAGACACTTTATCTCTTGTCGGCTTTCCCCTAGCATTTAGTTTAAAAACTGCTCTGCCACCTTTTTGATTTTAAGTGCCAGCAGCCGGGTTCCTTCTCGGGACAAGTGGAGACCGTCTCTCTTGTACAGCTCCCGCTTGTCCCAAAAAGAATCCCAGTGCCTAACAAACTTGAACCCTTCCTCCCTACACCATCGTCTCATCCACGCATTGAGACTCCTGATCTGCGTTTGTCTCTCTGGCCCTGCGCGTGGAACAGGTAGCACTTCTGAGAAGGCTACCTTGGAGGTCCTGGCCTTGAGTCTCCTGCCTAACAGCCTAAATTTTTGTTCCAAGACCTCACGACTGCATTTCCCAACATCGTTGGTTCCAACATGGACCACGACCGCTGACTCTTCCCCAGCACTATCTACCAGCCTATCTATAACACGCGTAATGTCCGCTACCTTCGCACCAGGCAGGCAAGTCACCATACGGTCAGAACGCGGTTGTGCCACCCAGCTATCTACTTGTCTAAGGATCGAATCACCAACTACCCAGAGCCTCCCTCCCGCCCCACCCAGGGATGGTTCCTTGATGCGAAAGGAAACCTGCTCACCAACTGAAGAAGAGGTCCCTTCTGAGGGCATGTTCCCCTTATCCTCAGTACGGTGCCCTGATTCCACAAGATCCTCATTCTCCTTGACAACAAGAACGCTGCCATTTTTAGAGTGGGACACATCTATCCTGTCCCTGAGAATCTTGTCCTCGTGCCTATCTAACTGTCTCCGCTTCTCCAGGTCAGCCACCTTGGCCTCAAGGGTACGTACTCGTTCCCTGAGAACCAGGAGCTCCTTGCAGCGAGCACACATCCAGGACTTCTGACCAGAAGGCAGATAGTCATACATGTGACACTCAGTGCAATACACTGGAAAGCCCCCAACCCCCTGCTGGCATTCTGACTTCATTATTCTGTTTTAGGAATAACACACTAAGAGGAAAGAAAACAGCTATGATCCCCCGGCTAAGAGCCACAGGCCAAGAGCCCTTTAGCTCTCGCCCTTCGGCTCGCGCCAAAGGCTCGCGCCCCTGCCCAGCAGTTGCCTTTTCAATGCAAAGGGTCACTTCCTGCTAAGCACAGGAGGTGAGCACAAAGGGGGTGTGTGGCTTGTACTCCAGCAACCCCCAGCAGCCTTACAAACACACTCACCCTCAAACACAATCAAGCCCAAACACACTCAGCCTCAAAACTACACTCAAATCAACACAAAACTACACACAAAAAGCCCCAAAGCTAGAGAGGACCACCCTTAGCTTCTCAGCTTAACCCACCACAGCCAAGAAAGGCAAAAAGCCCTTACCTCCTCTAGCAGCTGCAGACCATGTGCTCCTGAGCCCAGGTGACTCTGCTCTTGTTTGGGCCAACCAGGGCTTTTTTTCAGGGGGAAGGGAGTTCCGGAACCTCTTGAAAATGGTCACATGGCTGGTGGCCCCGCCCCCTGATCTCCAGACAGAGGGGAGTTGAGATTGCCGGCGCAGAGGGCAATCTCAACTCCCCTCTGTCTGGAGATCAGGGGATGGGGCCACCAGCCATGTGACCATTTTCTCTGAGGGCAACCCACTGAGTTCTTTTCCCAGAAAAAAAGCCCTGGGGCCCACTAATATACAACAACAACAACATTGTGCTCATATACTGCTCTTCCAGACAGATCAGTGCCCACTCAGAGTGGTGAACAATAGAGGGTTGCTGGGAGCCATCAGAGACCTTCAAAAAGGGTTCTCGCTGGGCCTCAAATCAAATAAAAACAAATAGCATGATCTCCCCAACTTCCTGGGTCCCGAGAGAGAACAAGGTTCTCAAAATTTTGTTCTCCTAGTCTCCAACCCCTCTTGCCAGTCCCCTAAAAGAGGAGGAGGAGAAAGAGAAGGCAAAATCTTTCAGAGCAATCGTTGTTAATCCAAGATCACACATATTCATCCCTTGCTGATCAGCAATTGCTGGAGTGTATCAAAGAGCCATCAGAATCATAGTGAGAAACTTCTAGGTTCCCTCTTCTTTTAGTCCAGTCTGTTTTATGCACTGGATATCAAATCCTCAATGTACAATAAGTACAGAGAAAGCAATGCACAGATGTGAGGGAACTGGCCTCCGGAAATAAAGAACGAACAGTATCTCTGAACTGAAAAAAGTCCAGCCCTTTGGCCAGTTCTTGCAAGTTAGATTTGAAAAGTTACTGTGAACTGATCACACTTTCCACATACAGATAATTTCCTTTTCCCTCTCCAGTTTATTCATTTGTTGTGAGTTGCTCTTCTGGCTTACTGCACATGGACGATGTGTTTTTCTTTTCCTCCTTATCAAAAGTCCCACATTGTCAGCGTTTCCGGCCATTGATCTTCCTGATCTCGTTTCATTGTACACAAGTTACCATTGATGGCAGGGGAGCTTTGGCTTCTGGTCCCAATAAACATGTTCAGTCTTTTAAAGTTCCACAAAATAGTTTGATACTGATTGTTGTGGGGAAAACTGCACCATAGAAAATAGTTTGAATCTTGGTGTATGAGTGTGCAGCCAGTTTGTAAGCTAAAGAAATTGGAAGGTCAAAAAAGCTGCCTGAACCCTAATTAAATGCCTGTCCTTTTGTTTGGGGTCAGCAAGCCTAACCCTCCATCCGTCCATTTCTGGCAGTAGTAAATGTTGCCTTAACTACTACAACACCCTAGTCTGTAATGCCTCCCACAAGTGCCCCAGAGAAGTAAATGGCTGACTTTTTGTCCCACAGCTCTGCTACTGGACAGATCTGCTATTGGCCCTGTTGCTCCCAGGGATGCAGTCAGAAGAACAGGCTGTATTCTCTGAATCCTTCCATCTTCGCTTTGGTGTCTTGATCACTCTAGAGGGTGTTGACGTGGAGTTCTGTGTGCATCTGTGTTATGCATACTCAAATATATTGTACCTCATCCAACCACTCAGAGTCAGGGACGGGGGCTAACTACAGGATTGTCCTCAAGTACAGTACACCCACTACGCCAGTATTGTATAGTGATTAAGAGCAGCAGGACTCTAATCTGGAGAGCCGGGTTTGATTCCCCACTCCTCCACTTGAAGCCAGCTGGGTCACCTTGGGCCAAGCTCTCTCAGAGCTCTCTCAGCCTCACCCTCCTCACAAGGTGATTATTGTGGGGATAATAACAACACACTTTGTAAACTGCTCTGAGTGGGCATTAAGTTGTCCTGAAGGGCGGTATATAAAGTGATGGTTGTTGTTGTTGTTGTTACATCATTTTCAGTTGCTGAAGTGACTGGTAACCTTTAATCTGTCTAGGAGAAAATACAGTTATCACGTTTTTATCTTGCCCTCCCCTCAGGGAGCTCAAATATGTAGTTCTGCCCGTTTCTCATTATATCCTTTTTTTTTTTAACAATTTTTTTTATTTTTTTAAAAAAACCAAACAAATAAACAAACAAAAACAATGTACAGAAGTAAAATAGAACAACAACAAAGTCTTAGTGAACTACATACAATTATATGCATAGATGTGAAATTTGTGAAATGCTTTAGTTTTTATACAGGAATAAGGAAATTAGATAATAAACGTCATGCCAATATAGTTAAAACAAAGACAACTAGCATTTTTTTTTCAATTATTTGATAGTCGTTGCTTCAAATCTGAGTAACAAAAAGTAAATGCTTAGGTGGAGAGTGATTTGTATTGGAAATGAATTCAATGAATGGTAACCATTTTGCAATAAAATCAGTTTCTTTCAAATAGTGTTCATTCTCATTATATCCTGACAACATCCAGCAAGGAGTTTGGGACCGGCCCAGGGTGACCCAGCAAGCTGAGTGGGGTTTTGATCCCATGGTCTTAGAGCCAGGTCTGACAGTCTTGGGGTGCCCTTGAATACTTCTGGGTAGTGAGCTAAATTTGTCTCTCTGTTGACTCCAGCCATTTAGAACCAAGCCTAAACTTGCTTTCAAACCCCTCTTCTGGGCTTTGCTTCTTGGTTTCTCTCCGTCTTCAGCATTTTTAAAATGTATAGGAATTAAGAAACTGGGTTTCTGGGGAATTTGCTCCACCCATGTTTCAAAGAACGTTATCTCCGGGCACCCTCTGCCTGTTTTTGAAACTTAACATCTAAACATTCTTAATCATGGTGGATGGTGAAACATTTAATCAAACAAGCTTAAAATTATCTCTGTTTTATCAGTCCTTTTTTGACCTTGATATAGAAGTGTATTATGGTCTGTAAACAAGGATGATTAAGTAAATGTGTGTGTGTGTGTAGGGTGACTGTGCTCTTGCTACTGAGCCTTTTTTTTAAAAAAAAATCATCCTCCCTACCCCCCCCCCCCGGTTAAAAACGGCTTTGTTCTCTTGGCTGGCTAGAAGGTCTTACAAAGTTTTGATGCCGTGTTCTTGTTTCGGAGTGCAGCCTGGAATCACCTTGCATGGGAGCAGTTATAATTTGTGGTGCCAGAGGAGAAGGCTTGCCCTTTAAATCTGTGATGGATAGTAACTTCTGTCATGTTTGTCATGTTTTTTTTCTTCCCTCTGTGCTTGGTCTGTAACCTCAGGGAAGCACCACACAGAATCCAAGGTCCCAAATGCAGTTGGGATTTTTGCCAAAGCCAGCCACAGTAGTAGTAGATTGATCTGCCATATATCTCTCTGGGCATGGAGAGGCTGCTTTGGATGTCTAGAACCACCATGCTACCCCAAAGTTGTTCACATCTATGTGAACCGGAAAACCAGGCCCCGTAGGGAGATTACCCGTAGGGAGATTGGCAACCCTAGTGAACTTTTAGGGGGAGGTGCATTTGACCTCAGGACACATTCAACTCCCAATAGCAACTGCAGGCTGTTTAGAATGTGGGGTGTGATTACCAATCAGGCAGCATATGCAAATGACCTCTGTGTTCCAACTTTCTCTGGGGGGTGGGTGGGTGGGATGAAGTGTGGAATGTTGTGAGACCCAATCAGCCCGCATATGCAAATGACCTTGAAAGATTGGACCAGTCAGGGAAGAATGTCCAAGCTGGCAGTGGGTGGGAGCACAAACAGCAGCAGCCTGCCAGCCACACAAGCTGTATCCCTTGGGGAAAACACATTGACTCCTTTTGACCCCCTTAGGGGGCGATTTTCTTAAAATCCCTTCTTAGTGGGTCTTTACATCAAGAAAGGAATGTTCTCCCCAAATTTCACAGCTGACCCATCAGGGAGTGGGAGGGTGCGAGCAGGCAGGAACCTTGGAGCCACACAGGAAAGCCAGGCCCCACAGAGAGCTTGGCTACCCTAGAGGGGAAGGCTGGGAGGTGTATTTTTTCCTCAGGACACATTCAATGATTCCCAATAGCAACTGTATACTCTTTAGAATGTTGGGGAGATGACCAATCAAGGTCACATATGCAAATGACCTCAGGGCAGAGTGGCACTGGGGGGGGGGGGGAGCATCCTGCCAGCCATACAAAGAAGCTATATCCCTATGGGAAAACACATTTTACTCCTTTTTACCCCCTTAAGGGGTGAAAATCCCTTCTTAGTGAGCCTCTACACCACAAAAGGAACGTGTTCTCCAATTTCATGTTTCTAGGTCCAGGGGTTTGGGCTGGGCGTTGTTAAGTCAGTCAAGACACTTGTCTTTATATATATAGATTTTATCTGTTTAGTTCGTACTCTGCCGTTCTTCCCAATGGGAACCCAAAGCAGTTTATGTTGTTCTCCTCACCTCCATTTATCCACACAACAATCCTGTGAGGTAGCCTGGGCTGAGTGTGTGTGATTGGTCCAGGGTCACCCAGTGAGCTTCCATGGCAGAGTGAGGATTCGAACTTGGCTCTCCAAGATCCTAGTCTGACATACTAACCACTAAGTCAAGCTAGCTGCAGTGGTGTGTCGTGTCCTCCTGCAGCCCGTATTACTTGAAACTTTTTTCCTTTCTGTATACCTTCAGGTATTTTTCTTGTGAAGATACTTGTTTTCTGTTCCTTTGGCTTGTTGTGCAAAAGTTAACTATGTCGAAATGGCAGCCAGCTGTGTTTATTGTTGGGAGCTCAAAATAAACTCCATCTGGAGAGAGTAAAATCCAAGAGGCGGAAGCCTGGATAAATACTGTGCCTCAGTTTTGAATTCTCCTAGCCCCTCTGTCTAGAAAAGGAACAAAATCAGGAACTGTGTTGAGACAGGTCAATGTGGTGTAATTGTTACGAATATTGGACTCGGATAGGAAAGACCTGAGTTCAAATTACGCTTGGGCAGATAGCTCACAAAATGACTTAGGCCGGTCAAGCTTGCTCTCTTTGGCTAACCAATCTGAAAGGGTGGTTGTGTAGGTAAAATGGAGGGAAAGGGGGCGTGTGTTTTTTTTCTGATTTCCTTGGAGGAAAAGGCCAGACATTCAATGAGAAGGAAACAGAAGGTTTTATTTCCCTGGCTCTCATTTATGTATGTATGTATGTATGTATTTATTTATTTACATTATTTATAGTCCACCTTTCTCGCTGGGACTCAGTTTTAGTTCACCCCCAGTTCATCCTTCACAACTCTCTCAATTTTTTTTTTTTTTAAATTTGCCTCTTTGGAATGTTTCAGGTTCCATATGAGTCCTGACTTTCTCCTAGACTGCGTTCTGGCCACTTTTTATGCACATGCGCATGCATGTGTGTGTGTGTGTGTGAAGGGGGGCCTGGTAGGAAGAGTTTTCCCCCCTTCCTCTGTTCCCCCCCCCCTCCTTCTGGCTCCACAGATTGAATTTTACGGACAGCTGCTCCCTCGAGCCAGGCATTTTCTGGCTCAACCCAGTTATGCGTTTTGGATGCATTTATTTATATCCTTCTTCCCTTGCCAGTGGGGGGGGCCCGAAGTGGCTTAGAACATCATTCTCCCCTCCTCCATTTTCTCACCACACCAACCTTGTGAGGTAGGATAGACTGAGAGAAGGTGACAGGCCCAGTAAGCTTCCATTGCGGAATGGGGATTCAGACTCGGATTTCCCAGGATCCTAGTCTGACGCTCTGTCCACTGCGCCACAAGGGCTCTCAGTGGCTTTGGCACATCTCTGTTGGCTCGAAATGTGCTCTGAATGGGACCTTAGAGACTCCTTTGAGGGCACTGGTCCCCGCATTCATGTTCAGCTGCAGTCTGAAAAGAAACAGGCAGCAGTATGGCTTCTGCTTGACCTAATTGCCAGCTGCATCCAGCTCTAAGCTGCTTTGAGCGGCCAGCCTTCGCTGGTGGGTCAGGGTTAAGCTGTCTGTGTGTGGGAGAGACAGACAGAGAAAATGTGGCATTGAGTGTTGAATCCCCATAATTATTTTTGATTCCATGTGGATCAAAAATGTCTGCAGGGAATATGGTGTATCGTTTAACAAATTTCTGGTGGGGGGGGGTATTCCCCCCCAGTAACTTGTCATTTGTGCAAGTGCAGATGATGTAAACTCAAAAAAGGAAAAGGGAGGAGGAAAACGTGCAGCTATGAGAGTGTGGTGCAAGAGCGGACATGGGAGGGAAGGGATTCCCTGCTTGACCGTCTCTGTATTCGAGTCTCTCCTGACCTTTCCCCCTTTCCTACCTGGCACATCGGCATGCAGGACCACATTTTGCAAAAGGAGTGAGCAACACTGCTAATATTCATCGGGACAGAGCCCCATGCCCTGTGATATGGTCCCGCGGTCTGGTTTTCCAGCACTCTGTGGTTTTTGAGCCTTGGCAAGCATCCAAGTATGGCTGCCCCCTTTACCTGTCTCGAGTCATGATGTCAGCAGCCTTCAGTCTCTTCCCCAGGTGTTTCTCAGCATGGAATTTCCCTCCTCACTGCTGCTTCATGCAGAGCTGCCGCCCACTTTTCCTGGGTAGCGCCAGTCCGTTTTCGTCTGCGTGCAGGACTACATCAGTGGACGTCAGAAGCTAGGAATTAGTTGTTCCAGTAAGCACTGTTTACCTTTTGGTTTGAATCTCCTTGTAGTCTTTCATATCTAGGCAAGGCAGCTGTTACAAGGAGGTCTTCTGGGAGCAGGCTTTCGCATGGCTGTGTGTGTGTGTGTGTGTGCCACTCCTGACCCTGTCTTGAGTCCATCCCATTTATGATCTTGTATTACATCAGAGTGACTGTTGCTAGGTGAGGAGCAATGGTTAAACAATGATTTCCTGTGACTAATGAGTTTTTTTCATCTTATTTTTCCTAGTTAGCGGGAGTTGCTTTTCTTGGAGTTGGTCTCTGGGCCTGGAGTGAAAAGGTAAGGAAATTGTGACTCTTTTAAATGGCGGCAGATTGAACTTGGGGGGGGGGGGGGGGACAGCGGGACCCTCATTTAAACTATTTTTGAGGACCTGTTGACTGTCCAGCTCTACACCACTTACCTCCTACACAGCATAAAATGCATGAATCTCATATCAATACGGAACAAGTTTGCCTGTTTAATTTTGGTGTTTAATAGTTGTGGATATATGGCATTACTGAGAGCAGTCTTGGCTATATAGTGCATTATACAAAGGCTATATAGTGCAGTATGCAGAGGCAAACTCAGATTTACCATCAAACCTCCCAGGACCTCCTCTTCCCTTCTGGCTTTGCAAACTACCTGGAAGAGAGTCACAGCCCATTTTTGCAGTTTAGCTCAGAGTCCAAGAATTGTCATGTTAAGATTCCCTCTTCGAATGGCTCATGTCACATAAGTGTAGTTTCTGAGACTCTGGGCATATATTCTGTTCTACAATTAACCAAAAAGGGGGGGGGGGCTCTGCAGGTTATGGCTGGAAAGGGGAGAGCAAAGGGATAGTCAGCTTATTAACATTTAACTTAGAGGTTACATCTGAAGCTTGGAGGACTGCAGGTAAAAGTCCCAGTCATGGTATCTCCCCCCTCCCTTTGGCCATGAAAACATCGCTTGTTTCACCACTGCTTTGAAGTTCAGCATGCTGGGAGTTGAAATTTTATTTTCAAATGCTTTCAGTTTTGCAGCAAACAGCTTGACTGCCTTTTAATGTGAATGTTAATATTGATTTGAATTTCAGGGATGTATATATTGTGTTAAACTGTTTTGGAGATCTTGCCAGGGGAAAAAAGGGTCAAAATCTAGAAATAAATTTTACATTTTATTTAGCTCTTTATCAACTACCCAGCAGTCTTTCCTGACAGTCTGCAAGTACAGGATCACATTTATTTACTTATTTATTTATTTATTTACATTATTTATAGTCTGCCATTCTCACTGAGACTCAAAGCAGATTACACATTGAATAATTCAATACAATCAGTAGCTGGGGCATTCGATAAACAATACAATGAGACATAAATTGTAGAAATCTGAAAACGAGCAGAAACCCCCCATACAGAGCTGAAACAAAACATAAGCAATCTGACATTGACATCGTAAACAACAATAACAGACAGTGCGCAGCAGTATAGTATACAGTCCTTATCCCTTTATTGAAGCATCTCTTTCAGCCATGTCCTCACAGCACAGCCGTATTAGTGTATAAGACAGCCCTTCTGAATAATTGATTTTGCATAGTATCCAGAAATCCAGGAGATTGGGACTGGGAGCCTTCTTGATCTCTTCCGGCAGTCTGATCCATAAGGTGGGGCCACCACAGAGAGTGTATGGACAACTCTTTATTTTGCCCATTTGCAGAGTGGCACCTGCAGAAGGCCCTGCTCAGATGAACGAAGCTGACATGGAGGCGCATGGGGAGAGGGGCTGCCATAGATTTGAGGGGCCAAGTTCATGAAGGGCTTTCTACGCGATAGCTGAAACTTTGAATTGAGCCCAGTAACTGATGGACAGCCAGTGGAGTGACTGCAGAAGAGGTTTAATATGCACGCTCTGCCTTGCTCCTGATAAAAAACTGAGCTGCTGCATTCTGCACTAACTGGAGTCTCCAACTTGACTTTGAGAGGAGACCTAAGTAGAGTACGTTATAGTAGTCTAGTCTCTACATTACAGTGCTGCGGATCCAGGTAGCCAGATCAGGCCATGTCAAGGTAGGAAACCATCTGTTGGGCTAGACTGAATTTGTGTAAGGCATGTGTGTTGTCTGAGACCTGTTTGGCAACTGCATCAGCTTTTTTCTCTTGCAGCAGCACCAGGTCCAGTATAATCCCTGGGCCCTAAACCAAGTCTGCAAGGGCCAGTGGATCACATCAAGAAACATGGCTTCTATGCGTTGAGCTGATACTTGACTGTGATTGTTTCACCATATCAGGAATACTTGCTGACCTTCGATAGGTTGTGAAAATAGTAAAGTGTATCTGTGTCATAGTGTCGACCTATGAGATCCAAGTTGGTTGTTGATTGTTTTGGCTGTGCGGCCCCTTTCCCGCAGATACACTAAAACCGCCAACTAATTGTTAGGCTACAGTAGTGGATGCCTTCTGTTTCCTAACTCTCTTCTTGGCCTCTTAGTGCCATCTAGTGGTGGCGTGTTTAGGATGGCCTGGTCTTTTGTCTTCCCTTTTGCTGTCCGAGCATACCTTTGCCACTGTAAGGGCTTGAAACCTCTACTCATTCTAATGAGAACTGCAGTTCTCAGCAAACTGAATTCCACTCCTGCTTTCACATCCAGTGATTTCTCTGTACTTCTATGGAATCGTGGCACACGCAGCCCTATTTTAGAGTAGGTGTTTGAAATATAAGTATCACAGGGCCTTATTCTTTCTTCCTTGTTCCTTTTTAGGGTGTATTATCCGATATATCCCAAATGACCCGTCTCAATGGCTTTGATCCAGTAGTCCTCGTCTTGTTGGTCGGAGGGGTGATGTTCATTCTTGGATTTGCTGGCTGCGTAGGAGCCCTACGGGAGAATATCTGCCTTCTGAAATTCGTAAGTTGTTGGATGTGGGCTGCCTTGGGCGTCTTGCTGTTTTTAGCTGATGTAGATGGGATTGTGGCGCAGTTGAAGAAATGCAGAACAGTGTAAATCAAAACCAGTATAGATCTGTCGCTATATGGAATTGATCAGTTGGGATTCCGTTTTAGATTTGAACTCCCTCCATTTCTGTTAGAACCAGCTCTGAAAACATCCCAACTAAGACACCCAAAGCAGTGTTCAGTATGAAGGAGCATCATTTGAATTCAATGCACTGATGGTTGAGTGGTTAATATAGGAGATGACAGTCCTAATAAATATTTCATTGAACTGCTTCCATACCATAGGAGCAAGCATCAGCTGCTTCATTTCTGTTCTTCAGAACTTTGAGTAGCGCGGCCGGCCTCGTGCAGGTGGCATCTTGTGTTGTAGAGGTTAGATAGGATGCACAGGACCAGCCACTGGACTTCTATGAAGAGTCATCTTCTAGATGACTTTCTGGTCCATCAATTGAAGTTTTTTTAAAAAGTGAGGGAATGGTTTTTAAGGTAACACAAGGTTGTTCTTGAAATAAAAGGACATGTTTGTGTTGTTCTTCATGTTGAAATTTGGGGGACAGGGTAAAAATAGAATATACATTTTCAGAGATTCACAGTCCAGTTCTTAAGACCGATAGAAATTCAAAGGAATGTGAATAAAGGCCTTGGCGATAGCCTATCTTTATTTGATCCTGGAATAAACCTTTTCATGGTGTTGAAAAGCAGGGCTTTTTTCAGCTGGAACATGGTGGAAAGGCATCTCTTGAAAATGCTCACAGGCTGCACTGCCACTCGGGCACCCACTTTGCCCGATGCCAGAGGAACGAGGGAATCCCCTCGCCCCTCTCATACCGGGTGAAGGAAGCATGGCGGGATGGTAGGTTTAAAAACCTACCACCCTGTTGCTGAGGTGCCCCCTTCGCCCGATGCCAGAGGGACAAGGGAATCCCCTCACCACTCTCGCACCAAGTGAAGGAAACACGGAGGGGTGGTAGGTTTAAAAACCTGCCGCTCAGACGCCCACTTCGCCTGATGCCAGAGGGACGAGGGAAGCAGCACCCAGCTGGAAGAGCCCCGTTCCATGCCGATCACAAGCAACCGGCACTGAAAGGGGCCCTTTAAAGTTGCTGCAGCTGGCTGGCTGGGAAATCCCCACCGGTCAGCTGAAGCTGGGGGTTTAAAAGTTAAAGAGCCCCTTGCTTGCAAAACAAGACTCCCCCCCTGCCCTCTGTTTTACAAGCGCTGGGGAGCTCCCGCAACCTTCATGATGTCACTTCCCAGAAGTGATGTCATCACGCAGTCCTGGGAGTGCATGCGTGCTTTGCGCACTTTGCACGCATGCTTTTCCACTTCCTGACGGGAGTTGCCCTATGTACTGGCAACTGAGTTCCACCGCCTCTTTCCCCAGAAAAAAAAGCCCCAGCCCCAGAGTATTTATTTTAACTCTGTGACTAAGGTTGTTACTGATCCATGTAATATTTTTGGCAGCTGTGCATATGTCTGTGTTTGGTGTAACTTGGTTTGCTTGTTGGATGCAATGTATATATCTTCTGAATTTAAAAATGCAACAAAAATCCTGCTAACAATACATTTAAATAATAGTAAGCTCACAGTCACTTAGAGGGGAGTTCTAAGAAATTCATTTTCTTTCCTGACAAGCCTGATAGTTGACTTAGCACAAATGTGGGGGATTTAAAAGCTTTTTCAAATTTGTGTATTCTGGATGAGCCAGCACTCTTAGTCTAACTTCCTTGCTTTGCCAAGTGCAGTGAATTACAATGCTGTGTCTCAATATATTCCATAGTTTCAAGTCCAATCAGAACATTAAGCTCAGTTCCATAGGATTCCTTTGTGGCCCATTTTAGGGGGGTTTGATCCTTGCCTCGGCCAGATTTATGCTTGGCAAAGGCTGTGAATGAGAAGCTCCCCCTCACTGGCAGTTTTCAAGAAGAGGCTGGATGAATACTTGTCAGAGATGCTTTAGGCTGATCCTGCAACTGGGCAGGGGGTGGACTAGATGGTCTATATGGCCCCTTCCAACTCTTATGATTCTAAGCCTCATTTGACTACAGGGGCTTCCAACCAAGATATTTTTCTCATTGGGCTCTTTATCTATGAAACCTTGCAGAGGAGCTGCAGCCCACGGTAGAGGATTTTGAGGCTTATTCCTAGGTATGCTTGAGGAAATAATAGTGACACCCATTGCGCTTCATTGTTGTCCTGTAGAAATTCATGATTGGTCCTAAAAAGCATTCATTAGACAATATAACCAATAGTGGTGTGGAAGTTGTCTTCAAGGGAAACTTTATCGCAATAGCAGAGGTTCTCCTTCAAGAATTTCTAATAATCCACTGATCTCCAGGGTTTCTTGGAATGTGAAATATTACTTGTTTCTCGCACCTGGGTTCCTTCCGTTTGTTAACTTCTTGTTGCTGTTTTTTCTTTGCCTTTTTTCTTTCAGTTCTGTGGCACAATTGTGCTGATTTTTATTCTGGAGCTAGTAGTGGCTGTGCTGGCATTCTTGTTCCAGGATTGGGTGAGGGACCAGGTAGAGACCTTCTTCAAGAACAACATCAAGTCATACCGAGATGATATTGACTTGCAGAACCTCATAGATTCTATGCAGAAAATGGTATGCTATTGTTGATGAATCTTATTTTATAGTCTATATTCTTAATTATGAAGCTAGTAGGCAAAAAAAAAAGGCATGACTACTCTAAGAGGAGTGTTGGGGCAGGAGCTGCAGAAAAAATAATATTAGCAGTACAAATGCAAGTCACAAGAAAAAAGGGAATATCCAAGGAAGGGTGTAAACTCTTCTCTTTTCTGCCGCTTTGTAAACCAGTCTCCTGCAGGCCAGACTTTGTGCCCGGTGGAACCTCAAGGGATGAAAGTCCTGTGTGTGGGCAGCCTGTTCCGAGCCTCGGTCATTACAGCAGCCATTGTGACAAACCCCCCGTCTCTCCAAATGGCCGTGGTGCGGGTTTAAACCCTACTGCCAACTACCAGGGTGCAAGAGACGGGGCACCTTGTTGCTGCTCAGCTTCGAGGCCCAGTGTGCTCCGATCCACCGCTGACTGGGTGGCCGTGCACGGATCATTAGCGCGATTCGCCCACTTCCTCTCTAAGCATGGATGTAAGGAGATGGCTAACCTACTAGCTTCAATAAAACCGCCTCAGGAAGAAAAAGCACTTTATAACCTGTTACCTTATAAATCGATTAATTCCCAATAATTCTGAATGAAACTGCAAGACCACCAACAATGTATAAAATCTCTACGTTGGCCACAACACTTCCAGCATTTAGTGGCAGTATAGATGTCTGGGGCTGCACCCCCCCACCCCACCCTGTGCTCACTGGCACTCACAAGCTTCCTGTCTCCTGGACAGTCAGGCAGCTGGGAGCCCCCGCCATTCTGGGATGAAAACGACATTGGCAGCAGGGGTGGGGGGGCTGGCTGAAAGAGCACTGAGGCTGAACCCAGCCCAGGCAGGGCAGTCGCAGCCAATACAGATGAGCCGGGGACCAGCCTTGGCCTTTGCGGGGAGGCAATACTCCCAAGGCATTTCTGTTAGGAAGCAGAAGGTGAAGGGCAGGAGAGCCTGGAGGAGGCGGACACCCGAGAACTCTGGCCAACGAGCATCCCGTTGTCTTGGGGAAGGGACCCACAGAAGCCCTCAGAAGGGGAGGAGCCCGGGGAGGGCCCTCCCCCCCCCAGGGACAGCCTCAAAGGGGAAGCTGGGAGAAGCCAGGGAGGAAGAGCCAGGCGTCACCTGAGACATACTTGGACGGGTAGGCTAGGGGGAGTGAGGGAACAGGGTGCTGAAACAACACCCACCCACCCACCCCCCTGGTTTGGAGTCTCCTTCCTTGGCCTGATGCTGGATGAGCCAGTCCTGGAGGGGGCTGCAGCCCCAGACTGTCCCCCTGCACAAGAAGAGGAGTCTGACAATTAGGGTTGCCAGCCTCCAGGTGGTGGCTGGAGATCTCCCAGAATTACAACTGAGCTCCAGGTGACAAAGATCAGTTCACCTGGAAAAAATGGTGGACTCTATGGCATTATATCATTCTGGGGGCCCTCTCCCCACAAACCGCACACTCTCAAGGCTCCACCCCCCAAATCTTCAGGAATTTCCCTTTCTGGACTTGGCAACCCTACCGACAATAGGCTAACATGGTAGCAGTCTCAGTCCTCCGGTGCTGAACTTAGCTGCATCGAGACGTAATAGCTCTTCTGCACACATTCCTCTACACTAGAGAGATGCTGAGTGGCTGAATACTTTGCACAACCCTCCTCAACGTAGATGGATTTTTCCTCTCTTCCAGAACCAGTGCTGTGGTGCCCAGGATCCAAACGACTGGGACCTGAACGTCTACTTCAACTGCAGCAGCAACAGCAAAAGCCGGGAGCGCTGTGGAGTTCCTTTTTCCTGCTGTATCCCTGACCCTGCCGTAAGCTATTTCTTGGCTTCTTGGATATTGTTACTCGAGAGCGCGAGAGGAAGCATTTCCTCAGCTGCGTGTTTTTAAAAATATCCTTCAAATGCAAGTAACTTGTCAGAAGGCTTTTGACACTGGGCTTTGGGGTGTTTGAAATTGGAAATGCATACAAATCCTGTTTTAACTCTGTATTAACTCTGTAACTGTGACTTCTTTTTAGCAAAAAGTTGTGAACACGCAGTGTGGCTATGACATAAGAAGTATGGTGAGTATTGCTGTGTGTGATTTTTTAAGAAAATAATTTATCTCCCCCTTTCCTTTTTCTGTCCCGTCCTGTGTGTCTTATATTTTTAAAAAAGGCATACTTGGTCCAAATTATTTTTGAGTGAATTTTTCGTTCCAAGGAACAGAATAATTTTAGCTGAGCTTCATTAAAGATCTACACATCAAAGTCAGTTCCCCCCCCCCAATTTCCCCTCCAACATTTCTTTGCTCATTTTGTTGAGGATGGGCATCTTGATGTATGAACTGCCCAATCAAAAAGCACTGCTGGGTATGGTTGACTTAAAAGTGCTGCTGGTGGTGGTAGCTCATCTGCGCACACAGCTTGATTTTGCAGTAATGTAACCAACTTGTACATGAGAACGAGTCCATAACTCCGGTTCTGTATGAACTGCAATTTTAAAGGATTGTGGAAGAAGGGCAGGTGGTGAGTACAGAGCTGAGGTATCTGAGGAGCCTCTTTAAAGAAGAAATGGGAGTTTCTAGCCCTTAGGGTTGTGAATAAATACACAAAAATGTGCTGGCTGCTGAAATTTCAGAAGCCACAGTTAGCTGAATGAAGTTTCCAGTGGCTGGGGAGAAGACTCTGCTGCCTTTGCACTTCCCATAATGTCTAAATGCTTACGTCTGCAGGGTCGTGTTCGCTTTGTGAGTAGCCCACAGGGTAGACCTGCTGTAGCAGCGTGGTTAAACAGTTAGGGCTCCTAATGTGCACTCTGCTGGTTCAAACCCATGAGCTCAGCAGGTGGCCTTGGGTAAGCCCCTCCTCTCAGCCCCGATTCCCCAGCTGTATTGCGGGGATAATAATGAACACTGACTGCTCTGACTAATCTGGACTAATCTGTCCAGAAGAGCAGTGTAACAACAACGACGTTTGATTTATATACCACCCTTTGGGACAACTTAATGCCCACTCAAAGCAGTTCACAAAGTGTGTTATTACTATCCTCACAACAAGCACTCTGTGAGGTGGGTGGAGCTGAGAGAGTTCTAGAGAGCTGTGACTGACCCAAGGTCACCCAGGCTGGCTTCAAGTGGAGGAGAGGGGAATCAAACCTGGTTCTCCAGATCAGAGTCCTGCCGCTCTTAACTGCTACACCAAACAGGGTTTCATACATAAGTGCAGTTATTATTAGAGAGAGCTGCTGTAGCACAGTGGCTAAATGGCTGGGCTGTGAATCAGTGCTCTGCTGGTTCCCACTCCTGCCATAAGCTCAGCAAGTGGCCTTGGGTCAGCCACCTCTCAGTCCCAGCCCCCCCCAGCTGTATTGTGGAGAAAATTATAACACTGACTTGGTTCATTGTTCTGACTGGGGCACTAATCTAGAAGAACGGTATATAAGCACATTGTTATTGTTGTTATAGTTGTAGAAACTGAAGCTTTTTAAAATCCATTGTTTATTTACTTCATTTATGCTGCACTTTCTCCCCCAATGAGGATCCAAGGCAGCTTACGTTGTTCTCCATGTTGTCCTCACAACTGTGGGCCTGAAAGCCTGAAGAACTTCCCGCTAACTTAAAAAACACAAAGAGACCCACTGTGTACATGCTTAGGACCTCAACGTATTAGTTGAGAAAACCGTGACTGGATCTCTTTCATTCTTCCTTCCTGATGCGAGTGGCATGGAATGCTGAGGGGACTATTTGGGGTGTTTTTTGTTTTTGTTTTTACTACAGGCCCCTTTTTTGTAATCAAAACCCAGCTTTTTGCTGTGCCGGGAAAAATAAACCTATAGTTTCACTGTCCCCCTGAGGCAAGCAGCAACACAGGGGAAGGGAAGTTATTCCCCACAGCATGGGATTGAAGGGTCTTGGCCCTAAAATGTAGTTGGGATTTTACAGAATTCAGGGAACAGCAAGATTTGAGTCAAGTAGCACCTTAAAGACCAACAAGATTTTTAGGGTATAAGTTTTCAAGGTAGCTCCCTTAAGGGAGCTTTGAATCTTGGTGACTCTGTTGTAGACCAACACAGCTACCCACCTGAAAAAGATCTGTGGGAAGTTTCTCTGCATATGCAGTGCACTTGAAGGCGAAACCTGAAACCAACCCAACTGTCAGTCATCCTATTGTGAAGCCCTGCAGTCTAATGCCAACACTGCCATCTTGCTAGCTTGGCTAAATCAAGTCATGACTTCTCCATAAGAATTCTTTGGTGGGGTATGGAAGCATGGAGAATTCTGGTAAAGATCCTTTTACCTCAGTTGCCATCTGGAAGGCTTGCTGCCAGGCGAAATTCATTATTCATTTTGCGTGTTTGTGCTGCAACCAGGGCTGTTTTTCAGCTGGAACGTGGTGGAATGGAGTTCCGGAACTTCTTGAAAATGGTCACATGGCTGGTGGCCCCGCCCCCTGATCTCCAGATAGAGGGGAGTTGAGATCGCCCTCCACACCGCCAAGCAGCACGGAGGGCAATCTAAACCCACCTCTGCCTGGAGATCAGGGGGTGGGGCCACCAGCCATGTGACCATTTTCTCTGAGGGCAACCCACTGAATTCTGCCACCTCTTTTCCCAGAAAAAAAGCCCTGGCTGCAACTATGAGCTGATGTTTCCTTAAAAGTGACCGGCAAATCACTCTATCCTCACAAGAGTCCTGTTGGTCGGGCAGCCTAAGAAGTGATTTGCTTGTGTCTCATAGCTTGGGCAGGAATTTGAACTCACATTAACACTCCCATCTGGTTCCTGGCTGCTGGTTTCTGTAAAATTACGCAGAGTGAAGTTGCAGTATTTAGGTCTTGACACAGAATTGGGCTTGCCTGGCGTATGTTTAATTTTTAAATTATTTTTAATAGAGTGATGCTGTGCAGCATACACACAAACAGCGACTTCCTGCTTGATTGCAGCTGGTTGATTTCCAAGCACAGTAATTATTATTATTGTTATTAATTTGTTTTTAAAAATTGGACCAGGGAACATTCACACTCAAACCCATTCTCTCTCTCTCGCTCTCCCTCCCCCGCCCCCGCTCCAATGTCCCTCCTCTAGCCTAAATCGGTTTGGGATGAACGGATCTTCACTCGGGGCTGCATCCCTGCTCTGGAAGCTTGGCTGCCCCGGAACATTTACATTGTGGCTGGGATCTTCGTAGCCATTTCCTTATTGCAGGTGAGTGGTGGTAAATGTCCTGACCACTTGGTGGTGAGATCTTCTGTCGGCTGTCATGGGATGTGGGTGATGAACATAATAAGGCCAGTAATAAGGGCGTTGGTTTGTTAAAAGGTGTGTTTTTGCCCAGTTTGGGCCCAAATCACATTTTGGTGGTGGATTTGAGGTTTCTCCTGGTAGGAATGATAGGGAGTTGCAGCGTTAATTGGCCTCCCTACCCCCTACCTGCCATATTTTTAGAAGGTTCACTTGCCAGGGAATTCTGTTGGCCCTTGTTAGGTGCAATGAAGAGGTTTGCTGGGGGGGGGGCAGAGTTGGAGAACCTCCTGCTCTGTGTCCCAAGAATCGGCAGAGGGGGGCTCGCTAGGTTCTGTGAGAATCGATCCTGTTTTTCGGAATTTCGAGAGTGGAAGATCCTGTCTTTTCTCCAACACTTGACTGCCTTACATAAAATGGCCTTACCAGCTGGTTTGTATGGGGCACTGCAGGACTCTGACTGGCTTCTTGCTTACTGGCGCTTTGCTTTTCAAATAAGTGCCAGTTCTGTGCCTTTGCCTTGGCACTAGGGCGATGGGGTTGAGCTGGTTGTTTTGAGAAATGGAGCTACGAAACCAACACGGCTTCTCCGTCATTTCTCCCCCACCACGCCCCAAGTTTTGCCTCTGCTGTTGGCAGTATCTTCTGAAGGGGAATAAATTCCTGGTGTCGTTCTAAACAGGAAAAAAAGTCTCTCGTGGTTTTAAACATGTTTTGAAAGAAGAATCATCTGTACAAAACAATCGAGTGACAGGACTTAACAGACCAAGTAATCCACAAACTTGGGGTTTTTTTTAAAAAAAAGGGATTATGTAACAGAATCACAACAGTGCAGGGTATCAAGGTGGGTTGTTTTTTCATCTGCCAAAATGATTATTGCCCCAAACTGGTGAAGCTGGTGAAATTCGCAAAGATTTGGGATTTCCGAATCGACCCCAGTGTGCCAGGTCCATTTTGGAAACCTCGAATCAAAGATTCCCAAAGCGATTTGTATTGCTTCGGGAAGCTTTGGGTCAAGGGGTTTAAATGTCCCTTTCCGTGGCACTGTGCAGCAGCACAGATGGGCATTTTAAGCCCTGAATCAGCTGCTTGGTGGGGAGTTCACAACCAGGCAGTCGAGTCAAGCCGGCGGGGTTAAAATGCCACTTTCCATGCCACTGTGCAGTGCCACAGAAAGGGGCATTTTAACCCCCAAATCAGCTGCTTGGTGGGGAGTTCCCTGCCAGGCAGCCAAGTCAAGCCAGCAAGGTTAAAGTGCCACTTTCCGTGGCACTGTGCAGCAGCACAGACGGGGGCATTTTAAGCCCCGAATCAGCTGCTTGGTGGGGAGTTCACCACCAGGCAGCTGAGTCAAGCCGGCGGGGTTAAAAATGCCCCTTTCCGTGGCGCTGCACAACAGCACGAAAAGTTCTCCGCCAGGCAGCCAAGCTGAGCCGGCTGCGCAGTGCCGCGGAAATGGGCATTTTAACTCCGCCGGCTTGACTCGGCTGCCTGGCAGGGAACTCCCCACCAAGCAGCTGATTCGGGGGTTAAAATTCCCTCCTCCCCCTCACCAGAATGGGGGGAGGAAAGAACCCCCCCCTCCTCCCATCGGATGAAGTAAGTGGCCGGGCTGGAAGTTTAAAAGCTTTTCACTGTGCTCCGAATCTTTATGGAGCGGACCGATGCCGGTCAATAAGCAAAATGGCAAGCCACTTCAGAAATTGCTTATTTCTGACTTTTTTTCCTGGTTTGGAAATTCCGAAGTGGGAAATCCATTTTTTTTTCTTTTTCTTGTACACCGCTGGTCCTAAATAGTTACATACCCTTCTAAGTCCTTTGACATCAAAGGGTTTAGAAAGTTGTAACTCTCTTTAGGGTAACACTGTAAATTGTTCGAACTAACAGTGCATTCTTAAGCAGTGCTAGCATTCTTGATTCAGTGGGTTTAGGAGGGTGGAACTCCGTTCAGGATTTTACAGCAAGTGAAATAATATTAATGAAACTTTGCAGACAATAATAGGTAATTTTTGAAGCTAGCTGTAAACCCTTCCTTGTTTTTTGAAAGAAATGAGGAAATGGATATATAAACATTCTTCCTTAATAGTTTATTTTAGTGGTTGGTTTGTACTTTTCAAAATTTTCTTAATATTAAGACTTGTTTGTAAAATTGTAAATAATACAAATGTGGCTGGAACAATTTGTGTCTCATAGCTGCTCAGTGGATTAAGGCCAAGCATCCTTGAACACGAACCTCTGTGGAATAAATGTTTGTTTCAGAATAATGTTAAATAGTTTCAAAAATTTGTCTCTGCAGTAGAAATCTATGTATAGCCTTTTCCAGGTTGTACATAAGAGCTTGAGACAGGGCTCTGCTTTTTACCACTTTCAGGAATCGCTGCAATCTGAAGAACTGTCTTTTCTAAATGGTACCATCTCTTTTTTGTTTGTTTGTTTGTTAGATATTTGGGATTTTCTTAGCCAGGACACTGATTTCGGACATTGAAGTGGTAAAAGCAGGCTACCATTTCTGAAGACGAAGGTCGAGATCTTCTGTAAGGATGCTCCGTATTCGCTTCCCTCACATTGACAGCAGCAAAAGAGAAAAAACCTGAGAATGCAGAAAAAACCTGAAACGTCTAGAGCTTAAAGCCATAGTATTTCCTTTTAAGATCTGTAGCTGGATGCCATCCTGTTTAGCCACAAGCCAGAATGGAGAGAGAACCTGTTCCTCAACCACCTCCATGAATATTTTTTACAACTCTGATCTCCTGAAGGAAAGTGACTTGTTTATCTTCATGCCTTTTGTACTGGGATTTGAAGACTCAAATTGACAGGAATGGAATGCTAGTGATGGCTGCCCAGAAGCCATTTCTGTCATAAGGACTACTGTCTTGGTTAGCATTTGCAGTATTGTTTACATTTCAAATGTTGATTGATGCAAAAGAAGTCCCATAATGCCAAAAGACCTCGTCCTAAGGAGGGGAGAGGGGCCAAGGAGGGAGCGGGAACTATATGGATGCCTTTAAGAACTATTGAAAACTTGTTCAGGGATTGTTACGTATATTGATGAATTCAAGAGTACAGTGTGAGCTTTTTTTAAAAAAAGAAAAATTTGGAGCCTTATGTGTACAGGTTTTGGAGACCCATACAAGTGGGCTAACGTCTTAATCCTCTACTGTACGGAGTTAGGGATTTCTTCCTATTTAAGCCATCTGTAAAATGCATCCATTTTCAGATGCTAAAGATCTGAAAGGAGAACACTGGAAAAAATTTTAGAAGGATTTGTATCATATTGAAAATCTTTTCCTTTATGGAGTTGTACAGAATCAGTCCATTTCTACGCTGAGTAGCGTCAGGACAGAGACCTGAACTGGAAGGTCAAGACTGAATTCTCATGCCTTGTTTTTCTTTTTTAAGACTTTTGTAATATGTCACTATTTATAGATGGTAGAACAAGAGAAGGTGTTTCCTTATCCTTTTGCTAACATTGTTTTACCTAGTACCCGTTTCTTGAACCATTTAGTTTGCTAGATGCATAGAAGCCCTAATTCCTTGAGAAATGCACATACTTGCACCTCTCTGCTTGCTTCTAAACATGGTTATTTTTCACCATTTTAATGGCAATTAAAAGAAGGCTGGTCTTGGCAGACGAAAATGATTCCAAAGTGTCCTAGGTCGATGCAAGCTATTAGATGTATTTCAAAGTTCGGTGTGATATTGGAATGCATGCCCTCTTTTGTGGGGCTCTTAAAAACACACCCACTCCTGCACACACTCAATAGTATTGCCTAATCTTGTTTTCGTTCAGTGTCTCACCAAGAATTGGACTCGTCTCACAGTGGCCTATACCAGACCTGAGTCTGCCAGGACCTTCGTTTTAGCTGAAGATGGCCTTACTATAATGTTTCACGTTGAGTTGACTCTGATCATGTGGATCGGGGGAACGTTCTTACAGGCAGTTTAATTCGGTCCTCCCTGCAGCGGGGCCGCAAGTGCCTTCCTGGTTTTGCTCCCCTCCCCCCCCCTTCAGTCATTCCAGGGAACTTCCATGGTAGAACACGAACTTTGGATGGCAGGAGCAGTGATGTGTTTCAGGGAACCCCTAAAGGGCAGGATTCAGCTCCAGTTGGGCACTTTTTCTCCAGTTCAGTTCACTCAAGAGAGTGGGAAGACCATGCTTAACTTCCTCCTGGAACTCAACAGGCCTATAAAAGTGCTTAACTTTAGCTGCGTTGTGCCCAAATTATTTACTACTAATCACCTTTTTTTTTTCAGAAACGGAAAACATCTCTCTAGGTTGCCTAATATGCCTTGTAAACTCTGTATTTTTGTAATTCCAAATGTATTTGTGTTTTTTACTGCATGGAAAATAAGCAGCAACAAAAGTTTTTTTTCAATGTTTGTGTGATTGTTCTCATTTTCAAGTAAGATGCTTTGGAGACTAAAATTGGAAAATACTGTTTTTAGATGTGTTACCCAAATCACTAGACACGTGAAGGCCTCATAATCCTTTCCTGACATGGAACAAACGTGTATTAAAAATATTTTAGGATCTTGAACCAAGGGTATGCCAAGGTCCTCATTCATACAGCGCCCGGAAGGACGAGTGGGAATAAGTGTTCTTAAATAAAAAAGCTTTTATTGAATTAACACAGAGAAAATTAAATAGCTGTTACAACTAATAAGGAGGAGAGAGGGGGGAATTTTAAAAACACAATCCAGAAACCTTTCCCTAATAACTATCTGCCTATAAGGGAAAAACAGAGAGGAGAAACAAAGACATACGAGCCTGATCCCACCGAGGAAGGGGGAGGATTCTTTGGCGGCAATGAGGTGACGGAGCTTGGAAATTAGCCGGACAGAGGAAGACAGCACAACAAAGCAGGTCTGAGAGAGGCCAACAATGAAGTTGGGGTACCTAGAGGAATTCCACAGCTACAAAAATTGGGTC
This sequence comes from Eublepharis macularius, assembly GCF_028583425.1. Lineage (NCBI taxonomy): Eukaryota > Metazoa > Chordata > Lepidosauria > Squamata > Eublepharidae > Eublepharis > Eublepharis macularius. The sequence continues at coordinate 137,020,593 of NC_072795.1, forward strand.
TGAGGGATAACTTTTCTGCCTAAAATGAGGAAGGGCATCTGAATGGGAGAGTGATGAAGATTTGATTTTCCTGGGGATGGGCAGGTTTGAGTGATGAAGTTATGTCAATGTTGTCCTGGAGGAGGTTTAAAAAAGTAGAACTATGGCTGGGTAATGGACAGGATTAGGGAAGGGCAGAAATCTTCCCGTACAATCATTAAGATGTTGGGAGGCAGGGACTGGCTGGAATCAGTCTGTTGCTTATTGTTTTGGAAATTTGGGTCATTCGTTATGGTCAAATGACTTAGGAAGGATACTCCAAAGCCCTTGGGAAGATAGCCCTCCAGTTTAATCTCTCTTAGGGAGGGCTTCCATTATACCCCTGGCATGACTCACTGCTATTTGATAATTGGCTTGATGCAGACTCCATTTTTTATTTCTGGGCCCAGGCTGAGAGAAGATGGGGATCGAAAAGGAGTTCCCCCTGAGGTGAGAATCCTGGGGGCAACAGATGAACATGTGCTTCAGTATTTGAGGACTGATGGGCATTTTAGGAGCTAACCAAGCTAGGGTGGAGTGTGCTGAAATTGAAGCCTTGGCAATTTTATGACTTCACGGAATGCTGTGCAGGATATTTTCTAAGGGATGTTTGTAATGTTCTTTCTTGAGCTGCTTGGGTTCCTGGGTTTCTCTTTGGTTTTGGCAAAAGGACAGAGATCAGCAGGAACCTTTTCTGTCCCATGGACTGAGAGTCTCTCTGCCCAAGACACTCCAACGCGTGTTCATCAAGTGTAGAGAGATGCCATGTTAGCCAGGAAGCATTGTTTTAAAAGAGACAGCCTGCAAAGATTGCTCCTCAGAGGGTTTGTCAATTTCTTCTTCGCTTCCCTTTCACCTCTCTAAAACTGTGGGGGATCGCAAGCAGAGGGCAGCGAGGAATGGAAATAGGCTGGAGCTGCCTTCCAGAGCTGGACTGGGACCTGGAGAGGTTATAAGGGGCTGAAGTTTCCCTTCCATTTCACAGTCCCTTCACACATCTCCATTGAAAGCCTTTGCCCTGTTGCCGGCTCTTGTCTTTTTAAACTACCCTTCCCAGTTACCATTGCATCTCCTGACACGTGTTCTTCATGTGTCAGATGTTTCATGTAGAGACTCTTAAGTTTTTTGTCTGCATGGTGGTCTTAAAGCCCCTGTAGGCATTCTCAGAGATAGGTAGAAAGAGAGCACTTTTCAGAATGCAGGAACGGGCCTCTCTCTGCTGTGTCTTTACTGCATTCGCTGTTAAAGCAATGGCAAGACATGAGGGACAAAACTCCACTGCTTGCCAATTTTTATTTTTGCTTTTAGGAAAGCGTTCTGATTTTTGATTCTGTGTCTGATTCTTTAGGCCCCTCAGGGAATAATCCCACATGAACAAAAACTCGGCATAACTTGCAGCAGTCTAAGATTTGGGAAGGAGGGTGGGGAGGATGCAGGAGGAACATCTCCATATCCTTGCCTGGCAAAGCAGCCGTGGTCAGGAAGGATAAGAGAGCCAGCCGGCAAATTCCCTGTCTGGCGGCTATCGAGGAGTGCTGTGGATTTAGCGGCAGAGACGGAGCTACTGCCAGGGACCTCGAGATTTCGAGGCTTTCCTTTGGTTTATTTTGAAGGCCTCTAAGGAGATCATCCCCAGGCAATTTCTCTTTCACATCTTGCAGTGAAGAGGAATTACACGACAGTGTCGATTTTAAGGGGTTGTGTGTATCAATCTTTTATTCTGCCTCACGTGCCTCCTCCAGTTTCAAAAGGTTGGCTTAGTGCGTGTAAGAACTACCTGTCTTCAGAGCCCACCCTGGATTTTTGGGCACAAGTCCTTGTTCTGGGGCTGCTTCCTGCCGGAAAAAAAGCAAGGCCTGTCGCATTTTTTTATCTACTTCCCTTCAATGTCCTCAGAGTGGCACACGCAGTCCTGCCCTTCTACACGTTGCCCTCATGACAACCATCTGAGTTTATTACACAGAAAATGCGACTGCCCCGGAGTCATTCATGGTTGACCCCAGGGATCTGGAGCAGTGAACTACGTAGAAGTGCAGTGCGCAGCCTCCACTATGGGTGGGTATCCCTGCCCCACCATCACAAGTTTCTGATTTCTCCCAATACAGAGTTTAGGAATTACACTGAGATGTTGCTGATAAAGCATTGCTGCATCGGGTTATCTTTTTTTGTTGTTGTTTTTTTAAAACAGACTAAATATAGAAGTTTTATGAGCTGCCAGCAACTTCAAATTCTCTTTCTCTCCTGAAGATGTCCGCACTCAAAGGTCTCCATCTCCCCCAAAAAAGCCACTGAAATTCATTTAAGTGTTCCAAGTCTTCTCAAAGCTACCCCACTGAGTTTGAATTCTCTCTTGTGGTTCTTATATTTTCCTTTGTCATTGCTGAACCACAGTTCGTCACATCTAGAAGAATTGGACGTTCAGGTCCATTTGCTCTTTCTCCCTGATGGAGAGGAGGCCCTGTTCTGGAGATTTTTCTAGTTTAGGTTGTTTTCTTTTGTGACGAAATGAAATTGGGCCCCTTAAGAAGTTGGAATTTGATTCTGAGTGGGATTCTTAACTGAGATTTAAGCAGGTTCAGGATCCTTATTACTGGGAAACGGAGACCAGCATGCTGAGGCACCCAAATTCAGGCTATCTGGGGTGCTGTCCTCATGGAGTGGCTATAGGATAAAGATGCGGCACCTACAGAAGCCCTTTGAAGTGTTTATGTGAGAGGCGGGTTGACACCAACCAGGTTCAATATTTAAACAACACAGTTCCATTGGTAATAATTTGTACGTTCACACTTCAGAGACGGAAGTGCTCCTTATTAGCCAAGGCAGGACTTTAATCGTAGTTGCACAGGAGTGTGGCATCGCAAAGGAGAAGCGCTGCCTGATTCCGCCACCTATGGCTCAAAGAGGTGGTGCTCCTCGTTCAGGATCTGCAGAGCCATGAGAGCTTGCTTGGCTACATTCCCATTGCTGTGGCTGCAGAGGGTCTCCAGGGTTTCTTTCATCCGCTCCTTTTCAGCTTCTTGTCTCATCTCAGCTACAAGAGATCAACCCCATCTTTTAGCTGAAAGGCGGCAACTCATTAACCGGCACCTTGGGAGAGGGCTTCTGAGGCAATGTGGTGGCTTCAGGGCAGAGAGATCAGGCGGGTGGGCCCTTCCGCTCTGCCTGACCAAGTGCAGAACCTACAGCCCGGAAAACCCACAACAACCATTGCAGAACCTTCCTTTGTCGGAATCGGGGGGGGGGCACAGTGGCAGGGGACAAGCCTCTACAGGCAGTGAGGCTTTTCATTTATTTCTCTGAACCCAAACCATGGCCTGTATGGCCATACAATGGCCTGTAATGACCTAGGCTTGCCATTCCCCCACTCGGCAGGGGATCCCTTGCTCCCACCTCCCACCCCCTGCCCTCACCGGGACAGTGGGGGGGGCCTCCCTGGGGCGTCCCTCAGCAGTGTGGCACACCCCCGAGCAGCTCAACGTGCTCCCACGCCCCACAGCAGCGTGCTCCTCACCCTGCAGAAGGCCTGTTTGGGGTCGAATCGGGCCCGGGGGGGCAGTCAGCCCTCTGGCAAGCATAAGAGTGCTCCCAGGTTGCTCTTTGATCCATGTGATGGCATCACTTCCCGGAAGTGACATCACACCAGATGGGAGCGCACATCTGAGAAGGACATGAGGGGAAGGAGGGAAGGTAAGAGCCAGCGGCCCCATCTCCTGCCAGGAGAGTGAAGGGACCTGGCAACCCTAATCTGACCATCAATGCACAGAGCCTTTCAAAATGTTCCTGCAGCCCCTTCGGATCATTCTTGGGGGCGCAGGATCCATGTGAAAGAGCAGCTGGGGGGTGGAGTAAGGTGAAACAAAGGGATGCAATGGACCTCTTTTCCTTAGCAGAGCTGTGCTTACAGAAGAGTAAGGAGAAGCAATTTCTCCCCCTTGTCCTGCCTCACTTAAACCCCCCCCCCAGTGGCTAGGCTTCTGAGGTGGCAAGCCCCCTGGAGATCACCCGCCACCAGGAGGCAACCTGGGGAAGTCTGCACCAGGCATGCTCCCAGCAGGGCACGACGATGTCACTTCCTGAAGTGATGTCATCACACTGGATGCAGGCATGGTCCCACGCTTCACGGGGGCTAATTTGAATCATGGAGGAGGTGCGAGATAAGTGCCAGGTCCCCCCACCCCCCACCCAGAGAGTATAGGGGCCTGGCAACCCTACATATGGCTCCTACAACCTTAGGAATTATCTTTCTGGGCAGAAACAGAAAAGAATGCAGGAAAATTGCATTCTCTGCCTGGAGTGACAGGGAATATGGCATCATATTTTATTTCTCTCAAAGTGGCCTACCTCAGTCTTTTCTCCTTCATTTTCTCCTCATAACAACCTTGTGAGGTAGGTTAGGCTGAGAGCATGTGACTGGCCTAAGGTCATCCAACAAGCTTACTTGGCTGAGCAGTGGATTCAAACCTGGGTTGCCCACATCCTAGACCAACAATCTAAACCTGTGAATCCACTCAGAGGTGCAGAGCCACACTGGCTCTTTTATGTGCCTCCTGTTGTTTTTCTGAGCCCACGTTGCCAGCTCTATTCCAGGAAATTAGGGTGCAGGTGAGAGGTGCTGTGTATAAGGCTAGGTTGGCATATTCAGTTGAATGCTAGCCCATAAAACAAACTACCGAGAAGTGAGGGAAAACAACACTATGTGCTCAGAGGTACTTTGGTAATTGGTGGTGGAGAGTGCCCTCAAGTCATAGCTGACTTATGGTGACTCCTGGTGGAGTTTTCATGGCAAGAAACTAACAGAGGTGGTCTGCCACTGCCTGCCTCTGCAACCCTGGTCTTCATCGGAGGTCTCCAAAATCAAAAAAAGTCCAGTAGCACCACAGACTAACACGGCTAACTCCTCTGCATCTATGACATTGGAGGTCTCCCATTCAATTACTAACCAAGGCCGGCCCTGCTTAGCTTCTGAGATCTGACAAAATCAGGCTCACATGGGCTATCCAGGTCAGGGTACTTTGATAATTAAAATGGAATCACAAATGCACCTCTCCATAAACCACAGAGTGAAAGCTGCTGATCTAACCATTATTCCATTTGCTCAACATTTTAATGCAATGCACTGACTCATTGCTGGGAAAGAAATATGGAATATGAGGTGGCAGATGTGTAACAGTCACCACATCTGTGATGTGTATCAATCACATCTGGGATTATAATTTAGCATTAACTGAATGAAGGGTGATGCCCACATTATAAAGTCTTCATGGCTGCTGGATATGTATTGGGAATTCTCCACCGAGAACTTAATTCAGGCATGTGCATTTTTTATGTGGTTCAAGAAGAAAAGACTTAAGGCTCCTCCCCCATCCATTTTTATGACCTGAAACAGCCCCAGGCAGCTCACATTTGCCCCACTGGGGAAACTTGTAGCCGTCAGTGCATGTTAAGTTTGTCCAATGAGTCAAATAGTGGCTCCACAAGGCTGTTTCAGGTCTGGCATACCCTTAAGCCTCCATGGTCATATATCCAGAGGAGTTACCCGTGTTAGTCTGCAGTCGCAGAATAGTAGAGTCCAGTAGCAGCTTTAAGACTAACCAACTTGATTGTAGCATAAGCTTTCAAGAACCACAGCTCTCTTCGTCGGATGCATCAATTCATTCAACGAAGAGAGCAGCCGGTTCTTGAAAGTATCAGTTCATCTGTGTGGTTCTCGGATGCATCAATGCATCCGACAAAGAGAGCTGTGGTTCTTGAAAGCTTATGCTACAATAAAGTTGGTTAGTCTTAAAGGTGCTACTGGGCTAGTCTTTACCCTTAAGCCTGTTGTCGCTACGGACCAGGGTCCCAGTCTGAGCCAGGCTTGTACACTGCTGGGAATTTAGCTTAGGAGTGGGCTTCTGATGAGGTGGCCAGGAGAAGGCCATCAAAGGATTAGAGTTAGCCTGAATCAAATGGCAACAGAGATGGTGAGCAGTCTGGAGACCAAATCCTGTGAGGAAAAGTTGAAGGAGTTGAGTGTATCTAGCCTGGAGAGGGGACGACTGAGTGGGAATATGGTATCCATCTTCAAATATTTGAAGGGCTGTCGCACAGAAGAAGAGGGTGGAGCAGAGTTGTTTTCTGTTGTCCCAGAAAACAGACCAAAACCAGTAAGTTAAAATCAGGGGTCATTTTGTAGAAAAAGAGCTGGAGGAACTCATTAGCATAACTCATTAGCATATGCCATTGCTGGGAATGTGTCATTAGCACAACTGATTTGCATATGCCACACCCCCTGACATCGCCCATTCTGGCTGTTTTGGACCCAATCCTGGCCATTCAGGGCCGAAATTGGGCCCAAAATGGCAAAAAGGGGCTGAAAATGGCTGAAAAGGGGCCCAAAATGGTCAGGATTGGGCTGCTGCTGAGCAGGAGAGTGATCCACCACCCATCAGAGGCCCGATCTGGGCCATTTCGGCCCCAATCCAGGATGAAATGGGCCCAAAATGGCCAAGAGTCAGGTGGGCGGGGCCACCTGACGTGACTTCTTTGGGGAACTGCCGGTGTTCCGGCACATTCCCCCTCGAAATGAAAATTAATCCAAAAGAGTTTTTGACTAAACAGGAGGAACTTCCTGATGGTTACAGCCCTTCCTCAGTGGAACCGGCTTCCTTGGGAGACGGCAGGCTCCCCTTCTTCAGAGGTCTTTAAGAAGAGGCGACATGAACCTCTGTCCACAATGCTGATTCTATGACTCGATACAAACTTGGGCAGATCGTGAGTGGGAGGGACAGAAGGGATGAGCCAGTGCTTGGCTCTCATGGCCCTTTCTTATATGCCCAGGGTTATGCTAAATTTGCCAATCACCACTTTGGGGTCAGCAAGGAATTTCCCTCCAGCCAGATGGCCAGTAGGAATCACGGAGTTTTTTGCCTTTCTCTGGGCACTGAGCATGCGTCACTGGGGAAAGGAGGGTAGCTGTGAATGTCCTGCACTGTGCCGCTCTGTGTTTCTGTGACTTTAGGCTCATGTGTAACTCAGGTCTTACTGTTCATTATTAGATCTTAATTTACCGTGTTGGGTAGAGACACTGAAAAGGCATTTGGGAAATGATACATGCTTTGCTATGCTCCTACTTAAGTACAAGTATTCTAAATTAATAGGTATTTAGCATCTTGCAGTAATGAATTCTTATTCACACCCAGTGGTCTTAAGTTACCTGAATTGAGGAGGCTGCACAACAGACCCATGGAATTATATTTCACCTCTGGACCTGTACTGTCTGCTTTGAGCAGTTTGTGTATATTCTGAACCAGCTTGGCTTCTTTGAATGCTTCTTTGATATTTTCTGTAACATAGAAGAAGAAACTTTTACAATTAAAAAACCCAGATCTCTTCCCCACTACCTTCCCGCAAGACACCTCTGGAGAATTGGATCCTTAAAAGTCTTGTAGAGTTTATAAACTGGGCAGGTATGTGGTTGATGCTGGATTAATTAACAGAGCAGGGTGTCATTGGAGAAAGGCTCCTCAGAGGAAGTTATCAGCGGGAGTCTTTTCCCCTGAGCTGCTGCTGCTATCTGGAAACTAAAGACCTCCTGCGATCAGCTTTACCAGACCTCTCCCTTGCCGCCTCACCCTGTATGTGATTGATTGGTCACCCTTTCCTTGTAAACTACAAATACCTTTTGCCTGTGCAATGAAGTACCGCCTGTGAACACCTCAAGTGGGATTCCTCATCTTCTTGGAGCTCTCTCTGCTCCTTTTTGCTCGGCCCGCTCTACAACCTGCTTCTGTCTGCTTTGTCCCCTTGAGTTTATGGAATGGACTTCAGCCTGAAGCTTTAGCGGCAGATCCAATCCACGCCTCGATTTCTACACCATCACTTCTGGGAAGTGATACCATTTTGCAGCCCATGTGCCATCTGGGAGCATTCCTGTGCTCTGCAGGGGGCCGAATCAGCCTGAATTTGGCTGGATTAAGCTTGATTAGGGCCTGAATCTGGCCACTGCAGAGGGCGAGAGCGCTCCCATGCTACGCAACAGCCCTATTCAGGCAGGATTCATCCTGCTTTGGTCCAAGCGCAGGAGTGCTTCTGCACTCCACAATGACCTGATTTGGGCCGAATTAGGCCTGATTTGGCCTCATATGGACCCAAATTGGGCCACTGCACTGTGTGGGAATGCACCGCCCTGCCTAGGAGAGTGCCCGGGCAGGTACATTCCCCCCACCAGCTAGGGGGCAGGGGGCGGGGGGTGGGGGGCCGGAACGGGGATCCTCCACCCCTGGCGGGGGACTGGCAACCCTACCTAGAAGTGCAACTGAGATCAGTTCCCCTGAAGAAAATGGGTGCTTTGGAGAATGGACTCTTACAGCATTGTACCCTGCTGACATCCCTCTCTAGAATCCACCACTCAAATTTCCAGGAACTTTCCAACCCAGGGTTAGCAACCTTTTTTACACAATACTTAATGGTTTTGCTGCCTGTTTACTAGGCCCCAGTTGTGCAGAGAGGCCTTGGGGCTCTCCAAGGCACAAGGAGGGACAATTTGTGAAGTTTCAGATGGAGTGAGTTATTTCATATATAAAGGTCTGTGTGCAAATGATGGGGCTATTGGGAGAGTCTGTGTTGCATGTCTGCTTGAGGAATGGTATTGAGGAAGTGCTTGGATACCTAAACCGACTGCGGATGCAATGGCCAAGGCGATCAGAGCTTCATTCTGCATTATGACATGCTCACTTGTTGCCATGGAAACCAGGTGCTTCACTCCTTGAGCCTCTTGAATGGCTTTGACAACTTCCTGTTTGCAGAACAAGAGGGAATGGACAATCTTAATGGAAAGCTTGCAGAACACAAACGGTTATTACTGTTGACACTGGTTAGGTGAAAAGGTCTCCTTGCATGCTCAGAGAAGCGGACGGGAATGCTGCCCTTGAAACGACAGCAACTCTGGCTTTTCCTCTGCTTCCCCCCACCCCAACAACTGGCAGTTGAGCTGTTCTCAAATGTTTTTGCCTCTGAACTGAACATCCAAAGGTCCATTCTCCCTGGTTCTGGAGCACAAGGGTGGGCTTTTAGCGTGTGCTTTTGGGTGTGCGTTTCACTTTTGGGAACTTGACTACAGCTCGGCTAAATCTGGTCTTAAGAAATCTACATTGGCTGTCCTCAGCTGTAACCTGGAAGCAAGACAGAATGTGTGGAGGGAGCCATGGCTTACTGTCTGTCCACTTGGGGGCCTGACCCCTTCACCTGAAAACTGTTTATTGGACTCATGTCGAATAAAAAAACTGTTCTACTCTAAGGGTACTAAGGTTACTAATAGTAGGGGGTGGTATCTGTGAATTGTGTTCTGGGAACGGAGAAAGAGGCCTCATTCAACTCTGCCATGGAAGGCAGCACGGATGCTGGGCTGCAGCCATCTACTCAAAATTCTCATCCAACCCATACGTGAGATCGACTGTGACGTAAGAGCGATGCCAGCAGTCGGTTCGCTTCTCCGCAGACTCCTGTGTGGTCCTTTGAATCACACCACTGCACCAGTCTGTTTAGCAATACGGGATCTTGGCCCATTTCTTCTGCCGCATCAGCTGAAAAAGACAAAGATTGGAGTATGTTTTGCATGGCCTCCGAGTTGCCATGGCTGCCCCCTTTTGTGCTGATTGTGGGTGATAGCATCCTTCGGTAAGTCTTTTTTATTCCCTGCTCAGTTATACATACATGGTAACAGCCATCTGTGTACACATCCTCATCCTGTCAATTCGTGGCTGTGATCCCAAGAGGGTGGAACTATAGGGGATAAGATTCTGGGGCCAGGGCAGCCGTGGACCTGGGCAAGTCATATGCTTTGTTTTCCTATGGGTTAGATCTAGGTAGTGTGAAGGGGGTATCCAGGGATGATCATGATAACATCAGAAGAGCACTGCTAGATCTAGCATTCTGTTTTACACAGTGGTCAAACAGTTACTCTGAATAACCAACAAACAGGGCATAGAAGCAATGCCTGTCTCTATGTTGCCTCCCAGGCAATTTACTGCCTCTGGATATGGAATTTCCCTTTACTCTCCATGACTAGTAGCCACTGATGGACTTATCCTCAATGAGTCTGTCTAACCCTGCCTTAAAATCATCTCTATCTGGGAACATCACCTCATCTGTTGACAGTGAATTCTACAAACAACAACAACATTCAATTTATATACCGCCCTTCAGGATGATATAACACCCACTCAGAGCAGTTTACAAAGTATGTCATTATTATCCCCACAACAATAATCACCCTGTGAGGTGGGTGGGGCTGAGAGAGCTAGAAGCTGTGACTGACCCAAGGTCACCCAGCTGGCTTCAAGTGGAGGAGTGGGGAATCAAACCCGGCTCTCCAGATTAGAGTCCTGCCACTCTTAACCACTACACCAAACTGGCTCCTAAATGAATTACTCTATATGTTTGTTTGAGGACATCCAGTGGTTCACCACAGCCTTGTGGATAACTGCACTGCTGCAGCATCAACATAACATGGAATTCATGTCATCTCAAATACAGCACTTTCAGTGGAAGCAATGCACTAGGGGTGTGCACTCAGAAAATTTTCATTTCCATTTCGAATCAGGGGCTTCTAAATGAACTATTTACGGTTACTGAGATTTTTCCCGGTGGGGTGTTGCCAGTTCAGCTCAAATGTTTATTTCCCCCCCATTATCACGAGTTTCAGACCCATTAGTTGCAATGAGGCCTTTTGGGTCAGCTGTTTTTGCCCTTAATGGCACTAAAAGCACACAGTACTCTAAACCATCCACCCACCAAGTTTGAGCACTCACAACAATGGGGGTTCAGTGTTTACAGACCCTGAAGAATGCTTGGAGAAGGCATCAAGGCAAGGGTTAGCTGCGCATGCTCGCGCAGTTCTTTCAAGGGGGGGTGGGGTCCTGCCAGCACGCTCCTCTTGCTCCTCTAAATGCACTCGGCAGCCAAAGGGAGTCGAGTGCGCTGACGGTGGCAAGAGGGACAAGGAGCCTATCGCCGCTGCCAGCTCCCTCTAACAGCTGCTGGCGCAATCTGCTCCCTTTTGCTGTCGCCCGCACGCTCAGCTCCCTCTGGCTTTGGAGTGCTTTTAGAGGAGCAAGGGGAGCCAGCAGTGGTGAGAGGGAGCCGAGTGGACTAGACAAGATGCCTAGAGAAAGAACCTCCGCCAGGGAGAAGAAGGATTCTCTCCCTCTTCTCCCTGGCAGAGGTTCTTTCTCTCTACACTTCCTGTGGAACCTTGCGGGAAACTGACGCGTATTCTCCATGCGTCAGGCATCTCTTCTGTTTTGGCTCTATGACTGAAATCTTCCAGGGCTTTTATGAAGTTCGATTGATCAAACAGACCAGTTGCTCCCCACCCAGCGGCACTTTTTCTCACAGTGATGGCTGTCCCTGATGTGGGTGAGGGAGAACAGACGGGTGCCACGGTGCTGGATTTAGTGCATCTCTCTGGCCAACCTGTGTCTTCCCTCCAGGAGATCTCCATGTCAACCCAGTCCAGTACCTTTCCTTACGATGTTTTCAGGCAACAATTCCCCCATTTATTTGCATAAAAGGATCCTTTGCACTTGTGGAGGATTTCTCAGTTTCCGTTCTTAAGTTAACTGTGAAGAAAGAGAAGGAGCTGCCGGCGGAAGCAAGCAGAATCGATGCAGTGGGATCTGACTCATCTCCATCCTCCGGCTCTGATCTTTGAACTCTGAAACTGAAAAGCCCAGAAAGAGAGCAGAACTCTTTCCGGGCTTCAAAATTTAAAGTGAAAGGCAACTCCAATCTGAAGGCCTTATTCACAACGTCAGATCTATTGTCACAGCAGACCAGTCGGTGAGTCCTGCAGAAGGCACTTAACTTGATGCGCTCGGCCTCTGGGCATCTGGTGTTCTTTGAAAGTTCTTAATGTTACTTTGTTTTTTGACCCCAAAATAGATGATAATTTTGCTTATCGTGCTCCTTTGCTTTGGGCCCTTGGCCTTTTTCTCTATCTTAACGACAGGGTCGTTCACAGCACACCCCAAACATGATAGAGCCCTTTGACTGATAAATGTTGGCTGCTGCCATCAACATGGGAGTTAAATTGGGAGGAGTGGTTGTTGGGGGTTTTTTTGCTTGTGGGAAGTTGAGATTCACGTTCTAGCAGTATATGAAGAAGTGAGCTGCGACTCAAGGAAGCTCATGCCCTACCACAAAGTTTGTTAGTCTTACAGGTGCTACTGGATGCTTGCCGTTTTCTAGAGTCAAACGGAACTTGAGCAAGCTCGGTTTGTACAAGAACAGCTAGCTTCAGGATTGTACAGGTATGCAGACATGAGAATGGTTCCATAGATAGATCTTTTCTTTAACTGGTGCTGTTGAAAAGTTGTTGACACTGAAGGTTCAGACTTCTGTCCTTAAAAAAAGTAAAAGGAACCTGCCTTTCTAAATTCCACAGACACCCCATGATTGTCACAGTAATGAATTCACACTAGATAATGCAATCAGCTAATTTAGCAGGGACTTGTTAGTAGACACATGTTCACAGGAGTGTATTGTGCCGAGTTAATTAAGGTCAATGTCGGCTCACGGGTAAATAGAACAGCCGGCAATTAAGTAGGAGGTTCCTGAGCTTGCGGGCCACGGAAGGGTAAATCTGAAACAGGGTTTTTCCCGCTTTGTGCTAAGTGAAGTAACTATAAATTTTAAAAGCTGGTGCTGGTGGGCAGGAATCCAAGCATCATAAACAAATGTGTTGTCCAAGAAGAAGCTGGTTTCTCTTAGCCACCATTTGTACTCTATTGTGGGTGTAGCAATTAGAGTGCAGGATTAGGGCCTGGGAGATCCCTGTCAGCCGTGGAAAGTTGTTGGGGGACCATGGGCCTCTCTCTCTCTCTCTAGCCTAACCCACCTCGCTGAGTTGTTAAGAAGACAAAATAGAAGGCAGGCTGAGGTTGCAAGTCCCCGTGGTTCTTCACTGGGAAGAAAAGCAGGGTAGAGACTTCTAAATAAATGAATTGGCTCTGGAAAGGAGAGACCCCTTCTCTCACCTCTTTTTTATACCCACTCCACGCTTCCTCTTCATAGACACACAAAGGAGCGATTCTGTCACACTCCCCTTCTTCCAGGTTTCATGCCAGGGACCGTGTCTGCTAGAGCAACCGGAACTAGAAGCAGGGCTCTTTGGGTCCGTGTTCCATGGCCGCTTTACAGCAAGCCGTTTGCTGTATCAGAGAAAAGGCGGGAGCTGATGATTTTTCCTTTGAAGATCTGGTATGGCTCCATTACTCAGGCAGTCCACTGGTTCCATCGGTCTGTTATTAATACTTCTGGGCTGGGTCTGCATTGTTTTCAGTCCATCTTGGCCTGACTTCCAAGTTTTTTGTGTCCCACTCCTGGCTTTCCAGCCAGTTTCTATATGTCTCTTGTAGTGATAGAACTTACGTTTTTAAGATGTTCCCCTTATTACTCTAATGTGTTGAGGACTGTTAATTTTAAGACCTCCCCTAAGGTCTCGTGTTCTAGTAGTCAGCTGTTTGAGCTACTCTCTCATCCCTCATTTGGGAATCCTGAACATTCCCTCTCTGCCTGCTCAGCTGCCCAATCCTGCACAGGCCTTCCACAAGACCAGGCTAGGTAGGGTTGCCAGGTCGCCTTACCCTCCTGGTGGGAGAGTGAGAACCCAGCACTTACTTTTCTGCTGCTCCGTGCATACCCCTCATGCACATGTGCATGGGCTCAAACCGACGTGATGATGTCACTTCCAGGAAATGGTGTCATCACACAAGGATGGGAGCGCATGCACTTTTCGCAGCAGGCCAATTTGGCCCCCAAATGGGCCCAATTCAGCCCATTTGTGATCCAAATCGGCCTGTTTGGAGTCCAATTTGGCCCATTTGGGGTCCAACTTGGCCTGCTGTGAAGTGTATACAAGCTCTTGGGGTGGCATGATGATGTCAGTGATGTTGTCACATGGGCCTGGGAGCACACTGGGAGGCCTGCTCCCCGGTTCTCTCCCTACTGGCCAGGTAAGTGGTGGCGGGAGGTGAAAGGTGGGAGCATGGGATCCCCCACTGGGGGAATAGGATCCCTATGGCTAGGGTTGCTATATCACCTCATTGACATTGATTGAGGGAATGCCTTCCCCACAAGACAGCAAATCCTTCTATATAAAAGGCTAACCATGTTCCGGATAACTCACTTCCTACCCTGGTGCACCTCCAGAAGGCGCTGCCATGGAGGGACGCCCAGAAGAGGCAGCCTATTCCTCCGACAACTTGCCACGGCAGGAAGCCCAGACCGGGATCAGGCACAGAACAGGCAGCAATGCCCGCCCCCACCTTCACCCAGATCAGCAGCAGAGCAGGTGGCAATGCCCGCTCCCCAACTTTACCCAACTGGGATCAGGTGTGGAGCAGGTGGCAATGGCCACCCTCCACCATCACCCAGCTGAGATCAGGAGCAGAGCTGGTGGCAATGCCTGCTCCCTGCCATCACCTGGCTGGGATCAGGCACCGAGCAGGAGGCAATGCCCGCTCCCCCTTCACCCACAGGGATCAGGAGTGGAGCAGAGGGCAAGGCCCAACCCCCACCTTCACCCAGCAGGATGAGGTGCAGAGCAGGAGGCAATGCCTTCCCCCACTTCATCCACCCAGGATCAGGAGTGGAGCAGGAGGCAATGTCCACCTCCCCTTCACTCTGCTGGAATTATGTGTAGAGCAAGTTGCAATTCCTGCCCCTCCTTCAACTGGCCAGGAGCAGGCATGGAGCAGCTGGCAATGCCCATCCCCTTCCCCCAGCTGGGCTCAGGAGCGGAGCAGGAGGCAATTCCCACCCACCTCACCCAGCTGGGATCAGGAGCAGAGCAGGTGGCAATGCCCACCACCCAGCCGGTTTGAGGTGCGGAGCAGAATGCAATGCCCGCCCACCCCTTCACCCACCCAGGATCAGGAGAGGAGCAAGAGGCAATGCCTGCTACCCCTTCACCCTTCTGGAATCAGACATGGAGCAGGTTGCAATGCCTACCCCCCTTCACCCAGCCAGGATCGGGCACAGAGGGGGTGGCAATGCTTGCCCCCCTTCACCTGGCTGAGATCAGAAGCGGAGCAGGAGGCAATGCCCACCCCCACTTCGCCCAGCTGGGATCAGATGCGGAGCAGGCGGCAATGCTCACCCTCCCTTCACACACCCAGAATCAGGAGTGGGGCAGGTGCCAATGCCTGTCCCCCCCTTCACCCTTCCAGAATCACGCATGGAGCAGGTTTCAATGCCTGCCCCCTCCCCCTGCCAGGATCAAAAGTGAAGCAGGTGGCAATGCCCGCCCCTCTCTTCACCCAGCTGGGATCAGGAGTGGAGCACGTGTCAATGTCTGCTCCCCACCTTCTTCTGGCCAGGATCAGTGATGGTGAATGCCTGCCCTCCCTCCCCTTTCTAGATCCCGGTGTATTTTTTCCCACAACGGACTTTGTTACTAGTTTTTTAACATTCTTTTCCACCCTTCGCATTTCTCATTTGCATTGCCTGTCCTGAAGTAGCATCTGAAGCAATGTGCAGTTTGTAAACAGGCAACAGTAGTCTCATTTAATAGAATCGGTTGCAGTCACTGTTGAACAAATACAACCCCAATATGTTCAGTTACACAACATTGACTATCTGAGTAGGCTGTCAGAAGGGAATGGAAGAGAAGCAGAGGAAATCTACATTTTGTTTTTATCTGGCTCTTCCTCCAAGAAACCCGGTAGGGCCCATGTGGTACCCCATCTCTATTTTTATCACAACAGCCCTGAACAAGAGATTGGCCAGCTCGACTTGCATGGTGGTGTAGAGAGCTGAACCAGGCCTCCCTAGCCCAACATTTACCATTACAGTATGATGGTATTTTATGGCTGTTTTCACACATCGTTAACATTGCGCAAAATTGCACAACACTCACGGAATGCTAGCATCTTTATGGTGTGATTTCTGATGTCATCGTGCCACAAAAACGAAATCATGACGAAGTGACGTCAGAAATCATGCCACGAAGACGCCACCATTTCGTGAGTGTTGTGCAATGTTGCGTGACATTAAAGATGTGTGAAAATGACCTAAGTTCGGATCACAGATAAGAGGCAGCCAGGCCTGAAGTCTGGCCCCGTGCCTTGAAAGCAAATAAGGAATTTGCAATTTTCATTAAAGAGATGCTACAAGTCCTGTTAACAGGTACAGCCCAATTCTATGCATATTTAATCAAATGATGTCCCAGGGGAATTCCTCCAAGATTTGTACACAGCACAGCAAGACAACAAAGCCCCCTCAGCATGTGCGGGCATTAATATTTACAGCATTGGGCACTAAGGTATACGTTCCCCTCTCAGAGATTTAACTTCTAGAAATCCAGGGAAGGGGGCTGAAAACCAAACACCAGGAAGGAGCCGACCGGTGTGCACAGAAACAATATTTTGCAAGAGAATTGTTGATGTTCTTTCAAAAGGCAAAGCAGAGCCATTGCTTTACCAGGGAGAGGTATCAGAAAATTGGGGCCGTTCCTGCTCTATGGGGACTCTTGGATATGTCATCTCTCTCTTAAGGAACCATTTGGCAGGTATACCACCACTTGTATTATCTAAGAGAATATCATAGTCAAGTCTGCTTTCCCCCCACAACTATGTGAGAAACCATCATTTGAAAACCTATATCTAGTGCTTTTGCTGTGAGTAATCTTACTGAAAAATCTTGCAAGGTGGAGTAAACGAAGTTTTGTATAGCTGGGGCCTTTTAGCTCCCCCCCCCCGGGGGCCAATTATGGGTTGCTGCCTGTGATGGGGGGCGGGGGGAGGGTGCCTTTTATTGCTTTTAGCATTTGGCTGGTTGCAAAGAGCTGCATCCTGAGTCCGATCCAAGAGAATGAGGAAAACTGAAATGTCAGCATTTGTCATGGGCCGTCATATTGCCTCCTCATCAGACAAAGAGATTGAGGTCTCAGGTGAAGAGGGGGCTGACAGGACCACAGATGGAGGCAGGACCACAGGTGGAGGCAGTCCATACCACCTGGCCTTCTGACTTAAACTTGGACCTGGAACCCCCACCCCAGAACAGGCCCTGAAGTGTGTCCCCAACTGACCCTTCAAGCTACACAAAGCCAAGAACCAGTCCAGCCCCACTGGAGTACTTGCTGCTGTGACCAGGCACAGCATCTTTAAGAGCTGGTCGTCTACTGTGGGGAGGGTGGGTCTTGCATAGCCACCCCCATGCAGTAGTACTTAAGACCTCTGTTCACTTGCAGCTGGGGCTGCTAAGTTGGGGCCCGGAGGTCTCCCAGAATTATAAGTCATGTCCAGGCTAGGACTGGGTTATGCTTTCCAATCAATCACTTTTATAAAGCTCGCCACCTATTGCATGAAGTGGCTCTAGATCCACCACGGACCTGGCTACAAAACACGGCAGGCAGAGTATGGAGCAGCCTGGCTATGCACCCCACTTTCCTGCTGCACCCCCTGAAAAGCTGTTCTCGTGGCATGGGCTGGCGCTGGGGAGGACTGCAATGGGAACAGGGAATCAGTATAAGTCAGGTGTCCCTGACTTATGTGCACAAAAGCACCTTCTGCTCAAGCTGTTGGGACTAAGTCGTTGTCTTCTGCTTGACAAAGGCTCTGTTCAGATACAGTGTGAAACCTATGGCAAGTTTCAAAATCAAGATGCAAATCACTAATAATCATTCAAATTAGGAGTCCCCAGTGGGTGTCATGGTACCCACCAAGTGTTTTTAGAAAGTGGGTGAGGTTGGGTGGGCCTTTTGTCCATTAGGGCTTCTGATTGGCTGGGCAGATGTTTAAAAAGTTGCATCAGTGGCAGCTGCCACCACAACACCAGGATCTTCACTGTGTGACTGAAAGTAAGCTATGTGAATATAAGAAAATATTTTTGAACAATGTGTGCATTAAACAATGTATTCTGTCAAAATGTGGAAAAGTTTCTATTAGAGTTATGCACAAGCTCACTCCTTGAAATCTTGTGGTTGGCTCTACCTCCTTTAGCAGCCATTTTGTGGTTGTACCCACCAGTAGACATGGGCATGAATTGAAATACGAAGCAAATTTCAGCACGAAATGGCCCGTTTTGTGTGTCACGAAACAGCGTTTTGTGGGGCCGGTATCACGAAATTCACAACTTTTAGGCCTGTTTTGTTCACTTCATGAACGATTTGTAATTTCAGATAGGCTGGCACCGATCCATTGATTCCCTAGGCAACAATGGAAACTCCAATCATAGCCCACTTACTCTTGATTGGCAGCTCTTCTAGCCATCTGGAGAGCTTCCATTCTGCCCTATACAGCCAGGAGCAGGGGGTTAATCCCCCAGGCAACCAGGGAGGCGGGCCTTCTGTAGCCATGGACACACCAATCTCACTCCTCCAAACCCTGTTAGGCAGGTCTGTCTGCCAACCACAGACCTCCTGTTCTGTTCTATGTCAGCGTTTTTTATAAAAGGCATGGAGGGACAGAAGGGAGCTGGTCTGGAGCATCAACCACCTCCTGGGCCCGCGAGGAGGGGGCAGCCAACAACAAAACCCACATGCTGGAAGTCATGGGCGCCCCTTAGGGCACATCTCAGGATGAATGGCAAGGTTTTGGAGAAATATCCAGCTCCTCCAGTCCACATCCCAAACTCTTTGGACTGTCCCTGCCTGAGTCCACCCCTCACTCCATCTTCCTGGCCCAGCTCCACACCACGGCCAGTAATCCTTCGTCCTCCTCCTGACCCAGCAAGTCCTGTTCCCCGTCTCAGTCAAGCACTCTGGCAGCACTTGCCTCCCGGTCAACATATTGCAATCTTGGCCAAACTGGGAGGGAGGGTGGAGGAGAACCTGCTGAAATCTTCCTGCGAGTTTGGCATCTCTGGGTGAAGCCGGTTCCCGGTTCCTTATTTACAGTTCCTAGTTCCTTATTTGCAAATCCAACCACAAATGTTGAGGATAAATTAAAAGCCCTGTTCCCAAAACAAAGCTTAGAGCAGCGCATGTCATGTACTTCCACATTCCCACCCCCTGGGGGGATCTGTGCTGCTTCTTGCTCCAAAGCCCAGTTCTTGCGCTAACTGCTCCAGAGCAGGGTGCTGGCAAGACAAATGCACAGGCAAAAGGAGGGAAAGCTGCACCCCAGAACAAAAGCTGCATCCTGGAAGTGACGTCACGGCACCCATAACACCAGTGTTCTTTAAAAAAATGTCTCCTGCTGCCACTCAGAGCTGAAGTGGGCAACACGGGTTGCCAGCTGAGGCCGTCCCACCATAGGGGGAATATCTGGCACCCCTACCTAACCTTATAGACCAGTGGTCAGTATAAGGCACTTCATGTGTTAATGCGCATTCAACTTGAGCCAGCCACACACATAAGAGCATTTATTTCAGGATCATGTGTCGTTGTCATTCTCTTCCTTTCAGAAGGCTGCAAACAAATCCTAAAGAGAGGAGCAGCTTGAATGCTCCTGGCATGTTCCTACCTTGACCGTCGATCAACATTCTCAGTGTCCCAAGGAGCTTGAATTGAACAGGTGGCACCTCTGACCTCAAAAGCATCTGGATCCGCTTGCCGACCCCTTCATCCAGCATCTGGACCTTGTTAGCCACTGGAAAAGAGCATGAGAAGGCAGGTGTTACAATCGGTGCATTTAATACTCGAATGGCAAGTTGTGACACTGTACAGCCAGTTTGGTGTAGTGGTTAAGAGTGCGGGACTCTAATCTGGAGAACCGAGTTTGATTCCCCACTCCTCCACTTGAAGCCACCTGGGGGACCTTGGGCTAGTCACAGCTCTCTCAGAGCTCTCTCAGCCCCACCCACCTCACAGGGTGTTTTGTTGTGGGGATAATAATGGCATACTTTGTAAACTGCTCTGAGTGGATGTTAAGTCATCCGGAAGGGCAGTATATAAATCGAATGTTGTTGTTGTTGTTGTTGTTGTTGTTGTTATTACTGATGACCCCCTCCAAAAAAGCCCAACCAAAGCAAGGCACAATCGGTATACAGAACAGCTGTGACAGCAAGCAAAATTGTTTGATGTATTGTCGAAGGCTTTCACGGCCGGAGAACGATGGTTGTTGTGGGTTTTCCGGGCTGTATTGCCATGGTCTTGGCATTGTAGTTCCTGACGTTTCGCCAGCAGCTGTGGCTGGCATCTTCAGAGGTGTAGCACCAAAAGACAGAGATCTCTCAGTGTCCAAAATTGTTTGGTTTGTCATTCTAAAGCCATGGGAAACTATTTCGCTGTGCGTCTTCATGTTTTAGTGTTTGTTTCAAGGACTTGGTGTGTTCAGAAGTATCTGAATTCTAACATTGACATCAATTACTTAGAGTCTCTCTACACGATTCTATTTACAAGGATGCTCAAGTGTAGGGATATGTGATGTTAGCCAGGAAGTGTAGTTTCACCTCTCTACACTAGGGTAGTTTTAAAAGACAGAGCCGGCAGAGATCGCTCCTCAGAGGTGAAGATGAAATTAACAAACCCTCTCTCTTTCTCTCCCCCCTTTTCTCTCTCCCCCACCCTTTCCCTTCCTCCTGCAACACCCGCCAAAGGTGGAGCTTCGTCACAGCGCATTGCAAGGCATCAGAAGCCTCAATTTGCAACTTTGCATCTTGGCCGGACCTTTGGAGCAGCTCAAAAGAAAGGGGGGTGGCAAGTGAGAGAGAAAGCGAGTGAGAGAGAAAGAGCAGGGCTTTTTTTCAGCAGGAACGCGGGGGAACGGAGTTCCGGAACCTCTTGAAAATGGTCACATGGCCGGTGGCCCCGCCCCCTGATCTCCAGACAGAGGGGAGTTGAGATTGCCCTCCGCGCCGTTTGGCAGCGCAGAGGGCAATCTCAACTCCCCTCTGTCTGAAGATCAGGGGGCGGGGCCACCGGCCATGTGACCGTTTTCTCCGAGGGCAACCCACTGCGTTCCACCACCTCCTTTCCCGGAAAAAAAGCCCTGAGAAAGAGTAAGAGCCTTTCTCAGTGCCACAGCACCTGCCTAGATCCACTGTGCTGGGGAGGCAGCGAAGAGGCCTATGCATCTAGCCAAGGGCTTGCCACAGCCTCACGGCCAGCAAAGCTCTCTCTCTCTCTCTCTCTCTCTCTCTCTCTCTCTCTCTCTCTCTGTCTTCTGGACACAGCCGGCAGAGATTGTTCCTCAGAGGGTTTGTTAATTCTGTCTCCACCTCGGAAGAGCGATCTTTTAAAACTATGCTTCCCAGCTAACATTGCATCTCCCTAAACTTGAGCATCCTTGTGGAAGAAGTCTCGTGTAGAGAGACTCTTGGGGTGCTTAGGAATACAGGTGGAAAACTTGACTTTAATTCATGCTCTCTTCATCACTGAAAATCACTTCAGACTGTTTTCGTTAGCCTGCCTTAATAGGGTACGTGGCAGACCCGGTGTTTGAACATCCCGGCATACTGCTACTATTACTAATATATATTATTTATATAGCCTATTTTCAAACGAGTGCCAGCACCGTGTAGTGGTTCTGGTCTCTGACTACGATCTGGGAGGCCTGGAAGCCTTCTGGGCGCCCTCGTGCCAGCCGTTCTCTCTCAGCCGAACCTATCTTACAAGGCTGTTGTTAGGATAAAATGAGGAGTGGAGAACCGTGTTGTAAGCTGCTCTATATCCCCATTTAGGAAGAAAAGTGGATACAAATATCTAAACATTTTCGTAGAGACGAGTGGACAAAGCACTTCAAATATCTTATCTTGGTAATCCTTTAATTTGGTGAACCTTATAACACCCAAGCCTTACGTGGCTTGGGACTGGGATATCTGATGGACCGTCTTCTCCCATATGTTCCTGCCTGGGAGTTAAAGATCACAGGGCCGGGCCCTTTCGACGGTCCCATCCGCTAAAGAAGCTCACTCGGTGTGTACATGATAGAGGGGGGGTTTGGGGGTGGCATTCCTATGAGGGGCATTCCTGGGGAGGTGTGCCCGGCCCCCTCATTGCCAATCTTCAGGAGGCAGCTTACAACATTTTCTTAGAACAGTATTTAATTAACTTTGCTTTTACGTGTATTGGCAGTCATAAACTATGTCTCTAAACTTTGTTTTATTCGTTTTATTATTTATATTGTAAGATGACTTGAGTTCCTGAAAAGTAGAAAGGCAGCTAATAAATGTTTTAATTAAATACATTTTAAGGTAGGCCAGTATTGTTATTGAGGCAGAGAGAATATCAGCTTGCCTAAAGCCTCACCTAAGGGGTTCACAGAGTCGGAAGGGGCCACACAGACCATCTAGTCCTACCCCCTGCCCAGTGCAGGATCAGCCTAAAGCATCCCTGACCAATATTCATCCAGCCTCTTCTTGAAAACTGCCAGTGAGGGGGAGCTCACCACCTCCCTAGGCAGCTGATTCCACTTTTGAACTACTCTGACCGTGAAAAAGTTCTTCCTAATATCCAGCCGGTACCTTTGTGCATGTAGTTTTAGCCCACTGCTTCGGGTCCTACCCTCTACTGCCAACTGTGACAGCTCCTTGCCCTCCTCCAAATGACAGCCTTTCAAATATTTAAAGAGGGCAATCATGTCCCCCCTCAAACTCCCCTCTGCATGAGCTGGACCTGGCACACCGGCCAGTCTGCAGACCCTCTGCGCAAATACACTGTTATTCCTGATCAATAGGCACGCCATGATCAGGGGAAACATCTTGGCCTTGGGTCTTTCTCGGCATGTCTCAACATGTTCTCTCATCCCTCACAGAAGCTACATAATATAATCACACAAGCTCACACTGTCTGCTATGCTTCACAGATAAGACGAAAAGCTGACCACAGCGTGTTTTGCTCAGTCGCCTGAAACTGTCTCAGATTGTAATGTAACTTTTACTTGCTGACTTATTTGGTCTTGCTCTCTTCCGGGACTTCCTGGAAAGTTTCTAATAAAGCCCTCGCCTCCAGAAGGGGGGTCAGACTTTGCATCCTGACTACGTCTCCTGTCGTTCCTTCGCTACACCCCTTCTCCAAACTAAACATTTTACCTCCTACGTGGGTTCACATAGGAGGTAAAATTCAAATGAGGGGGGATTCCTAGGTTTTGCTGTCACTGCACACCCAGTTCTTGATCAACAGTGTTGCCACATATGCTCCAGAAGATCATCTGAATGGAGCAGTATGATGGATGCCCTTTCTACCACATGCTTTTGCAACTGCTGTATAGATTTGTGTGTGTTATGTGCCGTCCAGTTGTCTCTAACATATGGCGACCCTATGAAGGAAAGACCTCCAAAATGTTCTATTGTTAACAGACTTGCTCAGATCCTGCCATCTGGAGGACGTGGCTTCTTTTATTGAGTCAAGCCATCTCGTTTTAGGTCTTCCTCTTTCCCTACTGCCCTCCACTTTTCCTAGCACTATTGTCTTTTCCAGGGAGTCTTGTCTTCTCATGATGTGACCAAAGTACAATAACTTTAGTTTTGTCAGTTTAGCTTCTAGGGAGAATTCAGGCTTGATTTGATCTAGTACCCACTTATTTGTCTTTTTGGTTGTCCATGGTATCCACAAAACTCTCCTCAAGCACCACATTTCAAATGAATCAATTTTCTTCCTGTCAGCTTTCTTCACAGTCCAACTTCCACATTCATACATATTAATGGGGAATACCATAGCGTGGATTATTTTGATCTTGGATCCCAGAGAGACATATTTATCTTTAGGGATCTTTTCTACTTCCCTCACAGCTGCTCCTCCAAGTCTCAATCTTCTTCTGATTTGTTTGCAGCCCCCACCCCCCTCCTTTTGGGGTGATGATTGAACCAAGGAATAGAAAATCTTGAACCATTTCAATTTCCTTGTTGTCAACTTTAAAATTGTGTAATTCCTCAGTAGTCATGACTTTTGTCTTCTTAATGTTACAGCTGTATACCTGTAAGTATAGATGACTGGGGAAGGCAATGGCAAACCACCTCGTAACAGACGTCACAATGCGACGTCCCCCCATGGGTCAGTAATGATGACTCGGTGCTTGCACAGGGGACTACTTTTACTTTTACCTTTAATGTTAAGCTGTAATCCTGCCTTGGCACTTTCTCCTTTAACCTTCATCAGTAGTTGTTTCAAGTCGTCACAATTTTTGCCAGTAACATGGTATCCTTTGTATATCTCAAACTGTTAATGTATGGATAGAAGTCTATAAATCCCCAGACGATCGTGCTGCTTTGCCCTCATGCACTGCTGAATCCAGGCTAAGCAATTAACTCCTCCATTTGCATGCCAGCTCCTTTGGGAACTAATTAGTCCTCTCCTTTCTCTTTCCGCTATCCAAAATGACACTCAATGCTGGGAAGTGATCCCATATCATCTAGGAAGATAAATACTATGCTGGTAACATTGGTGAGAAAAAACAAAGGTGAGGTAGAAGTTGTGCTAAAGTATGGTCAGAAGGACAAGCATCCCTTCTCCCCACCAGGGTCTGCTGTGTAAATAATAGATCATGTTTGGTTTCAGGTACGGGCAGTTAGTCCAGGGGATGATCTTCCTTTCAGATGGAGATGGACAAGTCGCTTCCATGCCACCGGGCCAGTCTTGCCATCAAATGTTCTTAAGTAGAATCCTTTGAACCTGTTAGCTGCCTGTCATTGGCTCCACTTACCTTTCTCTGTCAAAGCAAACACAATATAGCCCCTTATTGGGCAGAGGGGCAACAGCCAATCCTATCTTCCAGTTTCATTGCTGAACAAGTCAGGAATACTTGTTCGAATGTTAATCGAATGTTATTATTACTTGGCTGCCCTTCCAGCTGTCTGAGGGCCAAGCTACAAGTGACGAATGACACTTGAACGACAAGTGTATTTCTCCCTGTTCACTTGCGCTCCACTCAATCCACTTGCCGTTCAAGTGTCATTCGTCACTTGTAGCTTGGCCCACAGTTTTAAGTGTCTATTAAGGTTTGCTACAACCTGACGAAGGTTTTGGACTCAACGTCCATGCTCCATCGTGCATGCTGGAACAAGCAGACCCTCTTATGACTCTGGATTAATCTGCTGGTGAAGGGAAGGGGCTGTGGCTAGGTGGAGGATAGGATTGCCAACTCCAGCTTGTAAAATTCCTGGAGATTCGGGGGCAGAGCCTGGGGAAGATGGAGTTTCAGGGGGGGAGGGGTATACTGTCATGGATTCTACCCTCTGAAGATGTCATTTTCTCTAGGGGAACCGATCTCTGGAGTCTGGAGATCAGTTGTAATTCTGGGGGCCGGCAATCCTAGTGGTAGAACATGTGCTTGATAAGCAGAAGGTTTGAAATCCAGTCCCTGGCGCCTCCAGTTCAAAGGATCAGACAGTACGCAATGTGAAAAATTTCTGCTTAAGAATCTGTAAAGCTAGGGATGCCAGTCTACCACCTGGCAACCCTGGGCGAGATTGGGGGAGGGGACAGGTGCAGTGGCATTGCACCAGCACGTGATTTCACTTTCTGAGAAAAAACAAGAAGTGACATCAGGGGGTGATGATCTAGGAAGCACGGAAACTCTATGGTTAAACCATAGTCTGGCAAATCTTATAAAGTCCCCTCTGACATCATGAGAGAGGTGATGTCACATGGTGTTAGTCTCACCCCATTTGCTCTGATTTTCCCCCAGCTGGCCTTTGAAGCATTAACAGGCAATGTGGAGAGGGGAGGATTTGGGGGGGGGGGTCTCCCACCATAGGAAGACATTTGGAACCCTTATGTAGAGCTTCTGCCAGTCAAAAGCGACAGTATATTGATCTTGATAGACCAAAGGTCTGTGTCACATCCCATCACCTGTCGGGACTGCCTGCTGGCCCTCCGCCATCCTGCCTCGCTACCCCCCCCCCCCCCTGGAACTCCACTGGGCCTCAGAAATAGGGGTGGAGGGAGCCTGGTTACTTACCAGCCCCCCTCAACCTTTCCAGGGAATGCTGCTTTTTCAATTGCCAGTCAACACTTCCCCAGCGTATCCTCCCGGCCCAGCTCTAGAGCCCTCTTTTAATTCTCTCCCCTCATTACTAACTCCACCCTAGGGTTGCCAGGTTCCCCTGGCAGGAGGGCGGAGACCTGGCTCTTACCTCCTGGCCCTTTAGCTGTGTGGTGACGTCACTTCTGGTGACATCACCACGCAGATGCGGGGGCGCACCCACTTCACAGCAAGCCAATTTGGGCCTCAAAGTGGTGAAGCGCAGGAGTGCTTCTGGGGTGGTGCAATGACGCTAGTGACATGGTTGCGCTGCCCCAGGAGTGCACCTGGGAGGCCCATTCCTGTGCTTTCCTCCCCCACCAGCCAGGTAAGTGAAGGCAGGGGGTGGAGGGTGAAAGCAGGGAAAGGCTGTGTGCTCTCTCCCCAAAGGGGCGGTGAAATTGACAGAGCCTTCAAGGAGGCAAAGATGAAATTAACAACCCCTCTGAGGAATGATCTCTGCCGGCTCTGTTTAGGGAGGTGAAATTGCAGAGCCTTCAGCTCTGTCTTTTTAAACTATGCTTCCCAGCTAACATTGCATCTCCCTACACTTGAGCATCCCCATATAAGATGTCCCATGTAGAGAGACTCTCCATGGGGAGACAATGATAGTTAAGACATTATTTCCTGTAGAATCACTGAAGTGTGCATGTGTGTGCGTGTGTGTGTGATATAAAATATAAATATAAAAATAGTCCTGCTAATTCTTAAAATTAAGAGCTACCCCTATGGAGCCGTTGCTGGTAACTGTGCCAGCTGAAAGTTCCACTTTTGTTCTGAATCATCCTTAGATGAAGATGAACTTATGCACAGTCTGACGATGCACACACAAAGCATCCAGGAAGTTTAGATGTGAACTCCGTGGGAGGGAGAAATCAACAGCCGTCCTTTTTGCTTCAAGGTCAACAAGCCACTTTTATGCCTGTTGAGGTATTACTCTTGTATCTTGAACATGCTTCATCATAAGAAAATGATAAGAGGGGGAAATAGAATGATCTCAGGTAATAATTAAAAGCAAATGTCCCTGCGGGGAAAATAGTCTACTGACAGCCAATTTCCTGACGCTGCCTTTGCTTTTTTTCTTGCCTAGGGCAGGTGCAGTGGGCAGGCACCCTTCACTGGCATCTTGATCATGCTGGGAAGCTGGCGGTTAATTAACTTGTTTGTAATTTCTTTGTGCTCAGTAGCAGAAAGTTCACACCGCAGGCCCTTGAGTGTGGTGGGAATTTCAAAGAGAGCCCCCTGGGCAAGACTCGGAGGATTTAATCAATCAATAATGGCCCTTGTGTCTATGCAACGAAACGTTTAAAAAAAAAAAGATTGATTGCTTTCATTTCATATGCAGCTTGACTTTCATTTTTGGTTTGCTTTATCGCCTTTTTAAAAAGAAAGCCCATAAATCGTCAGGATATGTAGATTTTCAACCTATTATAACCTATTTCAACCTATGATATAGCTCTGAAATGGTCTGGGAAGAAAAAGGATTTTGCAGTGTGGATTTTCTTACAGAATTCTCTGCTAAGTAATTGCTTCTGCTCCTTTGTCTTCATAATGTTTTCATCATTTCTTCTGAACCCTCCTACTGTGAGTGAAGAATACAGGCTTTTCCCTTACAGCCTGCCAGCTGCCAGTACAGAAAAGTTCAGACCACAAACTTCTTTCTGATCCAGTGATGCGTAATACAGAAAGAAAAAAATCATGTGGTATGACATGCAGCTTGAAGTTGGATTTCGATGTATTACAGAAGCAAGGCACAAAAGGCTTACTTGGATCCAGCGAAGACACCTGTAACTCTGCTGTTATGGCTGGTCAGAACCAAAAGCGGGAATCCACAATCCGGGGAAAGAATTAGTACTCCAATTAACAATATAAATTTCTATTAACTGTAAAAGTGTAAAGTGTACAAGTGCTCAATAATAGTCAGATTAACTACAATAAATAGTATCTTACATAATAAATGTAGGTAATATCCTCATACAAAAATACATCTATATATAATATTCCATACAAATATAGGCAACGGCCAGACCATCAATGGAAAGAAGTCCAATCACACCTAATATTATACTTCCTATTCTCTTGCAGGTGTGTGGATACTCCAAGGTGCTCCAGGAAAGGTATGTATAAGTCCAACAGGCAAGTAAGGGCCGGGTTGTAAACCACCATCCAAGAAGAAAATTCAATGTATCCTTTTCTCTCTCAATAGGTGGAACCAGGAGTGTCAGGACTCGATCCTTCTGAGAACCCGACAAGCGGCCAGCTGTTATGTTTCATATGAAATCATTTCATCAGGGGTCCTCTATCCACCACAGATTGGTAGGCACACATAACATGTTCCTGTATGTCTGTCCTGGTGCACCAAAAACCAAGCCGGCGTGGTGCGTCAGGAAGCTGCTGACATTCTCCCCTTTCCCACCATCCTTTGATCAGTTGGAACTGCCCACTGACTGGATCTGATATTGGAAGTGAGGAGGATTGGGGGGAAATGTGCTTCAAACCAGGGCTTTTTTTCTGGGAAAGTGGTGGTGGAACTCAGTGGGTTGCCAGCACAGGGGGCAACTCTTGGCAGGAGGTAGTGCCCCCGGTACCACATGAGCGTGCGCAAAGTGCTTGTACACTCCCAGGACTGCACAATGACGTCACTTTGGGTCAGCTGGAACAAAGGGGGGGGGGTTAAAATTTAAATTGCCCTCTGTGAAAATGGTCACATGGCTGGTGGCCCCGCCCCCTGATCTCCAGACAGAGGGGAGTTCAGATTGCCCTCCACGGAGTTCCGGAACCTCTTGAAAATGTTCACATGGCTGGTGGCCCCGCCCCCTGATCTCCAGACAGAGGGGAGTTGAGATTGCCCTCTGCGCCGCTGAGCGGCGTGGAGGGCAATCTCAACTCCCCTCTGTCTGGAGATCAGGGGGCAGGGCCACCAGCCATGTGAACATTTTCAAGAGGTTCCAGAATTCCATTCCCCTGCGTTCCCCCTGAAAAAAAGCCCCGCTTCAAACCGTGATGCCTCAAGAGACAAGGCAGGGGAGGGCTCAGGCCTGGTGCCCTTACACAGGGCTTTTTTATGGTGGTTCTAGCACTGCTCTTATCAATAGGAGTGCCATTCCACGCAAAAATGGTCAGGCATATGAACAAATGCAGCCACCTAATCCTATTGGCTCTGGCCCTTATTAATGGTTTCCTGTGATGTCCAGAGAGGCTTCTAGTGCCTGCCTCACTTAAGTGGTGACAATCCAAGCTGGTGTTTCTGGGCTGTGAACACTTGTATTTCCACCATTTCTTCTCCCTCTCCTCATTTGCCCACTTCATTTGCCCCCACTTCCTACAGCAACAGATATGGGTTAACTTTATTTTCTGTGCGGCTTTTGCTGTACCTGGTATGGCAAGGTTTCGGAGAGCACTGAGCGCAGCATGTTGAACCGAGACGTCTCCGCTTTCCACGTGTTGCTCTAAAAGATCCAGCAGTTGATGTACCACTCCCAGCTGCACCATCCGAACACAGTTGCTGTCTTAGGAAATTGAGAGGGAAAGAAAATATTCCAAAGATTAGAATTGCTGTGCGCCGTGACGTCATCACTGGGGCTGGCAAGGAGGCTCATGCCGTGACATCTTTGCTAGCACCGGCCAGGAGGCTAGCAAGAGTGCCATGGAGGCCACCCAGGTGTCCCAGCTGCTCCTGCAGGTGCGCGCAGCCTCCGAGGCCAGCAGATACTCCGTGGGGGATGGACTGGTCAGATGCTCCTGCAGGTGTGTACAACCTCAGGAAGCCATCTGGGTGCCCAGGCTGGCACCGCACAGCCGCAGAAGTTGGCAGGAGCACTGCAGAGGCTGCTCAGGCTGGCCGGCCACTGTGCTCAAGGCCTTTGCCTGGGCGATAGGGGGAGGGGGAGGTGTCCAATATTCAGGGAGTGTTTCCCCCAGACAGTCCTTCCAAATACTGGACTGTCCAGGTGAATACTGGACACCTGGCAATCCTACCTGTTTCCAAATTTCCAAAAACGTTCGCAGGCTCAACAATGGGCCACTTTGGGGTCAGGAATGAATTTTCCTCCAGGCCAGAGTGGCCTAGGGATCCTGGAGGATCCCTTTTTGCCTTCTTCTGGGCATAGCACAGGGGTCCCTGGGGGAATGTGGGAGAGGTAGCTATGAATTTCCTGCATTGTACAAGTGGTTGGACTTGAAGACCTGGGGTCCTTCCAGCTTTATTTTTCTATGTTTCTAAAATCAGGGACTTCTAACGCAAGTTAACAAAAACTGACACTTGTTAGAAGGGCCTTCAAATGCATATTGGTAAAAAAAAATGTCCCCAAACAGACTTGTGGCTTCTTGCTTGTGAAAGCAAAATTCTGCAAGATGTCACAATTCCTTATAATGGATACTGTAAAGGGAGGTGCCACTTTTGGAGGCATGGATGTTGTGAATTTGTATATGTCAAATCAGGTTGGAGAGAGTCATTAATCGAAAGATAAATCAGCTTATGTGGAAGCTGTTGAAAGGTACTATAGGGAAGAGTAGTATAGATGGCAAGTCCATTTCTGACATAGCCTCAGCTTGTGGGTTTTGCATACTCTAGTGAGGTGTGAGAATACGCCTCTGTCTTGGCTTGTGTGCACTCTTCTACCACGGCTGGAACCTTCTGTGCAAACTGGGACCTGGGCACGAACAAACTGCATGGTTCACTGATTATTCTGGGTGTGTGATGGGCAAACTAAATCTAAAACTCTACATGGTTTCCATTGCGTACTGGAATACAGGCTTTGGCTATAGAAACAAAATTTCTAGAAATCTTGAAGCTCCGGGGGAGAAAACACATTTTAGGTTCTTTAAGCAGCAAAATAGGTTTAGATTTTATAGAAAAAGAAAGCATCCATTTCAATTTTTTCCAAAATTTCCATCCCCCCGCCCCACGGAAAAGCATTGTATTCATGTATATAACTTTGTTAGCATAGAACATTGTATTAATTGGCATATTTGTAGAATTTAGAAATACACAAAATGTTGAAATGAGAGAGCGGCTAACTGCTGCACCCTATGATAAATTAACACTTTACATCCATTTCGAAAGGCAAAAAAATAGTTTTTTTCCCCCAGTCCTTCTCCAAAGTCCTCAGTTTTTTCCACTGTAATCACTGAAAACCAAGTCCACAGACTTTTCTATGCTATACAGTTGAATGAGAAAACCCTTGTCTTAAAAAACATCTCACTTATTCTAAAAAGGGGATGGGGACATAAGCATTTCCTCCACCATGCTTCCTCAAAGTTCTTAATTTTCCATTGGAATTAGTGGAAAATTAGTGGAAAAATTTTCCTTGGGGAAAAAACGGGAGGAAACCCCCCAATCCCTCCCCCCCCCCCCGCCCCAGCATTTATATCTCTAGTTTTTGCTTGTAATTTTAATAGCTGCCATGGAATTGTTTCTGTTTTTATTTTTGGAAAGAAATGGAAGTTCTTTAACCATCATGAATCAAAATAATTTCTTATATATAAAAGGTAGTCATTATTAGATGGTGCATGAAGTCTCTCCCTGTTATTCTGAGTACTCTCTCAACACTTTTCCGGGAGGCAATTAAACCATCTCATGGATAACTTCCCCAAAGCTAACAGGTAATGATGGATCACTCCAAAAATGCCTCGTTTGCCACTTTGTGGCTGAACCTGAAACTCTTGGGCAGCCATAAAAAGGTTATTCTTTAAGGAGCCAGGTGACTTTCTTTTGTATTTAATTTTTCCTTTTCTGTACCTAATTTTTAAAAGAAAAAATTACCCTCCCAAATCAACCATCTAGGAGTTCTTATAGGGTGGAGTGGAGAGTGCCCTCAAGTCATAGCTGGTGGGGTTTTCATGGCAAGAGACTAACAGGTGGTTTACCATTGCCTGCCTTCGCAACCCTGGTCTTTGTTGGAGGTCTCTCATCCAATTACTAACCAAGGCTGACTATGCTTAGCTTCTGAGATCTGACAAGATCAGGCTCACCTGGGCTATCTAGGAGCCAAGCTACAAGTGACGAATTACACTTGTCTGGCAAGTGAACAGACTCGCATGTATTCCTCCCTGTTCACTTGCCATTCACTTGCTCTCTGCTTACCAGGCAAGTGTAATTCGTCACTTGTAGCTTGGCTCTAGGTCTTATAGGGAGCCCCCCTCTAAAAGCATTCTTAAACTACAGAATTGTCTAGAACCCCAGATGCTGAAGCTGCTCCCAGGAATTCAGCAAAAAGAATTGGTATGGGGGCTGGAGAGACAGCCATGATGTCTGTTTAAAGAATGAACAGTGGAAGTCCTAGAGAGTTACACCCTCCTTAGCCACTGACTTCAGTGGAGGGTGTAATTCTGCTTAGGACTGCACTGTTAGTTTGCAATAACTCAGTCTTAAACACATCTGCATGGACTTGCTTTCAAGAAAGTGCTTTGAGAACCGCAGCTGTGGCCATTGTAATAGGAAATGGATGGGGATCCTTACCGTTCCTGGCAAAGTTAGCAATTGCTAGAGCCCCTGTCAGTTGTAACTGGGTGTGCTTGGATGCCAGCCACGTGCCCACACTCTGGTAGATCACGCCATGCCCTTCTGCAAACAGCTGCTGCATGGATTCATCTGCAGCACAACAAACAAAGACAGACTGATAGTGCTGGTACAGCCAACTTAGGGCAAGCCCATCTCTGGTTTTCAAGGCAAGAAATGTTTACAGGTGGCTTGCCATTGCTTGCCTTTGACTAGCAACCCTGGACTTACGTGGTGGTTTCCTGTCCAAGTACTAACCAGAGCTAACCCTGCTTAGCTTTCGAGAACTGATGAGATTACCTATCCAGGTCAGGGGAAATACTCCATGCTAAACTGTACAAGAACTGTATGAATTTGACGTTCCAGTTCTTAAATATGTTAGCTGCTGACAACATTAGAGGAGGGTGCAGGCAGACCCTCCTCCAGATTATTCTTTGCCCCAGGTAACCTCATTAGGTTCATACCTCTGATTCTTGTTTAGGACTGTGTGAATGTCTCAATTCTGTAAGAGCACAGAAAGTGCAGAATGTAGGGCTGCCAGGTCTCCTGCTATGGTGGGAGACCTCCCATTGGTTGCCCTCTTTGTCCACTGTTGTTCTGACTGGTGGTGAATTTTTTAAAAAAAACAGTTACATCAGAGGCATTGCTACCACGTTTCCTGGAAAAAACTGGTATCGATCTAGGAATTGCCAGAAACCTTATGGTTTTACTATAGAGTTTCTAGTGATTCCTAGAGCTACCCTACATCTCTTCTGGGTTTCCTCCAGAAGTGATGTGGTGACACTTCTGATGTTGTGCCTCCCCATGTCCCTACCCGCCCACTTGTTGCCACCCTGGGAACCCTAGCAAAATGTGATATTGGGTCCAGGTTTAACCTGCCTGGTTCATGTTTCCTTCATCTTGGGGAACCAGTACTTTTGTTTTCTTGTCCAAGATGGCACCATGCTTATGACAAATCTGTTATTTAACTCATTCACTATGACCACAAGCTGTACTTGGAAGTTTTTTCAAAGTTTGGTGTGAAAAATTGTGACTAATAGAGTGAGGCAAACAAGTCAAGTGAAGCCTTTCTGCAATGTTAATGGTGCAATCTGGGCAAGAAAATAATTGTATGCAGTGGCCTTAACACAGATAAATATAGAAAAAGAATTTGTATTCTAGTTCTACCATGCTGTCACTTTTGTAACTGGCACAACAGAGGGAATCATAGACAATGTCCGAGTCAATCTAAATGTTGCTTTCGGTGCATGGAAAAAACGTTTTCATGCTGCCACCATAATGCCACCATGTGTGACATTGTTTTCCTTCATCAGATGGATGTTCATATTGTTGTGTCGGCTGCAGCCAAGAAGAACACGACTTCCTGGCTGCAGGATCTTCTTGCTGGCTGCACATCATGCAACACACCATGGCTGTGGAGAGGACATCAGCTGGGTGACATTTCTCTTTCCTCCTTACGGTAAAGGTAACATGTAGCCCAGCACTGAATCAACGAAAAAGTAACAAAATCATCATCATCATCATAGCAAAAAGAACAAACAAAACCCAAGACCCTCTCATAAGTAATGTGATAGGAAATTAAAGTTCTCCCCTGTCTTAAATTTCAAATCAACAATTGAATTAGTAGCAGAATGCCTGTTTTATATTAGTAAGCGTCCTGTGTATCTTAATTGCTGCAATTTGTATAGCCATTAAAAGATTAACTGCAATTCTCCAGTATTTATATTTGGAAGAAATGTTAAGATCCTTATTTTTATCCAGTTAGGTGAAATAGTAAGAAATGCAAGTGAAATTCTTCTGATAAAGTATACTAGTTGGCTCAGCAATATTTAACCCACTGATGCAACGTTACCTAGACTTGCTAAGATCAAGCTGTATTCAGAACTTTCTTATGTGCTATTTCATTCAGAAAGGAAATAGGATTTCTGTCCATTTTACACTTAAAAGCATTGCTCCAAATGGGCCACGTCTGTAAGCTGTAGGATACTCCAGAATATCTTTTACAGGCTGTTTCCTTATGAGGCAAGAGCACTTCAGCTTCCAGGCTTACTTGTAAGATATTTTTTTTAATGTGTAGTTTGAAACGGTGGAGAGAAAGCACTGCCCTCAGGCTCTTTCAGTCCAATACCCCTATATTCAGATTTCTTACTTGGACATGTTTTGGCATGCTCTTGGGCCAGTCATTTACTCTTCCTTAGCCTAACCTACCTCACAGGGGTGTTATAAGGCAAAAGGAAGGAGGGGAGAACCATGTAGGCTGTCCTGAACTGGCAGGATTAAAAAAAAAAATTACATATATTGCCAAATCATATCCTGAAGATGGTATACCAAGTTTTTCTTCTATAATAAGCAAGTTGTGGAGATCCAACTGGGGGCGGATTGAACTGAGACGTTGCTTCAGTCTTCTTCCTGGAACCTATGGCCCAAAGGGGCTTAGTAACATTAAATGCCTGAGATGAATCTTCATTGTGTAGACAAACATGGGCACTACCAGGGCTTTTTTTCTGGGAAAAGAGGTGGAGGAACTCAGTGGGGTTGCCCTTGGAGAAAATGGTTACATGGCTGGTGGCCCCACCCCCTGATCTCCAGACAGAGGGGAGTTCCCCTCTGTCTGGAGATCAGGGGGCGGGGCCACCAGCCATGTGACCATTTTCAAGAGGTTCCAGAACTCTGTTCCACTGCGTTCCGGCTGAAAAAAAGCCCTGGGCACTACAATTGTGGTACAAATATGTGGTCATTAAACAATGGCACCGGAGCATCTGAGTTCCCTACTGCCTCTCTTTAGTCTTACCCCCAAGCAGCAAGGACACGACGAGATCAGATGCCGCCTTCAAGCTGCACATATCTTCTGGTCTGAAGCTCTCCTGCAGCCTCAGCAAGATCTCTACCAGAGCCTCCTGGACACCAGCTTCTGCCAGTTGCAATTTCAAGGCATCTGTGGAGGTCAAAAAAATAGAAGTTGGAAGCTTCTTGGGTTTGTATCCAAACGAAGCACATAAATAGCTGTTTCTCACGGTTCGCAGACTATGGCCGTTTCCACACGGCTTACCTTCTTCCGGAAAACAGCATCTTCACGCCTGAAATCACGGGAGAAGACGCTGTTATCGCGCGAAATTGTGCGAGAAGATGCTGTCTTCCATGATAACAGCGTCTTCTCACGCGATAACAGCGTCTTCTCGCATGATTTCAGGCGTGAAGACGCTGTTTTCTGGAAGAAGGTAAGCTGTGTAGAAATGGCCTATGCCTTTCCAGGGACAAGCGAAAGAAGATCTCCTGGGAGGGACTGATCCTGTGAGAAATTCCTATGTCAATACTCTTGGTACCAGATGAGGGCAGGCTGTGGGGATCTAAGGGGAAAGAGCTGGCAACCTCCAGGTATGTTGGGGGCTTGGCTGCTATCAGCAACATACTGATTTAAGATTAAGGAAGGGGCCATTGTTTTTCACTTTCAGCTAGGAATCTGACAGATCCTGTGGACACCGAAACAAGCTCGGAAAGAAAGTTAATCCTTTCCTTCAGGTAGCTAGTTTATTGCTCAGCCTTCTGAAAGGGGGCTGAATGTTCAAGAAAAAGTAGTGACATGAATTCTAGAAACAAGAAAAAAACCCACAGTATATTCAAAGGCAGAAAGGAAAACTATAGGTGGAAATGTGGAGTATATTCAGTCTGAATAAAGCAGTCAAGTAAGCCCAAAGACAAAGAGAAATAAAAACATGAACACCTCAGTTTCCAGCATTATCTAAAATACTTTGAACATCAGGGTGAGGCTTTCCCTCTCTGCTACTGTGGACAAGAATAGAGCAAATATCAGATGGCTGGGTGGCTCTTTTTATATATCATTCTAGAGTCCAATTATCCTATTGTCTTATTTCTAGAGGGAAACTGAGGTACTCACCTATTTATCTACAGCTCATGGGGTCCTGATAGACCATCTGCTTAACTGCTGAGTATTCCCTCCAGCCATCAGCCCCCTAGGATTCGGTGAAGTTCACAAACAGTTACAGCTCAGATGCAGAGGAAAGGGATTTTCTGGAGGGGTGATGAGACCCCCACAGAAGGGGGACACTGGCATAGGGACTCTCCACATAATCTGACCTTTCCGTGATCTTTTTGAGGTTTAGGCAGGGTGAAGTAGCCCTCCTCAAGTTTCTGAGTTTTGGAGTAACCGCAGGGCAGCAAAATGTGATTTGTTTGGTTAATATTGTCTTTGTGCTTTCATGGGGTGCACCGCATGGATCTTCTCCCCTTGGGCACCAAAACATCTTGGGCCATCTCCGTGGACACCTCTCAGGGGTGAAGGACTTCTTCTCTCAGGTGCTTTAATGCTTGTTCCAGCTGCAGAGTCCTGTGTATATTCTCTTGTTAAGTAGAAAAGGGCATCGTCCAAACTGCTCTATTTTCCTTTCTTCTTTAGACAGTCACGCCATCCCACTGGACAGTTACCACTCCGCTATTACATGGAAAAACATGGCTTCCATTACACCACTGACAGTCGTATGGAAGCTGTATCCTTACGGTATGATCTCACATGGCTGCTGAACATGTGATAATACATGAATCATGTCGGCAGGGCCAATGGCATACAACCAATTGGTGCCATTCCTCCCGCCAGGTAGGAATGATGCAATTCATCTCATCCTCCTGGCATTTTTCATATGAACATATAAGACACCATCTTATTTTCAGATTGTTAATCAATCTAGCCTGCCCTTGTCTACTCTGACAGGAAGCCTAGCCTACCTTATAGGGTTGTTCTGAAGCAAATGGAGGAGGGGAGAACCATGTATATTCTCCAAAGCTCCTTTGAGGAATGGCTGAATACAAATATGAACAAGATTGATATAACACGTAGTTCTATCACCAGGGTAAACATTTCACATAGCAAAGTTATGAAGAATTTCAGAGGAACTGGTCTAGGACTGATGGAAGTCCGACACTGCCTCAGTCTTCCTCATGGAATCTCTGACCCAAAGCTGGCCTAGTCACATTAAGTGACTGAGGTGACTTTGCATGTCTATTCTGACAGCAACAGAACTCTTCAGCCTCAGGCAGAGATCCCGAATCCCTTTTAGAACTGCAAATGCCAGGACCTGGGCCCTTCTGTATGTGAAAAGCCTGCTATTTTGAATGTGAGAAAAAATGGAATGTATAGCCAATGACAGGGTGAAAGAACAATCTCCTAGTTGCTCAGACCAGCAAGCAGACAGGACCCCAAAACATCTTGGAATATCACATAGCCTGCCTTGGCTTCTTAGTTAAGAGCAGCAGGACTCTAATTTGGAGAACTGGATTTGATTCCCCACTCCTCCACTTGAAGCCAACTGGGTGACCTTGGGCCAGTCACAGCTTCTAGGAGCTCTCTCAGCCCCACCCTTCTCACAGGGTGATTGTTGTGGGGATAATAAGTGTGACATTAAGTTGTCGTGAAGGGCAGTATATTATATACCCAAACGTCCTGCCTTCAGCCTGAATTGGGAGGTGGTAATTTGCCAGTCCTAGCCCTAAAAGAGATTTCCAGGCACACTGCAGCCGTGTGCTTGCTCCATGTTCAGGTAGCTGCAATACTCCACTGCACTGGATGTGAGAAGAGGCTTCATGGTGATAACTGCACATTTTCAGAATAAAATTTGTCCAGGACACAGCAATCCTATGTGGAGTCTAAATCCAGAGAATTCTTAACACAACAACAATCATACTGCTAATTAAAATCAGGAGATATTGTTACCTTTAAACAGGAAATTTAAAAATCAGAGCAGAAGGTAGGAAAATAATTACAACTATGAACAGCTATGATATTTCCCTTAAGTTGTATCATTAATCATAATGGTGATTTTAATTAATTGAAGTTGCCATGCTGTATTAATTAACCACCAACACCTACTAGGATTTTACTAAATCTAAGTCTTTGGGGACTTAAGATATCACGGCTGCAACTAATGTGCTAGTGAGGCAAAATCATACGCCTGTCCCTTGTCTGTGCCTGGTGCCTTTTGCCTCCCTGTGTGATCTGTAGGGTGGTGGAAGGGCTGGGAAGGGGCCCTGGCTGAGCTGCAGAGCATCTGCTTGGCATGCAGGAGGCCCCAGGTTCTATCCCCAGCATCTCCTCCTAAAAGGACCAGGTGGGAGGTGATAGGAAAGACCCTGGAGAGCCTCTGCCACGCTGAGCAGACAACACTGACCTTGATGGACAGATGGTCTGATTCAATATAATGGGAAAAAGGGAGGGTGCATCAAGGTGAAATGAAGAAGAAAAGGCAAAGGGCGCAAAGGGAAGAGTCTTTAATAATTATGCAATCCCTACGTGTTTCACAACAGCTTGGGGAATCATCCTTCTCAGGGCTTTTTTCCTGGGAAAAGTGGTGGTGGAATTCAATGGGTTGCCCTTGGAGAAAATGGTCACATGGCTGCTGGCCCCACCCCCTGATCTCCAGACAGAGGGGAGTTTAGATTGCCCTCGGTGCGTAGGGCAATCTCAACTCCCCTCTGTCTGGAGATCAGGGGGCGGGGCCACCAGCCATGTGACCATTTTCAAGAGGTTCCGGAACTCTGTTCCACCACGTTCCAGCTGAAAAAAAACCCCTGGTCCTTCTGATTCAATATAAGGCAGCTTCACTTTGCTGTCACTGCTGTTTTTACTTATTACCTTTTGGGGGGTAGGTAGTCACATTCCTCATCCTAAATATGCAAATTGTGTTTTAAAGCATCTGGCTGACAGAAGTAGTTGCCTCAGAGAAATCCTAGTTGGCTCTGGCTCCCCGCATCACCTTTTCATGCCGTACTGTGTGAAGCAGCTTTTAAAAAGCACATTCCCATGAGTCTAAAATTTGGAGTGGTGATTTTGTTCTCTTTTGGGGGGGGATGGTGGTAGTGGTTTGCATTCATGCACAGTATACTTATCACTTGGACTCCAGTCTCCAAGTTTCCAGAATGAAAATCCCTGTGGTTAGTTTGCTGGCTGTTGATCTAGGTTTAACCTGGTTGGCTGATGCTATGAACAGTGACGTCACAAAGGAAACAAGAATTGTTCTCCTTCCTCAAGTGATGGAGCTCTACAGAGGTCTGCTTGAAGGACATATGTAAGGAACAGATTTTTAAATACTTCTCTTTCTTCTTCAACTAGCCATTGGCTACCTTGTCAAAGTGTTTTCTGTATGCATACTTACACCAGGTTTTCTGGATGTTCGATCCATGAGGATTGGATCTGCTTTTAGGCCTCTGGAATTCCACCCTTGAAGGTGTCGAAACAAATTGGTGTCTGTTTTTTCTGCACTAGAAAAAAATGCCCTGTTTCTGCAGCAAGCTTTCTGGGGAAAACCTCAGTTTTATCAGTTGGTCAGCTGAGGACAGGTTAGTTTTGTCAGTTGATCAGCTGAGGAAACTTACAAAGTTGTTTTTTTTTTAAGGCACCAACATTGCAATGTTGCTGTTTAAAAAGAAAATAAAAACGCCAAAAAAGAATGGATTAAAAAGTACAGGGAAACTTTAACATATCAAGTGGGATTCGGGGCTGTTTGCAGAATTTTTGTGTTAGCCCTATTGCAATATCCCCCCCCCCATTCAGTTTTTTTCCTGTCAGTTGCAAGGTTGTTTTTTTTAGGCACCAACTTTGCAATGTTGCTGTTTAAAAAAAAATCTGTGCAACCAATCAAGGTGCAGGGGGGATAAAGGGGAGGGCAAAAAGCAGGGCCAGGCCTCACACTGCAGAAAGCATTCTGCACTTCACAAAAGCCTTGTTTAAGTTCACTGGAAAAAAATAATAAATCGGCTTATGTGACACGTGCAGGGAGAAGAGCAGCAGAAAAGCTGAGGATTCTAGGGCAGAGGCAGTTTTTCTCCATGCAGAACACAACAAAGTCTGGGAAGCAGTTTGGAGACTGAATTAGGGTATTTTGACCATGCATGCAGAACTCTGGAGAGAAATCGATGCAGTATGGGTCAAGAATTGATGGGAAAGCCCTGTGATGAGAAGAAGACCCAAGTGAACAAGGCTCTTACCATTCTCTGCTAGTGTCTGAAGGACCTCCAGAATGATCTCGACCTTCTCGTGATGGTTCACCCGTCGCAGTTGATGGACCAGCTGTTCGGCAGCCCTGGTCTTGCTAAGGGCGTCTTTAGCCACATCTGCATACAAATAGCACTTGTATGAATTACTACATGTGTATGAAGAAAATCCCCCGCGCATCTGAGCTGAGAAATGGTAGCCTTGATTATCTCCTGAAAGGGTTCTGTATTCTGCTGTGACCTCCAGCCTGATATGAAATTCCTACACCAGGAGAAGGAGAAACGTAACCCTACCATCAGAGCTGGAGGAAGAGTACAAATACAATTTAGAATAAATTATATGATCAATCTATCATGCTTCTTATTAGGAATATTTGCCCCAAAAAAGCCAAGACAGCATCCATCAGTTTTATTTAGTCTTGGCATCCATTTTTTTTTTTGTTCAAGTAGATGGTTCAAACTGAGTATCATAAGGAGCTTAGAAACAGCAAATGGTTCTGGGCTTAGACTAAAGTGGTATGCCTGGAGGGAACCAGAGCAAAAGTACGGTAATGTGGCTTAACAATTGTAGATCTCCTCAACGGAACTTGTCAGGAAATGGCTCTGGCCAAATACGAGGCAGGACTTAGGAGTCTGCATAGGAAAAAGATTTGGTCAATTCGGTTTAGTAATACCAAACTGGAGAAAGCATTTAGTATTCCCTGAATACTGAATTGATTCCATAGTTTGGTTTGGTATTACAGAGCAAATTAGGGGAAATTTGGCCATTGTTTCCTATGGGAAACTTAATTTGGGTTTATTCAGTGGCCTGAGGAGTCATTTTTTTACCGAATTTCACCAAATGTTCAGGTGATTGGACCTTTTCCATTCCCATGAGTGCTGCCCTGACTTTGCTGTGAGTACGATCCAGGGCTTTTTTCTGGGGAAAGAGGTAGGGGAACTCTCACCTGGGGCAACTCCCAGGAGGAGGGGCTGCCCCTGTCAGTACATGTGCGTGCATGTACACAGTGTATGTGCGCTCCTGGGACTGCGTGATGATGTCATCACGCAGGCCGTAGCTGCCCCTGGAGAGCTCCTAGATCAGGCTAAATTTGGCCCAGATTGGGCCTGAATCGGCCCTGAATGGGCCACTGTGGCACGGGGATGCACTCCCTCACCTGGCAGCAGCCAGATCCGGGCTGTATTGGGCCAAAATGGGCCTGAAATGGCCCAGATCGGGCCCAAATCAGCATGGAACAGGCTGCTGCCACGTGGGAGCGCACTCCCCCCCAGGCAGTGACCCAATCATGGCCATTTGGGGCCTGATCATGGACATTTCAGGCCCAATCCTGGCTGTTTCAGACCCGAATTGGGCCCCAAATGGCCAAAGGGTGCCCAAAATGGCCAAGATCGGGCCTCTGCCAGGCCCGATCTTGGCTGTTTCAGGCCAGATCCTGGCCATTTGGGGGCTGAAGTGGGCTCAAAAAAGCCAAAAGGGGCCCAAAATGACCAGGATCACACCCGATCCTGGCCTACGGGCCCAAAATGGGACCAAGATGGCCCAAATGGGCCCTAAACAGCCCAGATTGGGCCTGAAACAGCCTGGAACAGGATGCTGCCAGGTGGGGGAACCCTCCCACTCCTGGCAGCAGCCCGGTCCTAGCCGTTTCAGGCCCGATCTGGGCCCAAACGGGTCCAAAATGGCTGGGGCATTTTAAAAATACCCATGTGATGTGGGTATTTTTAGAGGTGCCAGAACACCATTTTGGGGCTACTGGAATGATGTTGTGGTAAACTGGGGGAAGGGAGGGAATACTTCCCAATACCATACAAATTGGGGCAAACAACCCTTGTGCAAGTGGCTAGAGAGAAACAGACCAACAAGCTGCGAGTTGAGAGGGCAAAATCTCTTTCTCTCTATGAATCTGATATTGAGGTAGGTGATACAGTAGCAGAACTGCTACACCATAGGGGTTAACTAGTTGGGTTGTGAATCAGCACTCTACTGGTTCGAAACCCACTACTGCCATGAGCTCAGTATGTGGCCTTGGGTAATCCCCTCCTCTCAGGCCCAGCTCCCCGGCTGTATTGTGGGGATAATAATAACACTAAGAGCCAAGCTACAAGTGACGCCTGACACAGATTGGACACTTGTCAGCTTCCCTCAAGTTTTGATGGGAAATGTAGGCATCCTGGTCTTGCAGCTGTAATGGAGAGCCAAGCTGTAAAACCAGGACGCCTACATTTCCCATCAAAACTTGAGGGAAGCAGACAAGTGTCCAACCTGTGTCAGGCGTCACTTGTAGCTTGGCTCTGACTTGTTCACTGCTCTGGGTGGGGCACTAATCTGTCTAGAAGAGTGGTATATGTGCAGTTGTTGTAATATGATGCCCTTTGGGAGTGCCTCTTGCCTCCTGGGTGCTCTACCTGTATATTTGAAAATACAAAAAATACTTTTTAAAATGTCACAAGTGTTCAGTGGTCTCTCCTTCAAAACGGACCAAGCCAGGTAAGGGCTACCTCTGGCACCTCACTGCTTGGGGAGATGGGGGCATGTGCAACAGAACCCTAGCCTTTGGATTCATGCACAGGCCGTTCTTCCATCTGGTGTACTGGTACTTTCTGTGTACTGGTGATGGGGGTGAGCTAATCCAGGGTATGTCAATGCATTGACAATGGTATTGACAATATTTTTCCTAAACCACAAAAGATGCTGTTATTTTTAACGAGATGTTCTTAGGGAATATACTTAAAGATAAGTCTCTTTCAGATCAAACATAAGCACAATACAACTGCAAGGAAAAGCAGACTGCTATGTAAGGCAGTTTTGTATTCACCTAGATCTGCCAGGTTGGACAAGGCGAGCATGTTGACGCGGACAAGGGGTTCGTTATCTGGATAGTCTGACAATATTCTGACCACTGATGTTATCACTCCTGCCCCCACCAGCTGTTCTTGAAGATCATCTGCAAAAGGTAAATGCAGAAATGAGGATCTAGGAATGACCTGTCAGACATCCAAGTGAGCATGAACCAAACTAAAAGTGCAATTCTGGGCATAACTACTCAGCCCACCGGGCTTCGTCTGGAGTAACTCTCCATCGGACTGCACTGTAATGATGCTAAAAGTAAGTAGTGGGGTATGGAGTGAAGAATGATTGCCCTATATAGGGAAGGATGTTAAACTGCAGACTTGCCTTCTCCAGTATGTGCATTGTGTTATGATGGCCAAACAAGCATGCCCTGAAGCTCTCTCCAAGACAAGTTTGACTATGAGCTTCATTTACATGTTGCAGTTCCCCCCCTGATATCCAAGGCTTATTGTCTGATTATGTGAAACAGTGCATATTTTATTTGTTTATTTACCTTAGATTTTTATTCCACCCTCCCTGCAAGCGGGTTCATGGTGGAATACAACAAATTAAAATGCATTAAACATAATGTATATGGTATAAAACAGTAAAAACATTTTAAAAACATTCAATAATACAACATACTAACAATATAGTAACCAGATAGCAGCAGTCGATATGTGCTACTCAGGGCTTTTTTTCAGCCGGAACGCGGTGGAACGGAGTTCTGGAACCTCTTGAAAATGGTCACATGGCCGGTGACCCCACCCCCTAATCTCCAGACAGAGGGCGAGCTAAACTCCCCTCTGTCTGGAGACCAGGGGGCGGGGCCACCAGCCATGTGACCATTTTCTCAGAGGGCAACCCACTGAGTTCCACCACCTCTTTTCCCACAAAAAAAGCCCTGGCGCTACTTAAAAAGCAAGATGGTGGACAGCCCTGATAGGGAGGATTCAGATCTTTAACTCATCCTCAGCCATATGCCTGCCGGAACATCTTTGTCTTGCAGGCCTGACGAAACGATAACAAGTCCTGCCAGGCCCTGGCCTCAACAGACAGAGAGTTCCACCAGGCTGGAGCCAGGACTGAAAAAGCCCTGCTTCTGGTTGAGGCCAGGCGGGCCTCCCTAGGGCCAGGGACCACCAATCGCTGTTTCTCTCCCAATTGGAGCGTCATATGGGGAGAGGCGGTCCTGCAGATACGCTGGTCCCAGTCCGCATATGGCTCAGCGTATGGCTCCATCCTGCT
The DNA here is from genome assembly GCF_028583425.1 of Eublepharis macularius. NCBI lineage: Eukaryota > Metazoa > Chordata > Lepidosauria > Squamata > Eublepharidae > Eublepharis > Eublepharis macularius. The sequence continues at coordinate 137,065,072 of NC_072795.1, forward strand.
CCATGTATCATTCAACAGCAGAGAAACAGGAAATATCAGTATGCATTAAACGATCTCATATTCTTTGGGTGATGTCATCTGCAATCTTCTTTCATTTGGCAAGGGACACAGGTGGCATTCTTGTGGGGATTTAGGAAACGTCACACACAACAGAGGCTAAGGTTTTAGCCTAGAGAATGCTTCTTTCTCTTTAACAACAGTGAAGAAAGTTTCAATCTTGGCTTCTTTAGATCCCGTATCCTTCCCTTCCAGAGGAAGCAAAACTCTGGTTTTGTTGCACAGTAGAAGAGACTGAAAGAAGGGTAGCAGGACAAGGGGTAGAGCCCAGACAGGAGAAGCCCATCCAGTAGAAGTGCTTGAAAGGCAGGGAAGTTGTCTGGCATTTATGAATCTTCGTGATTGATTAAACACACAGCCATGCAAATCATGGTTGTCAAGGGACTGTGCCTCACACTTTTAACCAAAACAAGGCAAGAAAAGTAAAATGGCCACAAGAAAATAGAAGGTTCTACGGATCCGAACAGTGAATCCGAAGAACGGCTCCTTCAGTGAAAAAGCTTCGTTGACACTTCCAAACTCTAATTTCAAAGCATCAGCTGCACCTGCTTGTCCCACTGGCTCATGCGTTCAACACTTAATGGATTTTTAAATAAGGGAATGTAATATAAAGATAAGAAGATAAGCACAGGGAAATTACCAATCAAAAAGCTAATATTATAGTTTGTGTAAGTATAAGTAACCAAGGAGGGGGAAGGAGAGCCATTATACAATAATATTTAGTTATGACCAATTCTGAATGTATTTTTATATTAGTTCATCTAATTGTATAAGTCTTAAACTAATTCCAAATGTATTGTTTACATAATTTTGTATAAGTCTCAACTCAATTTCAAATGTATTGTTTGTATAATCTTTTACTATGCACCTTCTATTTTCATATATTTTCTTTTAAATAAAATTTCTATCCAAAAAACTCCTCACTTAACGATGGCTACTTACTGTTATCGTAGCAAATACGGCCAATGGCCCGGCCGACATGAAGCAGCATCTCTTGATCGGTGCTGTCCAAAAGGGGTACCAAGACGGGAACCAAACCAGCATCAATACAGGGGACCTTCATTTCCTCTTCCCAGATAAAAAAGAGAGGTAACATCCATCTGTCATTCTGATTTTTAGAATTTTAATTAAAATTAGCATTTTAGAAATCCAGGAATGTAGCTCTTAGGGCTCCTTTGAAAGTCAAGCCACTCAAACTAGGGCAAGTGTTCAAAATTTTGAGCGCGTTCAGATCGCAATCCTAGCTTACAATCATCATAAACTTTCCCTGTTTTTTTTCTTTTGCCATGGGCTGACGGAGCACTTCTTATGCATTCTTGGTCACGTGAATGGTTAAAACCAGGGCTTTTTTTCTGGAAAAAGAAGTGGTGGAACTCAGTGCGTTGCCCTTGGAGAAAATGGTCACATGACTGGTGGCCCTGCCCCCTGATCTCCAGACAGAGGAGAGTTTAGGTGGCCCTCCATGTCTGGAGCTCAGGGGGCGGGGCCACCAGCCATGTGACCATTTTCAAGAGGTGCCGGAACTCCGTTCCACCGCGTTCCCGCTGAAAAAAAGCCCTGGTTAAAGCGCTCTGAGGAAGTGTCTGATCACAGCCCAACACCTCGCCTGAAGCTCTCAGCATGCTACCGTACATGTGCAGAGCAAAAAAAATAAAATTGAAAGGGAGGTGGGCGACTATGAGGCAAGTGCCCAATCTCCCCTCCCAAACTGCAAGGTAAGCGCTTTTTGGGGGTGCCTGTGGAGGCTGCATTTTCAGAGTGACTCAGCAAAACACACAAAAAGTAGGCAAAGGGTGGGAATGACCGGCTGTATATGGAAACGGCCAATGTTGTATTTATTTATACCCTGACTCACTACACTGCAACAGGGAATGTGACTGTACCCCCCTCCCCATCTTCCCAATGGTCCTCACAAACCTGCATTATCTTGAGTCAAGCTATTGGTCTTTCTATTTCAGTATTGTCTATTTTAACTGGTAAAATAAAACACGGAATTATTTCCAGAGTAATTTCAATTTCCCGGTTTGCCCCTGCTCCTACTTTCTTTTTTATTCTTTATGGAGGCAGCAGCAGCAGGAGAAAAAGGGAAGGGAGCTGCAGCTAGCTGGATTTCAGCATCTGGGGGGCTAGAATCTCTTTCTGCATTTACAGCAGGTTTAGGAAGATAGCAGTATATAGAGGCTGAGTTCACCTGCCACCTCTCCCTGCAAGATAAAACCATCTTTTCACATCTCCCCATTTTTCTTCCCTCTTTAAGCATCTTTATATTGCTATGAGGGGTTTTTTTTTGGTCTTGGGTAAGTAGAAATATTTTTAAAGCATTTTTTCTGTTTACTACTTTCTGAGAGACTGAGGCCTCATTTTATTCAATGGGGCTTATTCCTTGGTAACTTGTGCCTCGCCTATATTTAATGGACGGTGCCCTCGAGGGTCCTGGCCAGGCACTCTGCTGGAGAGGCTTCCTGGTTCTGCTTTGTTCTGGTTTGTTGGTTTTATGGGGGGAGGAGGGGGTGGCAACATATCTTATTGCAATTATTTTTCCATTCTCAGCAACAGAAAGCCGAGTTATATGTTTATTTATGACATTTGTTTTAGATGAGAGGGGTTGCTCCATAGAGGAAGGCAGCGCCAAACCCCTTCTGCTCATCTCTTGCCTTGAACACTCCATGGTTGGGGGCACTATGAGTTCATAGAATCATACGGTTGGAAGGGACCTCCAAGGTCATCTAGTCCAACCCCCTGCACAATGCAGGAAATTCACAACTAACCCCCCCCCCCACACACACACACACACACTCCATGCCCAGAAAATGGCAAAACACCTCCAGGATCCCTAGCCAAACCAGCCTGTGGAAAATTGCTACCTGACCCCAAGGTGGCGATCAGCATTACCCTGGGCATGTAAGAAGGCCACGAGAACTAAGCCCTGATATAACCCATTCTGGCCTCCCCCTCATGATCTGCCCAAGTTTAAGTTGGCTGCTACTTGACAGCACAAAGCACATGCTTCTTCATATGGGGAGGAGCAGATGGAATTTTTGTCTGGGTGCCCATAGCGGCTCTCACAGGCCCTGCAGTTTATAAGGTCCTCAGTCCAGTGAGTTACAGGAAGTGGGCTTTTGTCTTTCCAGTGCTGTAGTATTTTAGTGACTATAAGGGCACAGAGGGTCCATTTCCATTGACCATCGGTGAAGTTTCATGAGACAGGCAAATAGTTTAAAAGGACATAGATATCCTCAAAAAAAGAATATTCTAATACAAAATTAATATGGGTAATAACTTCCTCCCCAAAGGGCCAAATAACTGGAAATGTCCAAAGCATATGCATAAGAGACACATCTAGTAAGCTGGACAACTGGACACTGTACTTAATCTTTTATTTAAAAGGCACTGTGGTGTCCAATATATCCTAAACAGGGCTTTTTTTCAGCTGGAACGCGGTGGAATGGAGTTCCTGCACCTCTTGAAAATGTTCACATGGCTGGTGGCCCCGCCCCCTGATCTCTCCCTTTGTCCACTCTTTGCCAGTGGTCAACAGCCCCCTCTCTGTTAAGCCACAAATCCAGCCACGAGGTTTGCTCACAACAGAATTCAGTACTGCCTCTCATGTTAATTTAGCCTACATGAGGACATGAACTTGGCGCTTGGGTGTGATCTAGAAGCTCAGCCTTTGCAGAGCTTGATCTTGCTTATTCTGATGGCAAAGTAACATTGTTCAGAACAGGTCTAAGAAAAAAGAAAGATTTCTGTAGCATTTTGCATGAAACTGATCCACATGCTGCAAATAACTAGATTTTATTTTTAAAGGAAATAGTTTGGTTTCTTTTTAATAGGAGTCTTCCATCTCTGAAGAAGAACGAGCAGGTCTGTATGCTTCACAGCTGCACTGTTAATGAACAGATTAGTATATTACAGGAATCCTGAATAATTGGTTTTCTTTTTAAAAATGTCACGCTACATACCATTTTTAGCTATCTCTGCAAGCACCTGGGCTGCCTTCACTGCACAAAGTGGAGTGCCCTGCAGAAGTCTGGCAAAAGCTGGCAAAATCTCCCCTTCTGCAAGGAGACTGGAAGTTCTGTGTTCTGCAATGAGAAGAAACATGGGTGGGTTAAAGGGCTGGGGGACAGTGTTAGAAATGTGAAACTTGAGGCACTGTTAGGGCTAGGTTGCATTTTCACAATGATCTACAGGAAAAACAGGGACAAGTGGTTTAGCAGGGACAGATACCTGAAAAGTAGATCTTGACCCAGGTAAATAGGGTTTTCTGAATAGTATGCCTTTGTGGTTAGCAGTTGCCATTAGCAACATCCTGTTGCACTGGAGTTTCTGCTATCTCGTCAAATCTAATTGACATCCAATTAGAGAAGCTCCCAGGAGATGTGCACTTGTTTGGTTGTCTCTTTCTTCCTTTCTCCTTTCTTCTCCCTTCCTCATCCCCTTCTCTTTTGCTTTTCAAGAGAGCTAATTTTTTCCTTGCTGCATTTTTCAATCAGCAAGCCTAACAGTAAACTGTTTAAACACTAGATATGGGTATAAAAAGGAGGACAAATAGGAATGTATATAAACACATGTAAAGTATATATAAATGAGCTGCAGGGCAGCCACAGCCCAGGGAAAAACCCATTCCCACAAATGCCACCTTAAAATGGCAGCAGCTTTAAGGAGGGTCTAGAGATCATTCTGTGTAGATTCAATTCGCAGAATCAATCAGTTCCATGTGCAGATTGGCTTTACGTACAAGAGATACGCTTGTACAGGGACCTGATAAAGTGCAGGGACCCTGATCTGGAAAGAGAGCCTACAAATTTGGGCTGTATGCCCAATGGAGGCTGGTCTGCCCCACTGCCTCATTCTCCCGAATAGGGGGAGGGGGCTAAATACTTGGCTATAGGGAGCATGCCAGTCTTTTACTGAGATCGGAACCTCCAATAAAGGGGGGGGGGTCTGCCTATACCGAAGGGAACAAGTCAGAACCGGGACTCCCTCTTTTCTTGGGCTGCCTGACCTAGTTCCTGCCATTGCAATTTAGTAGAGTCAAGCTTTGGAGAATAGGTACCTCCTGTATATTTACAAAGAATTCAAACCTCTGAAAATCACCCGTTATCTGCAGCCAACTACAGCCATTACCTCCTGATGCATAATTACATAGGAATGCAGTGGAACTGTAAAGATGAACATAATTTCTTTTGGCATACGCTTTCTTGAGTCAGAACTCACTTCTTCAGATCCATTGGGTTTGATTTCATATATGGCGAGAGAGGATGTATGTATAAAACAAGAATACGTATCAAATCTATTGCAGGATGAAGTGAAAGAGTGGAACAAATTAGCCTTTTGAAGGTGAGATATGTGAGACGCTAACACCTGAAGTGACTTAGGAATCCAAGATATCCAAGATAGCCACTGCTACAGATCATAAAGCAACTGTTCTCTTTCAAAAGAACTTCACAGATAGGATCCCATCCTAAAGAGCTGAATTAGAGTTCATGAACAAATTCAAGACAATATAACTCCCCCCCACACAGACACACTTGACAGGAAAACCGGATTCCTGTAGGACCTATTCGCATCTCTGTGTAACACCCCCATCCCATTGTAAATAAAACTAGGTCCAATGGGTGTACAACACATCTAATGAAGTGAGCTCAGACTCTCAAAAATGTACGTTGCTATAAATTTTTGCAGTCTTTAAGATGCCACTGGACTAACCAACTTTACTGTAGCATAAGCTTTCGAGAATCACAGTTCTCTGTGATTCTCAAAGAGAACTGACTTATGGTGACCACTGCTGGGGTTTTCAAGGCAAGAAACTAAAAGAGGTGGTTTGCCATGGCCTTCCTCTTCATAGCAACCCTGGTCTTCTTTGGAGATCTCCCATCCAATTACTAACCAATGCCAGACCTGCTTCAGCTTCTGAGATCTGATGAGATCAGGCTCGTCTGGGCTCCTGGGGTGGCGCAACGTCACTGTTATGTATTGCTCGAGTAGGAACGAAGGCTCCGGAGGCCTACAGACTATTGGTCTGTTGTGCCGGTAACGGCCAATCATAACTGTTGCCTTATAGTCCAATCACTGTGCTGCAAGTAGTTACTTTGTATATAGTTCATGCAAATAAAGGATTCTAGCCATTTCCCTTGTATTGGTTGTTGTTAAAAGTGGGTGTAGTTTCTGTAAGTATAAATTAGTTACTGTTGAGCCTGTCTGCTGTCTGTCTGCTTCCAGCTTTCAATAAAGATGTTTACTATAATAAAGAACTGTTAATCTCAATATATAATACTCCAGGAGTGATGTCATCGTGCCACCTCTGAGAGCGTGCCTGTGCTTCTCAGCAGGTCGATTTTGGCCCCAAATGGGCCAAATCAGGCACATTTGGGGCCCAAGTCAGCCTATTGAGAATCTTGTGCACATTCTCATGCCTGTGCAATGATGTAACTTCCTGGAAGTGATGTCTTCTTGTCGGCGTGGCAGTGTGCATGCACTATGCACGCAAAGAGCACCCAGAAATGCTGAACAGGTAAGCGCCAGATCCCCCCTCCCACTGGGAGGGTAGAGGAACCTGGCATCCCTATTTTTAATGGCAGTGACATAGTAATAGACCAACCTCCATGAGGGAGGCTTTCTTACCTACAAGTTGCTTGTGTGCTATGCCTGGCACACTCTAACTTCCAGCACAGGTTCTGTTCCCATGGCAACCACACCAAGGCCTCCCTGCTCTGGAGAGCAGGTGACAGCTGTTTGCTGCCAGCTGGCAGGTGAAATAACCTGCTGCCATCTCAATGATGCATAAGCAGAACAGCAGTTAATAATGAGTAATTGAACTTTTTCAGCAAAGCCTCCCTACTAACTACCTACTAAGGTGCCTGACTGGATTTGGCTGTCTTCCAGGGAGCAAAATAAGGGCAGGGCATCAGTGGATAATTTGCATCTCAAAAGGTATTCATTGTTCTAGCTCTCAGATAGGTTTAATAAAGGGGTTAATTAGAGGCAGAGATGAGCTGGGGATAACTGAATCTTTTTGTATCTTCTCAAGATGGCTGACCAGAGGGCCAGTGTTGCTACTGGTTTTCAAACTTCCAACCTTTGGGAAACTCTCACATCAAAGAGACAGTGTTGCATAGTGGTTAGAAGGTGGGGCTAGATTCTGGGAGACTCAAGTTCAAATCCCAACTGATTCATGAAACTCGCTGGATGACTTTGGGACAGCCATTTTTTCTCAGCCGGATCTCTCTCAGAAGCCTGTTGTGGGAATAAAATGTGGGGAGGGAATACCACCTTGTGGGCACTCCTTGGAGAGTCAGATACAAAAGTAATACATCATTTTGTCTGCTAAGAAACCTTTGTGTGTGTTTTGGGATTCAGACTTGGTTCACCTGGTGTACTGATAGGGTCACCACCCTCAGGTGGTATCTGGAGATCTCCCGGAATTACAACTGATCTCCAGCCAACAGAGATCAGTTCCCTTGGAGAAAATGGCTGCTATGAAGAGTGAACTCTATGGCATTATACCCCACTGAGGCTCCTCCCTTCCCCAAACCCCGCCCTCTCCAAGATCCTCCCCCCAAATCTCCAGGAATTTCCCAACCTGGACCTGGCAAAACCTATGTACTGACCAGGCCCCACAGGCCTCACTATTGCCCTCTGTGAATTAAAAGTGTCCCCCAAATTCACCACTTGTAGCTGTTGTTGCTAAGAAACCAATACTTGTTCTTAATTAGAACCATAGAGCTGATTGGAGCCTGAATATATTTAAGAGAAATAAAATGAAATTAAATGAAAAAGGTCCTTCAGATCACTGGCAGAATCCTCACAGCATCACTTCCAAGTCTCTCTACACAAGTGATTTGAGACCAAATTAGATGTTCCATTAAATACTCAGATAAGAGTGAAAACTGGGACCGTGTGTGGAGTTTTCTGCCTATCAAACCTGGCATAGGCCACACCCTTTCTGAATGTTCACTGTGCCGTGAGTTTTTCTGCCACTCTTCCATGTAAGTGTAGGGATTTCTGGATATGGGTAAAGTTGGGCAACATGAGCAAGGCGGGACAGTAGTGGCTGCTGCTTATGTATTATAACATCTAATTAGGTTTTCATATAGTCTAGATCCAGAGGAGTTAGCCGTGTTAGTCTGTAGTGACAAAATAGTAAAGAGTCCAGTAGCACCTTTAAGCCTAACCAACTTTATTGTAGCATAAGCTTTCGAGAGCCACAGCTCTCTTCATCAGATACATCATCAGCTTTTGAGAACCACAGCTCTCTTCATCAGATGCATCTGATGAAGAGAGCTATGGTTCTTGAAAGCTGACAATGCATCTGATGAAGAGAACTGTGGTTCTCAAAAGCTGACGATGCATCTGATGAAGAGAGCTGTGGTTCTCAAAAGCTTATGCTACAATAAAGTTGGTTAGGCTTAAAGGTGCTACTGGACTCTACTATATAGTCTAGAGTTTGCATAATGCGTTTTGGGAAATCATACTTTTTTATGCCAGCACTTCTAAATGTAACGAAATATACCACCGAAGTAGGATAGAATAATTCCTTTGAAAAATAAGAGTCTTAGATTCAGATACCATGTTGGTCTGTGTTTTGGGATTCAAACTTAGTTCAGCTGGGGCTTGACTAGGCCTCACAGGCTTCACTTTTGATTCTCGAAAGCTTATATCTGAAAATCTTGTAGGTCTCTAAGGCGTTGTTGGACTCATATCCATATTTTATAGAGATGGTTAAGAGATGCTACTGCAAAGCAATTTTTGATGGATTTGAGGAGGCTGATAAGGGCTCCAACTAGGGTTGCCATTCCCCTGCTGAGGGTGGGGGATCATCCTCTCCCAGCCTCCTTCCCCCCCCCCACTCACATGGCTGGTGGGGGGAAAGGCGCTGTCATGTATGCCTGCCTGCAGTACATGCCATGAGTATGTTCTATGTAACCTATTGGTTCTCTGACACGATGCAGAGTTCTGTGTACCACTCAATGCCTGTTATTTAGAAGTTCACTGTGTTATCTCTGCTCTGAAGCTAAACACTTTCATTTCTGCAGCTCATGGCCTTGAGACCAGATGCAGCCAGTCTGAAATGTATCTTCCCTGAGAACAAGGATGATTTCATTCCCAATTTGCTATTGTTGCTCATCGTAGTCTAAACTCTAATACTTTTTATCTCTGGCGTTCGTGCCAGAATTCAAACGGGCTACTAACCTGGGGGTGGGACCTTAACCTATAACTAACCAGGCTTTTCCTCAATACGTCACTTCTGCCAATTCTACTGTCTGAGCACCTTGAACCTGATAGATCTCTGTGTGATTGCTGTGGAAAACTTGGGGATTTACTTGCCAAGGACTGACAGGTGCAGGAATGGGCCTCATGGGGCATGCTCCCAGCATGGCATGATGATGTCACTCCAAGGAATAGATCCAGAGGCATCTGACAAAGAGAGCTGTGATTCTCAAAAGCTTATGCTACTATAAAGTTGGTTAGTCTTAAAGGTGCTATTGGACTCTTTTACTATTTTACTCCCAGGAATGACAGCATCACGTAGGCCCCAGGACCATTCCCAGGCTTTGCGCCAGGTCAACTCGGCCCGTTTGACAGCCCAAATTGGCTCAGCACAAAGCCTGGGAGCACTTCTGGGACCTGCACGATGACATAACTCCCCGAAGTGACGTCACTGCACCACGCCGGGAGCGCACGATGCTTTGTGTGTGAGAGAGAAGATGATACAGGTAAGTGCCAGGCCCCGCTTCCCACCAAGAGAGTAAGAAGACCTGGCAACCCTAGTTCTAACTGAACCAGTTGAAACAAGGTATCAGTAATCTCCCTGGATCAAGAAAAACAAGTTCTCTTGCTATTTAGCTGACATTTCTAATGTTCCCTTAAGAAAGACATTCACTAGTCCTCGCTTTCAAACTATGCCATCCGAGTACTGACAGGGCAGATATCAAAAATTACCTGTGGAACAGCGTCTCTGACCTTGCCGTCTTAATAAGGTGGAAGGCATAGTATACTACTTTTTATGTTGTCCTTTCTCATGGGCCCATTCGTAATAAACTGCTGAATCACTTGTTTGCACATTTTTCTGGCTCAGATGAGGAATGTATTAAATGTCTATTGGCTGATGTTTTCCCTCTTGGTACTCTTAAAATAGCTATTTTTATCTTTTTATCTATAAATATAAGGAAGAAATTAGTACCTGTAAAATTTTTAGCTAAATTGTAATTCCATGTCATTTCATGGGTTTTTTAAATCTCTTTTCCCATCTTAGTTTTACACTTTTAAATTTTATTCTCTTATGTAATATGTATTAAACTTTTGCTGTGGTACGCTGTTTCATGTTGGTGCATATGTGGGAATGTTATGGCCTCTGGCTACAATAAACCTATCAATCATCACCAATACTTAACTGTCTTCAGCCAGAGCTTGCAGAACTCCATCGAGACTTTCGAGAATCTCATCTTGACCTTCAATGTCCTCACCACCAAATCTGAGTCGTTCCAGGTGTAGACTGAGACACTCTGTCAAAAGGTAAATATATGCATGCACACTCATGAAGCGTCCTGATACTGAGTAAAGCACTGGTCTTTAAAAGTTATTGATGTCTATTTCAATTGGCAGTGGATCTCCATGGTCTTAAGTATTTATATCACTCGTTACCTGAACCTTTTTAAACTGGAGATGTCTGGGAGTGAACCTAGGAACGTCTTTATGCAAAGCAGATATTGTATCTCTCAGAGGCTGAGCATAACAATGTGTACTTACAAAACTGGCCTACTTGAAAGAAAGATTAGACATTTCTTCAAAGATGCACCCAGTGGAATAACATATTCCCATAAACTGCCTACTGCTTATGAAAATTAATCACAAGTTCTTTCCCCTTCCTAGAAGCATCCAACCCACCAGTTACTAAACATCACAGTCCTGAATAGAACAGACGGACATCATGCATGGCTGCAGCATTTTTTTCAAATTCAGTTTTTCCTGCCATGCTAAATAAATAAACTGATATTCTTATTGTTCAGATATAACCAGGTTGCATAAGTTATGCTCCTGAAATATAGAAGTACTTCAAATACTTCTCTTAATGCATGCATTGAGAGCTCCACCTGTACATGATTCTCAGAAACCCTTCTTAACTTGGATTCTTTCATTGTGTGCCTGCTTGAACATTTCTTTATGTGCTTGAGGAAAGGGGGTTATTGAGAACCTGCTGTTTCACCACTTGCATGGTCTAAATCTTAATGAAACAAAGCAGGGCAAAGGCTACGCAGTGCCCATATGAGGTTGCTAGGTCCATACCTGGAATGGAAACTTTTAGAGGTGGGATATGGGGGAAAGGATGTTGGCGAAGTGCCAGTATGATGTCACCAACACTCTAGGATTTTGCTAAATGTCAATGGTAAAACCCACAGCGTTTGGGAAGATTCCTAGAGCCTCATCAACATAACTTTCAGATTCTAGCTTGAAGTGGTGTCTACGCTCCACTGTTGCCCACCCTCCATTTCTTCCCACTGTTCAACTGAGCACCCACAGGATGGGAATGTGGGAGTTTGTTTGCCAACAGTGGACAAATGGCAAAGCTAGCCCAGATAGATGACTGCCCTATGTATGGGCGAGGGGCCATGGCTTGGTCATTTGCTGTATATGCAGAGTAAAGGACCTAATATGGTCAGTGCTGGCAAAGAGCTTTCTCTGCATAAGACCCTCTAAAAGCTATTGCTGGTAAGAAGAGGTCATTTCAAGTTAGACAGCCTAATGGTCCGACTCAATGTAAACCAGCTTCATACATCAGGGATATTGTCTCCTGGATAAGTGTCTGAACTGGATATAGGTTGAGATCTAGATAATTTTCCACTCTGTTTTGCCTAATTCCTTTCCTTATTACCTCTTCTGTTTCTCATGGCTCTGGGCCAGGTAGTCCCCATGATCCTCACCCAGTGTTACGTTTTTGGTGGCCAAAAAAGACTCCCTCCTCTCTTTTTCACCAGTGAAAAAGCTGGTTGGATCCAACCCCTAGTTTGTCCATGGACCAAGAATGCCCCTGTTGAGTTCTGCCTGTTTAAGAAGCTAACACAAAAGACATGAGTGCAAGCAAGTTTTGTGTGACAGCAGGAGGAAAATGGCTGCACTTGCTTGATGGTAACTTGTGGGAGTGCTGGAGCTACACAACACTCTTCAAATTCAGGCCAGGGACAATTCTGTGCCTGGATGGAAAAGCAACATTTTTTGTTAAGTATTGTTATATTTTTCCTTTCAAGCCAAGCTGTCTGCGGTGAAGTTTTCAATGTTGTTAAATACAAACCATTACATTAAAGGAAGTTGGGTGTTTGTTGTTGCTCTACTATGTAATAGCCCGTGCTGTCAAGGAATGAGGTGATGTGGGTGTGGAAGGAAGGAAGGAAAGCTGTGGATATGAGGCTTCAAGAGTTCATGGCAAGGATAGACTACTGCCAAGAGTTAGATGTGTGTTTGCCGTCGAAGACTGTCCAGAAGGTTCAGCTAGTACAGAATGCAGTGGTAAAGGAAAGTGGTTTCTTTTTAAATATTCTGCAAGTAGCTCTGAACACACTTTGTAGGAAAGCAACAAATAAACATAAAAACAGCTGTAGAGAACAGTAGAAATAAAAAGAGGCTCACGAGGCAATGATCCCACAACCTCAACAACCTCTGGGTTCAAAGTCTTTACCAAATACTTCTCATACCTATCCATAGCCACAAGGAAAGAAATATAATGAAATAAAACAAAAAATAATGATACTCAGGATGAGAACAGTTTGGTGTAGTGGCTAAGCGCGGGGGACTCTGGAGAGCCGGGTTTGATTCCCCACTCCTCCACTTGAAGCCAGCTGGGTGACCTTGGGTCAGTCACAGCTTCTCTCTCAGCCCCACCCACCTCACAGGGTGTTTTGTTGTGGGGATAATAACAACATACTTTGTAAACCGCTCTGAGTGGCTGTTAAGTTGTCCTGAAGGGTGGTATATAAATCGAATGTTATTATTATTATTAAAACAATGATTTCTCTTTTCCGCCATTTGTTTTCCAAGCCGTTAATACAAGATGGGGTGATTCACCACTAGTTTTAGATGGCTTTGAAAAAAGTCATTGGTAAATTCATGGAGGTCTATCAACAGCTGACTAGAACCTGTATTTCTCTGGACTTCCCATAGTAATTTTCCTCACTGTTGTTGGAAACATAATGCTGGATTACTGTTTTGATCCCATAAGGCAATTCTTATATTTTTATACTTTCCCCCCAAGCTTAATGCTGTCTCCTATAAACAGCTGCCTGCTGCTCCTTAATGTCACCGGCATAAGAGAGTGAACTTCAGCATGTTCTGTGTGTGACCTAATATTCGTAATTGTTTTTTAATCCTATTAGAAATGTTTAACTACATTCCCCATTTTGGGAATAGGTAATGCAATGGAGACCTCTTCATTCCAGGTGGATTGTTCTATACCTGGCAAGGTATTGAATGGTCAGGAGGACCCTGGCTCAGTCATTAGACATACAAAGTAATACCATTTTTAAAAGTCCAGGATCTTTGTGATTTCCCCAGCGACTGGCTCAGCAGAATAACACCACATGCACAGTGACTTTTAGTGTCCTTGAAACTCCTCCATCTGGTTAACATCTATTTTGTTACAGTGTGACGACAGAGTAAGATACGGAGAGACTCAGTTAAGAAATAATACATTCCCATGAGGATCTGAAGAAAAATTTATCGATATGTAAAGACTTCCAAAGATGCCTATTTTAAATTGCTTGCTCCACTACCTCACAGCTGACATTTATATGACTATGAAATGCTGCTACTAAATCAGGGCTAGGATTCCCAAAAGTTGAAGAGGAAGGAATTTTGTTATTCTTCAGAGATGTAGGACTTTCTGCCTTCCAGACAAACAGTGACGTGTAGATGCCCCTTCAAAATTATTGAAGCAAATAATCATTTATTTCTTCGCAGTGCTTCCCGCTCCTTTCTGCCAAACGTGTGGATAGTCCTGAAAGTCTGACTAGAGCCAAGCTACAAGTGACGCCTGACACAGGCTGGACACTTGTCAGCTTACCTCAAGTTTTGATGGGAAATGTAGGCGTCTTGGTCTTACAGCTTGGCTCTCCATTTAATTATAGTTTACAGACCCCCCCCACACACACACATACACAGCGGAGGGGAAGGGGGGCGCCCAGCAACAGCCTGATGCCTGCACTCCCCTCCCAACCACAAGTTCTCCCTCCCATAGACAGCCGCTCTGTAAACCTCTGTAAGCTGCAAGACCAGGATGCCTACATTTCCCATCAAAACTTGAGGGAAGCTGACAATTGTCCAACCTGTGTCAGGCATCACTTGTAGAAGTTGAACAATACCCATGTTTGCCCAAACATACATTTTCCCTCCTAAAATAAGCTACACATTCTTGTGTCTTTGGAGCGGAGCAGTCTTTTGGCTTGAAGGCCCTGATCCACATGATGAGTATTTCTGAGAGTCACCACAGAGAAAGCATTTTTGTGGTGTCTCTGAAAAAGATGAAGGACATTCTTTGTTCAGAGGAACATTGAATAACTGGCTAGCAACATGGAACAAGGGTCTTCTTGAGCACTCTTGAACCTGGATACGAAAGCATATCCTCCATTGCTCCAAAACTGTATTTCTGTAGCAATAATTGCCTTACAGTGAGAGAAGGCAGCATGTTATAGCAGGATCGCGTCAGATCTTGGAAGCTAAGCAGGGTCAGTACTTGGGAGACCACCAAGCAATACTCAGCAGAGGAAGGCAATGGCAAACCACCTCTACTTCTCAGCTGCCTTAAAAGCCACTTGCTGGGGTTGCCATAGGTCAGTTGTGACTCGATGGCACTTTACGTACACACAATTGCTTTACATTGGCAGCTTAAGCAATTGTTCGACTTACAAATACAGAATCACTAGCTAAAGTTAGGGCACTTCATGTGGAAACTCCGTACCCCATCTCTGTCAACGCCTTCCTCTGAGAAATCAATAGCAAGCTGAAGAGAGCTGCCATCTGAGCATTCACAGAGTGAATGGAGCGCGCTTTTAGCTCACTGTTGATTAAGGTTTGAATTTCAGCAGAAGGACGGAACTTTTCCAAGGAGTCTACTGGAATTTAATGCAGTGTGGAAGAAGTGTGGGTGGGTGGGTGGGTGGGTCCTTTGCTGCTACTATTAAACCTTAAAACTGTCTGCTGATCAGAGAATTCTTAGCCAATCAGTCATTTGCACTGATTAAGCATTAAATCATGTACAGGGCTCAAACTGAATAGTGGTAATTCAAAATGGTAATTCAGGATTTTGCCTTGATAGCAACTAAAAAAATATTATAAAAGTGTGTAAGGTTAGCTTTTCAGTACTGAAGTCATTAAGGATATCTGCAAGATGACAGATGCAAAAACCAGATCAGCAGATCCAGAGGCTTGGAAAAGGCAGAAGGTCAGGTATGCTGACAAGGTCCCACTTCTTACTGGTCTTGTGCAGGGCTTTTTTTCAGCGGGAACGCAGTGGAACGGAGTTCCGGAACCTCTTGAAAATGGTCACATGGCTGGGAGTTGAGTTGAGATTGCAGCGGCGCGGAGGGCTATCTAAACTCCCCTCTGTCTGGAGATCAGGGGGCGGGGCCACCAGCCATGTGACCATTTTCTCCGAGGGCAACCCATTGAGTTTCACCACCTCTTTTCGCAGAAAAAAAGCCCTGGTCCTGTGTCTGTAGTCTAATACAGTAAAACCCTTAAGAACTCAATATATGCTGTGATTTTGTAGACGTGCATACAAAAGCAGTAATAGATGGAGAATTCATTTCTCTCAGAATCTTAGGTCTTTAAATTTCTAGGCTCCATGGTGAAAGGGAAATGCTTGCTGAAATCTTAGAAGCCAATGAAGCAACTGAATAAAGGTTATGTGAATACGTGAAGCTGCACCAGCTCCTTAGTCCATCAAGCTCAGCATGGTCAACTCTGACTGGCAGTGTCTCAGGTAGAGATCTTTCACCTCACCCACTCCCTGGGATCTTCTACATATCAAGCAAATGCTGTGCCACTAATCAAGAACCCGTTCTCTCCGCTGACAAACTGACCCAGACCCAGGGCTCATTTGGAGGGGGAATGTGCCGGAGCAGCATTCCGGAAGAGCTGAAAACTGGTCACGTGGGTTTTGGCCCCGTCCATGTGATTCCTTTTCCTCCCCTCT
Organism: Eublepharis macularius; assembly: GCF_028583425.1. Classification (NCBI taxonomy): domain Eukaryota; kingdom Metazoa; phylum Chordata; class Lepidosauria; order Squamata; family Eublepharidae; genus Eublepharis; species Eublepharis macularius. The sequence goes on from NC_072795.1 coordinate 137,081,315, forward strand.
GCCTCCCCTCCAAAGGAAGCTAAGCTGCTTCAATTCATTCTGCTGCTTTATTTTCATTTGTGAGAGTGAGTGAGAGAGTGCAAGCTGGGCTGCTGGGGCTGGCTCTCCAGAGGAGGGTAAGCTGCTTTGAGTTCATTCTGCTTTATTTTCAGAAAATACCGGGAGATTTTTGGGGAAAGGGGCCTGAGGGGTGGGTGTTGCCTTCTGACACACTTCCGGTGATGTCAGGGTGTGTGTCAAATGCTAATGAGATATGCTGAGTTATGCTAATGAGTTCCTGCAGTTCTTTTTCTACGAAATGACCCCTGCCCAGACCTATAAGAGGACCTGGTTGTTCAGCCATGCAACATGGAGCATGGAAGTTGGATCCGAAACCTTAGACAGGTTGTGAGAAGTCCTACATTTCAGCTCTGATCGATGCCATCCTCTCAATCTAGTTCATAAGAGTACAGTGAAACATTTTCTGACATTTTTCTCAGATCCAAATTGATTTTCCAGAGGATATTTATAAAGTGCTTTGGGTGTCTTAGACGCTAGTCAATCATGTTTGTTCCTTGTTCACAGTTTTGACCTTTGTCAGTCTAGATACTTAGCAATTGTAGGTCAACTGCTTAGGCTACAGTAAAGTCAATAGATACATGTTGATTTTGGTCTTGACATCCTTCCCTGCACAATTCTCATAGTACCAAATGAATGTCTGGAAAGAGGTGGAGGGAAGGATGCCGATTCCCTCCAGAAGATTAAAGCTGGGGACCTGCTGAAAGTGCAGAACATGGAAAATGATGATAGTTCTTCCTGCTGGGTTTCTCCCATAGGTCCAGTCCCTCTGGGACTGTTTCAGGCTGGGAAAATGGCACAGGGGGAAAGGCCGAGGTATGGTGTTCCAGTTTCTAATTGGGCACTTAGAAGCATGGGAATCGAGGAGAACCTGCAACTCACATGTGATTGTTTTAGGTCTGACAAAGGGTGGGGACCCAGTCCTGACCTGTGTGTGGTGAAGAGCGCCCTCGAGTTGACTTATGGCGACCCCTGGTGAGGTTTTCATGGCAAGAGACTAACAGAGGTGGTTTGCCGTTGCCTGCCTCTGCAATCCTGGTCTTCCTTGGAGGTCTCCCATCCAATTACTACCCAAGGCTGACCCTGCTTAGCTTCTGAGATCTGACAACATCAGGCTCACCTGGGCTATCCAAGTCAGGGCCCAGACCCGTCTACTCTGAAGAAAAATGACCATATGGTTGTTTAGTGATTTGTACTAGAGTGAGTTTGTTCAAAAAATCCTCCACAATTTTTTCCTTTATACATTTGATGTCAAATATGCATAGAACTTTTTCTAAGTGACTGGAATGGTCACTGAATATTTACTATTTGTCTTTTGCTATCAAGATATTTGATCTCAGCCATTGACTTTGCATTGGGTATTTGAAAAACGATAGATGTCAGTCTTTAACTTTTAACGGTATCTGACAGGTGGTAGGTGTTGGCGGTAGTAGCAAAGGAAATATATGAAACCTACCAGCAACAAAGAAAATCAAAAGACGCGGACAATTTTGAGACATTCGAATTCTGAGATAAAATTTGCTATTTGAAATAGGTGAATTTTGTAGTTTGGGAAAGCTTGGTTTCAACCCTAATGCTGAACCCACTGACACTGTAGCAATGTACTGAACTTGAAATGGCAGCCTTTGGTAAGGTTGCCAACTCTGGGCTGGGAAATTCCTGGATATTTGGGGGGTGGAGCCTAGGAGGGCAGGGTGGGACCTCAGCAGGGTATAATATAGAGTCCAACCTTCAAAGAAGCCATTTTCTCCAGGGGAGTTGATCTCTGTTTTCTGGAGATCTGATGTAATTCCAGGAGATATCCAGCCCTCACATGGAGGTTAGCAACCCTAGCCTTGGGGTACCAGTTCATATGATCCTTGGGTGAATAACTGGCTACTTATGATCTGCTGCTGATAGAGCAAGTTTACAGCTAGGGGTGGCAGGGTGGTCAACCTTGGTTAGGTTTACCAGGTCCCCCTAGCCTCCCAGCGGGAGGTGGCAGAGCCGATGCTTACTTTTCCAGCTTTCCCATGATCCTTCAGTGTGCGCGATTGTGTCACTTTTAGGAAGTTATGTCATTGCCCAGGTGTCAGGGCATGTGTGCACTTGGCCACGGGGTGATTTTATAATATAATAATAATGAAATTCCATTTATATACCACCCTTCAGGATGACTTAACACCTAATCAGAGCGGTTTACAAAGTATGTTATTATTATCCCCACAACAACAAAACACCCTGTGAGGTGGGTGGGGCTGAGAGAGCTAGAAGCTGTGACTGTGACCAAGGTCTGTGACCAAGGTCACCCAGCTGGCTTCAAGTGAAGGAGTGAAGAATCAAACCTGGTTCTCCAGATTAGAGTCCTGCGCTCTTAACCACTACACCAAAGTGGCTCTCAAACCTACACCTATTTTGGCCTCAAACCTGCCTAAATAGGCCTTGGGGCAAAAATCGGCCCACTGCGAAGCACACAAGCACTTTTGGGGTGGCACATGGAATATGCCGCCTCCCACTGAGCTTTCTATTAATTTTTTTTTCATGTGAGTTTTATGCCGCTCTGGTCTTTTTTGGTAGTTGTTCATATCTTCTCTTATGATACCTCTCCCTACTATCTGTTAGTAAGTCCCTCTCACTTTTTAGTTTAGCTGCTCTTTGCATAGGTTTTATTTAGGGGTGAGAGGTGGTGGTGGCATTGGAGTTAATTTTAGTGGGTTATATGGATCTATATATTTGAGATATAGGCTGATTCCACACATGTTGGATAATGCACTTTCAATACACTTTATCAGTCGTTTGAGGTGGATTTTTTGTTCCGCACACACAAAAATCCATTCCAAATGATCTATAAAGAAGATTGGAAGTGCATTATCCAACGTGTGCGGAATCACTCATACATTGAGATGTTTGAGGTTTTAATTTTATTTACTTTGGGTGTGAGGCTGGAGTTCAGTTGCCTACCATTGGCTTTGCATACTGAAGATCCTGAGCTCAGTCAGCAGTTGTTGAAAGCATTAGGTAGTAGATGATGTTAAAGAACTCTACATGATGTCTGGAGAGAGTGAATAGTGCTGATTTTAATAGACCAATGGTCTCATTCAGTAGAAGGCAGCGTCATGAGTATTTTGTTCATTATGTTGTGAGCTTTCTTGCGAACAATTCAGCTGAGGGTTGGGATATAAATTGTTCAAATAAATAATCTGATCTTTTCTATTAGCTCAGACTCAGTATAGTTCAATGTGGTGGAGAGAGTGCCCTCAAGTAATAGTTGACTTACAGTGACCCCTGGCAGGGTTTTCATGGCAAGAAGCTAACAGAGGTGTTTTGCCATTGCCTGCCTCTGAAATCCAGGTCTTCATTGGACGTCTTCCATCCAATTACTAACCAAGGGAAACCCTGCTTAGCTTCTGAGAGAGGGGGGGGGGGGTCTTCTGGATATTTGGGACTCTGTTCCAGGCGTACCCTCTGGATGAAACCACAGTACTGTCTGTGTCCTCTACAAAGTGGATTGTGAGCAGGACTCTGCTTTGGGGACACTGGTTAGTGAACCAGTATGGATAGCTTTGGGAACGTTTTCACATTTGTGTTCTCTTATGTTTAAATAAATTGGATTTACATTATGAATTTGTGGACATTACTCTAGAAACTGAACATGGCCCTTGGGACTCTGGAGTTACACTAGGGCACATCAACACGTTCCCATATATGCATGCCCACGTGCCAAGATCTTCATCAGCTGTCCTGCTGTTGGATGGGTGGTAACCAAAGACAGATTCTCTTCAATAGACTTTGGAATTCATTACCTAGAGATGTTCATTTGGCACCTTCCTATCTTAACAGGTAAAACAATTTTATTTGTTTGGGCACTTGGAGCAAGAGGGATTTAAGATACGGTCTGCTGATAGCTTTTCTGAGATGTTTTGTCTGATATTCTCACTGATGAAATGTTGTCGTTTTAAATTGCTTCGTTATCTGCCATATGCATGTTTTGGCAGGAAGGCAAGATATAAATATTTGAAATGTGACAAATATGGAAACAAAACTCCTTAACACTGAAATTACCATCACATTCTAAGTCAGGTCTAAGAAGAAGAGGGAGAATATGTGCACCAATTCATCCAAAATATTTTATCATCTCATTCTCATTCCAAGTACAGTCTAGACAAAAATTACCCTCCCCCCATTAGTCCTTCTCTAGATACTTAATTTGGTGGATAATTAAGATGAAGCCCGTTCAGAATGGCTGGAATTTTTACATGCAGCCGCAGCGTGATGGGGGGTGGGTTGCTTCTCACCAGCCGTGTTGTCCTTGCTGGTTTGTTTGAGTTCTGCACCAGATAGCTGCAAACGCCGTTTGTTTCTAGTCCTGAATGATCCACACAGGGCTGCCTTCCATGTTATCTCACATTCCACCACTGCTGCTTCTTTAGCTTTCTGAAAAGCAACCGATTGCTTAGTCATTGAGTTTGAGAGAGAGTTTGAATGTTGTCCTCATGGAAGATTGCAGCCAAGAGTAGTGTGAGGTGTATTCCGGATCGTTGTTTCCCAGAATGAGTGGCTTGAAAGAGTGCATGTGCATACATGTCAGTCAGACTAGATTGTTGATCAGCTAAAGTGTCGCCTACACAGGGCTTTTTTTCTGGGAAAAGAGGTGGCGGAATTCAGTGGGTTGCCCTCAGAGAAAATGGTCACATGGCTGGTGGCCCCGCCCCCTGATCTCCAGACAGAGGGGAGTTGAGATTGCCCTCCGCGCCGCTGAGATCAGGGGGCGGGGCCACCAGCCATGTGACCATTTTCAAGAGGTTCCGGAACTCCGTTCCCCCGCGTTCCCCCTGAAAAAAAGCCCTGCGCCTACATAAAATATGGCCTGATCTTGTGCCTTTACTCAGAAGGCAGTTCAGTGGGATTTACCATCAGATAAATGTACCTACGATTGCAGCCATGTAGAGAAAAATTTATGGGCTGAGCTGCTGATGTAGATTCTTCATCCTAGCAGAACAAAGTCAGTCCCTGAAATGTTATGTAAAGAAGTGGCAAAACCCCAGAGAGAGGTTTACCGTTATTTCATTGAATGGTTTGGCTTCTATTTTTGCAAGCAAAGCAGTTGGATGGCAATCTAGGCACTGAATGCTAAGATGACAGTTCTAAGAAGGAGTTAGAGAATTCTCAGGACGATGACGTCAACTATTTAAGTGCCCGGGAGGTTTAACGAAGAATTAAAAGACCAGGTTAAGCAATATCTGATGGGATGCTCGAGTCAGTATATCCAAAACTTCTCTCCAGCTTTGCTGCCCAGGATTACGTTTTCCTTGTCTGAAAAGTTGTAATAATCTAAATTAAAGTATCACCCAACAGGTTGTTCTGGCTTTTTAACCATGCTGGCTGGACTATGATTTCTGAAATGGGTATAAAAGTACACTGGTGTTCCCCTAACAGCACTGGATGTGGGCATTTGCACTCTGATTTATAGGTGAAATTTTGGTTAATTTAATTGGTCTAATCAGCCAGTTTGTTTTTGAAGGTGGCAGCTCTTCTAAGATAAGCGCCAGCTTTAATGGGCAGATTAATCTTCAGCCGATTAACTGCTGGGGCTGAAAGTTAACAGCACACTTTTGAGAGCAATTTGGTTCTCATGCAGTACTGTTGATGGGGGTGGAATACTTTAAAGACTTCTCTTTCCACCAGTGAGTGGTAACTTTAATTAAACCTATCTCACAGTTTGTTCCATTTCTCATCAAGGTTTGTATATAGAAACTTTAGACAATATGCAGTTTTTAAAACTCTGATTAATCATCCTGGCCAATCAATCAGCTAATAATTTTTGTTTAATTGGTGGCAGTCCTGAATATAACATAACATAACATAACATAACATAACATAACATAACATAACATAACATAACATAACATAACATAACATAACATAACATAACATAACATAACAATACAATACAATACAATACAAATGGGTTTTATATAACACACACATGCATGCATATACACACACTGTAATCGTTTTTGCAGTTCCTACAAGGTGAAGAAAAATGATTTGACATATATGAAATAGCAATTTGCGTTCTAAATTTAGCAGGAGCACTACTCACCCATGGCTGCTGCAGCTTTCCAGACTGGGGATAATAAGGAACACACAGTCTGTGAGGCTCTCTGCTTTACAACTAGCAAGCTGTGAGTAAGGAGAATATTTTATAGCTCTCTGGCACACCGGTAGCCTAGAGCTCCCCTCTTTCCCTCTTCGCTTGACCTTCTAATGCTGCTTAATTACTTAATCCTCAGCTCTGCTGGTGTGTCCAGTTTAGATGTCATTAAGGGGCGGGGGGAGGAAACAGTCATAAAGATTATGCCGGACAACCACCCCTCTCCAACAATGTGAAGTGTCATCGCAAATTTTGTTTGGATTTATTTGATGAAGTTCTCATTTTAGGGGAATGTCAAACCTTCCAGGCATGACTGCTAAACTTCGAAGGGGGCAACTGCACACATTTCCTTCCAGCTCACGCTGACCTAGGCTTAAATCTAATACAGGGCTTAACACAGGGGAACTGTTGGGAGTGAAACAGATCTGGGTCAAGCTTGGCCACTAACAGTAGCATGCTGTACGCTGTCAGTCTGAATTTTTCCCTTCTGCTTGGTATGCTAGGTCACGAACTCAGTCAGCTTGAATAGAATAGGATTAAATTCATATAAAATATAATAGGAAAGGCTGATTGAAAAGCCAAATTCAATGAGCTTCCTCCCATTGATGTCATAATAAAGTACTTGAGTACGCACAAAGGGAAAGCATAAGATTAAAAATTTTTACATGCAGATTTTTGGCACCTAGCAATTATTGACCACTGATACCAACCTGTCCAGTCTTAATAAAAGGCGCTCATGTTTTTGAGCTGAGGCTTCAGTGGCAGAGTCCAAGCTACCACTATGGTAGGTTTCAGATGGAAGGAATGAATGGCTCACTCAATCTCGACTGCGCTGCAGTGCCTCCACCACAGATGGCCAGAGGATGGTACTGCAACTACCAGTCTCATATGGTTCACCCAAAGCTAAAATAGCATCTAGGCTTGCCAATTGTCTGGCTTCAGTGGACAAATTCCTACCTGCAGTTCTCTTCCCCTGCAGTGCTTCAATAGAGAGGCGGCGAGAATGGGGGAGTTCAAATTATGTCACATGATGTGTCAATGTCACTTCTGGGTGAAAACCTGGATATGACATCACTGTGTAAACAGACTGTCCAGGAATTCACTCAATCTCTATTGTATTAGAGACATGGAGTATTCCTAGATTGTCGCTAGCCAACAACAGCTTGTCTACAGACCATCAGCCCTGACGTTGGAGTGGAACTATTTTAGTTGGTGTAGATTTTCTGGAGTGTACGGCCATGGTCTTAGCGTCGTAGTTCCTGATGTTTCACCAGCAGCTGTGACTGGCATCTTCAGAAGTGTAGCACCGAAAGACAGAGATCTCTCAGTGTCAATGTGTGGAGAAAATGTTAGCAGGTAATTTATATCTACTCGGGAAGGTGGGCTTGGGCTGAGTCATCCTGTAAGAGTTTCCCAGGTTTTGGCATGCTAATGGGGGGAAGCTTCACTGTATCCCGAGGAGGTTCTTTTGCATATGGATTGGTGGTTGATATGCTTATCTTATCTGTAGGGCTATTGTAAGATGTCGGGTGTTTTGTTAGTCTGGTGTTTTTCAGGGCTGGTAACCAGGCCTTATTCATTCTTAAACTCTCTTCTTTCCTGTTGAAGTTGTGCTTACGCTTATGAATTTCAATGGCTTCCCTGTGCAATCTGACAAAGTAGTTGGATGTGTTGTCCAGTATTTTAGTGTCCTGGAATAAGATACTGTGTCCTGTTTGAGTTACATCGGGACTACACAACGTAGCATCCAGACAAGAATAAAAGAACATGAAAGACATTGCAGACTTGGCCAACCTGAAAAATCAGCAGTGTCTGAACATAGCCCAACTCAAATATTTATAAATATTTTTGTTTAAAAAATCATATTATTTCCCAGCAAGATAAATACAACACAGATGAAATATAGACTTAACAGAAATAACCTGCCTATATGAAAAAAGCAGGAAAGAAAATCTCTCTTGACAAAAAACAGTGAATTTCATCTGCAAACTGAATAGACCACAGATTTAATTACACAGCAAGTTACTACACATCTTAAATACATGCCTACATTTTCTAGGGTTTTCCCCCCCTCTGGGATATTGATCTTTCAAGATCTTATGCATGTTAAATGAATAACCTACAGGCATCAATTTACTGAATGTATTTACATGCCTGCCTTTCTCCTGACCGAAGCAAAAGCAGGTAACAATAATATAAAATACAATAAACTGTATATAGACCAGGAGTTAGAAATGCTTAAACATTAAAACAATAAATACAGAATGTGTTAAAATTCCGCTTAAAGCTCCAATCTAAAAACTCCTTATGGTCTCACCAGCAGGGAATTTCTTCTTTCTTTCCCCAGACTCAGGTTGCCCCCCAAATACTTTGGAACACCTCTCTCTACACAAAACATCTGGCGTGTGTTCTTCAAGTGTTGGGTGGTGCAGAGCTGCTTGGGAACTTGAGCTGAGCGGCGCGGAGGGCCATCTCAACTCCCCTCTGTCTGGAGATCAGGGGGCGGGGCCACCAGCCATGTGACCATTTTCAAGAGGTGCCGGAACTCCGTTCCACAGCGTTCCCGCTGAAAAAAAGCCCTGAATGGGACCCATTTGGCATCAACCAGATCCCTGGCCTTTTCTGTTGTGGTCGCTGTTCTGTGAAATGGGCTCTCTGAGGAGGTGAGGGGAGCCGCCTCCTTGGGAGATATTCAGGAGGCACTGCAAGACATGCTTATTTGCCAGGGCATTGAAGGGGTGTGAAGGGCAGGTGAGAGGGACAGATTTTATCTTGGTTTTTAATCTGCAAATTTTTAATTGCTGTGTAAACCTCTTTGAGCTATGTAGAAAGGTGGGGTGTAAATGTTTCAATAAAACAAACAAACAATGCCCCTTTGACTTTTTAAAAAGAGATAAAAAGGGGAAGGAATAGAAGACTTACTGGGCTGGCTAGCAATGCAGAGACTCGCAAAAGCTTCTGAACGTTTCCAGAGCCTTATGAAGACCTGGCTAGCTGCAATTTGCAGCCAGGAGCCCATGTGCTGGTCTGACTGCCATTCCCTGGTTACCAGGGCCCGGGCACGCTTGGTTACGGCTGACAGAAGACCAAGCCAGTGGGCAGCGGCAATGCAACCCTGGAGAGACACGGTGGGCTGATGCTAGCCGGTGCAGTAAATCATGCCTTCCTTCCCCTTTTCTCCACCAGATCATCAGGTTGCTTCAACAGGTTCCCCCTACTAACAGTGCAGTACAGATTGATCTGCTTTATGCATACATGTGTTCTTCTCACACATCCCACCTGTGTTCTTTTCCCACTGCTGTGCCACTATTCTGCATGGCCTGCAATTGTTTGTTCACACACACAGCAACGACCTTTGTTGGCATAAAACAATTGTTTAAACAGATAAATCAGTCAGAAATTATAAACATCGGTAATAAATGCGGTGTTTAAAAAAATCCTACTGTTTGCCATTTGTCTAAAGCTGTGTTCACTTGTTACACTGAATCCCCAGACTATCTGCAAATATGTGTGTACACCAGTTGGTAAGAAAGAGCCTGTATATGTTCACTCTACAAATGACACTTGGATGCAGTAGTTGGATAAATATTTAGCTTAGGGTTGCCAGTCCCCCACTTCCACCCTCACCCCCCCCACCATTTCCCTGGCTGTTGGGGGAAAAGGTGGGGGAACGCGGCTCCAGGGATGCACTTCCCGATGGCGCACTCCTGCACGCTGCAGTGAGCTGATTTCAGCCCGAATCATGCCCACTTCAGCCCCAAATGGGCCAAAATCAGCCCTCTGCAGAGCACAGGAGCACTCCAGGGTCCATTGTGCTGCCCCTGAAGCACTCCCGCGCTCCACAGTGGGCCAATTTTTGCCTGAAACGGGTCTGATTTGGCCCCAAACGGGCCTAAATCGGCCTGCTGTGGAGCACAGGAGCACTCCAGGGCCTGTCATGCCGCCCCTGCAGCGCTCTGACAGTGGGGTGATTTTGGCCCGAAATGGGCCTGATTCTGCCCCCAAACAGTTCTGATTCGTACCCAAATGTGCCAAAATCAGCCTACTGTGGAGTGCAGGAGCACTTCAGGGCCTGTCATGCCACCCTTGGGAGCACTCTTAGGGGCGGCACATGGCCTGAAGTGACATCATCATATAGCCCCAGGAGTGTGCACGTGCAAAGCGTGTGCGAGAGGACATCTATAAAGTGAGTGCCCGTAAGGTAAGGGGACCTGGAAACCCTAATTTAGCTGCACACGTGTTGAATGTTACATGAGAATTACTCAATGCACATATAAAGAACAATCAATGTAGACTGTGCACGGATTATACATGTATTCACTGTGACTTGTGACTGGGCCTTAAGACGCAGGCCGTAGTGCTATCAATGGATGCTGGCCTGTTTGAATCTGCCATATTTTTGCATCTGTGCAGACAGTTTTGAAAACTCAGTACAAATGTGTTCAGCAGACATTTGAGCCGTTTGGTGCCAAACCAAACAAAAACAGTGATCGGCTCATCACTGAATGTCACAGTTGAACAAGGTGACTGTGGAACATGTTTGATACAAAATTCACATCACCCGTTACTACTGTTTGGTTTCAAAAAGTAGGGGGTTTGGAATAGTGTATGTCAGATGGCCAATCAGAACCAAAGTATTATGCTAAAATTTTACATTCACACATGCACATACGTGTTCCACAGTTCCTGGGGAATCGTGGCCAGCAAAGCGTCGGCCTCGGGGGCAAGCTGGCGAAAACGGCCCATCTGAAAGCGAGACAGAGCATCTGTGGGGAAATGTGCCTTTCCACTTCTGTCCTCTCTACCCTGCTTCTAGTATTGGTTTAAAAGATAGATGAAGGGCAGGAAGATTGTCCCATGCCATCTAGAGAGGGTTTTATAAGACAGATACTGGCACACTTTAAAAGAATTGGACCAGTCTCCTGGTTTCATACCGGTCTTCCATCTCCAATTCCATTTACAGCTCTCGTTTCCCATTTGTACATATTGGCATTGTAAGCAATGAGGATTTTGATTTTACAAATAGAATTATGAAAAAAAGTAGAAAGCAAACATAAACTCACAATTGTATGAGAGTATATGAAGCTGCCTTACATTAGTGATTTATCTAGCTTACCGTTTAACTGGCACTGACCTTATAGGAAGATCTCTTTCCCGGGCCCTTTAAAACATGTAAGAAGCAATTTCCTGCTGAGGCTCCAGACCGTTAGCCTTCAACCTTTCATAGTGTAAGAACGATTATATGAATAACATAGATGTCAAATTGTTGAAATAATTGGCCTGTGGAGAAGAACCCCAAAACCGGCAGAATAAACAGCTAGCAGGCCCACTGGCCAGTTTTGCTCCTGGGGTTACAGTCTGCACACACGTGAGATTCTACGGTACCACGTCTTCATGTCTGAAAGACAAAACTCATTATACATTGGAATTATAACATTTATGGAACTTTCCTTAGAGCTCACCCGTCTGTCAGTAGCTGAGTATTGGACCCTGTGAAGAATATATGATTGAGTACTGTGGATTATGAAATACTGACTGTATGGAACCCTGTGGGAAAATATGTGCAGTATGGTTGTTAAGAAGAAAACATTAGTTACTGTACAAAACACATTGTTATTTGTACTGTTTTTGTAACATGCACTTAATAGCACTTGCACTTTAAAAATTTATAAATTTGTATATGAATTATTGAGTTGCATTGTTTAGTCTCTGGTGGAGGTTTTTCTCCCCCTGTTGCATTGAAGTTTCTGGAGCTGCTCAGACTTAGGAACTGAACTAATCCTGAATAATATCCATTACAGATAGAATACGAATGTGTTTTTCCCTCAACTCTGTGTAATCACCATTCTTATTGCCATTAAAAGATGGATAATCATATTTCAGAAGTTGGTCCGAGACAAGAAATTTCTGGTGTCCCCACCCCCCACCTCCTCACCAATCAAAAAGAAAACCAAGCACTGTAAAACAAAACCTCCAGCAGGCATAACACCATATAGCCAATTCATTTTAAAAAGTAGCATCAAACAACCAAAAAGGAAGCCAAAGTACTTCTTAGCAAATTGAATGTTAATGCCCTTTACACGGGCTTCTTTTACTTCCTTTGAATATTATCCAATTGACAACACTGAATACTGGATTAGATACGGGGTGATCTGTATGAACAGAACAATTTGCTCTTTACAAAAAGCTGCAGGCTCTAGAATGAGCAGAATGAAATACTGAGTTTATGGGTAAAGGCAGAGAGGAAAGTGTGTGGGATAAACTCATCTTCTGGACTATACATCATTGGGGAAGTGCTGTGAATATCAATGGCAAACTCGAGATGCTTTGTGTAGCGCAGGTGGGCAGGCAAAGGAAAGTCTGAGCTGAGCAAGCTGTGTTTAAAATATTATTTGCTGTCAAACTTGGTTGCAAAGATCATTGCCAAAGAAGATTGGAAATTGGGACCCACTAGCTGTGAGCGAGAGCTGGCTCAGACATGCATGTTTGTAGCAATGAGTTCACCACCAAGCATTACATTAAAGCTGGGAAGGGGATGTTGCAGACAGATTCTGCTTCGGATTGCCCACTGTGGATTTGGAAATTCCTGGAGATTTGCAGGTTGCATTTGTGGGACGGGAGGAAGTACCGCAAGGATATACTGCCTTAGATTCCACCCTCTAAAGCTGCTATTTTCTCTAGAGATCCAACTGATCTCTGTAGTCTGGAGGTCGGTTGTAATTCCAGAACTGTAGATCCCACCTTGAGGCTGGCAACACCAATCCTGCCCCATCATTTCCAGTGCCACTTTTTACCAGTCAGATCACCTATTTTTCTGCCACCCATTTAGCATACAGTCAAGTGCTGAGAAACTGAATCATGTGCACATGTATTTCATAGATCCAGAGGAGTTAGCCATGTTAGTCTGTGGTAGCAAAATAGTAAAGAGTCCAGTAGCACCTTTAAGACTAACCAACTTTATTGTAGCAATACAATTACAATATTTTATGTTACAATAAAGTTGATTAGTCTTAAAGATGCTACTGGATTCTTTACTATATGTGTCTTTCAAAGTGTCGTCTGCTTGCGGCGCAGTGGTTAGCTTGTTGGGACAAGTAAATGGGACAACCAGGTAGGTTCAAATGTGTGCCCTGACATTAAAACTTGCAGTGGCCTTTTTGGCACCGGAGATTTCTGCCGCTTTTGGCCCCACACCTGTTTGGGTTTTCTTTTGAATTCCGGACAATTAACTCCCCCTTCAGATTTCAATGCTACATTTCAAGAGATCTCTTCCAAGTTTTCTGCCTGCTCTTTTTCTGCATGGGGAGAATACTTGCAAAAGAACCCTTGAAACCAGGGCTTTTTTCCTGGGAAAAGGGGTGGTGGAACTCCGTGGGTTGCCCTAGGAGAAAATGGTCACATGGCTGGTGGCCCCGCCCCCTGATCTCCAGACAGAGGGGAGTTGAGATTCTGAACTCCCCTCTGAACTCCCCTCTGTCTGGAGATCAGGGGGCGGGGCCACCAGCCATGTGACCATTTTCAAGAGGCTCCGGAACTCCGTTCCACCGTGTTCCAGCTGAAAAGAAGCCCTGCTTGAAACATCTGAAGGGGAAGTTAACTGTCTGGAATTTGGAAGAAAACCCGAAGAGGTATGGGGCCAAAAGCAGCAAAAATCACCCATGCAAAAACGGCTAGTGTGACTTTCGTACTGATAATTTCCATTCCAGCCTAACCTACCTCATAGTAGAAAGATGCAAGAGTCCAGTAGCGCCTATAAAACTAACAAAATTCATGGTAATTATGAGCTTTTCAGAGTCACAGGTCACTTCTTCAGATACAGCTAGAATGTGAATCGATCTGTCCTTCTGTCTTGGAAAGTGGAGTAAAATCTTTCTGGGATCCGCACTTGTAAATTATAAAAGCCACCAGTTATTCGGGAGGCCATGTCAGCATTCCCCCATGTTCTTCATTTCTTTCCTAACCTTTTCTTTATTTGAAAGAACAAATTAACAGCATTTTTTTTAAAAAAAAGCTTCTACTTAAAAACCTAACAATGGTGATTAAGTTCTTACTGTTTGTTGTTGCAGGAGGGATATGACTTCAGGTACATAATTACAGAATGTTTTGAAAACTAAAATTAGGAGCAGAAATGCAGCCACTGTTGCATAATCACCCTTTTTGAATACAACTTCATTTTCTCATTCTCTCCCAAATGTTTATGTAAAGACGTTTTCACAGGATTCAAGTTTTATTTCTAGTACTACAGACTGACAGAATTACCTATCTAAAACTTATAAGGGTAAATAAATAATGTTCAAGAATGCCTAGGGCCAAGCCTGCCATACTTTTTGGAGGTCTGCCTCCTCCTTTTTCTTCAGTTGTGTTAGTTCTGTCTTCAGTGCTCTGTGTTTATACTCAGAAGGCATATCTGTGAGAAAGGCTCAGGGCTTTTTTTCTGGGAAAAGAGGTGGTGGAACTCAGTGGGTTGCCCTTGGAGAAAATGGTCACATGGCTGGTGGCCCCACCCCCTGATCTCCAGACAGAGGGGAATTTAGATTGCCCTCCGCGCCGCTGAGCAATCTCAACTCCCCTCTGTCTGGAGATCAGGGGGCGGGGCCACCAGCCATGTGACCATTTTCAAGAGGTTCTGGAACTCCGTTCCACTGCGTTCCAGCCGAAAAAAAGCCCTGGAAAGGCTTATATGGATTCATATAATTTTTACTGTAATGCCTTCCCCTTAAAGATCTTGAGTCTCTCTACTTGAGACACCTCGGTGTGTGTTTGGCAAGTGTAGGGAGATGCACTGTTAGCTGGGAAGCATAGTTTAAAAAGATAGAGCCCGCCAGGGATCGCTCCTCAGAGGGTTTGTTAATTTCATCTTTGCCTCCTGGAAGGCTCTGTCAATTTCACCTCTCCAGTCTAAAACTGTGTGAGATCGCAACCTCGTGTAGAGAGACTCCTTAAGTTCTGGGCCATTTCAAGTTTTTACTAAATGTACTTTTTGTTCTGAATATAATTGGAAAATGAAGACACTGTCAGTGAAACTAATGGCATGCTTTTTGTTGAGATCTCTCCTTTTTTAAACATCAGTGAAATTCTGTCGTATGTTTGTGGCTGTTCTGTAATGCCTTCCCCTGAAGAATCTTGGAGAGATCTGAGAGCTAAGAACTCTCTGGTGGTGGTCCCTGACCTCCCCTTATGTAATTACATCCCGATGATTCTCTGAAATTGTGTGTAATGGAGATGGACCCAAAGCAATAAGCAAGCACACCAGTGGTTACTATGTGTGCCCATAATGCCTGAGTACAGCGTTTGCAAGTACAGCGTTTGCATATGCTGCAGAAAGCACAAATTGGCTGCACTGCTATATCTGTACGCATGATAAATGTGGGTACAGGACTACACATGAAGGGCTGGATCAGAAATGAGTGCACTTTTCGTGAAAGGGGAAAGGGGGCAGTTCTGTCCAGGATCTCCTTAGAAAGGCTGCCGTCTTTCCCAGGGGCATCAGAAAGAAAACTACAAAAACTGGGAAGCAAATCCTCCCTTTCCAGAGTAGCACACCACCGCCAGTGTCTCTGACTAACCCATGGCTTGAGACTAAGAGGCAAGCCTCAAGTCCTCTGGGCACTAACCAAACAGAAATCCACCTTGCAAGGTGGGCACCTTGCAAGCTGAGTCTACAAAAAGCATGCCATTAGTTGGGTAGTTTATGGCAAACTGGTCAAGGTACCGGATTCAGACTGAAGCAGTAACGCTCAATAACTCCATGCAAATATAATTGATAGGATTTTATTCAAGGAAGTGCAATATACCGATTATAAGGAAATATAGGAGTATACAAAGAAGACAAGCAAAATAACGATGACTAAGTAGCTAAGATATATTTGAAACTTACAAACCGAATCCAGCTGTTACCTTTCAGGCAGGTAAAAAAACCCAACAGAGCTGTCCAGCTCCTCTTCCTGTCCAGGGGCAGAGTCTGGGGTTGTGGTGGCCCCCTCCAAAGATGATTATCCAGGGTTGGGCCAAGGATTGGGCCTCAAAATGGGAAAGGGGAGGGGGTTAGTGCCTCACCTTTGCCCCCAAGGCTAGCTCTCTCCCGAACAGCTCTTGGGAGCAGCCTGGCCCTTCCTCCTCGGGATCTCTTGGCCCCAAATTTTAAGGCCATCTCTGGGAGTGGGCTTCCCCCAGGTTCCTCCTTCTCCACCTCCCCTGGGATGGATGGGGCTTAGCCTTAAATAGGCCCCTGGGTTCCTGCCATCTCCCCCCAGGAATGTCCAGTTGTTGTCATGCTGCTCTCTGGCAGGGCCAGCCTCCTGCTGGCTCTCTGAATTCCCTTCCCTGGAAGATGCTGGTCTTGCCATGGGGGACCAGCCCCTCCTCAGGCCCACCCGCCCCTGTTGCTGCCACAGCTCTGGGTGCTCCAAGCTTTGCCGGTTTGCTCCTGCCGTCATCGCTGCCTTTGTTACATCTTCCTGCCATGTCTGGGGAGGGCAGGGCCCCTTGTTCTGACCTCTTATTCTGGCTCAGCCAGCTTGTGCTTCATTCTGTTCGTGACTACGGAACCGGAGCTTCCCAGGGAAGCCTCCCTCTCATTGGGGGTTGCCTGGCTGGCTCGCTGGGTGAGCAGCCGCCTCGTCTCGAGTATGGCTTTTTTCTCAGCATCCTTGCTTCATGCTCCAGCCTCAGGGGCATGTTGGTGATTGCTACTCCATCCTCGTTGCTCCCCGGTGGCTCTGGTAAGTGGGAGGGGGGAGAAAGCCCCATACAAGAGCTTTAAGATGTTAAGTCCAGAAGTCCATGAGAAAAAGACAAAATGGACACTCATTATGGGACTCCACCCATAGTATAGTCCTCAAAACAAGCGATTGATCCTTCAGGTAGATGTGGACCCAAGACAAAAGACTAGATTAAAAGACAACTTTTAAAAACTAGCTGCCTGCAGCAGACCTAAACAACTTAGCTGATCAAAAAGGGCCAAGGGCGTTTTTTCTGGGGAAAGAGGTGGTGGAACTCAGTAGGTTGACCTCGGAGAAAATGGTCACATGGCTGGTGGCCCCGCCCCCTGGTCTCCAGACAGAGGGGAGCTTAGATTGCCCTCAGTGCAGCTCAGTGGCACGGAGGGCAATCTCAACTCCCCTCTGTCTGGAGATCAGGGGGCGGGGCCACCAGCCATGTGACCATTTTCAAGAGGTTCCGGAACTCCGTTCCACCACGTTCCCGCTGAAAAAAAGCCCTGCCTATGATGACTGGCTCTACAGTTGACTGCCTTCACAAGTGGAGGGGGAAGAACGCCTCACTCTACTCTTGTGATGCCGTGATCTGATTGGACGGAATGCCAGTGCCAGCCTCTCGAACTACCCCATCCTTGGGAATTTAGCACCTGAGTTGCCAAGGCTCTCTCTTGTCCGGCTGAGAACTGGCATTGCCGCCCAAGCCCCAGTCTTCAAAAGAAAAACTGCTCCTCTCCAAAATCAAAGGGAGGGAAATAAATCTAACGGCATCTTAGCTAGGCCAAAAGCCTGAACCAAAGCTTTTGATCTAAACAAGAAACAAACCACTGGGTATGCTACTGGCTATGCACTATTAGAAAGAGTTATATTTCATCTGATAGCAGCGTTATCCAGTCAGAAACGTTTCCCCCCAACGTGCAGTAATTAATCTTCAGGCAATTAAATTGCAGAAAAACAGAATTTATAGTTTATTGATGAAGATTTCATTCACCTCAGTATGCATTATGAGTCAGGGAAGCGCCAGCCACTGTGGAGTTCCTTTAATCAGAAATGTTCTGGTCCCTAAATCAAGCTCAGGTTCTTAAATAGAAGCTGTCATGTCACAAATTAAGACTTGTTTCTTAAAAAAAAAAACCCTTACCTGTGAAAAACCATTGCTACAAAAACCTGGTGCATATACATGCCCCCAGGGGCAGATCTACATTTTTGGGGCCCTGAAGCATGAACTGTTATGGAGGCCTTTTTGCAACCAGCAACAACAGGGCAACATCCAACAAGGTCCAAAGGGCCTTGCTGCCCCTGCAAGGACCTCGAGGCCCAAATGGCAGAGAACGGGGTGGTGGGGTGGAGCCCTTGAAAATGGGCCGTACAGTGAGGCCCTTTCGACCAGCAGCGAAGTCAGGGGAAACCACTGTTATCTTCTTGAGTGGGGTTGTTCCATGGCAGATCACCACAATTTTTTTTAAAGTTTAACCACTACATCTCAGATTTTGATTAAAATTGTTGTACTGAGTTATATCACATATCAAAGTCACTTGTATGAATAAAAATCTCCTAGGCTATGCCTTATAGTTTCTGAGTTATGGGGGGTGAAAATTATGGAAAGGTTGTCTACATACATGACGCATCATAGAATCTTTAAACATAAAAGCTGAGCCATGTTCCCAACAACTCACTTTTTATCCTGGTGCAGGCGCACTGAGGGCCCTGCCGTGTGCCTGTGCCAGGATAAAAAGTAAGTCAGTGGCAGCAAGCTTCTAAGCGACCACAGAGACGGCAAAGAGGCGAAGCATGGGGAGCGCGCCTGTGCGGCCTCCCCCCAGCTCCACGGCCCCTCAGAGGACTGTCTGGGAAGCAGCAGGGAGGAAAAGCACGGGGGAGCCCTCCTGCGTGGTCTCCTTGCCAGCCCCACGGCCCCTCAGAGGCCTGCCTTCGGAGCTGGTGGGAAGGCACAGTGCAGGGGAGTCCCCCCCCCGGTGGACCTCCTGCTGTCTTGCGCTTCCCCGCCATCTCCACGGCCCCTCAGAGGCCTGCCGGTGGAGCTGGTGGGGAACTGCGGCACAGAGGGGGAGCCCTGCCCGGACCTCCCACCACCTCCATGGCGGCAGTGGGGTGTTGGGCCCACTGCTGGAGTCCATTGTATTTACTTTTACAATGGGCTCTGTTGTTAGTCTCTAATAATTGCACAGGTTACCAACTTTTACCTGCAATAATCCAACAATCCAAAGCAGGCCTTGAAACAAGATCTGGGCAGGCCTTTCCCCACCCTTATGGTGCATAGCCAGGCCAAACTCCTCAGAAGCATTAACAAATAGAATACTAAGAAAGATGTATTGCAACAGTACTAAAAGGATTAATAACTATAAAATCACATATTTTTCACAATCATATGAATTTCCCATTAAAAGTCTTAATAATTCCAAACCAACATTTAATAACTTCCCGAGAAGGAACTTCACCTTTGTTTTAAAAGCTCTCTAATAATTGCACAGGTTACCAACATTTACCTGCCATAATCCAAAGCAGGCCTTGAGACGACCAGATCTGGGCAGGCCTTTCCCCGCCCCCTTCTGGCGCTGCTGTGGCTTCTTCCTGGGCCAGGCTGGGCTGCTGGGAACAACCAGCCCACTTTAGGGGAGGCTACAGCACCGAGCACGCTCCATTCCAAGGTCAATACCTTAGAGTACTTCAACCCACTGGCTTACGATTCTATCACGAAAATAGCCTTATTTTAATAACAAACACTTTTTAAAAACTCCATTAATTTTTGTTGAAAAATTCACTCATTAAAAAAAAAGTCGCTTCAGGGGCCCTCTGGGATTCGGGGCCCTGAAGCTTAAGCTTCATTAGTTTCACAGTAGATCCGCCTCTGCATGCCGCATCCCAGCTGCAGACCTGTATTCATAATCACCTGACAAATGTATTTATTTATTTATTTCCCACTTTCCCCCACAATTGGGACCCAAAGGAGCTTATATCTTTCTCCTCTCCATTTTATCTTCACAACAATCATGTGAGGTAGGTTAGGCTACTGAGCCAAGGTCACCCAGCAAGCGTCCATGGCAAAGTAAGGAGACTTCAAGGTCTCCCAGAGCCCAGTCTGTCATTCTAACCACAATACCATGTAAAAGAAAGATCTGGAGGAGTTAGCCGTGTGCCTGTAGTCACAAAATAGTCAGCATCTGACAAAGAGAGCTGTGGTTCTTGAAAGTTTATGCTACAATAAAGTTGGTTAGTCTTAAAGGTGCTACTGGAGTCTTTATTATTGTAGACGAAAGAAAGAGTCCTAGTCTAAAGCATTACTTTCCCTTATATCACCTCTGACTAGTTCAGCATCGAGGCTGCGTGACTGTGAGAAGGACATCCCCCATTGTAGGAAAGAGGGAGGTAAACGCAACCTCTCTGTTTGGAAGCCATGAGGCAAGAAAGAGAATCTTTCAGTGGAGTCAGGAGGCATTCCCATCGTAAATAAAAAGAAGCAACTTGCTTATCAGGAAGGTAACACGTACACGCAGAGACACATGCAGCTCCCCTCAATGTCCAAAGCATGCTGAGTCACCTGTCACAACGTGTACTGAGGACTTGCTAAATAATATGTGAAGCAATGCTGAGATATGGAGGGGAATCAAAGCTTAAATGGATTCTTATGCATCTTATGCAATTTGAATGTGATATTTCTGATTTGAATTTGCCTTTGGAATGTGAAATTTTATCACAGCGCTTAAAGCGAGCAGGTCTTCCGTCTCGGGCAGGCATGTCACAGCTTTCAAATGTTCTCAGATACTAACTATCATTCCAGGTCATTATCATCAACTGTCAGACACTGAAATCAGCTATCATAAAGTGTCAACTACGGAACTGAAGTTTTGGCAAACAGTTTGCAAACATTGAAGCATTCAGAGACTATACTGTTTTAAAAGAGGAGTACATAAATTTAGGCAGTAGAGGTGTCATCAAGTCATAGCTGACTTATGGCAACCCCTGGTGGGGTTTTCTTGTCAAGAGACTGAGGTGGTTTGCCATTGCCTACCTCTGCAACCCTGGTCTTCATTGGAGGTCTCCCATCCAATTACTAATCAAGGCCGACCCTGCTTAGGTTTTGAGATCTGATGAGATCAGGCTCTCCTGGGCTATCTAAAACAGGGCAAATTTAGGTAGGACAGGTCTACAATTACCCATGGTAGCAGTTTCAGAGGCACTATATCTCTGAATACCATTTGCTGGAAGAGAAACCATAGAGGAGAAATGTTGCTGTCATGTCCTGTTTCAGGGGTTCCTAGGAGCATTCTACTGGAAACAGGAACCTGGGATAACAGAGCTTATCTTATGTTCTTCTGAAGAATATTCAACATCAAAACTGGCAGAGGGGAATTTTTTGGAGTTGTTCACATTGGTTCGAAGGAATGAGAGATTTGCTATTGAAAACTTGTGTGCTGAGTATGATGTTTCTGCAATGTTATCTAATATCAAACAGCAAGGTGTAGGAGTGGGAGCAGCGGGAGGAAATTATAGAGGATGGAGCCAGAGCTCATGCTCGCACTTCAACACATGCATTAAAAAGTGACAATTATTCTGGGGGACCTGCTTCCCCCCCCCCTCCTGCTGTCATGCAACAGGGACAGCTAGAGCCCACAGAATGCACAACAACTCCTCTGAAGGTATTTGAGAGTGTGTATAAATCACACCTTGGGCGTTTTGTTTGCAGTCTTGATCTTCTGTGCTTTTAGTCAGAAGTCTGATTAACCCAGATGGAAGAATTCTGCTGGAAAATGGGCTGTGGACATCAGATCAGTTTGCGTGTATGTAATATATGGTTGCCAGGCACATGGGGGAGCGGCCATGGATAATGGTTACATGTTCCATCCCTTTAGCAATCACCAGAAACTGTTCCATTCTAGATCTTCTGGGCTTTATCCCCCAGTCTCAAGCAGCAAGCAGGCAGCACTGGCAAGTACCATGTTGTCTCCAAATGCCATCCTGGACTAGAGAGTGAGAGTTTTTACTTCAGGAGAACAGATGATTCTGAAGGAATGTTATAGATAATAACCTAATTATGATGTAGTAGAAAAGAGCGAGAGTCCAGTAGTACCTATAAGACTAGAAAACTTGTGGTAGGGTATGAGCTTTGGTGAATCGTGAGTCACTGCTCACGTCTTCAGGTACAGAAGAAGGTACCTGAAGACGTGAGCTGTGGCTCATGTCACGATTCACGAAAGCTCATACCCTACTACAAATTTTGTTAGTCTTATAGGTGCTACTGGACTCTTGCTCTTTTTCTACTGCTACAGACCAAGTAACATGGCTACCCATCTCGATCTAATTATGATGTGTAGAAAAGGAAGAGAGTTCTCTCTTACTCTCTCTCATAATGCTAGAAATCATCCGATGATGTTGATTGGAAGGAGCTTTAGGACAAAGGGAAAAAATGGTATTTTGGCTTAATTTAGAATCAGCTTACGGAATTTATTACCACGATTCTTTTTTTTTTTTTTAAGAAAGAATTGACATATTCACAGAGACAGGTCTATCAATGGCAATAAGCCATGTTCTGCGAATGGAACATCCATATTCCAAGGCAATATACTGCTGATTGCCAGATGAGAAATGTGTCGCAAACAAACAGGGCAAATCCTGGAGCAACAGCTCAAAAGCAGTGGGGAAAAACCACCTGGGATTAAAGAGACAGTAACATAATCTATGTAGAGTGCTAGTGCTCCCAAATTCATACACATTTACAACGTGCAATTCATACAACAAGTCCAAAGATCATATATTAAATACAAAATACAAGGTTCTAAGAACAAGAACCACACATTCCCCTCCCATACATTCCAAGGAAGCAGAATGCCAACACCGAGTCCAATAAACAGGTAAGTATTGCGCTTTTAACAAAGTTCAAGTCTCATTTAGTTCTTCTTCCTTGCTGATAGGTTTTCTTCAGTATTCCAGATAAGAGATCCTGAAGGGTAGTAGCCCAAACTGGGGGCCGGCTGCAGTGCCAGATTTCGTCTTCCCGACTTCCTCAGGGGCAGGCAAAAGATCACTACAGCATTCAAACACAATACAATAATGGCATCAATCACACAATGAATGTCAAAAACAAAAGTAAAATTCATGTTGCCACGCTTACCCATATAGAGATTAATTATTTCAAATGTCCATTTCCTCACAGAACCCGGAGAGTGACGCAGACACAGTGATCATGCGTGCCTCCTTAGGGTTCTAATTAGCTTATATAGAAATGCCCAGTTGCAGTAACCCACCAGAGACTGCCCCCTATAAGAGGACATGTGCTGATGCTGATCCAGTCTCTGGTTCTGGAGCTGAGGCCTCCTATTTCGCCTTTCTCCCAGAACCTTGTGTAAGCCTGGACTGGAGAAAGGGTTTGGGGCCTAGGCCCTAGGTCTGATTAATAGACTGCAGATAGACCAGACTAGCAGTTCACTGAGCTGTACCTAGGGCTGTATTAATTTGCATGTTTAGCAAAGGCTCATGGGGCATGTGTATAAAAAAGGAGTTCACCATGACTTGGAGAGGTGGTATAACAGAGGACTCTGCTAGCTGCAAAGACTGGAGAGACTGAAGAGAGTGGTGTTGAAGCTGCTGCTCTGTTATTGATAAAGGTTGTTTCTGGTTGGGTGTTAAGAATATCATAGGAATGAACCCTTTATTTTTTGAGAAAACTGCAATAACTCAACTTGCTGACTGCCTGAGACCAGTACCCCACTACTAAGCTCCCCTGATTTGTCTTGCTAGAAAAAAAGGGAAGTGTTCCTAGGGCAAGAAGCAAGCTCCAGGATTCAGGCAGCCAAGGCCTTCTAGATATTTGGGACGCTGTTCCAGGCATAGCCTCTGGCCAAATCCACAGAACTCTCTGTGTATTTTAACCAAAGGACTGTGAGCAGGACTTTGCTCTGGGGTCACCGGTTACTGATCCAGTATTGATAACTTTGGGAATGTTTTCAGAGTTGTGTTTAAATACATTGCATTTATATTTTGATTTGGTAAACATTGAACCTGGTCCTCTTGACTCTGGGTGTTACACTTGTATTAGACATTGCTGTGAAGAAGGAACTGGGAACCATAAGAGGTCTCTGCACTCCCCCCCCAAATAATCTTTGGATCACCCCAAATCACAGCCCTCAACTCCAGAGACTGTCCCCTACAAGAGGACATATGCTTGTGCAGATCCAGTCTGTGCTTCTGGGGCTGAGGCCTCCTATTTCGTCTTTCTCCCAGAACCTTGTGTAAGCCTGTACTGGAGAAAGGGTTTGGGGCCTAGGACCTAGGTCTGATTAATAGACTGCAGATAGACCAGACTGGCAGCTCACTGAGCTGTTCCTAGGGTTGTATTAATTTGCATGTTTAGCAAAGGCTCCTGGGGCATGTGTATAAAAAAGAGTTCACCATGACTTGGAGAGGGGTTATAAAACAGGAGTTTGCTGGCTGCAAAGGCTGCAGAGACATAATAGAAAAGAAGCAGCTACTTTTTTCTTTAAAAAACCTTTTTTCCAATCTGGTGTTAAGAATATCATAGAGCTGAACCCTCTACCCTTACACAAGAGCAGTAACTGAATGCACTGACTGCCTGAGACCGGCACACTAGTACTAAGGTTCCCCAACTTTGTCTTGCCAGGAGAAAAGTCGAAGTGCTCCTAGGGCAATCAAGCAAACTTCAGGATTCAGTTAGCCTCTTCACAAACAGAGTCCTGCTATGGCAAAGCCTTCTGGATATTTGGGACACTCTTCCAGGCACAGCCTCTGGCCAAATCCACAGAACTGTTTGTGTACTTTACCAGGGGACTGTGAGCAGGACGTTGCTCTGGGGTCACCGGTTACTGATCCAGTACTGTTAACCTTGGGAATGGATTCATAGTTGTGTTTAAATAAATTGCATTTATATTTTGAATTGGTAAACATTGAACCTGGTCCTCTTGACTCTGGGGGTTACACTTGTATTAGACATTGCTGTGAAGAAGGAACTGGGAACCGTAAGAGGCCTCTGCACCCCCAAATCACCTTTCGATCACCCCAAATCACACAGCCCTGAACTCCAGAGACTGTCCCCTACAAAAGGACATGTGCTGGTTCTGATCCAGTTTCTACTTCTGGAGCTGAGGCCTACTATTTCACTATTCTACCAGAGCCTTGCATTAGACATTGCTGTGAATAAGGAACTAGGAACCATAAGAGTTCCTAGTTCCTACATGCCCACATAATCTTTGGATCATCCCAAATCACACTGCGCTGAACTCCAGAGACTGTCCCCTACAAGAGGACATGTGCGGGTGCTGATCCAGTCTGTACTTCTGCACCTGAGACCTCCTATTTCACCTTTCTCCCAGAACCTTGCATTAGACATTGCTGTGAAGAAGGAACTGGGAAGCATAAGAGGCCTCTGCACCCCCAAATCATCTTTGGATCACCCCAAATCACAGCCCTGAACTCCAGAGACTGTCCCCTACAAAAGGACATGTGCTGGTTCTGATCCAGTCTCTGGTAGCGGAGCTGAGGCCTAATAATTTCACCTTTCTTTCAAAGCCCTGCATTAGACATTACTGTGAATAAGGAAGGGGGAAATGCAAGAGGCCTCTGCACCCCCAAATAACCTTTGGATCACCCCAAATCACACAGCCCTGAACTCCAGAGACTGTCCCCTAAAAGAGGACATGTGCTGGTTCTGATCCAGTCTCTACTTCTGGAGCTGAGGCCTTCTATTTCACCTTTCTCCCAAAACCTAGCATTAGACATTGCTGTGGATAAGGAACTGGAAAATATAAGCCTCTGCGCCCCCAAATAATCTTTGGATCACCCCAAATCAAACAGACATGAGTTCCAGAGATTGTCCCCCACAACAAGGCATGTGCTGGTGCTGGTCCAGTCTCTGGTTCCGGAGCTGAGGCCTCCTATTTGACCTGCCTCCCAGAACCTTCTATCACACAATGCTGTGAATAAGGAACTGGGGAAAATAAAAGCCCTCTCCGTAGGGTTACCAGCTCCAAGTTGGGAAATTCCTTCAGATTTGGGGAGTGAAGCCTGGAGAAAACCGGGTCTAGGGAGGGAAAGGACCTCAGCAGGTTATAATTCCGTAGAGTCCACCCTCCAAAGCAGCCATTTTCTCCCGCTGAACTCATCTCTGTGGCCTGGAGATCAGTTGAAATTCTGGGAGACCTCCAGCCACCACCAGGAGGCTGGAAACCTTTATGCCTCAAAACAATCTTTGGACCACCCCAACTCAAATAGACCCTAACTCCAGGGACTACCTTCTGCACAAGGACATGTGCTGGTTCTGATCCAGTCCCAACTTCTGGAGCTGAGGCCTACTATCGCACCTTTCTCCCAGAACCTTGTATTGGACATTGCAGTGAATAAGGAACTGGGAAACGTAAGAGGCCTTTGCACCCCCAAATAATCTTTGGATCACCCCAAATCACACAGCCCTGAACTCCAGAGACTGTCCCCTACAAGAGGACATGTGCTGGTGCTGATCCAGTCTGTGCTTCTGGAGCTGAGGCCTCCTATTTCGCCTTTCTCCCAGAACCTTGTGTAAGCCTGGACTGGAAAAGGGGTTTGAGGCCTAGGACTTAGGTCTGATTAATAGACTGCAGATACAGAGATAGAGCAGACTAGCAGATAATTGAGCTGTTCCTAGGGTTGCATTAATTTGCATGTTTAGCAAAGGCTCATGGGTCTTGTGTATTAAAAAAGGAGTTCACCATGACTTGGAGAGGCGGTATAATAGAGGACTTTGCTAGCTGCAAAACCTATAGATACAAAAGAAAATAGACAAAGGTTTTTTTCTAATGTGTTGAATGTATCATAGAGCTCAACCCTTTTCCCTGAGATAAGAGCAGTAAGTAGACCAGCACCCTAATTCTGAGCTTCTCTTACTTTGTCTTGCTGGGAGAAAAGGGGAAGTGTTCCTTATTTAAAAACAAACTTCAAGATTCCGACAGCCTCTTCACAGAGTCCTGCTATGGCAAAGCCTTCTGGATATTTGGGACACTCTTCCAGGCACAGCCTCTGGCCAAATCCACAGAACTGTCTGTGTACTTTACCAGGGGTCTGTGAGCAGGACGTTGCTCTGGGGTCACCGGTTACTGATCCAGCATTGATAACTTTGGGAATGGATTCATAGTCGTGGGAACCATAAGAGGCCTCTGCACCCCCAAATCATCTTTGGATCACCCCAAATCACAAAGCACTGAACTCCTGAGACTGTCCCCTAGAAGAGCACATGTGCTGGTTCTGATCCAGTCTCTGGTTGTGGAACTGAGGCCTCCTATTTCGCCTTTCTCCCAGAACTTTGCATTAGACATTGCTGTGAATTAATTTGCATGTTCAGCAAAGGCTCCTGGGGCATGTGTATAAAAAAGAGTTCACCATGACTTGGAGAGGCGGTATAATACAGGACTTTGCTAGCAACAAAGCCTGCAATGACATAAGAAAGAAGGAATTTCTGCTAACCAAACAACAGCAGTTTTAACTGTGCTATTTTCAGGCTTTCCAGTCTTTGCAGCTAGCAGAGTCCTCTGTTATACCACCTCTCCAAGTCATGGTGAACTCCTTTTTTATACATATGCCCCAGGAGCCTTTGCTAAACATGCAAATTAATACAACCCTAGGTACAGCTCAGTGAACTGCTAGTCTGGTCTATCTGCAGTCTATTAATCAGACCTAGGGCCTAGGCCCCAAACCCTTTCTCCAATACAGGCTTACACAAGGTTCTGGGAGAAAGGCGAAATAGGAGGCTTCAGCTCCAGAAGCACAGACTGGATCAGCACCAGCACATGTCCTCTTGTAGGGGACAGTCTCTGGAGTTCAAGGCTGTGTGATTTGGGGTGATCCAAAGATGATTTGGGGGTGCAGAGGCTTCTTATGGTTCCCAGTTCCTTCTTCACAGCAATGTCTAATACAAGTGTAACCCCCAGAGTCAAGAGGACCAGGTTCAATGTTTACCAATTCAAAATATAAATGCAATTTATTTAAACACAACTATGAATCCATTCCCAAAGTTATCAATACTGGATCAGTAACCGGTGACCCCAGAGCAACGTCCTGTTCACAGACCCCTGGTAAAGTACACAGACAGTTCTGTGGACTTGGCCAGAGGCTGTGCCTGGAAGAGTGTCCCAATAGCAGGACTCTGTCTGGGAAAAGGCTGTCTGAACCCTGAAGCTTGTGAGGGAATGTTAGTGCTAGAGTGCTGAACTCAGGCAAGCAGCACATTCACTTATTGATCTTGGGTGAAGTAAAAAGGTTCAACGCTACAATATTCTTATCATACTAGAATAGAAGCTTTTTGCAAGCAAAGATCAGCTCTTCTTCCTCTCTTCAGTTTTTGCATAGTTTGCAGCTAACAAAGTCCTGTATTATACCACCTCTCCAAGTCATGGAGAACTCTTTTGTATACAAATGGCCCATGAGCCTTTGCTAAACATGCAAATTAATGCAACCCTAGGAACAGCTCAGTTAGCTGCTAGTCTGGTCTATCTCTGTATCTGCAGTCTATTAATCAGACCTAGGTCCTAGGCCCCAAACCCTTTCTCCAGTACAGGCTTACACAAGGTTCTGGGAGAAAGGCGAAGTGAGGCCTCAGCTCCAGAAGTAGAGACTGGATCAGAACCAGCACATGTCCTCTTGTAGGGGACAGTCTCTGGAGTTCAGGGCTGTGAGATTTGGGGTTATCCAAAGGTTATTTTGGTGTGCAGAGGCCTCTTATATTTCCCATTTCCTTATTTACAGCAATGTCTAATGCAAGGTTCTGGGAGAAAAGCGAAATAGGAGGCCTCAGCTCCGGAAGCAAAGAATGGGTCAGAACCAGCACATGTCCTCTTGTAGGGGACAGTCTCTGGAGTTCAGGGCTGTGTGATTTGGCGTGATCCAAAGATGATTTGGGGGTGCAGAGGCTTCTTATGGTTCCCAGTTCCTTCTTCACAGCAATGTCTAATACAAGTGTAACCCCCAGAGTCAAGAGGACCAGGTTCAATGTTTACCAATTCAAAATATAAATGCAATTTATTTAAACACAACTATGAATCCATTCCCAAAGTTATCAATACTGGATCAGTAACCGGTGACCCCAGAGCAACGTCCTGTTCACAGACCCCTGGTAAAGTACACAGACAGTTCTGTGGACTTGGCCAGAGGCTGTGCCTGGAAGAGTGTCCCAATAGCAGGACTCTGTCTGGGAAAAGGCTGTCTGAACCCTGAAGCTTGTGAGGGAATGTTAGTGCTAGAGTGCTGAACTCAGGCAAGCAGCACATTCACTTATTGATCTTGGGTGAAGTAAAAAGGTTCAACGCTACAATATTCTTATCATACTAGAATAGAAGCTTTTTGCAAGCAAAGATCAGCTCTTCTTCCTCTCTTCAGTTTTTGCATAGTTTGCAGCTAACAAAGTCCTGTATTATACCACCTCTCCAAGTCATGGAGAACTCTTTTGTATACAAATGGCCCATGAGCCTTTGCTAAACATGCAAATTAATGCAACCCTAGGAACAGCTCAGTTAGCTGCTAGTCTGCTCTATCTCTGTATCTGCAGTCTATTAATCAGACCTAGGTCCTAGGCCCCAAACCCTTTCTCCAGTACAGGCTTACACAAGGTTCTGGGAGAAAGGCGAAGTGAGGCCTCAGCTCCAGAAGTAGAGACTGGATCAGAACCAGCACATGTCCTCTTGTAGGGGACAGTCTCTGGAGTTCAGGGCTGTGAGATTTGGGGTTATCCAAAGGTTATTTTGGTGTGCAGAGGCCTCTTATATTTCCCATTTCCTTATTTACAGCAATGTCTAATGCAAGGTTCTGGGAGAAAAGCGAAATAGGAGGCCTCAGCTCCGGAAGCAAAGAATGGGTCAGAACCAGCACATGTCCTCTTGTAGGGGACAGTCTCTGGAGTTCAGGGCTGTGTGATTTGGGGTGATCCAAAGTTTTTTTCTGCTGCAGCTGCCACCCTTTTCTTCTTATTGAATTGTTCTGTTCCTATTTTGAAGCTGTTTACTCAAGATCTGGGTTTTGTAGGATGACCCGGTATAGGTCCACTTAGAAGGCCAAGTCTGCTGAATCTGGAGGTGTATAATATGTGGCCCTGCAAACTTCATTTTGAAGTTCAGAGCTTTTCAATTTCCCCACAATATTTGGCTTCGGCTTTGCGAATAAGGAACTAGGAACTGCAAATAAGGAACTGGGAGCCAACTTCAGCTTCGTTCTCCCAGGTCTGACACTTTAACCACTGTACTACAACTGACTCATAAAGCTTGGTAGAGGAAAGGAGGCCTCTGAAATATTTAGGCTTACTTGTTCACTCAGTTAAAGGATATTATCCTCCTTCAGCTCATACAAACTTTAGTGATAGTTTTGGAAAATTTAGAAGTGTGTTTCTGGAGGCATAAAAAGACTGTTGGGAAACTCAGCTAGAGTTGCCAGCCTCTAGGTAGTGACTGGAGATCTCCCAGTATTACAACTGGTCTCCAGGCCACAGGGATCAGTTCACCTGGAGAAAATGGCTACTTTGGGGGGGGGGGTGGACTCTATGGAATTATGACATGCCAAGGTCCTTTCCCTCCCCAAACCCCACTTTCTCCAGGTTTCACCCCCTAGATCTCCAGGAATTTCCCAACTTGGAGCTGGCAACCCTAAACTCAACATCAAATACTTGTTGGGGTGAATAACAGTCAGGGTCTGGTTTACAGATTCAAAAAACTTGTGTATGATTGGGGGGAAACTCAAGTCAACACGAGTTTAATGTGTGACTGCATGTTGTGCTTTAATAGCTGCTTTGCAAGTTGTTAAAATGTGGAAGTTTGACCCGTTGAGGAGGTGGTAGTCTGTTGCCAGACAGACTCACCCTCTAGACCTGCAGGGGGAGAAAGGAAAGGAGAAAGATGGAGGAGAAGGTAAAGCAGGGCCTGTAACAGAAGAATAAAACCTTTTGTTAAGTATCCTGCCTGATGCCTCCTTGCCTGCATTAAGCTACAAAACAGCACTCATCTTCAAAGTGGTTTGGGGAAAGGGGAAAGGGCTCCCATGTGTGTGCGCAGAGGCAGGGAGCACCTAGAGGCAGGTGAGCTTGATCGGTCCCTGCTTTCTACCCAGTGTGCTTTCACAGATGGAAAGAAGCAGTGTGTGTGGGGGGGGGGAGGGCTCTTTCTCTTACTGCTTATTGCACAGCAGTAACAGAACATCAGGAAACATGAGGGAAAGAGAGAGAGAAAGAGCCAGGGCTTTTTTTCAGCAGGAACACGGGGGAACGGAGTTCCGGCACCTCTTGAAAATGGTCACATGGCTGGTGGCCCCGCCCCCTGATCTCCAGACAGAGGGGAGTCGAGATTGCCCTCCATGCCACTGGTGCGGAGACAAAGACAAAGACAGAGACAAAGTCTTTTGGTGCTACACCTCTGAAGATGCCAGCCACAGCTGCTGGCGAAACGTCAGGAACTACAATGCCAAGACCACGGCAATACAGCCCGGAAAACCCACAACAACCAACTCCCCCCTTGTTCCAGCTGACCCAAAGTGATGTCATTGTGCAGACCTGAGTTCTACCACTGAGTTCCACCACCTCTTTTCCCAGAAAAAAAGCCCTGGAAAGAGCCCACCCCCATCTCTTTTCTACCAGCAAAAGCACGTCGGGCAGAAAGCAGGGACAGACCAAGTTCTCTTGCCTCCATGTGCACCCCACCTCTGCACATGCACATAGGAGCCCTTTTGTGATCCCTACGTGATCAAGTGGAGCGCAAGTGGAGGGCAAGTGAACAGGGAGGAATACACGTGAGCCTGGTCACTTGCCAGGCAAGTGTCATGCGTCACGTGTGGCTTGGCCCTCAGCTAAATTGTTCCTTTGCAGAGGCCCTCGTGCTGGCATTTCTGTACAGCAGTCACCACCTTGGCCCCGCTGGTTGACTTGTTGAGAATTGTCACTGGAGAAGGTCAGGCCACCTATGTCAAAAGCATTGTTAGTCTCTCTGTATTAGCCATACTCTTATTTTCAAAACATGCGTTCACTTTCCCTGGTGTGTTTGATTCAGAGTCCACTCCTCAATCCCACTTTCCATCTTTAAACCTCCACCAAGAACACTTTTCCTGTGCAATCCGGTAGCTTCTCCTTCTTGCCTCAAGCTCCATCTCCCTATTTCCCAGAAACACTCATAGCGGTACTCACAAGGACCTCATGTAATTCTCAACTGTTTCCATGTAATACGGCCATTGCTCTTGTGTCACAGGATAGCTCTGCTAAGAGCCGTAATGAACGTACGTTTGCTTTTGCTTGATGCACTGACAGTTAAGTGAATTATATTCCTTATGGCTGCACATTCGTAACCTGCTGCCTCCTGGTTCCTGTATTCAGATCACATCATGTTTGGTATGTTCCAGGTCCTTAGGGATGAATGGCCCTAGTTTTTTTATTTCTGTCATCATCCGGTATTATTCTTCCCTTGTATTAATGGATGTTGGCAGTAATTATTTCATCTCCCTTGTATTTTTTCTCAGACTAATAGGGCGGCTGACTTTATTCTGTTTTGCAGATACAAAATGCTAATTTGAAAGGTCACAATCCAATAAAATATTCTTATTACCAAGTTTCAGTGTATAAACTACAGATCATATGGCAAAACAATTTCTGGGTTGTACAGTTTTAGACTATGTGGTGTATGTCTGGGTAGGTGATCCCTCATAGATTCCAGCATGAAAAATGTTTAAGTGGTCAAAGTTTCCAACCTGCCCTGTGAAAAGTATCCCTGCGTCAGTGAAGTTGGATTCCCATCAGGGACACACAGGCCATTTGACGTACAGGGGGGCAGCAGTCAAGGCAGAGAGTGAATTTTGCCCCCATCCCCAGTCAGAATCAAAGGCGGACACAAGGCTTGGGTATTAAAGTAGGGCCACTTTATTAATTACAACATAAAACTGTCAATACGGCAAGGATCTAACTAGTGGTACGGGTCAAGCCTTGACCTGTCTGAGCGAGCCCCCACTGCCCCGGGTACAAGCCATCCAAACACATGGATGGTACTCGGCTGGCCAGGCAAATGATTCCTCCTTGCAGCTCTAACCCCCCACAGCCATGGAGTTTGGGGGTGGATTTGTACAGGGGTCCCTCTAGACAGTCTGCCCTCATAATGAAGCCTACAAGCTGCTCCTGACAGACCCTAATTCCCCACCAATGGGGATGTGCCAAGGGGCTCATTTTCCCATCCTGTCTTGCCAGTGGCCAAAGTATTTACAGAAGATACGCCTCACTGTTCCACCTGTTGTTTGCACACTGCTGTGTCCGGCAGGCTCCTCTCCTTGTATAACAGCAGTCCTGTTTGCTGCAGTGGTGATAATGAAGGCAGCTTTACCTGTTGAACATTCAGTCTGCTCTGATATGGAGCACATGCACAATTATATGCTGCTTTGTCGTAGTTGCTGTGCCCCCCTGCACCATCCCCTCTAATGACACTGCCTCCACTTAAAAGTTTCATTGTTAAAAGGACCAAAAGTGTTTTTGTTTGAGACTTACTCCTTGATGTCTCTGTGTGCCTTTTTTTGGTAGAGTAACTTGCTGCCCCCTGAGTAGCTGTTGAGCCTCAACAAGGACTGATTCCAGACGGCCCTCCGCATCGCGAAACGTCACGCGTCGTCGCGCAGAAAATGCGAAATATCGCATTTTCTCACGCGAGTTTTGCGCGACGTCATGCAAAACTCGTGCGAGAAAATGCGATATTTCGCATTTTCTGCGCGACGACGCACGATGTTTCGCGATGCGGAGGGCCGTCTGGGATCGGCCAAGGACTTGCTACTTTACTGTGATGATCTCCAAATTCTGGAACAGCCTTCCAAAGAAAGTCCAACACGTTCTCTCCTTCTTCTTTCATTTACGAAAAGTTGTAAAGCTATTCTTTTTTGTAGAGTGCTTGGTTGGAAGTCGAAAGCCAGGATAATGCTGTTCTTTTGTTGCTGTTTTGCACATATTATTTTATTTTTATTTTATTTTGTGTCTTGTTTTGTATGTGTGTCTACTGTCAAGCATTCCACTGTAATCTGTAGAAGCAAGATAGAATTTTTTTCAATAAATAAAGAAAAAAGCAGTGAAAAGAGGCTTAGCCACATAGCAGTAAGGTCAAAACAGCCACAACCAAATTGATGCAGCAACACTGAAACAGCTGCAAGAGAGGAGTGGGTCACTGAAAGGGAACAGATGCAGGCAGACACAATTGCCATATGTTGTGCACAACCAAATCCAATGAGGGAATCTGGGACAGCCAGAAGTGATAAACCATGAGGAACAATTCTGATTGATGACTGAAGACAGCTACTGAACACTGCTAGAGGTGATACATTCTGCCTGAAGGCAACAGATCCGTTTTCTATATGGGCAGAAGTGGGGCTACCAGGTACCTGCCAAGTCTTTTTGCAAAGTGGGCAGCGCCGGGTGGGGCTTTTGCCAAGCAGGGCTTCTAATAGGCCAGAGGAGGAGTGATTGAATGTTTCGGTTTTTAAATGTGCATCGTCAGCAGCTGGCACTGTACCACGGGAACTTCAACGCATGACTGAAGATAAGCCATGTGTAATTAAGAAAATGTTTTAAAACAATATGTTCATTTTAAAAGGCAGAGATTCTGCTTGAAATGTTGAAGAGTTACTATTAGAGTTATGCATAATTTCACTCCCTGACATTTTGTGTTTGGCTCTGCCTCTTTCAGCAGCCATTTTGTGGTTCTGCCCACCACCCTATGTCCAAGGTGCCCAAAAGAGGACCCCTGGTGTGGCAGGGCACATGTTTGAACACATGATCTTCCTATTCTGCTCACATTCATACTTTGTGATCTTCTAGGAGTTTCCCCACTGATCAAACTTGGACTGTAAACTCTTCAGGGAAGCAGCATGCGTTCCCACGCCCCTTATGGTATGGCACTGTAGAAAGCTGAATGTATGGTGATCGTTTAATAACAATAAATATTGTTTGTTAAACACCAAAGCTTGCTTTTGAAACAGGTAAAATTGGTCCATTAACAGAGAGCATGGCAGCATATTCTAAACCACTTATTTTTAGGCAATTAAATTTTATAGCATTTTTTAAATCAACCATCTGCTCTGCTGCTGCTTAAATCTGTCACTGGCCTACATACCATAGATTACATGTACAAAAAATGGAAACAATGTTAAGACCTTTATCTTTTTTTTTTCTGTGCAGCAAATGGTATTTTTAGAAAACAGAGCATTATGTAACATTTTAAAACATCTTGAGAAACAGTCTTTAACAGAGCACAGAACTGGGAGGGGGACACGTGAGGCATTTTATTCCCTTTATGAGACCTGTGTTATGCTGCCTCTCTGACTTCCTTAGATTTTCTCTGCTACCAAAGGTTCTCACCTTAGGCCGAATCCACACTTCCTTTTTGTTTCCGCGCCTTTTTCACAACCGTGGCGCTGTTCAAGCAGATACTCGCACGCTTTCTAATTCCGCGTGTTCCCTGCCATTACCGCGCCACAATTGCGCCTCCTTTCCGTACCACATGATAATGGTGGAAATCTGTTTTTGCCCGGCCCTTTTTTTAAAAAAAAAAATGGGCTTTCATAGCGCATTTACCCAATAAAGAAAGGTCAGTATACCACAAAACCTACTTTAGTGAGCAGCGGTTTGCACGGGGAAAGGCTAGGAACATACTGGCTGTGCTGTGAAGCATGCTAACCACAATCTGAGCCATCATTAGAAATATCACACTCTGAGTATCCATGTTAGCAACTACTAGAAGCAGAACACCAGGGTTTCCGGAGAACACACAGGGTTTCCAGAGAATGTTTTAATGTGACAAATTATTTTCAAATTTGCCCGCCATAACAACCAGCCAATTGATAGAAAGTGGTCTGTGATGAACAAAAATGGGCCAATCAAAGTTGAGGGGGAGGGGGCCTTGCCATTTCTTAAAAGTTGGAATATCGGTATAGCACAAAAGTAACTTTTTTTTTTTAAAGGGAAGTGATGTGCGCCGTCAATGCTGACGACGGAGGAGGGAACCGCCCACTATAATGCTTTACTCAGTGGCGTGTGGAGAACTGATTGCGCCACGAAGACACACTGGGAGGGTGAATGTGATGATGCACAGCATGGTAGCGGAATGAACCCAACTGCCATGACTGCGCAAGATAAGCAGATGGTGAATGCGTGTGGATTTGGCCTTAGTTCTCTCTCAGTTTAACCTGCTGTCTAGGAAGGCTTATTTATATGTAGTAGATTAACAGAATGGTCAGTGTGTAGTGGTGGCTGTGAAGTATACAGGAATCCTGTATTCTAGATAAAACAGCTGTTTTTCATAAACAGAAATAGAGTTTATTTAGAAGTACATGTATAATGGTTTTACGGTAGTTCCAAAAGTATAATGGTTTCATTAAGATTGCTAGCTATCTAGTTCCAAGATAGGTATAAGATTTCTTCAGATTTTCTGAATAGACTCCTGTCGCAAAGACTTAATTCCCTCAGGTGCCACTTTGGCTTATACCACCCACAAAAAAAGAACATATAGATGTCCAGGGCTTTTTTTCTGAGAAAAGAGGTGGTGGAATTCAGTGGATTGCCCTTGGAGAAAATGGTCACATGTCCGGTGGCCCCGCCCCCTGATCTCCAGACAGAGGGTAGTTTAGATGGCCCTCTGCGCCACTCCAGCGGCGCGGAGGGCCATCTAAACTCCCCTCTGTCTGGAGATCAGGGGGCGGGGCCACCAGCCATGTGACCATTTTCAAGAGGTTCCGGAACTCTGTTCCACCGTGTTCCCGCTGAAAAAAAGCCCTGCAGATGTCTTCCCTCAGCCTCCAGCACCTCCCACTCGTACAAGTATCATCCTATCATGAGAAAACTTCACTCACCCATCCAGCCCCAATTTCTTCTCCTTGAAGCCTGCATATTAAACTCTAGCACATTCAAACCCCCACATAAGTCAGCAGAAATAAAACACAAAAAATATTTTTATGGCCAAACATTACAGAATGCATGGTCCAAATCATGTGACATCAAAGCTGAAATCAGAAGGCCATTACTCATTTTAGTCGGCATAAGTTATATATTTACTTCATAATGTTGGAAGTGAACAGTCATACATCACACACTAAAAGACACTGCAGGGAGATTGTAGATCTCTGCTATGTTCTCTTGGCATTCATATGGAAATGAGGATATATATGCAGGTATGTCTGATAAATGAATGGGCCTTCATTGATTTCCACTACTTCATGACTTTTTTTCTGTTATCCCGGTGGAGATGACTCTTGTGAAAAGATTCTGCACATATTTAATTCCCCCCATACTTCAGTGTCCCAACTAGTAATGTTTCTGCATTTTGGTTGGTATGTGCTGATCTACTGTGATTAAAAAAGAGGGGTAGTGTAGGACTTCCCCTCATTATGTACTTTGGGGCTCTCTCTACAAAGAAGTAGGGGGTGCCTGGTCCCCCAAGAACAAAACTAGGGGGGAAGGGAACAGTGGGTACAGACCCCATGCATACACGCAAATTGCTTCTGTGTTGTGCCAGAAAAAGGCATCATTTTCTGGTACAACATTGAAGCTCTGTATCTAAGGTTGCTGGTTCCCCAGTGGGGGCGGGGGATCCCCCACTCCCACTCACTTGGCCGGTGCAAGTAAAAGGGTGGGAACAAGCCTCTTGGGGCACTCTCCCAGCATGGGCAATGCCATCTTTCCCAGGAGTGATGTCATTGCGCAGATGGCAGGAGCGCTCCTGCCCTTTGTGCCAGGCCAATTTTGGCACCGCAGGTGTGGGAGCACTCCCATGGCTGATGCCATTACATCACTCCTGGAAGCAAAGCCATTGCTTATTGGCACCGGGAAGTGCACATGCAGAGGTGAGTGCTGGGTCACCCCCCTCACTGGGATGGTAAGCAGGCCTGGCAACCCTGTCTGGGTTACACTGGGGGTTAATTTTTAGCCAGTTTCCCCCCTGGCATGATCTGTAGCTTCCAGAAAATGGGCAGGAAGGCAGGCCGTGCCATCAGTCAATTGCAATGGTAGCAAGCAGCTGCTACAGCTTCCCTCTGCTCCCAAGAGCAGGAAGAGGCAGAGCCTGTGGGAATCAATGGCAGCTTGCGGCTGCCGGAGTCAGGTTCCAGTAAGGGTGTCAGCCTCTAGGTGGGGCCTGGAGATCTCCTGGAATTATCATTCATATCCAGGCTACAGTGATCAGTTCCCCTGGAGAAAATGGCAACTTTGGAGGGTAGACTCTATGGCATTATAATCTACTAAGGCACCTCCCACCCGAAACTCCTCCCTCCACAGGCTCCACCCCCAAATATCCAGGAATTTCCCAAAACAGAACTGGCAACCCTAGGCGCCTGCTCTGCTATAGCAGTACCTCCTTCATTCCATTGCAACTTGCTTTTATATCTGGGTTGGGAGTAATAGAGCAGCAACGGCACTTAGCATAGAGCAACTGCACTGTTGCTCACTCACCCGCAAGTCCCTTTGGTGCCACATTCCTGCCCTCTGTGGCAGTGGGGCCCATGGAGCAGGGGGGTGATTAGACCTGCCACGGGGTCCCCTCAAATCTTCACTGTAGTACTGGGAGGCAAATAGTGGAGGAAGATATTATTATTATTAATAATAATAATTGATTTATATACCACTCTTCAAGACAACTTAATGCCAACTCAGAGTGGTTTACAAAGTATGTTATTATTATCCCCACAACAAAAGACCCTGTGACGTGGGTGGGGCTGAGAGAGCTCCAGAGAGCTGTGACTGATCCAAGATCACCCAGCTGGCTTCAAGTGGAGGAGTGAGGAATCAAACCCGGTTCTCCAGATTAGAGTCCTGCGCTCTTAACCACTACACCAAACTGGCTCTCATGTCCTTCCAGCAGGATTCTCGACTAGATGAACCTTTGGCTTAAGAACATGAGAAAATCCCTGCTAGATTGGATCAACAGTCCACCTAGTTGGTTTCAGCATCTTCTTCCACACAGTGGCCAACCAGTCGCCCTGGAGGGCCAACAACAGGGTGTAGAAGCCAAGGTCTTCCCTAGGTGTTGCCTCCTATGCTGGTATCCAGAGATCTAGTCATCATGGCTGGGAGCTACAAGTCTTGTGGGTTCAGTTGCTGTAGACCATGGGACCAATCCACCAGGAAGTTCTGCTGTGAAGCACCATTGACATTCGTGGGGGCCGCATGCCACAAGGGGCCAAACTCCAACATGCTGCCATTTTCCTGTTGCCTCATTGCACATTTTTTCTCTTGGCAGCAGGACTGAATATGAATCATGAGCTCATCTGTAAGCCCCAGAGATGTTTTAGTCCCTCCAGGGAAATGACACCAACCACATCCATAGATGTGGTAGCTGCAGCATTCATACATTCCAGCTCAGCTCTCCCAAGGGATTGCAGGGAAGCAGAGCAGCCTGTTTCCAATGAGAAAAGTGGCACCACTGCCAGCACTTAAAGGCGATAACTGCCAGGAGGCACAAAGATAACGCAGTAGTTTTAGACTGGCTATTTTATTTTGTTTTTATTTTGGTCTCATAAAACTCTAAAGCTTGTCATTATAATATCGGTTATAGAGATGGAAACCAAGCACTTTTCGGCCTGTTTTTTACAATTCATTAGATTGGCTTGCAGATTAGTCCGCATCAGCAAGTTCTTTTGGCTTCTTCTGTCATCCTCAAGAGACAAAAACGGATGGAATAGAGGTCAACGTTCCCAGCAGTGAGCTTTCTGCATTCTTCATTGTGTGATGATGCAAATATGATCGCTCACAATATATAAACCTGAATGTGTTTTATATACATTGGAACACGAGAGCCAGCATGATGTAGTGGTTAGAGTGGTGGACTGGGATCTGGGAGACCCGAGATTGGAACCCCCACTCTGCCATGTAAGCTGGGTGGGTGACCTTGGGCCTACCTCACAGGGTTGTTGGGGGGATAAAGTGGAGGCGAGGAGAATGATGGAAATCAACTTGGTCCCAAATGGGGAGAAAGGTGGGGTATAAAGTGGTGGTGGTAGAGAGTGCCCTCAAGTCAGAGTTAACTTATGGCAACCCCTAGTGGGGTTTTCATGGCAAGAGACTATCAGAAGTGGTTTGCCATTGTCTCCCTCTGCAATCTTGGTCTTCATTGGAGGTCTCCCATCCAATGGCTAACCAAGGTCGATCCTGCTTAGCTTCTGAGATCTGATGAGCTCAGGCTCTCCTGGGCTATCCAGGTCAGGGCATAAATAAAGTAAATAAGCATAAATAAATAAGAGTCTACGGAGAACTCAGGCTTGATTTGATCTAGTGCCCATTTATACTTCTTTGATACCAATTGGGATGTCTGTATAAGGACTATTGAGCTGTAAATGTGGGCCAATGGAGGGATGTAGATTTGGGTAAGAGAGGGCTTATAGGCAGGAGTGTAAGGAGAATTAAGAACATAGAGAGAAGGTGGGGATGGCCTGACCATTCGCTATGGACCTCTCAGTGTTAAAGGAGTTACTGAGCATGAGTCTGTCTGGTATGAATATTCCTGCTTACAGCGGGCCTCTCTGGGTTTGACCTGTCGCTTACTAGGAAGAGGTTACAATGGCCTGGTTGAGAGAAATCTGAAGTACAGCCAGGGCTTTTTTTCTGGGAAAAGAGGTGGTGGAACTCAGTGGGTTGCCCTAGGAGAAAATGGTCACATGGCTGGTGGCCCCGCCCCCTGATCTCCAGACAGAGGGGAGTTGAGATTGCCCTCCGCGCCGCTCCCCTCATAATCTCAACTCCCCTCTGTCTGGAGATCAAGGGGCGGGGCCACCAGCCATGTGACCATTTTCAAGAGGTTCCGGAACTCCGTTCCCCCCGCGTTCCCCCTGAAAAAAAGCCCTGAGTACAGCTATGTCGCTGGGCACATGACTAATTCAGTAAATGTCTCACATAAAACTGCTGTGTCATCTTAATTATTAACCCCCCTCCCATCATCAGCAGCCTCTAATTATGCTAGTAATCAATTCAGTTGCCTAATACGATGTGAGGCTAATTCAATATGACTGTTGCGTTATGCATAATGTAGCTAAACTGCACTAGAGAGTGTATTAAAGGAAATCAGCACCCGTGTGATATACTTTGATGCATTTCATGGGAGACAGAAATGCTACGCATACATATTTGTGAAAGAAAGAAAAGATGTATCATTTGGAGCTGCACTGCGCACGTCCCTTTTGCTCTGTATGAGTTGGTCTTGAAAATAATTCGGAAGAATGATAAGCCTTTGGAAACATTATTGTTGCTACTGATCGACTATTGGGGTGCCTGTCAAATGGTGGAAATGTTTGCAATTCTCACCATGGTCCAATTTGCCATTGTGAGTTAAGAATTTCTAAACAGGTTGACGAGAGGGAAGGTAGAGGGATAGGGCTGCTCGCATCACCAGGGTTCTTTCTGAGCTCCTAGAAAGAGGAGGAAGCCAATTTTGTCCCCTTTTCCTGGGGCAGAGAATCCCTGCCGCTGAGAGAGCTTCATTTTCACATTAGCTGAATGGCATGTGAAGGGCTAGCTGCCCCATGTTCTCATTACAGACCCTCTAGAGTTTCCTGGCATGCACTCATGGACTTTCAAATAATCTATTATCTGGTCCTTTTAAATAAGGCTTCAAATTAGGGATTCCAGGTCCCCCGGCAGGGGGGAATCCCCTTCTCCCACCTTCCGCTCCCTGAGCTGACCGGGGGGGGGGGAGAAGAGGAATAGACCTCATGGGTGTTCTCCTGGGGCAGCATGAATGCTGCAGGACCACTCCTGTGCTTTGCAGCAGGCCGATTTGGGCCCCAAACAGGTCAAAATTGGCCCACTGTGAAGTGCTGGAGTGCACCTATCCCTTTCCATATTTCACAGTGGGCCAGTTTGGGGCCCCTATCATCCCATTGCAAAATGCGGGAGCGCTCCCAGACCCAGACACTACCCGGAAGTGATTTAATTGTGCTGCCTTGGGAGCACTCGTGCAAAGACATCCCCAAAGGTGAATGCCAAGTCCCCCCTCCCACTGAGAGGGTAAGTGGATCCAGGAACCCTGCCTGAGCTAGGGAACTTCCACGTACACATCAGGTGTCTCCCACTAAGGCTGCTCGTGTCACCGTGGGTACACAGACCCCAGTTTGCGGGGGTGACATTTTGAGCAGTTGTAATTCGTCTTGTGTGGTTTAGCTCATAGTTTCACCACTTCTCCCTTGCTACCGCTGTCTTGTGCCTTTGAAACCCTCTTTCTTCATTATGGGATGTCATACTTCAGACAAGTATTCCCCCTTCATTTCTGACAAACTGAGCACTGACTCACAAAATTTGGTTGGTATTCAAAGTGCTACTGGACTTGAATTTTGCTCTTCAACTACAGATTAACACACCTACCTGAAACTTTGCTCCCTTAGTTCTTCGTTTGCATTGCTTTTCAGTTCTATCTTCCTGTGACATCACAGTGTCCTTGAGATGATCCCCCCACCCAGGGCTTTTTTTCTGGGAAAAGAGGTGGTGGGACTCAGTGGGTTGCCCTCGGAGAAAATGGTCACATGGCTGATGGCCCCGCCCCCTGATCTCGGCGCGGAGGGCAATCTAAACTCCCCTCTGTCTGGAGATCAGGGGGCGGGGCCACCAGCCATGTGACCATTTTCAAGAGGTTCCAGAACGCCGTTCCACGGCGTTCCAGCTGGAAAAAAGCCCTGCCCCCACCCCTCAAATGGACTTGGAAGATTTGTGAAGGAATTGATAGCTGATAAAGCAGGGGAACCTTTCCATTTCCCCCAGCAGCACTGAACATGTGTTGAAGGGAAAATTCTCTACAAACAACGTAACTGCTTACTGGACTAAATACCACCCACCCATCCCCACTCCATCATCAAGCTGCTTATCTTGCACAATGCACTAAAAATTAATCAGGTGCAAATAGTCCTGTTTTGTATGACATCCAAAAGATATCCTTGCTGCGGTCCCTAAATAAAACAGGAATCCTGCAGTGATTTAAATGATTATGAAGTTTTGACAACTTTGTTCCTTTAGTCTGGA
This sequence comes from Eublepharis macularius, assembly GCF_028583425.1. Classification (NCBI taxonomy): domain Eukaryota; kingdom Metazoa; phylum Chordata; class Lepidosauria; order Squamata; family Eublepharidae; genus Eublepharis; species Eublepharis macularius. The sequence goes on from NC_072795.1 coordinate 137,124,207, forward strand.
GCAGTGTTTGAGACTGCCCTACTCAACTCCAGGATTGGGTGTGGACAGGGAAGCAGTGCTGTTTCTTGGAAAGGCTTTATTCCTTATTTTATTCAGTTCCTTAGCACAACATAGTTCTCAGGCTGAAACTACAGCAATGGGAACTGCACACACAGCTCTGTAAGGCTGCAAATATATGAAGCTTCCTTCTGCTAAATGAAAGCATTGGTCAGTTTAGCTCCCTACTGTGGAAAGTGATGGAATAGGTGACTCTGCATGCCTTGGACATTGTGGGGTGCTGTATGTCTCTCTGCTTGTATGTGTAACTCTCCTGATAGGAAGCGGCTTCTCTTTGTCTAAGGTGAGAATGCCTCCTGACTCTCTGTCCCTGAGTCTCTTGGGAGATGCCTCAGTGTCTTCCAAAGGAGAAGGAGCTGTGATTCCCAGAGCTCCTGCTATGAAAGCCTCATCCACAGACCCACCTGCAGCCTCGCTGCCAGATTCTGGCCGTAGTTTATTAATAGGGCAAGTGACTTTTTAGATTAGGACTCTTTCTCTGTACTCCATGGTATCGCTATATATGGAATCTACCTCAATAAACTGTAAGTTTTATCTTTCTACAATTTGTCTGAGAATTAATGAATGCACATTGGGCTTCTGACTAAGTAACTCTGCTACCAAAACTGAAATACAATTGATTCCTGATAGAAAGCAGTGGCTCCATCAGTGAAAAATGTTTCCCCACACCTGCCTTGAATAAGAGATTGGACCTGGGACCTTCGACGTGCAAAGCACGCATTCTGTCAAATGAGCTGTGGCCCCTTCCCTTGTGGGGTGCAAACTGCTTTTGAAACATACAGAAATTTCAGAAAGTTGGGAAGTGACATGGAAATGTACTGTTATTGTTTTTTTTAAAAAAAAATCCCACTGCACATGTGCAAGCTTTGGCATGCACCCCAAATAGTTTTCTGGAAGTTTGCCTGTGCATAGACGTGTGTTTATGAGCATGGAAAAATAAAATGTGAACTCTCCCAAGTGTTTAAAGCATTGTACGCGTAATACAACTAGTAGCAAAGCATAACTAGTAATGAATAATATTCAAGTAAAGAGAGCCCATATATCTTGTTACAGAAATTGAGAAACTCCTGGAATGTGTAAACTACAGTTGGGAAAGTTCACCTGGTTGTGTCACCCTCTGCCCTTTGTAATGTGGGTCAGATTTTCCAATACTCTCTACCAAGTGAAACAAAAATTGGAGTTGTGCCCTTTCTGACCAGCTTGTCAAAGCTTTAAGAAATTCTGCTGAACTATGCATGCTTTGCCAGACTCCAAAGTAATCATATGTAGGGCAAATGGCAGCGAGGGACACTAACAGACAAACTGCAGAGCTCAAAAGTATAAGTGCCAGGCCACACAGTGAAACGAGAGGTGCCCTTTAAATGTTACATGAGTGACAGAGGAGGCACATATGTGTGGATTCTGCCCACATCTCTGACATAATATTTGAAGGTCCGTGGCAGATTGCAGAATCAGATAGGAGCATCAGGAAGCAGGCATAGGGAATGCTTATAAATCCTATACCTACCAACGTTTTACAGATGTTAGCTAGCAGAGATGCTCTTATGTTGGTGTACTATCAGGGCTTTTTTTCAGCAGGAACGCGGTGGAATGGAGTTCCGGCACCTCTTGATAATGGTCACATGGCTGGTGGCCCCGCCCCCTGATCTCCAGACAGAGGGGAGTTTAGATTGCCCTCCGCGCTGTGGTGGGGAGATCAGGGGGTGGGGCCACCGGCCATGTGACCATTTTCACCGAGGGCAATTTAAACTTTAAAAAACTCCCCCCTTGTTCCAGCTGATCTTACCCTCCCACTGCCGGGGGGTAGGCACGGACGTCAGGGGGGTAAATCCTCTTCCCACGCTGGTCCAGGGCCTGGCGCCTTCCCTGCCCTTCGCCCTCCATGCCTGGCTCAGACGGGTCTGTCAGATGCGATCCAGTATCCATCTCTTCCAGTTGACGGGTCGGGGAGTTAAAAGAGAATTCTCAACAAAATGTCAGACTATGAAATCCCAATTATCTAGAGTTCATCTCCCCCCTTCTGCAAGAAGCACTAAGTTCCTTGATTCTAAAAGGTTTATTGAAAGACAATGCTCAAGATACAAGTATCCACATTCCAAGGATTTCAGGCCTTGGCTGAATGGAAGCTTTGTTGAGAATAGCACATAAAATGAAAGTAACAACACTTCAAACACCCCTTCCCAACCTCCCCCCTTAGTCCTGTCTAGAAGGCCTGGGAAGGCGAGGACATCAAGGTCGGCTGGGCTGATAAGATTTCTTCATTCCCATGGATATAGGTGGCCTGGGCAACACCTGGGCCTGGAGGGAGAGAACTAAATAACTACAGATTATAACAGGAGAACACGGTGTAGCTTTGGCTTGAGAGCTGACATTCTGAAACTTTATCTAAGCTTAATAAGTCTTTGTAGGTTATCCATTCTTCTCCTTTATATTCCATATTGAGATTTACTACTTCTGCTGGTACAATCCACATAGGTCTCTCTTCCTTTATAAATCTCTTGTATTTTTGCCAAACCATAAAGAGATTCTGTCTCACATAACGGTGTTGAAACTTTATATCCATTTTATGTTCATCATACCATAGGTATGCATGCCATCCAAACAATTTATTATGGCCTTCCAAGGTCAATAATTTATGATTAGAGAGTAATACCCACTCTCTCAACCATGTTAAACATGTTGCTTCATGGTACAATCTTAAATTTGGCAATTGCAGACCACTCCTTTCTTTAGCATCACATAACACCTTCATTTTCACTCTTGGTTTTTTCCCTGCCCATACAAATTCTGATATTTTCCTTTGCCATTTTTCAAAATACTTTTTGTCTTTTACAATTGGGATCGTTTGCAACAAAAACATTACTCTAGGTAATACTTTCATTTTAACCACTGCCATATGCCCCAAACACGACAAATTCAATTTGTTCCATTTCAGCATATCTCTTTCTATTTGCGACCATAATTTTTCATAATTATTCTTGAGCAAGTCTATATTCTTAACTGTCAATTCTATTCCCAAATATTTTGTTTTATGGACCACTTCATAGTTTGTTATACTTGTTAACTCTTGCTGTTTCTTCTTCGTCATATTTTTACAGAGCAATTTCGATTTTGGTTTATTAATGTAGAATCCCACCAAATCTCCAAATTCTTTAATTTTATCTAACAATATCGGTAATGTTTGGACTGGTTCTTCCACTATAAACATTACCTCGTCGGCAAATGCTCTGAACTTATACGAAAACCCTTTAATCTTTATTCCTCTAATGTTGTCATCTTCTCTTATCTGCCTCAGTAGTACTTCCAACACCATAACAAATAACAACGGTGATAGTGGACATCCTTGTCTTGTTCCTTTTCTTACCTCAAATTTTTCTGTCAAATCGTTGTTAACACATAGCGCCGCTCTTTGATTCTTGTAGATAGTCTTTACTGCCTCTATAAACTCTTTGCCTAAGTCCATCTATTCCATTGTTGCAAACATAAAATCCCAATTTAAGTTGTCAAAGGCCTTTTCTGCATCCGCAAAGAAAAAGCCAACTTCTTTATCCGGGTGTTTATCATAATATTCTATAGCATTGAGAACCACTCTCAAATTGTCTTTTATTTGTCTGTTGGGCAAAAATCCAGCCTGCTCTTCTCCTGCAAAATCAACTAACCAATTTTTAAGTCTTTCTACTAGGATTCTTGCAAATATTTTATAGTCATTATTTTATATTTTATAGTCATTATTTATTAAAGATATTGGTCTATAATTTTTAACGTCTGTTAATTCTTGTGTCTCCTTTGGTATCAGTGAGATATTTGCTTCATTCCATGTATCTGGTAGACCTTTTCCTTTCAATATTTCATTCATTACTTTCTGCAGTGTTTGCACCAAGTCTTTTTTCATTATTTTATAAAATCTTGCTGATATTCCATTTGGGCCTGGTGCTTCCCCCAACCTAGTTGCTTCTATGGCTTTTATAATTTCTTCTTCTGTTACTTGAATATTTAATTTCTCTTTCATTTTGGTTGAGATCGTTGGTAAGTTTGCTTTTTGTAAATAACTATCTATATTTTTTAAATCTATTGTCCTTTTTTGAAATAACTTGGCATAATACTTATAAAATACTCTATTGATTGGTGTTCTATTAGTTCTTTACCATCCACTATTATTTTGCTGATCAATTTTTTCTCTCTCTTCTTTTTCAGTTGCCAGGCTAAGTATTTCCCTGGCTTATTTGCCCCATCAAAGGATTTCTGCTACAATGTCCTCAATTTCCACTCTAACTCCTTGTTTTCAAATGCCCTTAACTGCTCTTGTAGTATCTTAATTTCTTGAGTTATTTTTTTCCCCCGGTTTTTTCTTCAATTCTTGCTCCTTTTTAGAAATTTTCTCTTGTATTTCTTGAAATTTTTCCTCTTTCTTTTTCCTTTCTCTGCTGTTCAACGTAATCAGTATGCCTCTCATCACTGCTTTATATGCATCCCAAACCGTGTAAATTGGTACTTCTTGATCTATATTGTATTGAAAAAAATATTTTGTTTCTCTTTGTATAAATTCCACATTTTCTTGATTTTGAAGAAGATCTTCATTCATTCTCCATCTTGATTTCTTATATCCTGTCACCGCTTTCCACAACATTGGATTATGATCTGAACTCACTCTTGGCATCATCTCTATTTTCTTTGTCAAAAAAGCCAGCTCTTTAGTTGTCCAAATCATGTCGATTCTTGAAAAAGACTGATGTCTTGTCGAGTAAAATGTATAATCTTTACTCTTAGGGTTCCAGCTTCTCCATATGTCTTCTAACTTTTCCTGTCTTACCAATTCAAAAAACGATTTCAGTAACTTCCCTTATTTTTGTTTGTCTAATTTTAATTTTCTGTCTAATTGCAAGTCAACAACTCCATTAAAATCTCCAGCCATTAAAATTTGTTCATATGAGTATTGATCCAGATTTTGTATTATCTCCTTGTAGAATTCATCTTTGGCTTCATTAGGTGTATATATTCCCAAAATCAAAGTCTTCTTTGAATTCAAATTAATTTCTACTGCCAGATATCTTCCATTTGTACCCTTAAAAATGAATTTAGGTTCCAATTCTTACTTTACATAAATCACTACTCCTCTTTTCTTCTGTTTTGCAGAGGTCAAGAATTCTTTCCCCCATTGTTTATTCTTTAAAAATTTGTAATCCTGCTCTTTAATATGCGTTTCCTGCAGGCATATTATGCTACTGTTTTGGCAAGCGAGGTGCTTATATCACCTGCTGCCACCCCTCTACAGGCAGAAGAGGGGCAAGAATGCTACATGACCCTGAGAGTGAGTGATCTCGGTGGCGGGAGGGGTTCTGAATAATGGATTTCCCCCACCACCTTGAGGTCCCCTCAGAGAAGGGTGAGCTAAAATCTCTGCAGTGCTCTTTTGAGTCATTGATTTGGCATAAGATCTTCAGAAACTAAACTTCAGTAACAGATTTGACTAACTTAAAACAGAAGAAACAGCACGAACAACCCAAAGAGACAAACAGAAGGTATTTTTGGACTGGATTTTAGAATACAGTGGACTGAGCTAATAGAAGAAGTAAGGAGTTAAGCATTTTGAGCAAAGAAACCTGAAATTGAAAAGTTTAAAAGTGTTAAACAAGAGAAAGTAATTTTTGTTTATGCATACCTGCGGTTTTGGTGGAGATAATTGGCAAGGAAAAGGGGAGGGAGACTGAGAAGAGCGGGAACAAATATTGCGAGAGAACACAGAGCTTTAAGAACAGCGAGTGACCTTGCCTAGAGAGGCTCAACGAAAGCAGGAAAAAGGAAGAAAGGGAACAGAGATGCCCTGGAAGCAAAATAAAGGAAAGCATCATGAGACGAGCTATCGAAAGGTCAGAAGGAAGCGGAAGCATGCCATTTTAAGTAAGGGAAAAACAGACGGCTGTACCATAGAAAAACTGCACCTGACATCTTTGTTGAGGTCAAATCAAAACAAACTTTAAAACGAAGTATAAAAGCGATTTGGACTAAATAAAATAAAAGGGGAACATAAAAACGGAGCTCAGGAAGAGAGCAGATACCTGGGGTGGTGGGAAAGCTAGCCCAGGCGTGATGAAAAAAGCGGACAAAGAGTGGCAGGCAGCCATAGAAACGGCAATTGAAACATTGGAAAAAAAGCTCTAGATGGCAATAAAGAACTGGGCCAAACTATACAGAAAATGCAAGAAAGTCTGGTTAAAGATATAAAGGACTTAATAAAAACAGAAGTAACAGAGCTGTCAAAAATATAGAAGAGGTTAAAAGAGAGCTACAAACAACAAACAAGAATGTTCAGGAAATGGAGCAAAAAACTACTGATCTGACCTCTAGTTTAAAAGCAGAGAATCAAGTTCTACAGGAATGGGTGGCAGTGATGGGATGCAAAATAACAGAAAATCAGCTGAGATTTAGGGGCGTGCCAGAGAGTACTACGCAGAGTGTGCAAGAACAAATGATAGAAATTCTGGCAGAATTTCTAAATAAACAACCAGAGGAAATTACAGTAAATTTGGATCTAGCGTACAGGGTCAATTCTAGCTATGCACAACAGAAGAATCTACCAAGAAATATCATCATCCAACTGATAACTAAAAGAATGAAAGAAGAAATCATGAAAAAGGCATTTTGAAAGCTCCTTGTCACTGGATGGAAGCAGAGTCAGAATTATGAAGGAGCTGCCCAGGAGGATATTGCAAGAAAGGAAGAAGTACAGAGAATTGACGCAAAAATTGAGAGACAAGAGTATAAGATTCAGATGGGAACTACCTGAGGGACTGAGTTTTCAATTCCAAACCTTGAGAATCACTATCAAATCAAGACACGAAATGGATTTGTTTTTTGGAGAATGAGAAGGACTTTCCCAGAACAGAGAAAATAAGAAAATGGAGTACAAATTAATATCTTGGAATGTTAATGGACTAAATTCACCGCAAAAACGTAGAGCTATATTTCATTGGCTAAAGAAACAAAATTGTAACATAATATGCCAGCTTTTGAGTTTCACTTCTGACCCCCAAGCTTGTGGAACAGAAGGGTTTTTCTACAAGAGGTATTAAACAATATAGGAAAATGCTGTGTTTAAAAAACATTGCCTATACCCTCTCCCAATTTCCCTTTTGGGGTTTCCTGCTTATTTGATTATCTTGTTTTTTATGCGTGGAAGGCTTGAATACTGACTGAATGTTAAAAAAAAAAAGCATTTTAGACAAAAATTGATAATTGTTAATTGAGAAGGATTGTAGAGGGTTGCCAGTCCCCCGCTTCTACCCCCCACCCCTGCTTACCTGGCTGGTGGGGGAGGCATGGGTCTCCTGGGCGTGCTCCCGGATGCGTGGCACACTCCTGGGTGGCAGGGCACACTTCTGCGGGCCCAATTTGGGCCTGGATTGGACCGCTGCCGAGCAGGGGGGTGTTCTCCTGCTTGGCAGTGGCACATTCCATTCCGATACAGACCATTTTGGCCCCAATCCAGGCTCTTTCAGGCTCGATTCAGCCTGGATCAGGCTGCTGCGGAGCAAGGGAGTGCTCCCTCACTCAGCAGTGGCCCGTTCCAGGGCATTTGGGGCCTGATCTGGTCCATTTTGGTCCCAATCCGGGCTGTTTTGGGCCCAAAATGGCCTGGATTGGGGCTGAAATGGCCTGGATTAGGCCTGATTTGGCCCAGATCAGGCCCAAATCACCCCACCCCCCACCCCATGGAACACAAGATCGCTTCTGGCCTGCGCGATAATGTCACTTCCCGGAAGGGAGAAGAAGACCAGGTAGGCGCCAGGTCTCCAGTCTCCCTCTGGGGAGGTTGAGGGACCTAGCAATTCTAAGGACAATGCTGAAGGGATGAAAAACGCATGATAGATGGTTGGAAAACAACTGTGTTGGTTGACAGAATATACTAAAATTAATAAAAAGTAAACAAAATAATTCAATGGATGGTGAAAACAATTTATCAAAGACATCCTCCCCTAATCTATTGCAAGAGAAAAATAATGGGCAGTTGATGCCATTCTAAATTCTCATGGACATCGTTTGCTAAAATGAAATGCCGCCATTTCCTTCCTTATACAGTCACATTATCCTTGTTATCAGATAGTATTCTTTGGTTTCCATGTGTTTACACCGCAATGGTACCATTTTGGAGCCTGGCGCCTATTTATTATGAATTATCCATTAAGGTTTATTTTTCTTTCTTCCAGAAAATTAAATGCTTGTTGTCTAGAGTTCAGTTTCTGGTGCCCATTGCAAGTCTGTTCTTCACAGTGATATCTCTTCAGGCATCCTGTCTTGGTTTTCCTAATTAAATTATTTGTTTAATATGGGGTTGTCCTATTTTTCCTTAAATTCATGCAAGTTAATTTGAGTAAATTTGCAGCACAGTGCCACCTTTCCCCAAGCTATTTATTACATTTATATGTTTCACATTGTATATTTAAAGTGTTTTATGGTGTTTAATCTGCTTACTGTAACAGCCTGGTGAAGTAGGTCACTATAATTACCACTTACAGAGGAGAAAGAAGCTGAAGGAAAATGACTTACCCAGAGCCACAAAACTAGTCCATGGCATGGGGAGGGGTTCTTAACTCCGAATAAAAATTGTTCCCTGTAAGCTCACAGTGTGTGTATTAGATGCACAAGCTGTTTCTGACTGACGGTGACTCTATGAATGAACAGCCTCCAGAACATCCTGTCACTGACAGCCTTGCTCAGGTTTTGCAAACCGAAGGCGATGCCTTCCTTTATGGAGTCAAGCCATCTCATGTTGGGTCTTCCTCTTTTCCTACCCTCCTCAACTTTTCCTTGTATTATTGTCTTTTCCAGTTAGCTCCTCTCCTCCTGATGTGATCAAAGTAGCTTCGGTTTTGTCATTTTCGCTTCTAGGGAGAATTCAGACTTGATTTGATCTAGAGCCCACTTATGGGTCTTTTTGTGCATCCGTGGTGTCTGCAAAACTCTTCTCCAACACCACATCTCAAAAGAATCCACTTTCTTCCTGTCAGCTTCCTTCACTGTCCGACTCTCACATCCATACATTGTAATGGAACACCATTGTGTGAATTATGTGGATCTTGGCCTCCTTAAAGATCTTTTCCAATTACTTCAAGGCTGCCCTTCCAAGTCTTAATCTCCTTTTGATTTCACTGGAGCTGTGTGAAGCAGCTGTGAAATGCCAGAAGGGAAACTACAGCCCATTATAACTTCACCAGGTCCAAGCTCTGCTCTGGAAGGCAGCTCCAGCCCATTTCCATTCCTCACTGCCCTCTGGTTGCGACTCCACACAGTTTTAGACTGGAGAGGTGAAATTGACAGAGCCTTCAGGGAGGCAAAGATGAAATTAACAAACCCTCTGAGAAGTGATCTCCGCCGGCTTGTTAACTGAATTGGTCTCCTTGTGAATAAGAGAATTGTGGGGGGAATTAGCAGCAAGGAAGATGGCTATGCGAGTGGTGGTAACTACGGGATCTTTTCCACCAATTTTTACGGAGTCCTTTCCCAGATAGCAGACAAGGCTGGTGCTTTAAATTCAAAGAGTCACTGCCCTCTGGTTGCCACTCCACACAGTGTTAGACTGGGGAGGTGAAATTGACATATCCTTCAGGGGGGCAAAATGAAATTGACAAACTCTCTGAGGAGTGATTTCCACCTGCTCTGTTTTTTAAAACTACGCTTCCCAGCTAACATTTCATCTCCCTACACTTGAGGTGTCTCATGTAGACAGACAGTCAGTAGTGTAGGGATAGGCAATGCTGGCATCCCAAGTACTGATGTGTGCCAGCACTGCTGTGCCAGATTTTGGACAGACAAAAGGTAGCATTATTTTAAATGTCTTTACTAAGAGATTAGACAAATTAATGGATGATAAGGTTCCTCCATGGCTATTAGCCGTGATGACTCCATGTTCACAGGCAATATCTCTCTGCATAGTGGTTGCTGGGGAGGCAGCATAGTTGGTGTCTTTGGCCTGCATGTCTTTCGAGGAGCTCCTGGCTGGTCACTGTTGGAAACAGGAGGTCAGTCTTGGTGGACCTTAGAGGACCCAACAGGGCTCCTCTTCTGACTTTCTTCAAGTTGGAAGTACTTCTGCATGAAGAAAACACCTAGAAATTCTTTGTGGGCACATAGTGGTAAGAATCTACTTCCTCTCCAGTTTATGCAGTTTGGAGAATAGGTAGGACATTCACGACCAGTTTATAAAAACGAGCAATGCAAATCCCTTTTATTTCAGAACGCTAGAGAACAAAAATAAACCTGTAGAAATCTGGCTGCCACGCTGCATAATGGCTCTTCCAGGAATAGGATATAACATGAGGCAAGCAGGTTTTGTGTCAAGCTTGTGCGTTTCTTTTTTCCTTTAAGCAAGCTGGTTCTTCAGTGAATGATGCCCTGCTTCCAATTTGTTCCTCTGCCATTTCTTCTCTCTTGCCTTCATGGCTCTCAAGTGAATCTGTGAAATGTCTCTGCCAAACAATATCGTATTTGAGGGTGACATGAAAGTCCGGCCTGTGGTGATGAATCTGCTAGGGGTGGGATTCTAGCTCAAGAAGAAGGTAGCCCCCACCCCAGATATGAGGCCGCTGCCATCGACCCACCAGCATCCAGATTAAAAGCGTGCTGCATGAGGACAAAACTAGAACTAGAAATATGCACAGAGCCAAGACTTATGTAGTTTATTTCATGTTGTGTATGTGTGTACAATGTGTGTACATATTTTTTTTTAAAAACTTAAATGCCTATTTCTTAAAAGTCAGAATCAGCTTTTTCCCTATTCCTCCTCCCCTTTTCAGTGCAGTGAGAAGGAGAGAATTGGGAGAAGTCACTAACCCCCTCTTAAGAAAATTTAAGTCCCCGTAAGTCTTCAGAATATGGTTGGATACCGTGGAGTAACTCTGTTTAGGAGTTCACTGTTAAAGATGAGGCTGAACACACGGTTATCACCCATCTGTTAAAAACGTTTTTCGAAGCACTCTGCACAGGGGAAGTCATGACCAGTTTTTACTGACAATTTTCTTAGCATTTCTACCCTCTTTCTGTTAACCTGACACATGTAGAAGGTTAACAAATGAGAAACTAGTAACACAAATCCAAGCTTAAATGAGACCTCAAGAGAATAACAAATAGGTAGACTAGCCCCCCCCATTGAATTCCGCCCCAGGAAAACTCCCCTGATTCATTTGCACATGTTAGTAATCCCATGATCTCTAGCCAGCAAGTAGAGGACAACAATGAGTGAACTGGCTGAAAAGAAATGTTATGGAAATTGCAAGCTAACCACTGATAGTAGCAGCTTTCCCCCTTCCCCCTTCTCTTTTTAGGGTTGCTAACTCAGCTTGGGAGATTTCAGGGGATTTGGGAATAGTGTTTATGGATTACAACGATTGGGAAAGGGAAGGAGCTCAGTGGGATGTGGTTTCATAAAGTACACCCTCCAAAGCAGCCATTTTCTCCAGGAGAAAATGATCTCTAGGAGAAATTTGGACCCCGCCTTAAGGTTGGAAATCCTCAGGGCTTTTTTTCAGCGGGAAGGCGGTGGAACGGAGTTCTGGAACCTCTTGAAAATGGTCACATGGCTGGTGGCCCCGCCCCCTGATCTCCAGACAGAGGGGAGTTGAGATTGCCCTCCGCACTGCTCGGCAATCTCAACTCCCCTCTGTCTGGAGATCAGGGGGCGGGGCCACCAGCCATGTGACCATTTTCTCCGAGGGCAACCCACTGAGTTCCACCACCTCTTTTGCCAGAAAAAAAGCCCTGGAAATCCTAATTTTCCCACATGATGTCTAGTGAACCAAATCCAGTGAGGTAACAGTTTCCCTGCGTGTGCTCCTTTGTGTTGGTGGTCGTTCCTGAGACAGGGAAACTCTCAAAGCCGTTTCACCGCTAACATAATTTGTAGGCTCAGTTTAAGTACGTCTCTCCCCACCCCGCTCCAAATTTAGAATCCAGTTTGGCCATTAGAGGGCGCCCTCGACTTAACTATGAGCTTCAGAGGCGAAAGATGAAATTGAAAAGGAAAGTCGGAGACAAACAAACCATCCATAATTATGGGTGAGGGGAATCCAGTGTTAGGTATTCCATTTTTTAAAAAATTGATGGAAACAACTGTGTAGATCGGACACAGGAAAGATTTATTCTTATCATTGCTTCAGTGTGTGGGAAGAGGAGCTCAAATGCAACATTATCCTCAGGCTGTTCTCTTCCCTCGCCTGCTTCTTGATCGAGATTCCATGGTCTGCAGTGCAGTGACACAGCAATTCTACAGCTAGAGTTCACATAATGAAATGTAAAATAGCCTGTGCATTTATGGGAGCATAGTACAGACGGCTTTCTTGTTTAGATCTTTAGGCCCTGCTTTTCTCCGCAAATGGGCCCCAAAGAGGCTCAAAGGATTTTACTGCCCTCCGTCATCTTTCCTCACAACAAACTCTGTAAGATAGGTTAGGCTGAGAGCCAGTGAGCTTCCATGGTGGAGTGGGGACTTGAACCGGGTCTCCCTTATCCTAGACCAACACTCTAGCCACTGCTGGCTTGGTTAGTTATTCCTGACAGGGTTGCCCTCTGGCCTCACGTCTCACATGGTCCTTGTGCTATATGGTACCTGTCTGGTTTGTGGACTTAGTGCAATTAAGGTTACCTACCTCTGGATGGGGCAAGGGGATCAGTTATATCTGATCTCCAGACTACAGAAAACAGTTCCCCTGGAGGGAACAGCACCTTTGGAGGGCAAAATCTATGGCATCGCATCCCCCGCTGAGCCCCTGCCCCAACACAGACTCTCCTCAAGGCAATGCCCCCAAATCTCCAAGAATTTTCTAAGACAGAGTTGGGAATGCTGATAACCTAACGGATAATCAGATGTTTAAATGATGATGCCTGAATTTAGAAATTAAAAACATGATGGGAACTGTTGTCTTGATGTTGGCATCAAAGGTATCAAATCAACTGCTGAAGTTTTCAGAACCAGCAATTTGGCAAAAAGTTTCAATGAAACAGCATGAAAATTCTGAAGCTAAAGCACAGTTGTCAGTCCAGATGACCTTCAACTTGTAGTCTATAGGCTCCCTAGGCTCAACCTAATTAGGCTCAACCTAATTTTGACTGTGGGCCAACCTATACGTTTTGGTGTCCCTAGTGTCGCTCCACTGTAATGGTATTTGCCATATACATCCTGGCACTGTTTTGGGGAAAACAGCACTGGGCAGGGGGGGGGGGGGAGGCAGGAATCCCTTCTCCTTTTTCCGTGATGGTGGCAGTCAGAAACAGTTCCTTGTGGACACTGAGAGATCTCTGTCTTTTGGTGCTACACCTCTGAAGATGCCAGTCGCAGCTGCTGGCGAAACGTCAGGAACTACAGTGCCAAGACCACGGCTATACAGCCCGGAAAATCCACAACAACCATAGTTCCTTGTGGTGTTGTGAAAAGGTGCTCCCAATGGAAACTCCTACAAAATGGTGTGGTGTGCCTGGTGGTGGCACCGAGATGCCGTATCATCTAGTTTAATCCTCACACAACTCTGGTGTGCGGAAACATGTTTCCCAAGTACTTGGCCCTCCACTTCATATCAGGACTGCCATACATGTATGTGGAGGGAAAAGGGGGCTTCAGCCTCCGCCTGAACCATTTCCTGATTGCAAATACTCCAGGTGGGGCAAATAACCAGACACTGCATGTGTCAGGTTCTGATTGTGTTCTAACCAAAGGGACTCCATTTTAATCTTGTCAGTGTATTAAGTGTTTCTTTTGCAGGTGAGAAGCCTCTCGATGACAGCTCACAGAGAGGAGATGAATGTTATGTCTACGCCTATCTGCCTTTTCGACACCCTTGAGAAACTTTCACTTTCTCACCCTCGGGCCGTTTGTTTTGAGAACTGTGGGGGAGGACGGGGCCTGCTGGGAACTGCTTATTCTGTACCTCAGCCTTTGCTCTTCATTCATAACAATTTCCAAGTTCAGCTAAGATCCGTGTATCTTGGAATGTGTACTCTAATGGTTGTTTATCTCCAGTAAAGCCTTTTGAAATTGATGGACTTTTGTCTCATTGCAAGGGGTAGGCTGAGTTGCAACTTTTAGCAAGCCACAGTCTGACATTTTGTTACGAATGAAGAGCAAAGGCTGAGGTACAGAATAAGCAGTTCCCAGCAGGCCCCGTCCTCCCCCACAGTGAGAAAGTGAAGGTTTCTCAAGGGTGTCGAAAAGGCAGATAGGCGTAGACGTAACATTCCTCTTCTCCCTGTGAGCTGTCATCAAGAGGCTTGCCACCTGCAAAAGAAACACTTAATACACTGACAAGATTAAAATGGAGTCCCTTTGGTTAGAACACAATCAGAACCTGACAACATGTTAAAAACCATCCTGTGTAGTTTGGCCCTGGCCAGTTTGCCCCCAACCAGGAGTGTTTCCTGGTTCTCAGAAGTGAAGATGCCGGAGAGGGTGGAGTGACATTCTAATCCAGGCTAAATATAGAACTGAGTGTAATTGCAATTCCAGGGCTAGTGATTCCAGGGTAAAAGGTCATGATTTTGCACAAAACATGCAAATTAGCATGCAAAAAAAAAAAGGATCTGGGGTGTAGTTTAATGTTTTAGTCCTGCCTTTGATCTTATTTGAGGAGGTATGTTTGCTCTTTTAACACTGACCATGAGGTAATTTTATACAAATTCCTCAGCCGAGGTGGGCTTTGGCTGTATCACATAAACTGTGAATGGAAATCCTTTCCTGCTGCATCAGCACCTTCCCGTTTTAGCCAGAGAACTGCTTAGTTCAGGGAAAGGCACTTCCAGAGAAAGCAGAGATGGAAGAGAATAGCAGAGCAGTCCTCCTGCGCACAACGGATCACAGAGCGTAATTACGGAGGGACATTTTTGATGGTGCCCAGATGTTATTAATTATCTTGGAATATTGATTCCAAGGAATATGAAGGATATGATTTCAATGAATTTTAAAAAATGGATCTTGGATATATCATTGGATTTGGATAGATTGTGTGAAATCCCTCTTTATATACATTGTAGATATATTAATAAAATTAATGATTTAGTCTGGAAATTTATATGGAGTTCAACACCAGTCAAGATGTCATTAAAGAGAATGCAACTTTTAATGAATGAATGACAATTTGGTCTTTCAGACCTTAGTATTTATCATCGAGCATATTTGTTAGTATTTACAAATTACTGAAATTACTGGGATCCATTCCCTCCATTGGAGTACCCATCTTGGGATCTTTTGGATATCTCTCTTTTGGAACCACTTTGCATACGGAATGCATTAGTATGTTAAAATGGATTTGTTCCTCCAACAATTTTTGCATCTAGAGAAGTATGGCGTATAATATCATGACACTATCAATCTGACCCACTCTCACATACTAAACTAACATTATGGTCAAATCCACACTTAAAAATAGGAAAGAAATCTTTCTTATGGAAGGCTTGGACAAGTAAGGGAATGTTTAGATCAACTGATAGGTAAATGAGTTCTTGTCATTTTTTCTATTGACATATAAATCTGATTTGTCTGGTGAATGGCAATATTTGCAATTGCAACATTTGTTGGCATCCAAATACGGCCCGGCAGCTTTGAGTGCTTCAGAATCTCCCTCACTTTTGGAGATTCTTATTAGATCAATACAGAAAGTGAAATCTATTTGGTGTCAGCAGCAGCTTTCCGTCCTGCTGCCTGTTGGGCCTCCGTGGCAGCGCCATTGGTGGCTGCATCACTGGCTTCCTGCCTTCTTCCATCTCCTTCTACTGATGAGTCCGGGAGAGGGAGTGAGCCTCAAACCCTGGACAAAACCAGGGCTTTTTTTCAGCAGGAACGCGGGGGAACAGAGTTCCGGAACCGCTTGAAAATGGTCACATGGCTGGTGGCCCCGCCCCCTGATCTCCAGACAGAGGGGAGTTGAGATGGCCCTCCGCGCCGCTGAGCAGCGCAGAGGGCAATCTAAACTCCCCTCTGTCTGGAGATCAGGGGGCGGGGCCACCAGCCATGTGACCATTTTCTCAGAGGGCAACCCGCTGAGTTCCACCACCTCTTTTCCCATAAAAAAAGCCCTGGGCAAAACTATTTGCCTGTCTCTTGGAATCTAATGGACGGTCAATGGAAATGGACCTTCCATGCCCTTACAGTTGCTAAAAGACTTATACTTCAACACTGGAAAGACAAAAGCCCACCTCTTGTAAATCTCTGGATTGAAAACCTTATAAACTTATCAACATTTGAACGTATCGCATATAAAAGGCAGCTGCACATGGTCTTATTTTTAGATATTTGGAAATCTTTTAAAGATATCTATATATAGAGTTGCTAGTAGTGTTTTTGTATCCAGAACGGTTTTCGTTCTTTTTATCCTGTTTTTTTCCCTGACGCTTGCTTTTTTATTTTTATGTTTTTGCACTAATAATTTTTTTTAAAGCATACTTTCCTGGGAACAAGCCCTGTTGAGCAGACCTGAGTAGAAGTCAAACATTCTCTGTTGCAATTAATCTTACTGTAGCCAGTCACTCGTCCCAGCACAGGCCTCTGAGATATCTCCCGGAGTCCAGAGTAAAAGATAAAATATTTAAAACAACAAACAGCTGTCCAAAAGAGTGTCCAGGTTACCCCCCAGCATGCATCCAGAATTATGTGTCAGAAAACCTCAATTAAACTTGAAAGAGATTAAATGGGGTTAAAACCATGGAGCTCCAGATTACACATCTGCTCTGGTCACCATGTTTTCCTCCTCCCTGAGTAGGAGTCAAAGTAGACCTGCTTAGGATTGCACAGGAAGAAATAAAGGTGTCATTTATTTACATTTAAAAAACCTACTAAAAATAGAATGATCAGTCTGTTCTTGCCACTACTGGTTTCCTCTGCTGGCTATTGCATTTGTTCCTGGAGGAACCTCTTTTTGTTGTTTCACATGAGGTCAACTCCAGCAGCGATGCCAGCATCACATGGGCACATCTCAATTACTTGGGGAATGGGGAAGCCCCGAGTGCTGAGGAAAAATCAGACTGGCATGCTGCTGGGAGGAACCTGTCCCGGGACTGCCTAAACCTGATCTAGAACGATGCTGAAGTCTGTGCAGTCAGTTGGATGGAACTTGAGGCTTGTATCTAGGTCTCGGATTAAAGTCCTACCCATATTGTGCTACAAAAGTTGTTCTCTCTCAGCATCAGTTCTCCCTGTTTACAAAATGGGAATAAAAGAGGTCTACCTTCACAGGTGTAACGAGTCAGTTCCCGTGTCTAAAACCAAGTTTCAACTTGCCAAGAGAAAGATGGATCTCTCTCCGGGGAAGCAGAAAGCAGTTAGTCTTTAGACCTGTCAAACAGATAAGTTCTTTGAACCAGCTGTTTATCAGTACATTTATTTATATAGGGTTCAATATTGCTTTGCAACTCCTTATCAAACACACAGACACCAATCTAGAGTTTATTTCACTTTATTGAAAATACACCCTAGTTTTTTAATGAAGCAAGCAATCAAAATATAAATGGCTATTAATATGAATCCTATAACAACAAAACATAGAAAGGCAATAAGAAATAAGTTCACTAACATTTCTCAATAAATCCTAAGTTTAACATTGCTCAAAGTTTCTATGAAATACATAGGTAGAAATAGTTTCTCACCTAGATTCTCTCAAGAGATTTCTTCCATCAGTACCCTGCTTATTCTTTCTGTGTTTGCAATGATATACCTAATCATATGCAAATATTTAGGGTCTATTCACATGATAGCACAAACAAATATTGATTGGTTTGACACTTCACTGAATATTCATAATTTCATAGTACAGCCTTCCAATTAGTTAAAAAATTATGTCATAATCTAAACTTCACAACAAAGCTACAAATCTCCAACAAGTGTCAGGAAAAGTTAAGTTGGACGATCACCATTGGTTGAATCTCTGATAGAGGAACATCAATCTCAGTAGAGTCCACTATTTTAATTAATTGTCAAAGGATGAAAGCACACCTGCTGAATTACCTTATACATAGAAAAAATACACTGAAAGTTCATGTAAAGTTTAAAAGTTCATCTAGAGTATAGAAGCTAGGCCTAGTATTGTTCAGTATTGATTATTGGCATATGATCTTAATCTATATTGGCATAACACAGGGTTGTTGTGAGAGACAAGTATAGCAAAGGTTGAAAGCTAGCATATTACTTACTGATGAAGAGAATTCAATAAGTGCTAGGAAATCACTCTTTAAAATCTCACATCAGCCACAATCTCCCTGGGTAGCTTTAGACCATACAGTCTCTCTTAGGTTCTATAGTATATGAAGCCTGACTTAAAGGGCTATTGTAAGAATTACTGAGATAATGTCTGCAAAAGCACTATCCCAGTGCTCAGTATTATTACCATCTATTTAAAAAGAAACCTGGACTTCCATAAATTCGTAGGAGGGTAGCAGAGTAGTGTTAATTGCAGAGAGAACATGATGGGTGTTTGGAGCTAGCTGGCTGGTGTGAGAGCGAAAAGAACAAATATGCACTTAGCTTAGGTTTACAAAAGAAATAAGAGTTCTTTATTATAGGAACTCCATACTCTGATAGGAAGGAGTAGAGATAGATCCCTATGAAGAGGAGAGTCAGTTGTGTGACAAAGAGAGGAAGAGAAGGATGTCACAAGGAGGAAGTCCTGAGATTAGCAATCTACACATCAAAGTATAGTTCAGGGCAGCAAAGGAGTAAACAGATGCCCTGACCTCTCTATCTTTCTCACTGGTTTGTCCCCCTCTAAAACCTGAGGAAAGGGACAGCATTAAATCCTCCTCTTCTAACACCAACTTTGACAGCCCATGGCTAGTTTTTGGTTTGGTGCTTTACATTTTCTCTTTCTCTTTTCTTGTAACAGTTGTTTAATTGGGTTTATGTTACCTCAGTAAAAACCCTTTTCATTTTTAAGAGTGTTTATTCTCAGTTCTGGGCTGGGCTTTGTGTACACAAGTTAAAGATCCTAAAATACTGTTGTAATACCACACTGTGCATGTGTTTGTTCTGGGCCAGCAAGGGGGCGCCTCTGCTTGTTACGGGGCCTCCACCTGTATAGCAGTTTGAGTAACACTAAGACCTCAAGGCCGAGCTGAGATTGGTTCCATGTCTCACATCCTCACCGGTACTAGGATTGCAAGCTCTGCCTTTGGACATTCCTGGAGATTTGGGTGTGGTGCTTGGGCTGGGCTGGCATCAGCATACCTTGAGGCAGGGCATCTGCAGGGCCTAGGGTTTCTAGTAGGGCCCACTGCCATTGGCCTCCCATGTGTACGCCTCCTGTGCCCCCTGTATGTGCCACCCCTCCCTCTCCCACTTGTGTGCAAGTATTATGCCTCCTGTGCTCCTAGATACTTGGGCTGCCCAGCACTGCCAGGGAAGAACGTGCAGATAGTCTTCCTCACAGCAGTGGCACTCCCTGCCCCACGCACCTCCCATTGCCACTGAGGGAAGGGCACGCAGGTGCCTGTGGGAGGTGTCATGAGCAGGCAGGGGAAGAAGGCTCGTGCAGGTGGGGGATACATGAGGCGGTAGGGAGGTAGGTTTGAGCAGAGATCCTCATGGTGGCTGTAGGAGGGGAGGGTGGCCCTTTCTGCCCAGGGCCCATCAAAACGTGGAACTGAGGGCCAAGCTGGAATTGACGAATGACACTTGAATGGCAAGTGAACAGACTCACATGTATTCCTCCCTGTTCAGTTGCGCTCCACTTGCACTCCACTTGTGATCGAGTGGCGTGCAAGTGGAGTACAAGTGAACAGGGAGGAATACATGTGAGTCTGTTCACTTGCCATTCAAGTGTCATTCGTCACTTCTAGCTTGGCCCTGAGTAAGACAGAGTTTGGGGAGGGTAAGGAATTCAGCAGGGATGTGATGCTGTAGAAGTCTGATCTCTGCCGTTTCCTCCAGGGGAGCCGGTCTCTGTGGTCTGGCGATCAGGTGTAATGCTGGGAGACCTCCAGGCCCCGCTTGGTGTTTGGCAACCCTTGCTGGTCCACTAGGGTTTTTGCTTGGGATGTCTGTCGAGGGGCCTCAGTTGAAAGGAACTCTGTGCTCTTAAGCAAGATAACTTGGTTTCTTTCCTCCTTTGTTTTGATTTCAAAGCCTGGTGAGTTTCAGGACATTGTACTGGCACCTCTAGCGCTTGCCATCAGACAAGAGCATTGATACAGTCTTCCCTGAATCTACTGGTTAGTTCGTATAAAAGTCTGAAGTCTCCACCGCTCAGCTTTCAGTCAATGAAAAGAGGCATAAACAGCTGGGCTGACACAGCATTATTTGTAAGTGCAGTGATGGCATCCAGATGTAGACATTTCTAACTTTCACTTCAAAATAGCAGCTCAAGTTTTTTTTGGGGGGGGGGTTGGTGGAGAAAGTGAAATTATTCAGTAAAAGATTAGAAATGTAGCTTATCAAAACTAGCAATGGCACTATACCCGTAAAACACAGCTAGATGCCTGCAGTTAAAGAGCCAACTGGCTATTTCAAATCAAACACAATACTACAAAGAAAGAGTATTGTTGTTTCTACTACTTGATGATCTTCCTACAGATGCTGAATTTCAGTATATGCTTTGAGTTGGTATACCAGTAAAAAGCGTATTTGGGTTCTGGAAACTTGGGGTACATGTAGGGTGAAGGTAGAGTTTGTTGTTGGAAGGGAATCTTTTTGCAGGGGGTTGCTGTGTTTACAGACTGATAATCTTAAATTCTGAAGTCAGTTTCTTAATGGTTTGGTAAAGAATTTCTTAGTATTTCTGGATGTTGGGAAATATTTGAAATATTTAAGGCTGCAATACTGATATTAATTTGTAAGTTAGTTCTATTTAAATTGATTGGATTGGTTTCTGAGCAAGAATTAGACTTTGAGGCTGGGGGTCCTATGCATGTCTCATTGATAAGAAGCAGGGCTTTTTCCTGGGAAAAGAGGTGGAACTCAGTGGGTTGCCCTGGGAGAAAAGGGTGACATGGCTGGTGGCCCCGCCCCCTGATCTCCAGACAGAGGGGAGTTGAGATTATGAGGGGAGCGGCGCGGAGGGCAATCTCAACTCCCCTCTGTCTGGAGATCAGGGGGCGGGGCCACCAACCATGTGACCATTTTCTCCAAGGGCAATGCACTGAGTTCCACCACCTCTTTTCCCAGAAAAAAAGCCCTGGCTTTAACCATTCACGTGCATTAACCAGCATTACACCATCTTTTGTGGTGGTTAAAAAGAGGAAATGCTAAGCAATGGAGAAATAACATGATGACAAATGGGTTTGTTTTGCTTTATTTGCAATCATTATAGGCCAATTAGGTTATCTGGATTTGGAGAGCTTGGCTATGGCAACCCTACCCTTGGAATGCTCTCCCAAAGGCTGTCAAGATGGTCCCTACATTTGCCAGCTTTTGTAAGCAGTGTTGCATTTATTCAGATGAGCCTTTGTTGAATATGGCATATGGGGAGTTATGCATTGGTGGCAGGTATGTGTGTGTTTTATTGATTGCTGAAACCATCTGTTGCATCTGGATTGTTTGTGGTTTTAGTTGTTTTGTTGCCTGCCAGGGCAGACCTTTGCATGCCATCATCAGCCAGTGTGGTTGGTGGGTAAGTCAGGATATACCTATTTTAATAAATAAGTATAAATTCAAGTTGACTGAGTAGGCAGCTATGAGCTGTTACCTAGTGTGTATTAAGTCTACTCTTTCTCCAAGGGGCTCTGGTGAGTGTATGCTGTTCTCCCCCTCCCCAATTTTCACCTTACACCAACCCTTTGAGGTAGGTCAGGCTGGGTGAGTGGCCCAAAGTCAGTGTCAAGGCTGAGTGGGAATTTGAACCTGGGTCTCCCCAGCCATAGTCTGATACTCTAATTACTCTGCCAAGATCCAGTGTCAGATCTGATAAAAGATCGACATCACCAAGCTAATGATGTCAAGGTCAGGTGACCTTTTGAGTCACTGTTGATTGTGATGTTCCAGAGACTTCAGCTCAGAAGCATCCTTCCGGTTGCTGTTGGAAACAGCATGCAGGTACCTTTGGTCCGATTGTAGATGTAAAGTACTGTTGAACTTCTAAGCAAGAAAGGTAGTCGACACGACGCCTGGCTACTGAGATGGCATTGTTCGAGTATCGTGAAAGAGTATTTGGTTGTGGCGGTCTTTTGTGGCTTCCATTCCAGCTGGCATTTGTGTGTTTAGCTTTTTCAAGTTGGATTTTAATTGAGCATGTGTGTGTG
Source organism: Eublepharis macularius (assembly GCF_028583425.1). NCBI lineage: Eukaryota > Metazoa > Chordata > Lepidosauria > Squamata > Eublepharidae > Eublepharis > Eublepharis macularius. Next base: position 137,146,464 of record NC_072795.1, read on the forward strand.
TGTGCTTTTAAGAGTTATTCTTGCACATCCTGCTCCGTGAGGATCAGCTATTATGGGTTGGATTCCACAGATCTATTCTGCTAGTGGTGGTACTTCCCTCTCCTGCAAGAAGCCTTCCCTTGATGAGCTTTTTTGCGTCATGGAAAAACTCCCTGCACTACGACTAGAAGAGCAGATCCAGAATCCAACTTTATATATTCTGACAAGGCTTTTTTTCAGGGGGAACGCGGTGGAACGGAGTCCTGGAACCTCTTGAAAATGGTCACATGGCTGGTGGCCCCGCCCCCTGATCTCCAGACAGAGGGGAGTTTAGATTGCCCTCCGCGCTGCACAGTGGCACCAAGGGCAATCTAAACTCCCCTCTGTCTGGAGATCAGGGGGCGGGGCCACCAGCCATGTGACCATTTTCAAGAGGTTCCAGAACTCTGTTCCACTGCATTCCAGCTGAAAAAAAGCCCTGTATATTAATATCTAATCACTACAGTTGCATAGACATTACCTTGATAGACATCCAAATGAGTGAGCAATAACACTTCACAGAAAGCCAGAAAACGCTGAAGCACAGGAGGTGGTCACAGTTAGTTTAAAAAGCTATCTCATCCCTTTTCCTCAGTTGCAGAATGGAAACTGCACCGATGGCAGTCCACTCGGACTTCTGATGGCAGGCGTTTTCCTAATTAATATTAATTGTGTACCTGAAAAGGTTTCATGCAGCAGCTTTGGTCTTTTTCTCTGTTCCTTTCAAAAACCTTTCTTTTGCAAGGTTTTGAATTAGTCAATGCTGAATCACCACCTCTGTTGGCAGTAACTAAACGTGACTTCGACAGAAGTCGGGCGGTGGTGTGCTCCGACCAAGAGTAAGCGGAGCCAGGAGTCGAGGTGTAAATGTTTGTAACCTCTTATCGTTGGCAATCGGCGCGGCGCTGGAGTGACATGGATATCACCAGTATAGTCATTTCTTTTAACCATGACATCACGGATTTAAAAATAAACCCAGACACACATGTGCCCCGGCCGTGCATTGATGGGGTTGCACTGCCAAGAGAACGGGAAACCCAGAAGAAAGGAATCGAGTATCATTATCGGATCAGTTTTATTTTATTTAAGAGTTGCCTCTGCTATTTTGGGCCCCAGTTTGCTATTAACATCTCCCCAGGGGTCTGTCCTTCTTTGTGTGCCTTTCTCCTGCTCCTCTCCTGTTCGGACTTTCCTCACCGAACACCTGTCGATAGGTAATATGAGTGATTGTTTTTGTGGCCATTAAGGGAAAGCAAGAGGAGCGCGCAAGACAGCCCAGCCCCTTATGAAAAGGGCCGGCTTTTTTGTTTCAAGGAACACTGAAGGTGTTGTTTGGGGCAGGACCTGTTTGCTTTTGTCTGAGCGGGTGGCTTTCTTAACCGTTTTGCGATGCTGCAGCAAATTCTGCGGGATCTGTACATCGATCCAGAGCTCCTGGCTGAGCTGAACGATGAGCAGAAGCACATCCTCTTCTACAAGATGAGGGAAGAGCAAGTCAGGCGCTGGAGGGAGAGAGAGGAAAAGATCCGCGAGGAAGAGGCTGGGCTGAAGAGGACGGCCCGGTTCAAGCTGAGTAAGATTGGGCAGCTTTTCCTCTCGCGTCTTGTTTATGGGAATTCTAATGTGCAAAGCTGTATAGATTCTTTATGTCATTAGCGCTTATTTCATGATGTAAATCCCAGAGAAGGCGGGAAGTGAGACGTTCAAGGCAATCTCATGAATGTCTGGATAAACTGGCCTTGAACCCAGGCTGGCCAAATTTAGTCTGAACAGTCCAGCTCAAATTCAAGCACCTTTCAGACGTTACAATTGCACATGCTGGGAACCTGCCAACCATGTGTGTTGGAATGTACGAATCGCAATACATGCAGTTGCTGTATTGTGAGAACAGGGATAAGAAGCATATTTCCTGTGTGTGTAAAGCCTTGGTACACGTGGATGCAAACTCTGAAAAATCCAGCGGTCAGTTCGAGTATGCTTGTAGCTGCTAGGCTCATGGTAAACATACACATTGCCCCTGTTCACACAACAGGACTTCCCCACGTATCAGGAGGCTCTGTGCACAGTCAGCAGAGTCCCAAGACACTCAATTGTGACATCGGACAAGGTCTGCAAAGACAACTCATTGCACTTCAGTCCCCTTGATATGAATGGAACAATTGATTTGCAATCCTAAAAAGAGTTAGCCCCGTCTAAGCCCATTGATTTCAATCATCTTAGACTGGAATAACTCTGTTTAGGATTGTACTGTTAGTTATAGTAGGCTATTTCTAAGTAGTTTCTATATCTAACAGAATACACAGTTATTTGTGATTCATTCCTCCCAATATTTTTTGTGGGACTTGGATGCGATTCTTTCCCTTTGAAAAACAATTTGTGCCTCAGCCTAGGGTGTAGCATTGGTTAGCATGGCAGGCGCTCAGTGTGGGGAACCTGTCAGATGCACCTGAAGACTAGCCCTGGGTTGGAGCCTGGATGGAGAGTGATGGTGTCCTCCTTGGAAAGCATTTTTTTAATTCTTATCTAGAACTAAGGTTCCAACCTCCAGGTGTGACCTGGAGACCCTCTGGATTTACAACTGATCTCCCGATGACAGAGATCTCTTTCCCTAGAGAAAATGGTTGTTTTGGAAGTTGGATTCTATGGTATGATGATGAGTTCCCTCTCCTCCACACCCCCTGCCTCCCATGGCCCACCCACCCCCAAATCTCCAGGAATCTGCCAACCAGGAGCTGGCAACCGTATTCGGGATATAATAATATTAATAATAATAACATTTGCAGAGTGTAATCCGCCCTGAGCCTGCTAGTTGGGGAGGACGGAATAGAAATCAAAAGTAAATAAATAAATACATTTATATACCACTCTTCAGGACAACTTAACACCCACTCAGAGCAGTTTACAAAGTATGTCGTTATTATCCCCACAACAATCACCCTGTGAGGTGGGTGGGGCTGAGAGAGCTCTGATAGAGCTGTGACTAGCCCAAGGTCACCCAGCTGGCTTCAAGTGGAGGAGTGGGGAATCAAACCCAGTTCTCCATATTAGAGTCCTGCTGCTCTTAACCACGACACCAAACTGGCTCTCATATTTATACAGTTGTGGCTATCACTGTGTTAAAAGCAGGATCAGCTTCTAAACTCTCTGCCTTTTGGGAGGCAACTTTGCAGTACTGCAGGCTGCTTGGCAATTGGGTTTTTGGGGAGCAACACCCTGTGGGGGAGGTCATTGTGAATGTCCTGCATTGTGCAGGGGGTTGGACTAGATGACCCTAGAGATCCCTTCCAACCTTATGATTCTATGCTACGCTATGCCTGCTTCCTCGCACACTGCTAGTGGTTTGAGAGAAAATTGCCCAGAATACAAGAAGACCCCCCTCCCTCCTCATCCCAAATCAAGTAAAGGCCTATTTGGTCTGCAGTTTGGCAGGGAAGGATGAACAGAACTTAGAGAGAAGCTCCGCTCTGCATACCAAAGCACCATTAAAGAACGAAGATTGCCTCGCGCTGGAAATGAACATAATGCACGCTAACTCAGAAAAAACGTAACAGCAACATTTTTATGTAGTAATTTGTCACACTTCTGACAGCAGCATTTCCATATATAAATTATACATTAAACCTATTCTGCTTTTTAGTGTAAGGAATAGTTTTCTGGATAATTAATTTTCTGGTTTACAAAGAAGGATGGAAAAGAGGCCCGAACAATCACAGGAAACTGTAGACTTATCTGTCTTTCATCTTGGACAGCAGGCACCCGTACCCAATGTTTTATGAAATCCTGCTCCTATCCATTTGCCTCTCTTTTTAACTGTGAGCGTCTTTGGGGAGAAAAGAAATCCAGGGCAGGTAGAGGAAGTGTTCTCTCTCCTACATAAAAGACAGAAAGAAGGTCTATACTTTTCATCTCCAGTGGAGAGAAAGTCAGTCTGATTGATTCTTACATTTGGAGGACAAACCATAATGGATGAAGTAACTGTATTGTTGTGTGTGTTCCGGAAGAGTCACAAGAGTTGCACGGGTGGCTTGGAAAAGTGGAATAAGGGGTATATGGTAGAAGGAAGTTATTACCGCTCTTTATGGCAGAGGAAATTCCATTCCAAAAGCCTTGTGCCAGCATCCAAAAATATACACATGCGTTCTTGTGCATTCAGCTGAACTTTTGCAGGGAACCAGGGCTAGGATTTGCCACTCCTAGAGCCAAGCTACAAGTGACGTATTACACTTGCCTGGCAAGTGAACAGACTCACACGTATTCCTCCCTGTTCACTTGCCATTCACTTGCGCTCCACTTGACCACAAGTGGAGCGCAAGTGAATGGCAAGTGAACAGGGAGGAATACGCATGCGTCTGTTCACTTGCCAGGCAAGTGTAATTCATCACTTGTAGCTTGGCTCCTAGTGTCAACTTCCTGAGTCCTCTACAAGTTGAGCTCGGGGGAGGGGGGGAAGCACCTCTACAGCCTTCTTTGGATCCAAGTGACAACAGTATGATTATGTGGGGCTGCATGCCTCCTCATGCGAACCTCATTGGGTCGGATGCTGGCTCTAGAGGCAGCATCTCTGCAGCTCCAGGGAGATCTATCATTGTCTTCCGCCAACATGTGAAGGTTCATTTGTATTGTCTGGTGTTCCCTCACTGACTTTCCTTCCTGAGTGTCAGTTTTGTTTAATTGTTGTTTTAAATTGTTTTTATACTATGTATTTTAAAAACTTGTTTTATTGCTTTTGATTGCTTGCTACCTTGGCACTCTAAGTTGGGTAGAAAGGTGGCATATAAATGTTTCTACTACTACTACTACTACTACTACAATGACTAGACTTGGACCCATGCGGCAATGTCACAGACACAGGGTGTGTGGGTCTCCTCTCATGCTACCCATGCTGAGCCCATCATCAAAGTGGGCACCAGAGGGACCTCTTCCCATTCCCCACCATTTTAGCATCCAACCAGCTTCTTGGGTCATTTGGTGGTGAACAAGCCCTGCAGAGAACCCGTTACACGCCCCAAGTTCTACTACGTGCAATCTGGAGCCTGATTTTTTTGCAACATTCCTGTGCAGGAAAGATCCCAAGTCAAGACTTTCCCAAACCAAAACACAGCTCTGTGTGCAGGAGAGCCGCAGAAACCAAGAAGAGTTTGGACTGTTGGACCAAAGAAGGGCTCCCAGGCTTCCCTGGGGCTCTGTAGTTAGTTCCTGCTCTCACCCATATGGAGTCCAGGACCTCTGGACGCTTGATTACTATCAGTGGTCCTTGCAAATGCTGGCTGTGTGGTTACCAGTTTACTCCCTTGGTTAAATAGATTACCAAATGATTGTCACCTGCTGCCCTCTTCTGCAAATCTCAAATGGTGGTGTGTGCAGGATCTACATGCTTGTACTTGTATGCTTGTGTAGGTTCTGGTTCCCAAATATATAGAGGGGCGCAGGGCTGGCGTCAGCACAAGGCGAGGTGGGGCAGCTTCCAGGGCCTGTGCTTTCTGGTGGGTTCCACTGCTGCTGACTCCTTTTTCATGCCTCTCTTCCAGCGCCTTCCCTTACACCCTTTTACTGCATGCTAGTGAGCGCCGTGTTGCCTCTGCTCCCAGCTGCATGTGCTGCCTAGCGCTGCTGGAGAAGAGCACAAGGGTGGTGCACAAAGCATCAGCATTGCTGGTGGTCAGGACAGCTGTACCCACCACCATCCGGGGAAGGGCATTCAGGCAGCGTAAGCAGCTATGACTGCAGGCAGCAGCAGAGCTTGCAGGCGGGCATATGGAGGATGTACTGGCAGGTGGGGCACATGGGTGAGAGGGCAAGGGGAACCTATTAGTGGGTAGAAGGGGGGGGCTGAGCACTGTCTGCCCAGGGCCCTCTGAAACCTAAAACCGACTCCAGATGGGCGAGTCCAGCTGGTTAGAGTAAAAGCATTCACTCTCCCAGTTGTGAACTTCCCTTTCTGCTAAGGGAATAGGGGGATGCACTGCTGGCTCCTGTGAATGGCAGGAAATCTAAAAGCTGCGTCTGGCTTCACCACTAGGGATTTAGCCCTTCTGCCTTGGCCTAGTCAACAGATCTCATTCTGCTTGCTGCTGATATTCATATTCCTATTCCCCACTCCACCCCTTTTTGGAATGAAGGAAAGTTCTTTTAAAGACAAGGTTTAAAACACCCAAAATGTGTAGTGTGAAGACTTTTATGCAAGACAACTTCCGGCATAGGGCTGCCAGGTCCCCCGGTGGGGGTGGGGCATCCCCCACTCCCACCCTCTGCCCCGTGCCACCACTCACCTTGCTGGTGTGTGTGTGTGTGGGGGGGAAGTGGGGGAACTGGCCTCCTAGGCACACTTCCGGCACATCCAAAGAGTGATGTCATTGCGCTGTGCCAGGAGTGCACGCTTTGCACATGTGCGAGGAGAAGAAAAAGGCCTGTGAAGCATTTCTTCAAGCACATTGCCCTCATTTCAGCTCACCTAACCTTAGGCTTATCGCTGTGCATTTGTTGCTTTAAGAGAATTTTACTCTTTTCTTAAAGAATGCTGTTTGCTAAAACGATATGCAAGCCTAGAACAAGCCAGCTCCCAGTAGTTTTGTACACTCGGGCAATGTGATGAAATGCAAGGGTTATTAAACTGCATAAGGAAGGTTTGATGTGTTAAAAGTTCAGTATGGTGAGGAACAGATTTTTAGTGTTGTTGAATACAATTAGGACTACCGAATCTGCTCTTCCGTAGGAAAAATGCAGAAAAGGTCAAATGGATATTTAATGTTGTATTAAATACAAGCCATTTTCCAGTAAAAGAAGATAACGGGTTCAGCGACCCATACAAAGCTGCAGACTGCACATTTCTGGCTGCTTGGGTTGCCAGGTCTCTATATCCTCCCTGTGGGGGTGGGGGTGGGGGGGTGGCACTTACCTCATGCCATCGGCGAGGTCCTTGTCCAGAAGTGACATTATCACGCCAGCCACAGAAGCACTCCTGTGCTCCACGTGGGGCCGATTTGGCCCGTTTGGGGCCCAAACGAAGAGCAGGTACCCTCCTGTGGCTGGCACGATGACGTCACTTCGCTGCGTCCATTGGGAGTGGGCATGCAGCATGTGTTCCTGAGGTGCCTGCTGGTGGCAGGCAACCTCCAGGAGCTTACCACCTTCCACTAACTACTGGGGGGTCAGTGGGCAAACTGGCAAACCCCTGGGAGTTTTTCCACCACTGGCGAGCACCTGGGAACTCTACTGGCTGCACCATAATATTATAGGTCCTAAGCAGCCATCTAGACTTGGGAGGTGTGATAGAGTCCCTCACGTAAGTGGCTGGAAGTGCAGTGGAGAAGGGAAAAGGTACTGCTCTGTTGGTTAAGAAAAGATAGGCATAGGGTTACCATTTGCCAGTGATAAGAGGGAAAACCCCTGCTGGACCTCCCTATCTTAATGGAGTGGCTGGGAAGGGGGTACTCTCAAGGAATCCTCCAAATTTCTATAGTCTTTACCATAGAGATCGTGGAAGTTCTTAGACTGTCTCTTGATGCAGTTATGTCACTTCCAAGAATTGACGTCTCTGGTCCATATTCCATACGTTACACTTGGGAGCAAAGCGTGTTGGTAGTAGTGAGAGGGACAGGGGGCCGATCTCGCCAGCAGCTTCCTCTCTCTCTCCTGCTGCCAATGCACTTGGCTCCTGAATGCATTTAAGAGAGCAAGGGGAGCGTGCTGGCAGCAACAAGAGGGAGATGGAGCTGCTGGCAATATCGGCTTCCTGTCCCTCTCACCGCTGCCAGTGTGCTTTGCTCCTGAGCAAGGGGAGTGTGCTTCCTCTAGCTGCTGCCAGTGTGCTCCCCTTGCTCCCCTAAATGCACTCGGGAGCTGAGCATGCTGGCAGCAGCGAGAGGGAGCTGAGCAGACTAGATGAGACGCCTAGAGAAAGAACCTCTGCCAGGGAGAAGAGGGAGTCTCTCCCTCTTCTCCCTGGCAGAGGTTCTTTCTCACTACGTTTCTCTGGAAGACTTCAATTATATACTGCAATTCTAAAGACACTTTCCTGGTAGGTAGCACAAGGAAGTGATTTGTTATGTTATGATATTTGGTTTTTATCAGGTCATTTGAGGCGGGGGGGGGCAGATGTAACATTTGCCTGGGGGCCCATGGTAGCTCTCAGCAGCCCTGTCAATGATGCAGCCCTAAGGAGCTTTATACCCTCTTAAGCCCACCGACTTCGGTAGCCTTAGGAAAGTATAACTCTTCTTAGGATTGCCCTTGGAATGCTTCAGCTACACTGCAGGGATAGATGGGAGGTAATTAGCTGCCCCCTGTGGAAGCTGGTTGGAAGGTGGGCAGATAATCATGCCAATCTGCAGTGGGCATCCTCTTCTGTACTTATTTCATGCAGTTGTTTTATTTCTTGCGCTGAGCTCATGTGTCTCAGCACACAGTGTGGGTGTTACCAGTTGAGGCAATCTTAGGAAGTCACTTCACTTTCCTATTTAAGAGGAGAAGGCATAGGAGAAAACCCAGCAAGGTTCCTAAAGTGAAGCTCTTGGGAGAGTGCTCTCCGTCAGCATTCTTTAGTGTTTCCATGCCAAGAGTGAGAGGAACATTGAGCAGCTGCCAGCGCATCATGATCAAAGGCAAACAAGATCAATAGGGTATCATTTCCCCTCTTGCTCTCCAAGTGTAGATCAGTGACCAAGGCCACAGCTGCAACCTCAGTGCCATTCCCAGGTTGCAAACTGTAAGGGAAGAGGACTGACAAGTTCATATGTGCCCGAAGCTGCATAGCAACCATTCAAGAACCAGCCTTTCAGATAGGATTTTAGTTGAAATAATACAGAGGATGAGGCACTAGTAAGATCATTGCATAGAAGTTGTTAGTTCCGGTCAATTATACAGGGTCTAGAGATTTTACTAAAATAGCAGAATTCAGATTAATATCCCAAATGTGTCATTAATTAGCCACCCACACGCTTTTGTCAGCTGCACATTTGTGTTCATCAATTATGGATAATGCAGCCCTTCATCTTACTATATAAAAGGCGAACTGTCTTCTAGACAACTCTACCCTGGTGCACCTCCAGAGGGCGCTGCTGTGGAGGGAAGCCCAGAAGAGGCAGCCCGTCCCTCCGAGAGCACACTACAGTGGGAAGCCCAGGCCGGGATCAGGCACGGAGCAGGTGGTAATGCATGCCCCATGCCTTTACCCAGCTGGGATCAGGAGCGAAGCTGGTGGCAATACCCACCCACGGCTTTCACTCAGCTGGGATCAGTAGAGAAGGAGGTGGCAATGCCCCCCCTGCCTTCACCCAGCTGGGATCAGGAGTGGAGCAGGTGGCAATGCCTGCCCCCCTTCACCTGGCCGGGATCAGGTGTGGACATTTGTGAATGGATATTTATGAATTTGTTATACTGTGGTAATATTTATGAATTGTCAGCACTTTGCACTTTCAATTGCACTTATAAATTGACTCATTGTATTATAAATGGTATGAAATTGATTCTTTTGTTCCCTGTGGGATTCACCTCCCTCCTTTTTGCATCAAAGGGATCAGGTGTGGAGCAGGTGGCAATGCTCACCCCCCCCCTTCACCCAGCTAGGATCAGTCATGGAGGAAGAGACAATCCTTGCCTGCCTGCCCTCCCCTTTCTAAAGCCTGTTGTATTTTTTCCCACAACGGGCTTTGTTACTAGTCAATTATAAAATGACACATTTGCAGTGCAAAAAAACTTAAAAATAAAATTGATCCCAAGTAGCAATCACGTAAAAGCCCTTTCCAGGATGATCAAAGCCCTTTTTTTGATGCGAAGAGACTGGTTGCTCTGGAAGATGATCTTGCCTAGTATCAACTCCTCAGCTGTGTTCCTTTTGAGAAAAACATTGGTACAAAGTGCAGCTAGTCTTAAGAGAACGTTTCATTCCTGCGAACTTCTCCATTATGGCCACAGGGATGCCGCATTCGGACCACACATCCACTGGTTTTTCAGACTGCTGGCAGCGGCGAAGCACTAGAGCAGCTGTAGCACAGTGGTTAAGTGGTCTACCTGCGAATCAGCAGTCTATTGGTTTGAATCCCACTACTGCCATGAGCTCAGTAGGTGGCCTTGGGTAAGCTTCTCTTCTCAGCCCCAGCTCCCCAGCTGTATTGCGGGGATAATGAGAACACTGACTTGTTCACAACATCTCTTGATTAAATGTAGCCATAATGTACATGTCTAGCTCCTTTTAACTGTCACGATATCCCTGTGAGGTAGGTTAAGCAGAGTGATAATGACTGGTACAGTTAACCTGATGAGATGGCAAGGCTCAATGCCCCTGCCTGCTGAACAATGCTATACCCTCTGCGAGTTTAAAGACAGAAATACTGGTCTCAGTAGGAAATTCTCCTGAATTTCAGGGTTCGTACATTTGCAGCAAGTTACATGAATTCACTATCAGGAAATTAAAATACTTCAAGAACAGCTAACAGCAATGAGTAATAAAGAATTGGAGTGGAATCTTAAAAGACTGAATCAAAAAGCGTTTGAGGGTGCCAATAAACCTGGGAAGTACCTGGCATGGCAATTGAAGAAGAGAAGGGAAAAGAAAATAATAAATAAAATTTGTGAAGACAACAAAACGTATTTGGAGCAGACTACCATTAGTAGAGCCTTTTATAAATTCTACGCTAAGCTGTATAATAAGAAAGAAGTAAATAAAGAATCAATAGCGTTATATTTGGAGAAAACCAAACTTCCAGAAATCTCGGAAGCTTGGAGAAATAAGTTGAACAGTGAAGTAACTGACGAGGAAATAAGTAAGGCAATACAATCTGCAAATCTAGGAAAGGCGCCAGGGCCAGATGGACTTACGGCTAAATTTTATAAGACAATGGCCAATGAACTGGCACCATTCCTAAAAGAGGTGATGAATGGAGTTTTAAGGGATCAAAGGATTCCAGACACTTGGAGTGAAGCGAACATATCATTGATCCCAAAAGAGGGCCAAGACCTGACTAACGTGAAAAATTACAGACCTATATCGCTACTTAATAATGACTATAAAATTTTTGCGAAGATATTGGCGGAGAGATTGAAGGGGTGGCTCTCGGAAGTTATAGAGGAGGAACAAGCAGGCTTTTTGCCAGACAGACAAATAAGAGACAATTTAAGGACAGTGATCAATGCTATTGAATATTATGACAAGCGTTGTGACAAAGAGGTTGGTTTCTTCTTTGTTGACGCTGAAAAAGCGTTTGACAATTTAAACTGGGACTTTATGTTTGCCACTATGGAAAAGCTACAATTGGGAGAAAGATTCATCAGAGCAATTAAGGAAATTTACAGGGACCAGACTGCAGCAATTGTGGTGAATGATGAAGTGACCAAGAAACTGACGATAAGTAAAGGAACAAGACAAGGTTGCCCGTTGTCTCCACTGTTGTTCATTTTAGTATTGGAGATTCTGATGATACAAATACGACAAGATGAGGAAATTCGTGGAATAAAAATAAAGGACTATTCATATAAGGTCAGAGCATTTGCGGATGACATAATGTTAATTGTAGAGGACCCATTGGAGAACATGCCAAGAGTGATAGATAAGATCAAGGAGTTTGGAGACTTGGCAGGTTTTTATATCAACAAAAAGAAGTCAAAGATATTATGTAAAAATATGACTAAGCAGAAACAACAATTATTAACGGAAACAACGGACTGTGAAGTAACAAGCAAAGTGAAATATTTGGGAGTCGAATTAACTGCAAAGAACATAGATTTATTCAAAAACAATTATGAAAAACTATGGACTCAGATAGAGAGAGACTTGATTAAATGGAACAGACTGAATCTGTCATGGTTGGGTAGGATTGCAGCAGTTAAGATGAATGTGTTACCAAGAGTAATGTTTTTGCTACAGACAATACCAATCATCAGAGACTCTAAACAATTTGAAAAATGGCAGAGGAAAATATCAGATTTTGTTTGGGCAGGCAAGAAGCCTCGAGTGAAAGTGAAAGTTTTACAAGATGCAAAGGAAAGAGGCGGAATGCAACTGCCCAATCTGAGACTTTATCATGATGCAATCTGCCTAGTTTGGTTGAAAGAATGGATGACATTAAAGAACAAGAAACTACTAGCCCTAGAGGGATATAAAAAAATATTTGGATGGCACGCATATCTATGGCATGACAAAGTAAAGGTCAACTCGATGTTCCTGCACCATTTTATACGGAGAAGTCTGTACATGATCTGGAAGAAGTATAGAATTTATCTACAAGAAGGAACTCCCTTGTGGGTGGTTCCATATGAGGTGATAGACCCGAGAGCTGTTGATAATGAACAACAATGTTTAACGTATAAAGAAATAACTAAAATTGAAGCATCCAAACTTAGAATAAAGACGCAAGAGGAACTATCACCTAATTACGACTGGTTCCAGTATAGACAGATCAGAGACTTATATAACTCGGACTCCGTAAAGGGAGGTATACGAATAGAGAATTCGGAACTAGAGCAGACCCTTCTTAAAGAAGACAAGAAAAGAATATCCAAGGTATACCAAGTACTGTTGAAATGGTATACCGAGGATGAGACAGTGAAAACACAAATGGTGAAATGGGCTATAAATTTTAATAAAGAAATAACAATGGAGGCATGGGAATACTTGTGGAAAACTACAATGAAGACAACGACATGTACTAATATTAAAGAGAACATCTACAAAATGATCTATCGTTGGTACATGACACCAAAGAAGATTGCGCTAGGGAATTTGAACACTTCTAATAAATGCTGGAAATGTAAGAAGCATGAGGGCTCCCTCTATCATATGTGGTGGTCGTGTGAGGTAGCCAGGCAGTACTGGGGGGAAATAATAAGAGAAATGAGTGAAATTTTACAATTTCAAATTAATAAGAACCCAGAACTCCTGCTACTGAACTTGGGAATGGAGGGAATTCCAGCCCAACACAGGACGTTGATATTTTATATGACAGCAGCAGCTAGACTTTTGTATGCGCAAAAATGGAAAGTACAAGAAGTGCCAACTATTGAAGATTGGATTTACAAATTGCTGTATATGGCTGAAATGGATAAGATGACAAGAAAACTGAGAGATCTGGACTCAGGGCAGTTCAACATAGACTGGGAGAAGCTGAAACAATACCTGGAGAAGAAATGGGAGGTGGGAGGAAAACTGTGGCAGTTTGAGAACTACTGAAGTACTGAAGTAGAGGGGGGAGACTTTACTGGGGGGAGAAGAGATAAATGAGAATTAATAAGCAGTTAGACTAATAGATTGACATATATATAGATATATATAGGTTAACAAACAGAATATAGATAGAAAATAATTAACTATAAGGATTAAATATAAGGATTGATTAACTAACAATATTTTCTTTCTTTGGTAAGTTTTGTAAAATGTACCAAACTGAATGTCTGAAGATACAGATGAGTCAAATTGATTGACTACGTGATGAGAGTTATACAGAATTATTACAAAAAGATAGAATGAGTAATATATAGAGAATAAGTCAAATTGTTTGATTTAAATGAATGTATGATTTACATGGTTTATGATATATAGAAATATTTGAAATTGAAAAATGGGATAAATTGTTTATCTAAGATGGAAACAAAGACTTACAGTTTGGGTATACAATGTTAAAAATAGTTAAGGGTGTACTGCTTAGATTAATGGAGAATATATATTTGTTTTAGATAGAGGAATCTAATAGAAGTAAGGGAAAGGGGACAAAGGGTCGGAAAGCTGTTGGAAGTCAACAAAAGGGGGGGAAAGGGAGGGGGTTAGAGATGAAAAATTGGGGAAAATTGAATGTAAATGTAAAAATAATGGATTCTAACCCAATAAAAATTTTTTCAAAAAAAAAAAAAAGTTACATGAATTCACTGTACCCGAGATGAGTCCCTTCATATTCCTTCATTTCCAGCTGATGGTAGGACAACCTGTCTAGCTGTTCCCTGTCTAACCCCGATCTTGTTTATATTTATAAATCATGTTAGCTGCTTCTCTTTGAAATGCCCAAAGTGATATACACTAGAACAAAGAATTAAAACAATGTCTCCATTGATCAAGATAATCCAAACTATGGTATTCCCCATTACTATGTATGGATATGAAAGTTGGACAGTGAAGAAAACTGACAGGAAGAAAATTGATTCATTTGAAATGTGGTGCTGGAGGAGAGTTTTGCAGGTACCATGGACAGCCAAAAAGACAAATAAGTGGGTACTAGATCAAATCAAGCTTGAATTCTCCCTAGAAACTAAAATGACAAAACTAAGGCTATCGTACTTTGGTCACATCATGAGAAGACAAGACTTATTGGAAAAGACAATAGTGCTAGGAAAAGTGGGGGGCAGTAGGGAAAGAGGAAGACCTAAAACGAGATGGCTTGGCTCAATAAAAGAAGCCACGTCCTCCAGTTTGCAGGATCTGAACAAGTCTGTTAATGATAGGACGTTCTGGAGATCTTTTCTTCATAGGGTCGCCATAGGTCAGAGGCAACTTGACAGCACATAACACACAACATCCATTGAAAACACACACCCCCACACACACACAACATGCACACCATTTCAAACAACAAGCAGTTTCGGGTCAGTAGTGATCAAATAAAATCCAATCATCCAGCAATACTGTTTTAAAAGGTCTATTGGAATAAAAACAGCCAGGTATTGAAAAGAGTACAAGGACTGGCCTTGACCTAGTTGTTGTGTTCACAGAGTGGGCATTCAGTGCCTCTGGAGTCGATCTTTGTAGTTCTTCAAGAATGGAAGGTATATGGACCAAGACTTCATTTCTTAAGTTGTTTTTTGGTTTGGTTTTGTCTCCCAGCTTTTTTGTTGGAATCATAAAGTTGTTAACAGCAACATAAATGAATAAGGATCTATGGATTCAGGAGACAGAGAACTTGCCACTCTCTGAGAAACAGCAATCAGACACTGGCTGGTTCCATAAAAAGACTTTTCCATGCATGGAAAGCAGAAAGCCCCTGAATTAAAAGGGAACATCCACATTATATCCTTATTCCAAATATGACACAGGGTGTTTCTGAGGATTTCCGCTTTAATCCAGAATAAAACAAAGCCTGTTTTTCTGTGGTTTAAAGGGGACTCTTTGGAGTGGCTACTGGGAAGTGTCCAGGTGGATATGCCGCTGTAGCCACTACAGGGAAAGGGTGGAGCTAAAGTCCACTTTCAGACACAGCGCACTGCATAGGGCCTTAGCTTGGCTGAACTTGTAGGTCCATTTGGAATTCTGAGAAGAGGTAGTGGATGTAGGGTTGCCCTGGCAACTTGGCAAGAGACTCACCTTTGGAGAGGCTGACTGTGACTGTCACAACAGTGCCAGTGATGTGCTGATGTCACTCCCTGTACACCTGGAAGTGATGTCAGCACATCAGCAGGAATGTTCTGGCAATTCTTAAAAACTCTACGGTTTGCCTTTGAGAATGTCAGAGTATCCCTTGCCACTTCCAGTTTAAACTGAAAGTGATGCTGTGTGCCCGTGCTCCATTAGACCTTCCTCCCCTTCCCCCCTCCCCCAATTTCTCTTACTGGTGCTTGGGGCACCAGTGGGCATTGAAGCAAATTTATGGACGGTCTCCTATCATAAATGGACACCTGCCAACCCTAAGTGCCTGCTGCCACAAAAGGACTGCCATGTGGAACTGGGAGCAAACACAGTACATTGGGACAGTTCCAAGACCAGTATCTCCTGTGCTGGAGGTATCTGTCTCTGAAAGGGTGCTCCAGCAAGCACACAAAGGCAATGCCTCCTGGACTGTTCTGAAACACCTCGTGCTCCAGTGAAGTGAAGGAAAGCCAGGACTGGCCGTCTATATCAAAGAAGGGGCAGCAGAAATCTCACCTGTAGGTATCCATGGGGGTACCATACAAGGGATCGTTGATATAGGTTTCCACAATGTACAGTTCCTACTCATAGATGAAGACTTTCCTGGCTGATGACCGCAGCTGCGTTTCTCAGCTTCTAATTTTATAACTTTCAGATTTCCATTCATTTACAATTTGAGTTTTACTGTTCTGCATTCTTTGCTCTTCAGTCACCTGAACGCTTTTAGCAAGGAGCATCCAGTCTAATGATTTTTCCTTACTCCAAATGTTGCCAGTGTTTGTAAATGAATCCTTTTTAAAAATCCAAATCAAGCTCTGAAGAGAACATTTGAAATACAAATTTGAGATGTCATTTGATGTTCCTCCGACCAGAGTACGTGTGTCATTTTTCACTCAGCCAGCCACACTTTGATTAGTTTGGCTGAAAGAGGACGACACAAGGGGCCCTTCCAGCTGGCATTCTGAAATCTCTGCAATAACGGAGCTGACAGCAGAGTGGCAAGGAGATCTTGGAATGTATCAGGGCCTGAACAACTGAAGGGCAAACCGTGCGGGATGGGAAAAGGTACTTATTAGTTATTTGCTCCCTGTTTACTGAAACTGCGTGCAGTAGTTGTGCCACAGATTTGTGCTGGAGACCTTTAGACTAGGCCAAACTCACCAGGGTGGTTGTAACAGAAATACAGATCCACCCATTGGACAAACGGAGCCTTAGCGCACAACAGGGACAAGTGAACAGCTGACAGTTTGGAAATGACATCCATTTTGTTGCTGTTCCTTAGATTACAGTCTGCCATTTTACCATGGGGGAACGAGCACCGGCTGCTCCGATGCATAATTGGCTATGATTGCACTTGGCAATAATTGGCAACTAGACTGTCTTATCCGCAAAGGAAAACCAGGTTGCAAACAACAGAACAGTGACAGAACAATATCCAGCAAAGCGTGGATGAAGCCACTGCTGTGAGGTTCTGAGGGAAGGCTAACAACCATGATGAGGAATGGCAAGTAGAACCTTCTGGAACAAATCCAGAGGAGTCAGTTGTGTTAGTCTGTAGTTGCAAAATAGTAAAAAGTCCAGTAGCACCTTTAAGATTAACCAGGGCTTTTTTTCTGGGAAAAGAGAGCCCTCTGGGGGAAAAGAGCAACTCTGTGGGTTGCTCTCAGAGAAAATGGTCACATGGCTGGTGGCCCCGCCCCCTGATCTCCAGACAGAGGGGAGTTGAGATTGCCCTCCGCGCCAGTGGCACAGAGGGCAATCTCAACTCCCCTCTGTCTGGAGATCAGGGGGCGGGGCCTCCAGCCATGTGACCATTTTCAAGAGGTTCTGGAACTCCGTTCCCCCGCGTTCCAGCTGAAAAAAAGCCCTAAGACTAATCAACTTTATTGTAGCATAAGTTTTCGAGAACCACCATTTTCTTCGTCACAAAGGAAGCTGTGGTTCTCGAAAGCTTATGCTACAATGAAGTTGGTTAGTCTTTAAGGTGCTACTGGACTCTTTGCTATTCTGGAACAAATCCAGTCCCTTGGAACAAATGACCTCGTTGCCCAACCAGAGATATTAGAGAGCAATGGTAGGAGCTGTTGCTGTGGTAATGGGTTTTCAGGAAATACTGGGATGTGGGGCTTTGGCTAGCTGCCTGTCATTGCCCCCCCCCCCCACATAAGTGCACCTCTGACAAAAGAATGAAGAAGTAAAAAATAATGTAACAAAAATAAATGCCGCTCCCAAGGAGGGGAATTGGTGTGCAGCAAAGAAGCAGAGATCCAGTTTCTTTGAGAATGTGGGGTGAAGCAATGGTATGATAGGCCCAGGGCTCTGTCTCGATGGAAGAGAGGTGCCTGTCTCCTTTGAACTTGAAACACTAAAGGAAGTCCTCCTGGCCTCAGTGAAGAAGTCTCAGTCGTGCACGCATCCTGGGATCACTAAAGGGTAGGAAAACAGTGAATCCACTTCGTCCACGTGTGCCACAGTAACAATCTGAATTGGGCAACATGTGTGTGGAAATTGAGGAGCTGCAGACTGCATGTGACAGTCACAAAGGATTGGGAACTCCAGTACTCCGTATTACGAAGAGATAAGATGTTACTTATCCGGAGTAGAGAGGGGCAGAAGGGGGGGGGAAGTCACCTGGTCACATTTACTGGTTGAAACGATGAGAACTATGTTGGAACTAAGTGATTTCAGATATACTTGTTGTCCACCTGGATGGCCAAACTAACAGATGCTTTCCAGGATAAGAGACCATACTTTCTGTAGCTATGCCAGTCCTATGTAAGGAGAAACTCTCTGTACACGAGACATCTGGCACGTGAAGAACACGTCAGGAGATGCAATGGTAGTCGGGCAGGGCAGTTTTGCCCTTCGGTGGCAGAGCAAAAGCTATGCTGTTCACTGGAGCTATGTGAAATGGCTGCGAAATGCCAGAAGGGAAACTTCAGCCCATTATAACTTCTCCAGGTCCAAGCCCGGCTCTGGAAGGCTGCTCCAGCCCATTTCCATTCCTCACTGCCCTCTGGTTGCGATCCCACACAGTTTTAGACAGGAGAGGTGAAACTGACAGAACCTTTGGGGAAGCAAAGATGAAATTGATAAACCCTCTGAGGGGCGATCTCCACCTGATCTGTCTTTTTAAACTACGCTTTCCAGCTAACATTGAGTTTCTCTTCACTTGACGGACATGCACCGAGGTGTCTCATGTGGAGACTCTGAGTAATGGAAGAATGTCTTTCACTAGTCAGCTGCCCATCCACCCCCGAAAGCTGGAAGGAAGAATTAGAGTATTAAGTATTGGGTGGAGGGAAAAATCAATGTTGTATTGCTAGGTTGGTGTTTACATAGCAGTGTCTGATGTCTATCAATACAGAGGAGCAAAAAGTTATTGCTGTCTCTGGGAAGATACAGCCATTGTTCTGTGTCACTCCTGTGTTTGAAATTAATGACATCCGTTTTGTTCTGTGACTCTGTGATCTCTAACAGGGCCATTTCACAATTTTTTGTACCTTAGAACTTATTCCTGAGCATGCTACTAGGATAATTTATTAATGGTATATAAGTTGCAATGCTTACTGGGTACATGTCAGCTGTATTTGACCCTTATCTGGGTGCTGCTTCCAGGTACTTGGCTAGCAGAAGACATCATTTATATATGTGTGTGCCATTCATAAATAATGCTGTGTGTATTTTGCATGCAGGAATAGGTCCCACAGTAGGAAAAATAAAAATGAATTGGCCCTAAACATGTCACCTAGCAACCCTGACTCCCCAGGCTTCAGACATACTAATTGGACGGCTTCTTATAAAGGACGCACATGAATGATTCTCATTGAAAGAAAACTCTATGGCCTTTAATGAACAGGATATTGGGCAAGAGGTATCAGCCTATTTCGTTAGAGATGGAAAAAACATTTTGAAACATGAGCAAAAACTGATGGGAGTTCTGGCATGGAGGGACGGGGCATCAGTTACACTGTTGTAAAGTAATGAACCAGGATAGGGTCATAAGAGTACCGATTCTCGGTACAACATGGACAGAGTGCGAAAGTGCCATTAAAGGTCATTAGATATATTAACAGTTGTTTAAAAATAATGTTGAATTGTGTAAAAGTTTTCAAGGCGGCCACTGAAAAGCCAGACATCAGTTTATTTAGGAAGGTAGCATGCTGCTGCTTTTCATTGGATCTCTGCCTATAGCCTATCCAGAGCTCATTCATGATATTTTATTATCCTAAGCAACCCATTGCCTCCACAGCTTATTTTATTGGCCTGAACCCAACTGGCAACATATGATTAGTCACCCTTTGAGCCACTGATAGCTGGGAATGAACTGGGCACCTGCACCAAATTGGTGCCCTCCTCATTGCGGTGCCTTGAGCAGTAGCTTGGGTGAAGAGCTGGCCTTGAGCCTAGCAACGCTATTTTTGTTTGACCATTGAATATTGCTAACTGGGCAGAGAACACTTTTTAAAAACTCAGACAAGCAATGTAATTTTTCTTTGACCACTGATTATTCCTTATTGGGCAGAGAACACTTTAAAAACTCATAACTGTGATATTGGACAGCAGTCGCTAGCATCTTTTGTTCAGGAGTATATGATCTTTGAGAACTTGTAATTTTAGCAGCAGTGTTCTGAAACTCAGGGCCCTGCTAGACATTGTTGATGGATCTGCCCTGGGTCCAGCCAATCAGAGTTGCATGTTGAGAGTTCTGTATTTGACCCTTTGAGAAATGTACGGAAGCCTGTCTCCTCACTGTGCCCTCGTGCCCTGGGAGTTAAGTTTCAGCTTGGAACTCCAAGCATATCTAGTGAACAGGACCTGCGACAGACAAAGGGTGGACCTGTAAACAATTCATTGGACAACTAAGCTCTCAAAGTTGAGTCTAGATGGTAGGGTAGATAAGGAAGCCTGCCCCGCAGGAGTAGAAAGGTATGTCTAAATTTACTGAAAAACATCTCTAATCACCCTTCCAAACCTCAGAAGAGATAACAAAACAGACACATGGGGCTGCTCTGGAAGATGACTTGGAAGGTGTAATTGGTCCAGAATGCAGCAACGTTTATTGATAGGAGTCAGTTCACTGCCCATTCAACAGGGGATCAAGACACTTTAGAGCCCTTTATGGTCTGGGTCCCTTAAAGGACCCCCTCTCCCCATGTAAGTGAAACAGACCCTCATAGCTTGGTTTGTTCTCCCTTAACTCTTAACTCTCTCTTTTAACACAGCACACAATTGTTTGATGGAACCAGTGCAGACCCTTAAGCAGTGTATAGCTACTCTGCTCCTTAAAGGAAGCGAGATCCATGATCGCCAAGGCAGGAATCTGGGTTGCCTGTTGAAATCAAGGATGTATTTTCTCTTGTTTCATTCAGCCAGATACGTTGTTTGTATTTTGCCTGACTTGGGCTTAATTGTTCTGTCAGGATGTCAGGCAGGCAGGCAGGCAAGCCAGCCTGCCTGCCATAACTGTGAATGCATGTCTACTGGGGGGCGGGGGGCAGGATAGGCTTTCTTCCTGTAGTGTAGCTTCCTTCACTGTGCTCAGCTATGCTTTGCTAAAAGACTTTATCAGTGCAGCTGGTAGTATGTGGGAACCAGGCGTGGGAACTTCGGCTGGGTGTCTTTTGCAGAACTTTCACCGACTGCAACTGACTAGTTTGGACTGGGAGAGGGGGACTGGAGTATAAGCTCTTGGGGAAGACTTTGCTTCAGCATTCTGGGCAATCTCTATGTATCAGTGCCCTTCTAGGGACTTTTATCTGAATAAAGATCCTTTTAACTCATACCACTGAGTTGGATGAAGTGGAGAGTCTGAGAGAATCTGCTAGGCAGGCCTTACACAGGAGATGATTTGGGTGACTGTGTTGCTGGTTGCTGGTTGTTTTTAAATTGTCTGATTTTATTGTAAAGTGATTTGACAAACAAAGAAAAGCAATGTAGAAATCTAATAAACAAGTACAATAAAACTCAGCTTTTACAGAAAATAACAGTTACTATAATACTGATCCAAATAATCAGATCACAGTGAACATTGGTAGTGCACAATCAGCCCCCCCCCAACCAAACAGAGCCATTTCAGATCTTTATCTAGATCAAATTGGTTTCAGATCACTCCAGTTTACCAATCTGAACAGCTCTGAGAAAACCGCATTCAAACAGTGTGGAGCCCTCTACATGGGTGGTGTGAAAACCTCTGACTGACAGTCTCTCTACACAAGACGTCAGACATGTGAAGAACAAGTGTCGGGAGATGCAATGCTAGCTGGGAAGGGTAGTTTAATAAGACAGAGCTGGTGCCAGGCAAAGGCTTTGCTCTGCACTGGAGCTGTGTGCAGGGGCTTGAAATGCCAGAAGGGAAACTTCAGCCCATTATAACCTCTCCAGGTCCAAGCTCAGCTCCGGAAGGCAGCTCCAGCCCATTTCCATTCCTCTCTGGCCTCTGGTTGTGATCCCACACAGTTTTAGACTGGAGAGGTGAAATTGACAGAGCCTTCAGGGAGGCAAAAATGAAATTAACAAACCCTCTGAGAAGTGATCTCAGCCCGCTTGTTAACCGAATTGGTCTCTTTGCGAATAAGAGAATTGTGGGGGGAATTAGCAGCAAGGAAGACAGCTATGCAAGCGGTGGTAACTACGGGATCTTTTCCACCAATTTTTACAGAGTCCCTTCTCAGATAGCAGATGAGATTGGTGCTTTAAATTCAAAAAGCCAAATTTTATTGAAGCACACACACACACAGGAGTAATTAATAAAATGGTTACATGCACAAAGAGTCCTAGGAAGCTGGTTAGAAGTTAGAATAGAGTGAGGGAGGGGAAAGTATATCTACCTATCCTGAAGAGTAGTCCAGTCCATGGAGGAAGAGAGTAACTTCAAACATCCAACATCCTTGGCCAAGAGAGCAAAAGGCTTAGAGCAACCTCAAAGGAGAAACACTTCAGATCCAATAAGTGTGCACAGAGAGAGAGAGTCTTAGGGAGGAGACCCTAAGGGAGCAGTGTCCTGGAAGCATGGATCCCGGAAGTGTGCACGATTTGAATAGGGCCAGGGCACTATTCTTATAGGGTAAAACGTGCCCTGAGGTGGGAGAGCCCACCTAGCTGTTGGAACAAAGACTCCCATGGTCAGTTCCTGGGAGTAACAAAAGATTTGATTATCTTGATTAGTAGCTGCCAGGGCATGTGAAAGAGAATGCAAAATTTGTTCTGGCACTGCACAAACTGGTGGTTTGTTAATGAAGTCCACCGGAGCTAAGTTGATGAATTTAGTTGGGGAATGTACCTTCCCAGGAATGAATTATAAATACTTATGAGCGCTAGTTGATTTTCTCCTCAGTCATGGAATGGAGATCTCATCATGGAAGGAGGGAAAAGAATGTGTTAAGTGGGATGACTCTGTGAGACCTTTGTTGCTCTGGATTCCTTTAGGAGCTGGGGAGACTGTAAAACTAATCACTACTAGTCTCTCTGCATTTATATGCGGCATTCTATTCATGCCTGGGTCTCCTGGGCGGGACTCAGCAACTGTTAGCTGGAACTCCCCTGGGTGCAAGCCAAACTGCCATTTTAAATCTAGGGGCCTTGTGATTTTATATCACAGGTAGCCATGCTAAATGGCCATTAAAGATGGTGGAGGCCGGGCTGACTGCTTACAGGCTCTGTCTTTTTAAACTATGCTTCCTGGCTAACGTTTCTTCTCCCTACACTTGACGAACATGCGCCGAGGGGTCTCATGTAGAGAGGGAGCCTGGAGAGCCCCTGCCAGTCTGAACAGACAATACTTGTCAGGCTGTGGATGACAGGATACTGCAGACAGATCTCTGGCCCATTTGCAGTAAGACACCAGTACTTAGTCAAATGGATTTTATTCAGAAATCAGTTCATTTCAATATACAGTTCCATAGGTCTACTTAAGAGTAATATAAATTTCTAAGCAGCTTGACTAGAGGTTGACCAGAATGACGACAAGAGAACAAAACCGTTCTTTTCTAGTTCACTCTTCTCCTCCCCCTCCCAGTTATCAACAAAGTTTCCCCATTCTTTCTCTGTGAGAACATTTTACATATTTATGCTGTCACGCTTTGTTGCCAAGGAGAAGGACATATCAAAGCTTGAGCGGAAGCCCAAGGTCATAACAGTAGAGTCCAGTAGATAGCCACCTATATAGCTTGAGAAACAGTTATAACACTAACAAAGAGCAAATCAAAGTACAAGAAGACTCTGGTTACAAATACTGGCATCAAGCATCGAGCATCCAGCACTGAGCAGTAGAATCAAAATTGGCATGGATGGCTGGGCAGAGACATACATGACAATACTGACCTTGATGGGCTGACTCTGGAGAAGGCAGCTTCATCTATATTCATGTGGTGTTCACAGCATTCAGATCAGGACATTTATTTATTTAATTATTTATTCAACTTATATACCACCTCTCCACCATCTGGTTGTCGAGGCGGTTTACAACATACATAGAAAACACAAACATTAAAATCAACAATACAATATTAAAATGGAATACAGACATTAAAAGCCAAGATCATAGAAAAAAACAAACATTAAAACTCATAGTAGAATACAAACATGCCTAGGGATGAGCCGGAGATTAGAAGGTGTATGAACATTTCTATATCTTGTCCCCTTTCATACTGTAACACTCCTCCTTCCGCCATACCTCCCCATCTTACTGAGATGGCGCGTCCACCAGGACACATAGTGATAGCAGAGCCGGTAACAGTGATAATACAGCTGGTGTAAGGAAGACCGCAGGTAGGGGTTCACAGAAGCGCAGCGCCAGTCATTCCAAGGGCCATGTCAAACCACCTTCAACAAGTTGTCGCATGTAGTAGCTGAACCTCCAGATGTGTGTCTGCAACCGACAGCCACAGCTGAGAGCTCATTATCAGGCCAGGCCTTGATCATCTCAGACTCTCCACTTCATCAATTGACAATCAGAATGCTGGCTGTTTTTTATTCAGATCTGCCACTCTGGGTTGTTTATGTGTACATGCTGCAGAATCCGTGCATCAGATATTAGCATTTTCAGTTGTGTGTGTGTGCATGTGGATAGCAGTGTGGCAATATTGGTGTGTATGTACAATAATAAACTGTTGTGTACAAATTGTAAGCATGGCAATAGGGCAAGATGGGATGGAGCTATTATGATTAACAATTGTCTAAATAAGGATTGTGGGGGGTGACTTTTTAATAGTCATTTATTTACTTTATTGATTGATTGAAAAATTGGCATTTTGCTTGCATTCAACACCATTTTACAAAAAATACCTGCCAATACATACAAAAGAATCAATTAAAAGCAGTCAAAACATCTCCACTCCAGGATGGCCAAGCAAGCTTCAGATGTCAAATGCCAAATAGAATGTTTTTTTTTTAAAAAAATGATATTTATTAAAATATTGATAAAATTGCTCTTCTTCTAACAATGTGGGACCCAAATAAAATTGTTCAAGTTGTTCTATCCCTTGGCTCAATCAGGGAGACTGCAACCAAGATATCAGAAGGAGATGACACTTGAAAATGCAGCCCTGTAGGAACGAGTAAAAGATCCTTAAGAACTTGGGAACTGAGAACCAAGATCAAGATAATTCGTACTATGGTATTCCCCATTACTGTGCATGGATGTGAACGCTGGACAATGAATAAAGCCAACGGGAAGAAAATTGATTCATTTGAAATGTAGTGTTGGAGAAGAGTTTTATGGATATGGACTCCCAAAAAGACAAATAAGTGGGTTATGGATCAAACCAAGCCTGAATCCTCCCTAGAAGCTAAAATGATGAAACTGAGTGTATCATACTTTGATCACATCATGAGAAGACAAGATTCTCTAGAAAAAACAATAATGCTAAGAAATTCTGAAGGCAGTAGGAAAAGAGGAAGACCTCAAATGAAATGGATTGACTCAATAAAGGAAGTTTGCAAGATCTGAGCAAAGTGTTAGTGATAGATGTTTTGGAGGTTGTTAATTCATAGGACCGCCATAAGTTGGAAGTGACTTGAGAGTAAATAACACAAACAGGAAAGGATAAAAGGAATGAGGCTTCCCCACCTCTGTGATTCTTCACAGCAGGAGTTGCCACACTGAAGGTCCAGGTGCTCACTGCCAATCCACCAGGTGGATTGGTGACACTACCAACTGGTTCTAAAACTGCAACTGCAAATGGTCCAACCACTCAGCACAGCAGCCTCTCGAGTATGTGGGTTCCAGGCCAGGGAAGGCTTTAAAGATCAAAAACAGCACCATGATGTGAACCCAGAAGTAAATTGGCAACCAAGATAAACAGCAAAGAACAGGCTGTGTACATATATGCCATTCGGCAAGAGAAAACTGGCTGTGTTCTGTACCAGCTGGAAGCTTCTGAACTGTATTTCAGGGCAGCCCCATGTAAACTGCATTGTAGTAGTCAAGCTTAGAAGTTACAGGAAGACCAGCCTGAGAGCAATTGTAGATGGGAAATGGTATTAGCAACATCTTTTCTTAACTCTTTTTCAAAAGTAGGCCAGAGTCTAGGATCACCTCTAGGCACTTATTTGATTTGATAAGGAAGCTTTGTCTCCCACAAGCGGAGGTAAATTCCTTCCAGAACAACTGCATTCCCGACTAGCATCACGGCCATCTTGTCTGGATCCCATATGGATGTTGCAGCAATGATGCTCTACTTACATTCGTGGACCTCGAGGGCAGATTCCAAATGTACTTCCTCTTGGCTTTCCAGATGTCGGCTGGAACGATTGCGTAGCCTAATGTGATGCTCCCACTTTGTCCTCTCATTTAAATAGAGCTCTTTGTTAAAGCTGAATTTCTAATTAAAAGATGAATCATCTCGATGTCCCCCAGGCCACCTGGATAAATGAGGTTGAACAGAGAGGGAAAAGAAAATGTGTGGTGCTTTTATCGTTCGATTCTTTTTCTCCCGGTTGCTAGCCAGCAGAATCCTTTGAATATGCGCATTTTCTGCTGCTTTCTGTAGAAGTGTTAGCTTTCATGAGTTGTCAGGGAAGAGAAAGCTGAAACTGAGGGGCAGCCTTTGAGAACGCTTCCCTGCCCAACCAATGCCGTACTGATTCAGCACTTTCAAGAATGTATTTGTGTGTGTTCCTAGCTGATCTTAAAGGCCGGTGCCCCTGAGGAAGGGAGACAGCCTCATGCTGAGCCCAGGCTATTTAAGGCTTCATTAGGTCCTCACAGCTTCTGGGCCTCTAAGGCAAGAGATTTTTTTTTCTTTTCTTTTTAATGCTCTCTGGTTAGAATGAGTTTTGGATTGTTGTGTAGAACTCCTCTATATAGGAGTGGAATTCAGTTTATTATCCTAGAATATCATTTAAGTTTTTCTCTGTGTTGGGTTAATGGAAACCCAGTGGAAACGTTTGGAGAATTAAAATTTCAGTTTTTAAAATTTATTTTCATTAAAGGATTTTTCTTTTGTACTTGTGGCGCACTGCACTTTGCTGGATTGATAGCAGTAGCTGTATATCATTCCTGGGGGTGGGGTGGGGTATCTACCTTGTCCTTGAGTTAGAATTCTAGCCCATCCTGTGTACCAGATCTGATGAGATTGGGCTCACCTGGGCTATCCAGGTTAGGGCCAGAAAACTAACCCAGTATTATTATAGGACCTTGGGTAAACATTTCCTAATCTCATAGAGCACATATCCAGATAGTCAGTGTGTCTCTTATGGTTGCCAATTTCCAGGCGGCGGCTGATGATCTCCAGGAATCACATCTAATCTTCAGATGTCAGAGATCAGTTCTCCTGGAGGAAATGTCTGCTTTGGAGGGTGTAGCCTGTGGCATTGTACTTCAGTGAGGTCCTTCCCTCCCCCAAAGCCCACCCCATCCAGGCTCCGCCGCCCCAAATCTCCAGGACACTGTCAGGTGGCAACCCTATTCATGATAACTGGTGGGTGAATTAACAAAGGACATTGCACAGTCCTCAGGTTGTATCTGGGTCCACGACAAGAACTTTCAGTCATACATGAACTGCAGGTTCTTCATTGGGAACTCAGTTCTTGGGGACACAGTTGCCCAATTTGGATCAGGAGGGCTGTGTTGTGGGGAGAGGGGACTTAGTCTCCCCTCCCCTTCCTCAATCCGTTTCCCAGTGGTGAAAAGAGCAGCTCGGTGGATTTTTCAAGTTGGAAAAATGCCACGAGCGTATGGAAGGAAGACTTAACTATCCTCTCCCTGAGTGTCACAGATTTGATCAAAATCAAGATAGATCTTTGCTTGATATTAGTTAGAGATTGAATTATGATATTGTATAGTTAAGAGTGATATAGTATATTTTATAGTAGTGTGGAAATCTAAATAAGAGATGTATTTCAAAATTAGTAGATATAGATGTGTTATATTATATTAAGTATATGGATATGTTATAATAGATAGTAGGGTATGGTATACTATATATTACAATATAGAAATAGGTGTTAATAAAATAGGAGATAGGGAAGTAGTATATATAAGGGGAATGGAAAACTGTTGGAAGTCAACTGAAAAGGGGGGGGAATGGGTGGGATTATTATAATGTGATGGATATTGAGGTTATGTGTTATGATTGGTGTATTTTGACCCATCCAATAAAAATTCTTTTTTAAAAAAAGATTTGATCAAAACCAGACTGCTGTGCACCTGGGGACTGAGAGTGTCTCTGCACGAGGCATCTTACACGAGGATGCTCAAGTGTAGGGAGACACAATGTTAGCCAGGAAGCTTAGTTTTAAAAGACAGAGCTGGCAGAGATTCCTCCTCAGAGGGTTTCTTAATTTCATTTTTATTTCTCAGAAGGGGAGGTGAAATTGACAGAGCCTTAGGGGAGGTGAAGATAAAATTAACCATCCCTCTGAGGAGCGATCTCGGTCAGCTCTGTCTTTTTAAACTACTCTCCTATAGAGAAGTGAAATTTAACTTTGGCTTCCTGGCTAACATTGCCTCTCCCCACACTTGAACATCCCCATGTAAGATGTCTTGTGTAGAGAAACTCCGAGTTCAGCATTTATCTGATTGAAAGCCCTTCTGGCAGATCCAGACACATGTAATGTGTTTTTAAGCCTTTAGCCATATGTCTATTCTGCCAGAACATTCTCGTCATGAATTTCAGCCCATCTACCATGTAATTCAATAGCAAATGGTATTTCTCCTGTCATCTATTCAAAGACAGGCTAAAACAGAGACAGGCAACCTCTATTGGGGGACGGGGCAAGAGCTCCCCCCCACCCCAGCAGCATCTATCTGTGAAGGGGAAGGATGAAATGGTGGAGAGTTGAAGGTGGAGAGATGAAGCCTGTCTGCCAGCAAAATGGTTTTGCAATGCCGTTGTTCAGCATGCATATGAAGGTGGGGTGCCGACTGCTGCGTCTGGACATTGGAATAAACTCCCTAAACTCCTTAACGAGTGACTGGTGACTGGTAATTTAAGCGGTGTCTAGTTCCATTGCCTAAATGCACTGTTAAGTAAAGAGGTGCTGGGTGAGGGAGAAGGAAGCACATCATTTTTCAGAACCTCCAGTATCCCTGCCAAACTACAAACAGGAATGATTAGGTCTGTGCTGGAGCTCTGAATGCCGATGGAATATATTTCAAATGTGTACAACAGCTGCAGAAGGATTTAGGAGACCTGGGTGGGGGGAAACCCCACGAAGCCTGCAATCTTTTTAACAGGAAGGATGGAAACACTCCTTCCCAAAAAAGAGGCTCGGTGGTCTAACCTACTGATTTTGTTAGCAGTGCAATCCTAATTCTCAATCCATCAGTTTAGAAGGGTGTAATAGAGTTCATGGCAGTTTACAATTAAATATAAGCACAACCCACCCACGCCCACCCCCAAATACCTTGGTCCAAATGCTGTCAGTCAGTCAGTACCATTATTGGTACTGTTCCCCCCAATTTTAAGGGGAAAAGCAGTTCCTTTGTGACATTAAACAGGGGTCTTGTGACATCAGTGGCTGTTACACCAATCCCCACTCTCAGCTCAGAACCTATTTGCATGCCTGGCAACCAGCACAGTTGGGGGAAAGGTGCAAGGAGATGTGGGGCTGAGGGAGGTCTGATGTCACCTGTGTGACTGATGATGTCATAAAGGCAAGACTTTTCCTCTAAGTTGGCTACAGGGCTGAGTTACCCCTGAATGAGAACTAAGAAGATGAAAAGAGGAAGCTGGCGCCAAACGTGCAGGATCACATACCACAAAGGGTGAGGAGGAGATGGAGTATTTGGGTATTTTGTCATTTCCAGTAAGGTACAATCCCCCAGCCACTTAGTTGTTAAATAGCACAATCTGGGTTCATAGTAAAATAACCTTCATTTCCCTGGGATCTCATTTGCTTCTATGATTTATTCAATATTATATTGTACTTATTAATTCATCAGAAGGCATCACAACTCCATGGCATAGTGGATCTTTAATGGATATTACACTTTTTCTTGATTAATAAAAAAGGAGGTTTTGTGAAAGACTTCTTGAAGCAGAAATAAACGCTGCATAAATTATTTCAGCAGTAAATATGCTGAATTACAATGTGGTTGTATCAACCAGGGTTTAAAACAGACACTTCTATAGTTGTTGTGGAACAGTCACAGTAGTTTTTGTTTTACTGGCGAGTTTTGCATAGAAATGTCACAAATTGTGCTTCCTGCATTTCAGGCCGTTTTAACCGCACTGTTCACAACATGAATCGCATCTGTTCTAAACTTGAAGTTGAGACTATAGTAAATCTATACATCTTTAAGGCAATGCAAGACACCTTTTTGGTTTTTCTACTAACATGAATACCACCACCACAAACCCTCCCCCCCCCCCCCGGCCCCGCAGTAAAATGTCTAGAATTAATTGCTTAATTTATGCCAAGATCTCGCCAGGGTTCCACCCAGTTTATTTTCAACTGTTGAAAGAAAAAAGGCCTTTAAGCATTGTGATGATTTTAAGTGTGTGTGTGTCTTTAAATGTTTGGTGTGATACAGATTAAGAGTGGGGGTGAAAGAGAGGGATGAGGGAGTGATACGATTGGTTGATGACTGAGAGTGTGGGCGGAGTGAACTGCAGTTTTAGTTACTGAGCAGGAAGAAAAGAAGTTTTTGTATATTTGTGTGACTGAGCATATGTAAGGAAACTTAAAGAACTGATAAATATCTTTGAAACCATCAAGCTTAAGTAATAGTGTGAAAATGATATGCTTCTAGTAAAAAATAAAAGTTTATTTTTTTTTTCCAACCCAGAGTATATGTTATTCCTATATCCCATTCCTATCCTCAGGTCCACGTAGTCCATCCAGCGAAGGAGCTGAACGCTTGGGCATGTTATTAAAAGGGAAATTTAGATTACTTATTTTGGAATAAAATTGCTGGTGGAAGCAATCTACCAGTGGGTGTAAGAAGAAGGTTAAAGGCAAAATCTAACAGAGAAAGAAAGGGGATCGTAACAAGCATGAAAAAAGTACCTGTCCTTTACCATGAAATAACTGCAGTTTCCCCTTAACTTCTCACAAATATAATAGTTTAGAAGCAGGTTGCTTCTGATCAAAGACTGAAGCAGGATTTTCAACTGTGAGATCATAAACATTTTCCTCCAGATTACACCCCCCACCCCCACCCCATTTTCTCTCCTCTTTCCCTTTTGCCAAATTCCAATCTTTAAAAAAACAAAGATGTGTTTTCCGAAACAACTTACCAGGACAGAGGAAGAAAAAAAAATATTTTCAGAATAATGATTTTGATACTTTATCAATAAATTAACTGCCCTTTCCTTCTCCATGACAACAACTCTTCTCCCTTTCCCACCCCCAGAAATTTCCATTTGAGCTTTTTGTTGCTTTTCCTTGTGTGGTGCAGGAGTCAGAAGCAGCCCATAGAAAATGGATCTAATTTGCATTTAGTGACATCTGAGAGGAGATGGGATGGGATGGGGGGGGGAGAGATTTAATGCTGGTATTATTTAATGCTGGTTTCTTTGTGAGCATCATTAACATGAGATCAACAGTTATGAGTGGAAAGGGACCATCATCTAAAAGATTTAAATTAGGGGGACATACATCCAATCTGATGAAATGCCATTGACTACCACACTTCGGGTGCGGTCCTCTAGCCTGTTCCCTATCCACCAAACTGACCTATAGTCCAGTCTGCAGTCTTCCAGTTTATGTCATGGGAAACCTTATCAAAAGCTTTACTGAAATCCAGGTAAATCACGTCGACAGAGTTCCCACAATCCAGTAAACTCATTACTCGATCAAAGAAGGAAACCAGGTTGGTCTGACAAGATCTGTTGGAGACAAAACCCTGTTGTCTTCCCTGGATCACTAAGCGGTTCTTCAGATGCTTACAGATTGATCCCTTTAAAACTTGTTCTAATATCTTCCCAGCAACAGAAGTCAGACTGACCGGCTTGTAGTTTTCCTGGTCATCCTTCTTCCCTTTCTTAAAGATTGGGATAACATTCACTCTTCTCCAATCTTGTGGCACATCCCCAGTCCTCCAGGAGGCCTTGAAGATGATGGACAGAGGCTCTGCAAGTTCTGTAGAAAGTTCTTTGAGCACTCTTGGGTGCACCATCCGGCCCAGGGGATTTGTATTCATCCAGTGCAGCCAGGTGCCTCTCCACAACCTTTTTGTCAATGTCAACTAGCCACTCAGGTGTCGTGTCGTGTCTACTACCATCTCTAGATGGGCTCAAGCTCTTTGAAAAGTGAGCATGCTATTTTCCCTGAGATGCTAGTTTACTGCAGACAGAGAACTTTGTATGTCAAAAATATTCAGAGGAAGCAAAGGGTTTAGCAAAAAGATTTGTCACATCAAGTCAACAAGGTTTGGTAGCTTGTTAATGTTCCAAAGCAGTAATCTATTACAACTTCAATTTAATTAGCAATTCATATGAATGCCTGAGATGGAGTGGGCTATGAGCATGCAGCATCTACCTAATGGGACATCTTGGAAATTTAGCATCAAATTGAGTTTGCAATGGGCTTTGAAGTAGCTTCCCTGACCAAAAAAAAAAAATCCAGAGGTTGATGACTAACAATTGGAAATTGTCAGAGATGCCATAATTTGCAAAAATGATAAATGATCCTGCTTGTGATGAGCTAATCCCGCCATTATCCCGTCAACTGCAGCCCTAGTTATTTTAAACGGCTTTTAATTAGCAGCACAAATGCAAATGACTCTCAACATCAAATGAGAAACACACAGTCGGGTTATCAGCCGGGTTTTTACTAGAGTTTAAAGATTTTTTCTATACTCTTATGTGGAGTAAATGTATGGGGAGGATATTGCTGTGGCTCATCCGCTGCAATCAGAATTGCGCTCAACACAGTTGAGGTACCCAAAGCAGGTTTTATCACATTTTTATTCTGCCCTTCCTCTGAGGAGTTCAGGGCAAAGTACGTGGTTGTCCCCTCTTTCATTTTCTCCTCACAACAACTCTGTGACGTAGGTTGGATGGAGAGAGAGTGACTGGTTTAAGGTTACCCGATGAACTTCATGACTGAGTGGGGATTTGAACCTGGCCAAAGATGAGGGGTTGGGGGGAGATGGCATTTCCTGCCCCTCATGAGGAGAAAATGAAAGACAGGACAACCACACACATCACCCTGAACGTTGGATGACTTTGGAAACTTTTTAATGGATACTTATGTGTAGATGTCTTACTATTGTTGTCATACGAGGCTTCTGTTGTATATGAGGCTTATTTTAACTCCTCTATTCTTCTTTTCAATTAAAAAAAATGAGAACGAGATTTCCCATCCCTCATGACTCACCCCACCTGTATTTTAGTGCTTAGAATAAGTACACGCTGTGCAAAAATTATTTTAAGCACCCCACAAATCTTACAATCCAATTATATCTCAAGATGGATTCCCGTTGGGGAGGGAAGGGGATATAAATACCTAAATAAATAGATATCAAAATTCCAACATTTTTTTTTAAAAAAATGTCTGCCTGTGAGGGCTCATTCACATCTGCAACATCACTGCGATGTCAGACAAGGATCATGAAGATGTGCATGAGAGCCAGTTTGGAGATGCGAGCCCGCTTGGTGTAACGGTCAAGATAAGCTGGACTCTTTTCTGGAGAACCGGGTTTGATTCCCCACTCCTCCGCTTGAAGCCAGCTGGGTGACCTTGGGTCAGTCACAGCTCTTTCAGAGCTCTCTCAGCCTCACTCACCTCACAGGATGATTGTTGTGAGGATAATAATAACACACGCGTGTTACGTTGCCCTGAAGGGTGATAGATAAATCGAATATTTTTGTTATTACAACGCACTGTGTTTGTGGGCAATATGAATACTCCATCTTGGGTGTTTGATCTTGAATGTTTCTTTTTTAGCCTCAGGCCTCACTGGTATGATTCCCTTTTATACAAAATATGCATATTAGGTGAGAGAACATGGCAACTCGGGTTGGAGAGCTAGTAGCCAATGGGAGCAGCAGGTGTGTGTGTGTATTGTACTATATGGAAGTTTGTGTGAATGATATTATGGGAGAGAATGTCAGAGTTCACTACAGCAATGAGTGGGTTGTTGTGGCACTGGCTCATTGGCAGAACACGCAGCTTTGCCTGCAGAAAGTCCCAGGTTCAATTCCTGCTCTCTCTTATCAAAGAATGGCTCACATAGCAGGCAACGTGAAAAACCCTTAAGTGAGTCCCTAGAGAGTCACTGACAGTCAGAGTAGACTGACCCTGGTAGAACCCAAAGTCTGACTCGGGCATGACTGTTGCTTAAGAAGGTTCTAGAATGCTGGATAAAGCTTTTTCAGAACAGGTCAGTTTACTGGAAGTCCAGGAGCAATGCCACCATCAGATATGACCCTGGTGTCAATAGGTGAGGAGATATAGTTTATCAACTTTGCGTGCTGACAGTCTGAGTAATATGGCTTTTAGAGCAGTGAAATGCTTTTTCCTGTTGTCTCCATTTAAATTTTTTTTAAAGCATTTAACTCAACAGGCAAAATGGCCATCAGGACATGGTGGTCTATTTAGTTCAGGGGCTCGTGGGTCACAGGTGCCTTAATAATATTCTGAAAGTTTTGTGCAGTGTAGAAATTCCTTCTCTCTTTCCCACCCTCCCTCTTTCTTTCTCACTTAATGATCTGAATTCTTTTTTAGCTTTGTTCGCCTTTGGAGAATGAGGTTGCAAGCACTACTGTAGTCTGTGGTATATATTAGACTGGCAGTGCAGTTCATTGGAGACTAATAATTCTTACAGGCCAGAATCCTAAGTTCAGTATTGCTCTCCAAGGCCTTGTTTTCTGACTTCATTGTTGTGAACTTCAGGTAGAAGTGGTTCCTATTAATCTGTCATAGAAGACCCTGGAAAAGCATATTATGGTTCCAGAGCTGGGCCTGTGTATGTTTATTAGTGATAATAAGGGTACATTCTCCACGTTCTGTTAGCCTTAGGCGTCTGCCTCCTGGAAAGCTGCCCTGTGCGGCAACTGATACTGCAAGGTTGGCATGTCTCATTTCCTCCTTCAAGGGCAAGGCTTAGAATCCGCTCCATTGGGCCTATAATTGGGGAAGATCCTAAGGATACTGGTTTAGTGTGAGTGATAATCAGCAAAATGCCCTGGAAAGATCTCCTGTGCAAGACCCATTGGGATGAGGAAGAGCTGAGCAAGAGCACCATAAGAGGAGAACTTTCTAGGGCATGCAACATTGCAGTCCTAAATCGAGTTACAGCCTCATTTCCTCATCAGGCAACATATCTCTTTCTCCTGTTCCATGTTACCCTCACAACTACCCTGGAAGGTAGGTTATGCTAAGAGACTGTGGCTGGTAGAGTGGGGTGTGAACCTGGGTTTCAACTCCCAGATCCTACTCTACTGTAACCACAGCACCGTACTGGTACTTTGAAATGGCCCTTTAAAGAAAATGACACTTTAATAATCTGAATTCTTTGCTAGTTTTCAGGAAACAGTACTTTAAATACGTGTTCCAGCTTACAGTTTCTTGCATTGGTGATGTCTGTTAGATTTTAGGCCATCACATGCTTTTCTTTCAAATAACTCCCTGTGAACCTATATTTTCTTTGAGGCTTCATTTGCAATTGTACAGCTCTGTGTCAGAAGACCGTATTTATGTTTGAGGAATGATGTGTGCAGCCTTTACAGACAGCATTGTGCTCTCTGACCCTCAAATGCTTTAGAGTGTGTAGGGTAAGAGTTGTCAGGTCCTCTTACCCTCCTGGTGGTGGTGGTGGTGGTGAGGAACCTGGCACTCACCTTTCCTTCACTCCTCGTGTGCATGCACTCCTGGGGCGGGGGGAGGGGTGCTTGATGACTTCTGGGAAGTGACATCATCACGCAGGCCAGGGAGTGAGCGCATGCTTCACAGCGGGTCGATTTGAGCCCCAAACGGGACGTTGTTGTGCCACTCTGGGAGCGTGCTTGGGATTTAACCTGTTATTTGCAGCGGTCAGCATGGCTATATGGAAATCTATCACCAATAGGGTTTTGCCACTTTAAGAGGTGTAGATTAAGGAGTACATTTAAGGTTAGCGTCTTGATGGATGGTTACGGAAATGTATCGTCATTAATCTTGAGGAATCTTTAGTGATTAGTGTATGTTTTGTCTATGTATTAACCCTATGGAGCATTTGTTCTATATGGCATTCAATTAATCAGAAGTCTACATTAGAAAATTTATTTATTTATTGTGTTATCAGGTTGACTATTGTTAGTTACGCCCTCAAAAAAGTTGTTTCACGAAACGGTCAATCAGCTAGTGGCCTATTGGGCCATATTCTTGGGACCTTCCAATTGTTGGCAGCAGCAAGAATTATGGACCCAGTACCTGGAACCAAGAGAGAACAACTATTAGTTAACTGTATGTTATTGTAGACAGCTGCCAGCTGGGAGTGTCCCTCCTGAATTATCTACTGTAGACCTGGGAAAATATAACAAAAAGACATTGGCATTGCAATTCTATTCTTCAGGGTTTGGAAATATTGTGTATCTTGTATGTCACATTTGTGATCATTTGTGAATATTTATTCTTGATATTTTTATATGAATATATCTATTTATTGCTGTATACTTATTCATTGCACTTGCACTTTAAACGTCATTAAAGATCTAGAGTTGTTACTGACTGCTGTGGTAATTTTCCCTTGGAAGGGTTTCCCTTTCATTTTGTTGTTTGGTACCCGCAGTAGCCTCTTGTTGGATTTAGCATGCTTGGGAGGCCTGTTCCCCCAACTTTCCCCCGTGCCAGTCAGGTGATTAGTGGTGGAGGGGCAGAGAGTGGGAGCGCGGGATCCCCCACCCCCACTGGGGGACTGTTAGTGTGTCTGAAATATTTCCAGTTTAGTCTGCCAATATAAGCCTGGACTTCACTCTCAGGCAAGAAGCCATTACAATCTTTTAAGGCGGTAAGCACTGTGCAGGGTGAGAGACTTAAGATCTTGTTTACCATCCACCATGTTTTACACTGTAACATGCATTAATATAAGTTTTGTGCAATGCATTATGAATTAAACAGAAGTCGTTTCCACTAAGCGTTACCACTTAACATCCGTCATTCACTTGTTACTGTAGTAAATAATAAGCAAAAAATTGCCTTATTTAGATGCAAAGCAGCTCACTTTCCAGAGCTAATTCAGAATAATTTTACTACAACAATTGCTCACAAAACAGTGAAGTCATGTGAGCTGTTGTGGGCCTGTTGTTTTGCTTCTAATAAGTTAGATTGTGTTGTGGAACTCTGCATCCCACGAACCCGCATGCAGAGGGCAAGATTTGGAATAACTTCTCACTAGCAAGCAGTATAAGGACTCCACCAAGCATTATCTGCCACTTACACACTGAATGTCCAACAACCTCAGAAGGTTGTTCAGTTTCAACAAGGCCCTCCTATGCCTTGTATTACAGCACCTAGAACCTTACTATTGTTTAGAGTTGCCATCTCCAAGTTGGGAAATTCCTGGAGATTTCGGGGGGTGAAACCTGGAGATGGCAGGGTTTGGGGAGGGAAAGGACCTCAGCATGGTATAATTACATAGAGTCCATTTTCCCCATTTCAGCCATTTTCTGATCTCTGTGGCCTGGAGATCAGTTGTAATTCTGGGAGATCTCTAGCTACCACCTGGAGGCTGGCAACCCTACTATTGTTAGTCTCCATGTGTGTTTCTCCGTCTTTGATGGAAGCATAGGCATAGAAGTCAAAGATAGCATGTCTGCAGCATGGAGAAGCAGGAGCCAATCACACCCAGTCACTTGGCATATACTTGCATTTATGTTCACTCTCCCAGCTGGAGCCAGCAACACTTTGCTCAGCCAGGTGGCTTGCTAATGCAATTTGAAGGGCGTTAGATTCAGTGGCCTATGCTTTTATATCATAAGCAGCTATTAAAACGGTGGAGGCTGGACAGACTGCTCAAACCATAGCACACAGAGACACTGTGGTCACCTCTCTGTTCTGTGCATAAAGACTCCTTTCAGTCCATAAAAGTGTTTTTGTGCATAAAGGCACACAGGAAGCATCTGTAATGATTTATTTAGTTTTGATACCACTTTATAATGATTTTATTTTTTAAAAATCTTTTAAAACCTTTTCCTTCAGACCTTTAGTCCTGCTCCTCCTTACTTTACCTTTAATATCTTAGGATGGCTCTGGTCACAGCCAACACACTTTTTAATTCTACTCACACAGAACTTCAGGTGTTCTCTACTTTACCCAAACGTGTACCACAAAAATAGCTTCCCTTTTGTGTTTGTGTGACCTGTATATTGCTGCCTCCCTGACTCTCTCAAAAGATTTTCACTGACACCAAAGGCTTTCCACCTTAGACCTCCTTGGTAATGCAGAACATAACAGCATCCCCACCTTCTTTGTAGCAGAACACTGTCTCTTTTTCCAAAGGGCAATATGCAGTGTCTCTGGGAGGAAATGTTTCTGCCACTGTCTCTGCCATTGCCTCTTTGAAGGTAGGCTCCTCTTTGTACCCTTTGGCTGGTATGCATCTGTCCAGGTATTCCTGCTGGTCTTGTAGTCTGACTCGAACCGACATGGATCTTGTCTGGACTCCTTAGCCACTTGTCACAGAATCACAGAGCTGGAAGAGGCCATACAGACCTTCTAGTTCAACCCCCTGCCCAATGCAGAATGAGCCTAAAGCATCCCTGACAAATATTCATCTGGGCCGATTCCAGATGGCCAGAAATTGCGGTTTTTCTGCGGAAATAATCGCTTACCGGCCACACGTTCACTTTCGTCTCCATCCGCTTTGTCTCACAGCGTGCCGTGCCATCCCACTTCCGGATGTTCGCATGGCCAACTGAGGTACCCGGGATTGGTTGTTTCCTCCCCGTCACAGTTGACGTCGGGGGCCTTCATTGGTTCGCATTTCGGTTTTTTAAAAAAAAAATTTTTACGTGTTTTGCGCAAATGCGCAAATGCGCAAATGTGCAGGTTTGTGAATACGCAGCATCAACTTTTGTGCATTTGTGCATTTGTGCACGTTTGCACAGTTCAATGTGCGCAAACGTGCGACTGCGCAAACGGCGCCCGTTTTTTAAAAAAAAATTAAGGGAATATTGTTGCCGGCCGGCCGGCAAAGGAAGGAGGGAAAGGGGAGGGCCTCTCCACAGCGATGAAGCGTCCAGAAGTGTGCAAACCCGCAATACGGCGTTCACACCGTCCGCTTCTGGAGTGCAACACAGCGCCATGAACCGGAGGTAAGCAGGGACGGGACATTATGGGTTTTTACGAGTGAGGTCGCTGGAAAAGCGAAAGCACTCGCTTTATTTGTGCCCGTCTGGAATTGGCCCTGGCCTCTTCTTGAAAACTGCCAGTGAAGGGGAGCTCGCCACCTCCCTAGGCAGCTGATTCCACCTTTGAACTACTCTGACAGTGAAAAAGTTTTTCCTAATATCCAGCCAGTACCTTTCTGCATGTAATTTAAGCCCGTTGCTTCGAGTTCTATCCTCTGCTGCCAACTGGAACAGCTCCTTGCCCTCCTCCAAATGACAGCCTTTCAAATATTTAAAGAGGGCAATCACGTCCCCCCACAATCTCCTCTTCTCCAAACTAAACATTCCCAAGGGCCTCAGCCTTTCCTCGTTAGGGCTCAGTCTCCAGACCCCTGATTAGACATGGGCACGAACCAAAAAAAATTAACGAACCAGCGGATCGAGGTTCGGTGCAGACCACGATCCTGAATTCCTGAAATTCTCCGGAAAACTGCTGCTCTTCCAACTGTGAAGAGCTGAAAGACAAGCAGACACCCCGGAGAACTCCTTCTTTGTCTGGGCAGGACCTTGTGTCACTGGTTATCACGGGTTGTTTTGGTGTGGTTACTTTCTTCTGGTCACTGGTCATCACCTGTTGCTGTGGTCTGGTCATTCATCATTGGACACTGGTCATCACCCATTGCTCCAGTCTGGGTACTTCAATCTGGTCACTCGTCTGCCATTCACATCGGGATAAAGCATCAATTGTTATTGCCTTTTATGTGCTGGATCTTAAGATTGTTCTCTTGAATACACCAGGACACCTCTGCAATAACATGTTGGTATTTTTCATGTTTTGCAGCCATTTCTGAGAATGACAATCTTTTAGTAGTGTGAATGTTTGACCTCAAATATAGCTTTTTAACTTGGAGAGAGCACACCCATTAGCCAGGCACTTTTCTGCACAGAATAGTTTTGCTCCCTGTCAGTTAGCTTTCCACTCAGGTGAAATACCTTAAGCCCTCTCTCACTTGCATCAAATAATCATCTAATAATTTTTTTTACCTAGTGTCTCTAAGTACGAGTGCCAGTATAGACTTAAGCATTTTAGTTCCAAGCTTTAAGTTAATTAAGTTGTTTTGCTTTATTTTCTCTTTATGTTTGTCATGCTCTTTATATCTGTCTATATCTTTCTTTTTTGGCATCTCTTTCAATGACAATGTTTTTTCAATACTTGGTGTTATGTCTAGGGACCCTTTGAATTGTTGGATGGTGCTTTCCTTATCTGCCTCTTGTTTAAAAGGTTTTCATCAGAATTTTTTAAAAGAGTAGCATAGAGACCATGGTTGATTATACTTGTAACAGGCTTTAACCATATTATGTGGATTACCTTCCACCTTTTCTCTCACCTTTAGAAATTGCGTAAGAGAGGTTGTCCAGCTTTTCCCTGATTACTCAAGGTCCTTCTCACCTGACATTTTAATTGTTTTTTGTTTTTGTTTATGGTTTTTTTGCTTACTGGCTTTTTATTTATTTGTTTGTTTATTATTTGTATTTTTATTAGCTTTCACAGATAAGAACACCATCACAAAGTCCCCTACTTCAAATTCTTTGCTTCAGGCACCTACATCATATCACTTCTGTTGTTCTCCTTGGGGCTTTACTATATTGCCTTGTAATATTTCTGACAGACAGTTAGCTTGTGGAAGACCAGCAGTCGTTTCTAAGTTCTTTATCACACAGCACCCCCACATAGTAGGCAAGAGTCTGAGTGTAGCTTTATCTTTGTGCCTATGCTTCTTTTCAAGCTTCATTTTGTTTTTAATTTTGTCATCCAATTCTTTAACAGTATTGTCATTTGCTTTGTAAGTTCTATCTGTCGGCTTGTGTTTTGCTTTTTCTAGTTTCAGTTCACTTTCTCTTCTTTAGAGTTTCTGTCTTTCTGAAAGTTTCTTTTTCTCACATTTTTTCTTCATTCACCAAGAACCTTTTCAACGTTGATTTCCTCTGTGAGAGTTGATACTCAAGGTTCATACATGATAATTCTTCTGCCTCATAACTTCCTAAAAGATTATGTGTGTGTGTTATGTGCCATCAAGGCGCCTTCAATTAATGGCGACCCTAAGAAGGAAAGACCTCCAAAATGTCCTGTCATTAACAGACTTGCTCAGATCCTGCAAACTGGAGGACGTGGCTTCTTTTATTGAGTCAAACCATCTCGTTTTGGGTCTTCCTCTTTTCCTATTGCCTTCCACTTTTCCTAGCATTATTGACTTTTCCAGAGAATCTTGTCTTCAGATGATGTGACCAAAATATGATAGCCTCAGTTTTGTCATTTTAGCTTCTAGGGAGAATTCAGGCTTGATTTGGTCTAATATCCACTTATTTGTCTTTTTGGTTGTCCATAGTATCTGCAAAACTCTCCTCCAGAACCACATTTCAAATGAATCAATTTTCTTCCTTCTTCACTGTCCAACTTTCACATCCATATATCATAGAATCATAGAATCATAGAGTTGGAAGGGGCCATACAGACCATCCAGTCCAACCCCCTGCCCAGTGCAGGATCAGCCTAAAGGATCTCTGACAAGTATTCATCCAGCATCCTCTTGAAAACTGCCAGTGAAGGGGAGCTCACCACCTCCCTAGGCAGCTGATTCCACTTTTGAACCATAGTAATGGGGAATACCATAGTTTGGATTATCTTGATCTTGGTTCCCAGAGAGACATCTTTATCTTTAAGGATCTTCTCTAGCTCCCTCACAGCTGCTTAAGCTTCTTCTGATTTCTTCATTGCAGTCTCCCTTTTGGTTGATGATTGAGTCAAGGAATAGTAAATCTTGAACCATTTCAATTTCCTCATTGTCAACTTTAAAATTGTGTAATTCCTCAGTAGTCATTACTTATGAAAGAGTTTTAGGCCAGGTAAAGAACTTTTGTCTTCTTGATGTTCAGCTGTAATCCTGCTTTGGCACTTTCTCCTTTAACGTTTCAAGTCTTTACTATTTTCTGCTAGTAAGTTGGTATCATCTACTATCTAAAATTGTTAATGTTCCTTCCACCAATTTTCACTCCATCTTCTTCTAGAGCCAATCCAGCTTTCCTTATGATATACTCTGTATAGAGTTTGAACAGGTAGGGAGATAATATGCTTCTTTGTCTGACACCCTTGTCAATTGGAAACCATTCTGTTTCCCCATAGTCTGTCCTGACAGTAGCCTCTTGTCCAGAGTACAGGTACATCAAAACCATCAGATGTTGTGGCATCCCCATTTCTTTTAAGATTCTCCATAGCTTTTCATGATCCACACAATCAAAAGCTTTGCTGTAATCTATAAAACACAAACTGATTTTCTTCTGAAATTCCATTAGCCATCTGGAGCCTCTTCCTTTTCTGAATTCAGCTTGAACATCTGGCATTTCTTGTTCCATATATGGTAAGAGTCTTTGCTGCAGAATTTTGAGAATCATTTTGTTTGCATGGGGAATTAGTGCAATAGTTTGATAGTTGTTGCAGCTCTTTAGCATCACCTTTGGAATTGGAATGTAGACTGAATATTTCCAGTCTGTGGGCCATTGTTTTGTTTTCCATATTTGTTGACAGATACTTGTTAAGATTCTGATGGAGTCCTTTTCTGTAGCTTGAAATAGCTCTATTGGTATTCCATCTGTTCCAGGTGCTTTGTTTCTCTCAATTGCTTTGAGTACAGCTTTTACTTCACTTTCTAGGATTTCTAGTTTTCCATCAAAAGATTCTTCGTCAAAAGTATCTGTCATCCTTCCATCTCTTTTGTATAGTTCTTTGGTGTCTTGTTTCCAGCTTTCCTTTATTTTGTCCTGATCAGATACTGTATTTCCATGTTGATGTTTCAGCATCCCAAGACATGGCTTGAATTTCCCTTTGATTTCTTGGATCTTTTGGAACAGATCTCTTGTTCTTCCTTTTTTGTTGTTCTCTTCTATTTCTTTGCACTAGTTATTATAATAGATTTCTTTGTCTCTGCATGCAAGGCACTGAAAAGCTGCATTTAG
Organism: Eublepharis macularius; assembly: GCF_028583425.1. Classification (NCBI taxonomy): domain Eukaryota; kingdom Metazoa; phylum Chordata; class Lepidosauria; order Squamata; family Eublepharidae; genus Eublepharis; species Eublepharis macularius. The sequence continues at coordinate 137,189,514 of NC_072795.1, forward strand.
AATTTTGATTCTATTTCTGTCACCTTTTGCTTTTTGCTTCTCGTCTATTTTTAGCAATTTTAAGAGTTTCCTCAGTTATCCATTTAGGCTGCTTCTTTTTTTGGCTACAAGAATAGCCTTAGCACATTCTTTCTTGAGAGGTTCTAGGCTGGGATCAGAGTTTACCTCCTGCAGGAATTCAGCCCTATTTCTACGTTCACCCAGGAAAGTGGGAACTGCTGCTTTTCCTGCTTCTGGCGCATTACTCCCCCACCCACCCCTACTTTCTCCTGAGAATCCTATCATTTTTTACAGAATTCCTCCTATATAAAATTTACATTTCAGGAGCTTTACTTCTCTCCTCCTGCTTTTTCTGTACAGTGCTGTAAGTGTCCACCAGAACATGGATCCTAGCCTGATCTCTCATATCTTTCAGGAATTACTGGTTCTTCCTGATCAGAGTTAACAGCAACCTGATAGATACCTTCTGTTCTTATCAGGGTAACTGAAGATCCAGTTTCTAAAATGGCTAGGGTATTTTCTCCATTTAATTGTACCTTTTCCCTAAATTCAGTGTCCCAACATGTGCTGCTGATGTTTATACCACATAAATATGATTTCACGGTGTCTCTGTTTTTGGGATCCACATGGGACTGCGGGGGTTCCCTTGGTTGCTGATGTAAAGATGATGAGGCCCTACAACTGTCTCCCTTTATATTACAGTCCTAACCACCCTCACTCTTTGCTCAGGAGCCATCTGCTTAGGTGGTGTTGTGTAGGACAGGCATTTACATATTGCTCTTCTTCCCACACCCATAGCATACTCTGTCTCTTCCACACTCACAGTGCAATCCTAAGCAGTTACTCCAGTCTAAGGTCATAGACTTCAATAGGCTTAAACTGGAGTAACTCGTCTTAGGATTCACGTCAGTCTGGTTTCCTGCCTTTTTACTTGAGTGAGTCACTCCTCTGGTAAATGGTTTGTTCACTTATTCTCTCTTTTTTCTTCCTCCCTCCTGTACTCAGGTTTGGAAAAAGGCTTGAAGGAATATCTTATCTTCTTGTTAAATCCTACCATGTTAGCCATTAGTCTATCTGCCCACTCAGCTGCTTGTGAGACATCCTGAGGTAACTTGTCAGTGACAAGAATTTTTATATTGGAAGGAAGTTGGGACAAGAATTGGTCTAGTATCATCACCCTCACTTTCTCTGCTGTATCAGCTTTTATTGAGATAATCCATTTATTAAAAAAATATCTTCCAGTTTTGTCCCAAAGGCTACATATGACTTCCCAGGCTAAGGTTATAAAGTTCTGAATCTCTTTCTAAAATGATCAGGGCTGAACTTGAACCTGTCATATACTGCCTGTTTAAAGTCTTCATACTTAATCACTTTGTCTGAGGGAAAACTTTCATATAGCTCAGTCAATTCTCATTTCATAAGGCTGGATAAACATTTCATAAACTGTGTGGTACGAATGTTCCAATTTTGGGCAGCTTTCTCAAAAGTAGCCAAGAAAACCTGGGGATCTTCCCCTACCATATATGAACTAAAATCTTCAGACTTAGACCTACTATTTAGATTCTTTCTTTCTCTTATTTAAGCTATTTCCTCCACCCAAAGTCACTACATTTCAGCCTTTCTCTTTTCAACCCCGGCTTCTTCATCTGTTGCTCCCTCTCATACTTCAATTTCTATCCCTCAAGTCTAAGCTATTCTGTTACCGTTTTTATCTGTTGTTCATTCTTGTACTTCAATTTCTTTTCCTCAAGTCTATGTTGCTCTGCTTCTATTTTAACTTTCTCTTGTAATTCCAGAACTGTCAATCTCTTCTGCTGTTTCAGAATCTCTAGGTACTCTGTGGATGTAGAAATTGCCTCAGAACTTCCTAAAGTTCCTACTGTATCAATCTCCTTTGTCTGGTGCTGTATCAGGGTTACCCTTAACATCTCAATAGATTTCCCTTCATATGGTATTCCTCATTCAATACACTTTTTAATTAAAGAGACCTTTCTCATTCCCATAAATTCTGTCATTTCTCTCCTTTTTAATATGCCAACCTGATAATTGAGAAGAAACAGACTTTTAAAGTCTGTTTCTTCTCAGCTATCAGGATGGCATATTACTTCCTTTGCCATGTTTATAAACTTTTTAAAACCTTTGCCTTTGGACTTTTAACTTGGCTTCTCCTTACTTTACCTTAAATTTATATCTCTGGAGGGCTCTGATCACAGCCAACACACTTTTTAATTCCATTCACACAGAGCTTAAGTATTTTCTATTTTACCCAGGCTTTTATCTCAAGAATACCTTCCCTTTCTTGTTTGTGTGACCTGTATATTGTTGCCTCCCTGACTCCCTTAAAAGGATTTTACTGCCATCAAAGACTTTTGCTTTAGACCTCCTTGATTTAATCTATATATATAAAGACAAGTGTCCTGACTGACTCATCAACGCCCAGCCCTAACCCCTGGACCTAGAAATGTGAAATTTGGAGAGAATGTTCCTTTTGTGAGGTAGTGGCTCACTAAGAAGGGATTTTAAGAAATTCACCCCCTAAGGAGGTAAAAAGGGGTAAAATGTGTTTTCCCATAGGGATACAGCTTCCCTGTGTGGCTGGCAGGCTGCTCATCCCCCTTCCCCTGCCAACTGCCACTCTGCCCTGAGGTCATTTGCATATGTGCTCTTGATTGGCCATCATCCCAACATTCTAAAGAGTATGTGGTATACATGCAGTACTCATGACACAATCAATGACTCCCAGTCATTGAACATGTCCTGAGGTAAAAATACACCTCCCAGCCTGCCCCTCTAGGGTTGCCAAGCTCCCTGTGTGGCCTAGCTTTCCTGTGTGGCTGGCAGGCTAATGGGTCAGCTGTGGAACTCTGTGTTCTGAGGTAAAAATCAGGTAAAGGAAACTGCAGACAGCTGAAGAAAGAACAAGACTCCTGAATATGGATTTTACATAAAAGTCAGTACTACAATCTTTTCCTTTTAAAATCTCTTCAATAAATGTTACATTTTGAAATTCACTTCATCAGTTTTCGGCATCAACACGCTTCGCTTTATTCAAACACCTTTTTGAAGCTCGAGTACTATGCTATTATACTACAAAACCAATTCAACCCCCCCGCCCCACAAACCAAAAATGTTACATACACTTAAATATTATAACTGGATTTAAAGTAGTTAAATACCATAGCGAAGCACGGGCATCAAGACTTATTATCATCCAGCCCAAACCCCTGGAGGTAGAAACATGAAATTTGGGGAGAATATTCCTTTCATGATGTAACCACCAACTAAGAAGAGATTTTAAGAAATTCGCCCCCTGAGGAGGTAAAAAGGGGTAAAATGTGTTTTCCCATAGGGATACAGCTTCCCTGTGTGGCTGTCAGTCTGCTGCCTGCTGTCAGATAAGCCTCCAGCATATCTGCCATTTATTGTTTCTTGCTAGAGTAATATGCCTCTGAGTACATGCAGAGTAAAACTTGATTTCTGTTGCGTTGTAGCTACAACTACAGCTACAATCCCCGCTACAACTCTACCGAGGGGGACAACTCAAGCTGCTCAACCCTCTGGATTATAAACGACTTCTGCTACTACGCAGCAGAGTGGATTACAAACAACTGCTATTACCACACAGCAGAGAGGATTACAAATACCTTCCAGAAGGAGGAGGTCTGGACTCTTCCTGGCCACCCAGCAAAGTGGCTCAAACTGGGGGACCACAGCAGCGACACATCTGTAGCAACCCACAGCGTCCCCAAGACAAGTTCAAGGGCCGCAGGGAGACCTTGGGATCCAAGGATGAGAGCTGGGCAGACCAGGAATGTCAGAACCCGAGTGGGCCAAATTCCGGCTCCAGCCCAGCCGCAAGCTCTAGCCCCAGGGAGACCCCGACTGGGCTTGGGGCCTCAGCCACTACCGTACCTTCCTCCTCCTCCACAGGCACCCCCTATCAACCTAGGCTAGGACAGCAACCAGGAGGGGGAAAAGCACTGCCACCGCCCAGAGGGCGGCTGGCTCCACTGCAAGGACCCCAAGACGGGCAAGCACTGGCACTACTGGGGCTGGTGGCTCCAAGAATGAATCCAGGTTGGCCGAAACTGGAGGCAAGTTTCAGTGCCCCCCCCCCAAAAAAAACCTGGGATTTTTTATGGTACAAGCTTTGACATTTTTCCAGAATTGGGGCCACCTATTCCCAAACGAATACAGTTGCGTGAGTCACCTAGGCTCGCGACTGACAGGCGCAGCAGCGGATTGGTATGTAACCCTGTACGAAGTTGAGGCGCCCGAATTAGAGACTCTTGATGCATTCATGCAGGCATTAAGAGCCCAATTTGAAGATCCCTTCAAAGAGGAGAGGGCCAGAACCAAAATCAAAACAATCTGACAAGAACACCGAGCAGTGCATGAATACGCGGCAGATGCTACACCGCCAAAATACACGGCTGGGATGAGGGGATGAAGATAGAGTACTTCCGAGATGCACTAAGTGCTGAACTAGTCGCAAAAGCCCTAGTACAAGACGACCCCGACACTTTACTAGGGTGGATTCAAGTGGCATGTGAAGTTGAAAACTGCAACCATATAGTAAAACTTTTGAAATCAAGACAGCAGGGAGGACCCAAACTGGCGCGCCCGATAGCAGGAGCTAGGGACAAACCTAGCCCCCAAAACTCCTGAGGGGAAGAAAGAACTGCGCTGGCGACAAGGACAATGTATGCAATGTGGGGGTGTTGGACACTTTGCCTCAGAATGCTCGAGTGGGAGAGGCCTCCCGAAATGACCTCCCCCTCCCCAAAAGGTGACATCAACCTCAAAACCAACACCAAAGAGAACTACTCAGAAACAGGCTAAACCAGAACCCGGCCTCGAGGTTGTGGATGAAGTCACTGAGACAAACTCTGAAGAGGAGGAAAATCAAGCTACCCCACAGCTGGGAAATGCCCACAGCCTGCCGTGAAAAGGCCCTGACAGCAGGTCCCAACTCAGCTAACGCCAAAGGTGAGACCAAAAGGGGCCCTACTTTTTATGCCAGTGACTTTAGTAAACCCAAATAGGGGGACGCATATGCACGTGCAAGCCTTAATGGACTCGGGCTATCACTGAGACTTGATAGCCCCTGCCTTAGTAATGGGGCTGGGGCTAAATGTAACTGAACTGGAGAAACCCATCGTGTTTGAACAAATGGATGGGTCCCAAATGAGAGGGGAACCTGCCAACTATCAAACCGAACCCACCCTGATGGGCATGGGAAATCACTGGGAATCCAGGACTTTTATAGTAAGCCCAGCCATCACATACCCGTTAGTACTAGGAATCAGATGGCTGTGGGACCACGACCCCCACATCAATTGGAAAACAGGGGTGCTGGTGTTTGAAAAGAAAGGGGAATGCCGAGCGCATGAATGGGCTCCAGGATGGGGCCAAACCACTCCCCCCTGTTAGAACCAGTGTTGCTAACCCAAGAACAACTGGCCCAAATCCCACTGGAGTATCATGATTTGAAACAAGTGTTTGAGGAGGATGAAGCTAACGAGCTCCCCCCTCACTGTGCAACAGACTGCACCACTGAACTCATCCCAGGCGAAAAGCTGCCAAAAGGGAAATTATACTCGATGAACTGAGAAGAGTGGAAGGAGCTCAGAGAGTTCATGAACAAGAACCTGGCACAAGGATTTATCCACCCAGCCAGGTCCCCCCATGCCGCCCCAGTCTTGTTCCGCAAGAAAAAAGATGGGGGGTTAAGACTCTGTACCGATTAGAGAGGAATAAATGCTGTTTCCATGTCAAATGCATGCCCCCTCCCTCTCATCAAGGACTTGCTAAGCATAGTCACCCAAGGGAAGATCTTCTCTAAACTGGACTTGAAAGACGCTTACTTCCGGGTAAGAATTCGGGAGGGGGATGAATGGAAAACTGCTTTCAACACCCACTTAGGGCCATTTGAGTACCGGGTGATGCCTTTCGGTCTCCAAGGGGCCCTGGGAGTTTTTATGAATGTAATTAATGAAGTGCTGCATGAACACCTGTACAAAGGTGTGGTTGTTTACCTAGATGATGTGTTGATCTATACTCCTGATAAAGAATCACATGTCGAACTGGTCAGAAAAGTGTTAAAAGCCCTAAAAGACAATCATTTGTTTGTAAAGCTGTCCAAGTGTGAATTCCATAAAGAGGAATTGGACTTTTTAGGCTACTGAGTCTCAGGGCAGGGGCTGAAAATGGACCCGCAGAAAATCCAAGCAGTACTGGGGTGGGACCCCCCCCCCAAAAAAAAACTAGGAGAAGTTGGCGAATCCTAGGAATCCTTCCTAGGATTCGCCAAATTCTACCGCCCCTTCATAAAAAATTTTGCCCAAATGTCCCTCCCACTAACTGACTTCAAAACCAAAGGGAAAGGGCTACAAGGAGCAAAATCAACTGCACAATTAAATTGGTCCCAAGAATGCCAGGATGCATTTGATCAATTGAAAAAAGCATTTACCTCTGAACCAGCTCTGCAGCACCCAGATGAGAACCACAAGTTCATTGTGCAGGTGGATGCTAGTGACATAGCCATGGGAGGAGTCTTGTTACAAGCAGATGACGCAGGAAAGCTCCACCCATGTGCTTTTGTATCCAAAAAGTTCTCTGAAACTGAACACCATTGGGCGGTTTGGGATAAGGAGGTAGGAGCTATTAAATTAGCACTGTCTACATGGAGGCATTGTAGTAACGACACGAGACAGGATCTGGATGCAAAGTCTGACCCTCCAAAGATGGAGGCGAGAGTTTTATTAGCTTGTATTCAAGAAGTCCCGGATGCCCAAATATGGCTATTACAACAGTTACAAGTTACACATTCCATTCTCAGCCAACTAAGCAAAATATGCTGTGATCAGACTTTTGTCTTATCTAGGAAGCATAATGGAAAGAAAGGTACATCATGAGCTTCTGAGCATAGAAGAATGTTACTTAGAGTGTATGGGAATGTTGTGCTCTGTGAATGGTGAGAGACTTATTGTTACACATTTAAACTACTCCCTGAGTCTTCCCGTGTGGCATGCCAACTGACCAGGAGATCAGGAATGTAGAAATGTAAAGAGCAATTAATGGAGGCTGTGTGGCATGCCTACTCCGGCCTACAATACATCCCAGCCAGCCTTAGGGGAGAAGTACTAAAACAATGCCACGATTCCCCATTAGCTCGGCATTTTGGATATCTGAAAACATTACATCTGGCACAAAGGCAATTTTGGTGGCCAAATATGAGAAAAGACATTTCCCAGTATGTGTCTTCTTGCCAAATCTGCATCATGGAGAAATCCAGGAAAGGAAAGCCCCCAGGATTACTACAGCCACTAGAAACCCCTGCCAGACCCTGGTCAGTAATCTTAATGGACTTTATCACCGACCTACCCCCCTCCAAGGGGAATACCATGAGCTGGGTGGTGGAGGATTTCTTTTCCAAACAGACTCACTTCATACCCCGCACCATCATCCCCACAGTGAAAAGCTTGCAGCTTTGTTTATGCAGCACGTCATCTGGCTGCACTCCTTTCCTAATAAGGTCATTTCTGGTGCTGAATGCAAGAGATGTCTCTTCTCTTTTCCTTTATTTATTTCTTCCTTTACTACACTGTAGGCAAGAGAAGGTGTTCTACCTTCTCCCAAGTCATGAATTGTGAGTGAAAGCTGGAGACTTGGCCTTGCCTGTGCCAAGTGATCAGATTGCACAGGTGAAGTGAACAATTTGCATACTTGAGACCTTTATATGAACCTCACCATTCATATCTATCCAACCCCTCATGGGTTGATTGAAATTGTCATGGGTGATTTTTTTTTGCACCAGCCCCTTCAGAGAAATGTTTTTTCTACTGTTACGACTGGCACACACTACCTGCCTGTTGTCTTGCAAAGACAGGATGGATACAGTTTATTTCCCCATGAGTTTACTTTCTTTGCACCATCTTGGGCCAGATACAGACCAATCTTTGCCCGTTTTTCCTTCCTACAATGCAAGGCGGCAGAAACGACGCTCCCTCCTCCCCCATATGTTAATCATGTGGCGGTGCTAGTAGTCACATTGTCCAATAATGTGTGTCCACCTGTTCCACCATGCAGGGTTCCTCTGACTTCTGTGTAACAACTTACAGAATGCACAAAGATTTGGGGATCGGGTCTGTTCAGCCACAACCTGCATTAACTCTTTCCTTCTACAATGCAGTATAGTCAGTTTGCACCAACCGTTAGGGGAAATAATTGGCTGATCAACCTAATAGCATAAGAGCAAGGTGTCCTTGCTGGGGAAGTTGGCAGGCACTGTGTGTGTTTCATTAAAAAATAGAGGAAGGCAGTAAGAAGAGGAGGAGAAAAGTTGGATTTTAAAGTTTTTTTTTAAACAAGAGTTGTTGGGTGGCCAGCAAAAGCTAGCCTCCCTGACTGACTATATTAACTCTGCTTTGAATCACTGAAGACTTCGTGGTTTACACTGTTGTATGAGGCCATGGTAAACCAGATTAGTTCCCCATGTGGAATACTGATCTGCCTCCAATGGCGAACAAACAGCAACCAAAGACCTGCTTCTCAGCAGCAGCCATCTCAAGATGACATCTCTGCAGTTACTGTGGTTCTGATTAAGTGTATCTGATTAAGTGTATCTGATTAAGTGATTCTGATTAAGTGTATCTGAAAGGTACACTTACAGAGCTTACAGAGACACAAACCCCTCAATTCCTTGTTAGCCCTACATGTTTTCTTTCTTTAAAAAACGTTTTATTTTCATCACCACTACCTGCCTGTTCCCTAATCTGCATGCAGCCATGAGCCTTTGCGGTAGCAGCCCCATTCCACTACCAAGTCAGGAGAGAATGCAGGCTGGCCCACCAACCGCACTGCCCTTTACTCTCCTTCCCTGTGTCTCACAGAAGGAATAAAATAAGAAAGGTTGCCGGGAGGGTGGAGAATGGACCCCCCCCCCCCGAAAAAAACTGGGAAGCTTCTGTGTAGTGCTGTGGGACTGCACAGTCGAAAACATTTGAAATAGCAAAATATCACAAAATGTTTGGAGAGTAGTTCCGTTGACTACCAAGCAGCCCGGAACCATGTCTCCATTCCAAAGAGATGGAAGCAAGGCTTGAGAACACATTTTTCCATGATTTTTTTGGCTTGGGATTTTTGTTATGCACAACCCTAATGTCGAGTGTCCCTGGGGAGAGAGTTCCAGTATTCTGGTGCCATGACTGAGAAGGCCCTGTCTTAGGTTTCCATCCATCTAATCTCAGAGTGGGGAGGCACCCAGAGCAGGCCCTCTGAAGATGATCATAGCAGTCAGGTATGTTCATAAGGCAGTTCTTCAGGTATGTTGGTCCCTAACGGTATAAGTCTTTAACAGTCAGCACCAGAATAGTGCCTGAAAGCAGATTAGGAGCCAGTGTAGACAAACCAAGATTTGAGTGGTATGTTCCCTGCAATATCCTGGCTGCAGCATTCTGCACAGACGGGAGTTTCTGAACTCTTTTCAAGGGGTGGACCCATGTAGAGTGCATTGCATAGATAGACATAGATGTGACCAGACAATGTGACTGGATCTTTCCTGCCCAGGAAAGGCTGCAACTGGCTAATCAGTCAATGCTCATAAAAGGTACTCCTGGCCATAGCTGTCACCTACATCCAGCAGTAGGCCTGGATTCATGTGGCAGTGGTTAAATATTGTTCGGCAGTTTTAAGAAATGTAAATTATTCATTAAAAAAATTCAGGGAGAAGATTTGTAAAATTAAAGAGTGGCATCTTTGTAAGTCACTTTGACACTAAACACATGCTAATTTTTTTAATAACGTTTCAAAGGTTGTTATTTCCTGATTATGGAATTAGGCAATGTGACATAAAGGGATTTGTATTGCTGAAACAAATTTCTTCCCCAGAATTCTCCATTAAAAGCTGACATGTGATGTCAAATATTCAACAGATATTCTTTGAATATTTGTGTGGTTTTTGATGACTATTTCATTCATTTTATAACTAGTAATATCTGATTCTAAGGGAAGAGAAGGGAAATAATACATGTTAATATCCAAATAAATCTCCAAGTTCAGTCCAATTGTCAAGATAATGCAGCACTCCCAGCTGCCACACAATGGCTTAAGCTGGGGGCCATACTTTGCCCGCTCGGAAGGAGGATGAGGCAGAGGCAGTCCTCAGACATATGGGGGGGGATTTGGCTGGGGGCGAAGCCGGAGTCCTCAGGAGGCAGCTCCGCCCTCCCAGGGGGCAGTTGCTTTGCTTGCTTGGCCTGAGCAGAGCCCATCTCAAGCTCTCTCAGCCACGCTCCTCTGAGGCTGTTTTACCAAAGGCCCTCCTGGTTATGCAGTGCCAGCTGCCTTGGAGAAGCTGTGCTATCCCCCTGCTGGCTCCCTTCAGACTCCAGGAGGAGAGCCAGGGCCCAGCGCCAGGCTCAGGGGTTTGGCGAGGCTTTTTCTCATTCACGTTTGGGGCCTGTTGTCTATCAGTCAGGAGGGCTGAAGCAGGGTGAGGCCCAGCCCTTGCAGGCCTCTGGCCTACCTAGGCTCCTCCCCCCCATTTTACTTTGTTGGGAGAGAGGGCTTCTAGCAGCAGCAACAGGCTTGGATGTAGGCCTGCAGGGGTGAGTTGCAGCCATCTGAGGGCTAGATTAATTAATATATTATTGCTACTGGCCTAGCAGAGTGGATGATAGTAGCCCCCCTCCTCCCAGTCTAGATATTTCCCTCCCCTGCCATTACACTTACTTGGGAGGGAGTATTGCCAGCGGCAATAGCTTGGCCTAAGGACTTCAGGCAGCAGAGGCCATTTTGTGGAAGGGCTTGGTAGTTTACTCAGTTGGGTGCAGCCATTTTGAGAGTGTCACCCAGTGGCCTGCTTAGCCTCCTGGCAGTGGCAGCCATGTTGTGAAGGCATCTACAATATGCAGAGTTCTGGGAGGTGGCCGTTTTGAGTGTGGGCTTTCTGTTGCCTGATTGACCTTCTGCTTACTGGCAGTAGCAGCCATTTTAGTGGGGCTTTTGCAGCTTATCATGTGGTAGGGTGGCCATTTTGAGATTGGCGCCTCTGCTTAGCTTCCTGGCAATGGTGGCCATGTTGTGAAGGCATCTCTAATATGCATAGCACCAGGGTTGGCCATTTTGAGTGTGGGCTTTGTGTGGCTTGATTTGCCTCCTGCTTACTGGCAGTAGCCACCATTTTAGTTGTACTTTTGCAGCTTATCATGTGGTAGGGTGGCCATTTTGAGAGGGTTGCCTCTACTTAGCTTCCTGGCAATGGTGGCCATGTTGTGAAGGCATCTATAATATGCATAGCGCCGGGGTGGCCATTTTGAGTATGGGCTTTGTGTGGCCTGATTTGCCTTTTGCTTACTGGCAGTAGTGGCCATTTTTGTGGGCTTTTTGCAGCTTCTCCTGTGCTGGCAGTGACCATTTTGAGTGTGTCTCATGGTGGCCTGCTTAGCCTCTTTGCACTGGTGGCCATTTTATAGAGGCCTCTACAGGCTACACAGTGTTTGGGCTGCCATTGTGGGGGTGTTGTGTTCCTGTTGGGCTTTGAAGCTCTAAAAGCAGTTATTTTACAGTACATTACATTACATTACTGTACATTTCCATCATGCCACCCCAAAAGGGTAGTAGCCCTGCTAAGGACAAGCAGCCAGAAAATAGGCCTCCTGCAAAGCGGCCCTGCAGACTCTTCCTTTGAGGATGATGAAGTGGCCAAGGGGAGGAGGGAAATACTGGGCTATCAGTGTCTCTCAGTCAGGAGGGCTGAAGCAGGGTTAGGCCCAGCCCCTGCAGGCCTCCAGCCTATCTAGCCCTCTCTCACTGTGTCCCTTTATTTGGAGAGTGTACTTAGAGCAGTACCAGCAGTGAAAGCCTGGCTGAGGCTGGGGTGGGGGTGGGGGTGGGGGGGCTTGCAATCACCCGAAGAGTGGTTAGCTGCACACTTTATTTATACTGGTGTAGCAAGGATATACAGTCCCAGAGTGGTGATTGGTTAAACCATTCCCCCTTTTTGTCCTGCTCAGTTTTGCAGCCTTGGTGGGCCTAAAGAGCTCTTTTTTAGGGTTTGTCACTCAGGCCACCTAATGACATGCTGTGTTATTGCATCTGCTGAAATCTGCAATGCTGTCATGCAGGGCACTGAAGTCTAAGATGTGATCTGCTCTTTCTACTAGATTAGCACAATGGACAGTCAGTAGCGGATCTAGCCTAAGATGCTGTAATCCAGTCATGTTGAGGTGACAAGATAGGTAAGTCCACTGTCCCCTAGTGCCGGGCTGTGGGGGCTCCGGAGGGTCAGGCGACAGTCTCTCAACTCCCATGTTTAGACTCCTAGATTGTATCGTCTTGGGTGTTGCCTTTTGATTTTGCAGTTTGGCCATTGAATTATTACTTGACTCAGTCCTAAAGGGACAGCCATAAAGGGAGCAGCATGTCAAGGGTTAACTTTCCTCTTCAGGAAGTGGAGGAGAAGGATAAGGTGGACCTGAGGAGGGAGACAAGTAAATGAGACTTAAGAAGGTTTACTGCACCTGGGCCAGTCGACTGCTGGCCAGCCTTCTTTATGGGAGCTCCAGCAGCTGGCGGGGCACTGAGCCTTGTCTCCAAGGCGTTGACACCTAGAAGAGGAGTTTCCATTGCCTTGGGGCCCAATGGCTTCTGGGTTCAGTTCAGGGGCACTGGTGGGCTGAGCAGTGGCCCATTGACCAGTGAGTATGGGAATCTTACTATAAACTGTATACGACTGGAATTTTCCAATCCTCGTGGCAGTTGGATTGTGGTGGAGGTAACTAGATAACCCCTCAGCCCACTTCATATGGACCATTAGGCAGTGGTGCCCATACCTAATCTGTTACTGGAACTGCTCTTTTATTTGAATGGGGAGTTAGCTTAGCAGTCCAGAACTAAAACAGTGCAGATCTGGCCATCTATACCAAGGTCCATTTTCGGAAATCCCCGTGACAAAGAGGCAGACTATAAGTATTCAGTCAATAACGTGTATTTTCTAATAGTGTGGTGTATGCCTGAACTTACACACACATACAAGATTACATACAAGATCTAAGAAATACAGAGTATGAAAATTAGCGACAGGTGCATGAGCAGGATATCACGATGACATGGGCATACTCACAATCCTGAAGCAGAACAGAGATCTTAGCAGCAACAGGTCCAGTGCCTGCACTGGAATCACGGAAAGACAGCAAGGGGGCTGGGATAGGAATGGCGCGCACCTCCGTGTATGAGGGGCTAGCTTATATACCTTCAAATTACCCAGGGGCTGACGCTTCTGTCAGTGGTTCTCACAACTTAAATCAAAGGATTTGAGGCCATCGGAACAGCCTTGATTGGACAATGTTTGAAGTCTGATTGATCTGTAATGACACCTTTTTGGGAGAGGGGATGGGGGGAGGAAGGGGATCCGGGCCGTTTGCACTTTCCCAGCACTCATCCTGGTGCCTTCAAGTCCGGAGTGCAAAGGTTGCTTTGATGTACACTTGTTGATTGCCCTGGCTGACTGATGATCAATCTCCATTCTGGATAGGTGTTAAGATATGCAGAGGAGAGCAGAATTCTCTCACCGTGTACGTGGTCAGCTCGCTTCTTCGAAATGGCTTCCCAAAGCAGGCTGTTCCCCTCGGTTTCTTGGCTGCCTGGGACATGGCTGGCTTCTGGGCATGGCTAGGGCTTACCAGCAGACTGCCTGGCAGTGAGGGCACACTTAGTATCCAGCCCACGGGAGGCTCCCGGCAGGAGCTGGCCAGGGGGTGCCTGGCCGTTCTCGCGGAAGGTTTCCCCTGGCTGGCGTCTGTCTGCTGACAGCGTGGCTGGGGCCCAGGGTGAGGCAAGCTCTCATGGCAGGCGAGGAAGCAGCGTTTAAGACACAGTCCGTGGTTGGTAACAGGGCAACATCACACAGGAGAGTCCAGATATAAGCTTGAGCAGGGCAGTGCCAGGTAAGGGTCCTGAATGTATTTGCCTAGGAAACTGATACAGTCTGTGGCAGCATCAGATATGAAACTGATACGTGTATTAGAGGCACACATGCAAGGCAGTCTTTTAGTGTAGAACTCAAAGGAAGGCAGTTTGTGGCTTTTCCCAAGGCGGAGGGGGGCTGCTCGGTAACAAACCCTCTTTCATCCAAGTGGCATAGGATTTTGAGATGGGTCCTGGAGGGTTCTGGAGACTGTTTATGTTTTATGGCAGTGTTTATGTTTTAAGGCAGTGCCCGGTCTCGCCTGCAGATGGAATGGTGCAGCTTGTCCCTTGGATTTCCTCTGAGCTATGCCTCCAGGGAGGGCTATGGTTGCTTTGCAACTGGATGGCATCACCCCCAGCATGTTGTGAACCTGTGACCAAGTGGCCTGCAGTCTCTAGGCTGGGGTACCTGTTGGTCTGTAGGAGTTTTGGCTGAGCTGGTGGATCTTTCCGACAGTTACAGGGAGTGGAAAGTTAAGGGCTTGACTCATATCCAGTGGCAGCGATCAGGCAGCTTACGCACCTTTAGGTTGTAACCCTCCCAGTTTGATGTAAGCCTGGGCAGTTTCCGGGGTCACACGAAATTAAGGGTTGGCAGAGTTAGAGCTTCAGCGTTAGTGCAGTGATGACCCAAGCCCTTAAGGAAGGGTCTGGTTGACTCCGCATTAGCCACGGGGGAAGTGATGGCTGAGCTGCTATTTCTGTTTGTTGGGATGTGGGGTTCTTTGCCTCACCCCTGGTCATTCACCTGGGGGTAATGAGCTGGGCTTCCCAAGGGCACAGCCCTTCCATTACAGGCCCCACAGATGTGCATGCATAGGCAAGGTGGCCCAGTGCACCCAGGGGCAGGAGCAGTCCTCCACCTCCCATACTGGTCATTCACTTGGGCTGTAATGACTTTGGCTGCGGGGCATGGCCTTTCCGGTATAGGCTCAGGCAGATTTGCACACATAAGCATGGTGGCCTCATGAGCTGTAGGGGAGGAGCAGCATCCATTTCACGTTTGAGTCATTCACTCGGATGGTATGACCTTGTCTCACAGGGCATGGCCCTTTCCTTACAGGTTCACGCAGGCTTGCAGCGCCCAGGCAAGTAGTGGCCTGATGGTTTGTGGGGAGGTGCGGTCCTCCACCTCACGTTCTGGTCATTCACCGCATGGTAATGACCTTGGTTTGCTGGGCATGACCTTGGCTGCAGGGCATGGCCCTTTCGTTACAGGCTCACACAGACTTGCAATGCATAGGCAAGTAGTGGCCTGGTGTGTTGATGATTGGTCCACAATGCTTCCGTGTTGGTGCAGTGGGATGCTTGGGATTCATTACTCCCTGAGAGAGCTACATGAAAGGCTAACAGAGCCATAGAAAAAGCTTTTGGGAGGATCTGGGCATTTATTTGCTGCACTCCCGCATAAAGGCTGAATTTGCTGACCTCTACAGAGGTGATGGGGGTTCACCTGCCCACTTACTTTATCTTAAATTATGGGCCGATTTTGCTGACCTCTACAGGGGTCAATGACGTCTTCCTAGATGACTAGCGGCAAGGGCTTTGGTTGGCTCTAAGCCTCTGTGGGGCACTAGGGCCTAAGCAGAGGCTTGGCCCTGGCAGTGGCAGTGGCAGGAGAGAGTTTAGGGGTAGGGAGCGGGCTGGTGAGCACCCCTTGATACTTGCCCATTGGTGGGGAAATGAGGGTCTACCAGGAGCAGGGGGTATGCTTGTGATGGCTCCCCCAGCTGTAGACTGCCTGCAGTGGTAAAAAAGAAAGGGTCTACCAGGAGCGGGGGGTATGCTTGTGACGGCTACCACCAACTGGAGACTGTCTGCAGTGAACCCCATGTGCAAGTGCTTCCCTCATGCTGCACAGCTGAGGCTTTAGGAGCTTGAAGAGGGGATCCATTTGCCTGGCCGGCCGGGTCCAACCCATTCCATGGATGGCCCATGCTTGGGGCTGTGGGGCTCACCCAGACAGGTCAAGGCGGTGGTCCAGGGGTGACCCCGTGGCTTGACCTGTACCGCTTAGTTGCCCCTTGCCGTATTTAATGGTCGATGTTATATATCAATAAAGCAGCCCTTTAGTTCTAAGTTTTGTGTCTGCCTCATTATTCCAGCTTGGGGGTGGGGGGGGGCAATACACATTTGCTTCTTTTCTTTTAAAGGTGACACTTTTTAACTGCAGAATCTACTGTTGTTTCCACTCATATTTCAGTGGCTGCTTCTACATAGTAAAGATTCTTTGGTCTTGCTGCTGTGAATGCAGAGGCAGTTGGACTGGCAGTGGAGCTATTCACACAGCCCTTTCTCTGCGCTTTCTTCCATCAGATGCCATCCCTCCCACCATGTCAGCGAAAGGTTTTTTGAGGGCCTTTTAGAAAAAAAATGGTAACTGTTATAGCACTTTAGTGATTACTGCGTTTTTTTTTTTTAAGACCTCGAAAAGCTGTCTGGTGATGGGATAGGGAAAATGGTGGTCATAACGGACTGACGGTAGGAAAACTGGGCTAATGCGGGCTGGATCTTTGAAAAGGTGCCCCTTCCTGTACAGGCAGCATGATACTATAGTTAGATTGTGGTCTTTCGGAAAAGGTGATAGTAATCAGGTTTCAGAGAGCGTGCCAAGGGCAGGGAAAACTTTGTGTGAAGTGAACAATGAGAGGGTGATGCTGTGGGGTGAGCAGCTGTTTGGACAAGAGGCCTGATAGAGGAAGGGCAGAAGGAGGCAGAATGGATTGGAAGCAAAGGGATGCTCTGGGAAAGCTGAAGCCCAGGGATGGACCAGGGGTGGTTTGCATGTAGGTTTGCCAGGTTTCCCTAGCAACCAGCAGAGGGAGGGATCCTGGTGTTCCTCTTATTTGTGCTTGCATGTGAAGCACACACGAGCTCCCATCTGAGGTGAGATAGCATCACTTCTGGAAGTGATGTCATCACACTGGCTGCAAGAGTGCTCCCGCACTTCGCACGGGGCCAATTTTTAAGGATCTTTAAGAATTGGCCTCTTTGGGGCCAAAATTGTGCCCCCCTCCCTGTGACCAGTGCAATGTCACTTTTGGAAGTGATGCCATTGTGCCCCTCTGGCATCATGCACATCGCGCACTTCCTGAGTTGCCTTCCAGTGGCGAGTGATTGCTGGGTGGTTTGCCTGCCACCAGTGGACACCAGAGAACCCTATTTGCACACTTCAAAGCCATTGCTGGCCACCTGGCACTCATGGTCCTCTTCAGTAGCTTGTAACTGGAAGTGTGCAGAACGCTCTTTCAGCTTCAAACCACCAGTGGCATGAATCAAAGGGCTGGTTGGGACCGGAGAATGAGCTCTTTCATCTCCCAGATCATCCTCATAAGTTCCCCGCTCGCAAACTATTATTTTTCTGAACACCAGAGAATTCCCTTGTCTGTGGGAAGTCCTGCTTCTTTCCCATGCATGGGCCATTAGGTTTGGTATTAGAAATCATCACAGTCCCTTTTCCAATTTGAGATTCCTGAAAGGTAACCCATTACTTTCCAAATAATTATTCCACTGGTTCTTCAGTATCATCAGCTGTGATTTGGCCCACACGGTAATAGGTTTCATTTAATTAAATATTTGCACATTGGAGCCAGCAAAGCAACTTTGGGGGTAAGAAAGAATTGGGAAATCCTCTCCACCAAGCTCTAAACTCCACTCCAGAATGCTCTAAGAATTTAGGGGCTTGAGTTGTTTGGTTGTTTGCAACATGCAATGCTTCCCACAGGGCAATGAGCATGTTCAGTCCTCATTGGCCCTTTTGTTTTTGTTGGGTGTTGCTGCATTCTTTTTTATTTTTCCAGAGTCTTATTGGCCTGCATATCTAGGTCTTCCCCCTTCTGTGCCTAAAACTACCTATATTGTCTGTGGGCATCCATGTGCTATATTACTAACAGCCAGGGCTTTTTTTCAGGGGGAACGCGGTGGAACGGAGTTCTGGAACCTCTTGAAAATGGTCACATGGCTGGTGGCCCCGCCCCCTGATCTCCAGACAGAGGGGAGTTGAGAGTGCCCTCCGCGCTGCACAGTGGCACCAAGGGCAGTCTAAACTCCCCTCTGTCTGGAGATCAGGGGGCGGGGCCACCAGCCATGTGACCATTTTCTTCGAGGGCAATCCACTGAGTTCCACCACCTCTTTTCCCAGAAAAAAACCCTGCTAACAGCTATTGTCACTCACTTTCTCTCTACACGAGGCATCATATACGAGGACGCTCAAGTGAAGGGTGACACAATGTTAGCAGGGAAGCGTAGTTTAAAAAGATAGAGCCAAAGGTTCTGTCAATTTCACCTCTACACAGAGGCAGTGGAGATCGCTCCTCAGAGGGTTTGTTAATTTTATCTTCGTCTCCCCGAAGGCTCTGTGAATTTCACCTCCCCTTCAGACGTTAGCACATTTCAGAAGCCTTTATTGCACATTTCGATGTAGGTGTGCAGCTGTCTGAAGACCCTGTTCCAATTCCAATTTCAAACCTCTCTGAATCTGCTCTCATATTTGACAGCCAGAGTTACTGAAACCGTCTCCCAGTGCATTTGTATACATTTTCCTTCAGCATCATTTGGAGGTAATGTTGATAATTCACTTTTCTGTTAGCATGTGGTAACAGTTGTACATTAAAAAATAAAATAACATTGCTGCAATTCTGGTTTAAGTCACAGTGTTACATTTTATCCCTTCCTTGTTCAGAGGATACATGTAGCAAACTTCAATGAAGAAAAGTTTTCCACAGTCCCCTCAAGGCATCCAGAAATCTATTTTCACTCAATTGTCACGACCATCTACTGCTTGAAAGATTTCCATCTGCTCTGGACTGGCTTTCTGAGACTGACCAATGTATAGTTCAGCCTTTGGTGTTATTTCTCCTCTGTTAATAGAATGAAATTCTGTGGGTGCAGAACCCCACAGGCTCATTTGTTACACCATGTGTTTCTAAGATGTCATATTTCCTTGGTTCCAGAGTCACAACTATCTTGTAGAAACTTTTTTTTTTGTAAAAGCATCCCGTATTTCATTTTTTAATTTCCTCTCACAGTCCACCTGTATCTCATGGTTGCTCAAACGTATAAACGAATGCAAACATTTGCCTTAATTTGAAAGGTGTTTCTTCTCATTCAGCATCATGTGCCAAAAAATGTTTATAGCCATCTCCTTAAATGTATCACATACCTTGCCCTTTCTAGTTCTCAGATCTTAAGTAAATTTGCATTGGAAATATGCAGTCACTGAAATCCCACTTCTCCCATAATGGATGGAGATTCAGCAGACATCCTTCCAATTACTTTGCCTGCTTTTATCCAGCCTTTCTCATCCTCCCCCCACCCCCCAATCATCCATTGATGATGATTAGACATTTCTGGGTACAGATAATCTCACAAAACTTCGTAGCAATCTTCCATTTATCCTTCAGTGGCATTTAGACGCAGCTGAAACTAGCAGTAAATAAGCAGCTATAAGCAGTTTTTAAAATAGGCAGCTAAGATGCCATTTTTTTTAAAAAAAAATCAAGACTGAAGATAAGGAAACACCTTGAAGATCAGCGGCATAAATCCAAAGAAGTGAACTAGGAACTGTAGTTATTTTTATTGGCATAGAGAAGGAGTCCCCAGTCTTGTGAGGTGGGTGGGCACTTTCAGAATTTTGAGAGCAGATAATGGGTGTCTGTTATTATTATTACTATTGCCTGGGAGAACAAGTAAATTTTCACTGTAGCTGAAATCTCAAAGATTGAATGCCAGGTGAATGGCTCAGAGGAGAGCGTTTCCCAGCTGGCAGGAGAAAATAGGGGCGGAGGAGCATTGCCCAAATAGCATACACGTGAAGAGTCTGTAGCCTGTAGTGTTGCCAGGTCCCTATAGGCTCCTGGTGGAAGGAGGGGAGGTCTTGGCACTTACCATTTGGAAGATGTTCGTGAGCGCTCCCAGCCTCGGTGCGATGACGTCACTGGAGTGACATTATTGCTCTGGCTGTGGGAGTGTGCTCCAGCACTTCACATGTGACCAGTTCTTTCAGAATCAGCCCCCATGAAGCATTGGAGCATTCCTGCAGCTAATGTGAAAATGTCACTTCAGGAACTGATATTGTCACACCCCAGTGGGAGCATGCTTGCTGTGTGCTTGCCGGTTCACCTACTGGTGACAGGCAATCACCGTGCGGCTTGCCATCTCCCGCTGATTGCCAGCAATTGGTGGGCACTGGGGAAACTGCCAGGAGTTTGCCCACCACCAGCAGGCACCTGGGAACCCTAGCAACCTATCTTGTGTGCCAGGTCCCAACACATGTCAGTAATCACTATCTGGTGTATACTAGCATCTCAGTCTGAGTTGTACTTCATGCACAAGTAGAGGAATTAAAAGAAAACCAGACAGAAGGCCATAAACATTAAAATCTTTATTGGAAAAATAACAGCAAGTAGAAATGGAAAGGCCATGACCTGGATAGCTCAGGCAAGCCTGACCTCAGAAGCTAAGCAGGGTTATCCTTGGTTAGTAATTGAATGGGAGACCTCCAAAGAAGACTAAGGTTGCTGTTCACTACCTCTGTCAGTCTCTTGCCTTGAAAACCCCCACCAGGGGTCTACCTAAGTCATCTATGACTTGATGTCATTTTCCAGGACCACCAGAAATAGAGAGAGGCACACTCAGAATAGGGCACATGCACAGTCTCTCACGCAGCAAACCTTATTACCAGGGCTTTTTTTCAACAGGAACGCGGTGGAACGGAGTTCCGGAACCTCTTGAAAATGGTCACATGGCTGTTGGCCCCGCCCCCTGATCTCCAGACAGAGGGGAGTTGAGATTGCCCTCCCCTCTGTCTGGAGATCAGGGGGCGGGGCCACCAGCCATGTGACCCTTTTCTCCTAGGGCAACCCACTGAGTTCCACCACCTCTTTTCCCAGAAAAAAAGTCCTGCCTATTACCTAAAATCTAAGTGATAGAATGAGGTGGCTGAAAGCGTGCAAAGGAGGAAGAAATCATGCGAACTAGATCCTGGCAAGGGTTCTGGTCCATGAGTGTTGGGAGGAAAGGTGATGAACGATAAGCTGCAATGCTATATAGATAGTCCTATGCAGTGCCACAGGGGCAGTAGGTGGGTGATCCTGCTAGCCAAGCGCTGGGGCTACATTTATGCACTGATGAGCATCTGCTGTTAGGATGCTTTGGTCCTCCTGGACTGGGATTGGGCTGTGTAAGGAAGTTTATTGGGCACAATTGGATTTTAATTGCTAGGCTGGAAAATTATGACAAAGATGCTGGAACTGGCAAAGATGGCAAAGCTTACTCCATTGATTTGAAAAAAACATCAATTAGTATGTTTGTTGATGAATGGAAACCCTTCATAGAATATTTACATGAAATACTGTAGATAATAACGACTTGATGACTTGTGGATTTATGGACTAAGGGATTTTGACGTTAGGAAAAAGAGAGTGTGTAAATTTCACATGATACGAATACTTGTTTTGGAGAAAATCGGGAACTTTTTAGTTTAGATAGTTTTTTTTCTTTTTATTGTTGAGCTTTTTTTCCTTTTTCTGTATTATGTATGATTTGCTATTCTGGTTTGTTGATTAGTTGTTTCTGTTTGTTTTATTAGTATGTGTGTAACTAGTCTTCTTAGTTTGTTCTTTAACAATATAAAACTCAATAAAAAAAAGAAAAGAAAATTATGAGCAGCTCAGTTGCATTTGCCCCGGTGTGAGCAACATATGTGTAGAAATGACTGTTTACACGTTGATTTCGGAGGACAGAGGACGAGGAGTGCCTGATGGCTGATGAGTTTATGATAGTAAGGGCTGCTGGCTTCTGTGTATTGGAGCTATTATTAGTCCTAATCAGTTAGACATCATTGGAATCTTAAGTGGGGAGGGGGCCAATAGGATTGCTTCCAGTGGGCTGCTTCCCTGTTCAGATAACAAGAGTGCCTATGGCTGCTGGAATTTTATGGAACTCGGACTTTACATGCTACGTGAGTTTTCCAAGCCTGGGGAGAGAAATACGTATGCATCCTTTTGAGGAAGCAGGACATTGAAGTTGGTGCTTGGCCCAGTTGCCTATGGGGCTCGTTCCAGTGCTGGTTCTCATATATTCAAGATGGTTGGATTTATGGACTGAGAATAATCCGTGTCAGACAAGGGAGAAATGAAATTGATTTTAAAGCATCAAAAACAATCACAAGAGTGAGCATATGTCTGCTGATTTCATGACATTCCTCACCCATGCATGGTAACTGGTTGCCAGAGAGCCCCCTCTGAGACCTAATGATCATACAGATATAATAACTTGTCATATGGGCATTTACATAGGAGGCAGAAAAGGCCAATCATAAGGCAAAGTTTTTCAGATGAGGAGAAGGCTCAGGACGTGAGGTGGCAGTTCAGTCCCTGAAAGTCCCCAGTCTGAGACTGCAGCTAGTCGTCGTCCTGAGGCTTACTGGGTGCCAACGTATGAACCATCACTAAAAGGCATGAGGATGGTTTAACATGTTACGGCCGATCTCCTCCTTTCTTTGCAGTAGTTAATAGACTTTGATTTTGTAAGTAGATCTCGGCTTTGACAACCTGCAAGTTATCGATGCTCAAACTGTTCCATAACCCCTTTTTGTGTTTATTTTGGTGACTGTTCCAGAAAACGGCAAACGAGTACAGTGGCTCTGTGGGAGTGATGGCGAGGTCTGGGTTTGGATAATGGGAGAAGCTCTGGGAGATAAGCCGTATGATCAGATTTCTGAGGAATTCATGGCAGAAAGAGCCAGGCAACAAGCCCAGAAGGAAGCTGATGAACTATGGTGAGTAGATTGCCAAAAAGCAAAAACCTGAAATATCTGTGAGGCAGTCTTGGGTAAGGAGTCTCACATTTAAGTATCTTTTCCTACTAATTTTTTAAAAAAATCTTTTTCAATACAATTTTTCATTTTTAATGCAAAAAAAAAAATAGTGCATTTCCTCTAGCATTTGCTATCTATCTTTTGACTATAATAAAACCAGTTTGGGATCGGAAGTGATACAGTTTTTCCCCTCCTATATCTTTTCCCCCTCTATTTGGTTTTTTAAAGATTTGTTTAGTCTTTTGAAAGCCTGGGGAAAAAAACCTGATTGTATAGTTTGTAAAGGGAAACTTTTTAATACATTTGACTGTAAGACATAACCCATAACCAGATCCAGTTGTTCAAAAATAGTATCAATGACAGAAAATTGGTTCATTCATTGGTCTAGAATACCACTGTATTCTAGACTTCTCTTAATGTTAAAAAAAATTAGCTTGCGGTCTTTGGTAATATACCTTGTTAAGGCACCAGCTTTGTTTCTCTGCTTCTTGTAACCATAATGTTTTTGACAGCACTGTGTACTTTATAGTGGCCATTTCCACATGACTTACCTGTCTGCAGAACATCGCGTGAAAGACCCAGAAGACAACGTCTTCTCGTGCGAAATCGCGCCAGGAAGACGCTGTTACCTGGGAGTTTCGCGTGATGTTCCGCAGGCAGGTAAGTCGTGTGGAAATGGCCAGTGTCCAGCAAAAACCAAATAATTCAGCACTAAATCATGATCTTTCATTTACTACATGCTATATAAAGTAATTGTTATGGCAAGCAAATACTTAAGAATTGCATGATTACCATTTCTGATGATAATGCTATTTTCCAAGAATTACTAGCTTTTATGGAGGTCCATGGGTCTCATTACACATTACACAATCTACTTGGTTTCTGTTAACTGTGAGCCAAAACAGATAAGACTCCTGATGCGTGGAGGTCATGTCCCACAAGGTTCCACGGGAAGTGTTGTGAGAAAGAACCTCTGCCAGGGGGAAGAGGGAGAGACTCCTCCTTCTCCCTGGCAGAGGTTCTTTCTCTAGGCGTCTCATCTAGCCTGCTCAGCTCCCTCTCACTGCTGGCGGCTCCTCTTGCTCCCCTAAGTTGAGCACAATGGCTGCGGCATGAAGGCCAAGGAGCCTATTGCCACTGCCAGCTCCCTCTGACCACTGCCCACATGCCCAGCTCCCTCTGGCTGTAGAGTACTTTTAGGGGGCCAAGGGGAGCAGGAGGCAATGAGAGGGAGCTGAGTGGACTAGACAAGATGCGTAGAGAAAGAACTTCCGCCAGGGAGAAGAGGAATTCTCTCCCTCTTCTCCCTGGCAGAGGTTCTTTCTCTCTACACTTCCCGTGGAACCTTGTGGGAAACTGACACATGACCTCCACGCGTCAGGCATTTCGTCTGTTTTGGCTCTTAACTCTCTTTAATGGCCCTGTTTAATAGGTGGAATCACATCATCCTTGCTTAAAGAGGCCAATGAGCAGGGACGCTATTCTTCCTGTAGTTGAATAATAAGCACATTATGTGCTTTTGTCATGCTCTGGCATGGCGCTCAGGGCACAGGCTGAGGCCGGGCGATGTTGCTCACCTAGGCGAGGGCTATCTATTTCAATGTCCGTTCAGGCAAAGTTCAAAGTCAACAGTCCAGGTCAAATCCAGTCAAGGCAGTCCAAACAAGGGTCAGGCAGGTGCGGGGTCCAAAAGCAAGCTGAGGTCAAAGTCCGGGAATCAGTCCAAGGAGGGAACAAGGTTCAAAGGAGGTGGGAAGGTTTCCAGGCGTGAGGCTCTGGCTGCAGAGTGGATGACGACTGAAGTTGTTTCCACGCTGCTCTGAGTTCAGCGTCCGGTCTTATACTCTGCCTTGTTTAAGAGGTGGACAGGCCAGGTGTTTCCTCAGCTCCAGCTGCCTCTGTGCTTGTAACCGGGTGCTGCGGTGCTGTTGCCAAACCGCCTCCCATGCCTCCTCTTCATCCCCCGCTGCCGGTTCCACCGGTTCCAGGGCTGGATTTGCCTGCCCAATGCAGTCCTCCTCCTCCAACAAGGACTCGCTGGCGGGCGGCAAGAGCTCGGTCCAGGGCTGGGTCACAACAGCTTGTCAAATTGGAGCCAAAAGAATAATACATCAGAAGAGCAATAATTTTGTCTTACGTTTTTAGCATAAAATGTAGAGATATAGAGATGTATTGAGATCACATAAAGACATTTTTTAAAATGCTGCTCTTTTGATGGAAAATGATATTCTAAGTCCCAAAAGTAAAACCTCTGGCTGGTAAACAGGTTCCAGGCAGTTAAACCCTATAGCAACAAGTCCCCTCAACGTCTCCAAACACCCTATAAATCCCTGGTAATTGGATGGCAATTAAAGTGATGGCACTAACTGGCTAACATTCAGTTAAATAAAACAAAAGTCCAGCGACACCTTAAAGTCCATCAACATTTCAGTATTCATTTTTAAGGTTCCACCGGGCCTTTGTTTTGCTGTAACTGACTGGCATGACTTTGCAGTTAACATTCTGTTGCAGGAAAACACGGTTATGTTTGATCATTCTTTATTCAGTTCTAAAAACAGGAAGCCAGATGTGAGGTAGGAGCAGTCAAACCGTTACAAAGGATGAGACAGACACCAGGCTTGTGTAACGTGCAATGGGACCCTGTGACATTACCATTATGGCAAATCTAGCACTTTCCTTCATTTAAATGGTTTTGCTTTTTTCCATGGTATGAAGTGTCACTAACAGTGCAATCCTATGGAGAGTTACTCCAGTCTAAGGCCATGGACTTCAATTTCATCATAAATTTCTCTTTCATTCCAACTTATTGTAAACTGCAAACTTTTTTTAAAAGACAATTTTCCACAGAAACAGCATGCTGCAAACCAATGTCACTATTTTTAAAATACAAGATTCTTTAATTTTATATAATCTCAAATCTCACAAAACATTTAGTGGGCATTAACAACTCAATCCACAGAAACTAGCCACTTGATTGGGTGGTAATGAATGGCAGGTTTCCACCCACCACATGAATTTTTAAAACAGGAGTACCTGCAATTCTTTGAAATCTTCACTGCATTAATTTTAAAGGAAGGAAAAAGAAGCTGAAATTACGAAGAAGTTTCGGGATGCTATGGCAAACGAGAAAGCTCGAATTGTGGCAGAGAAGTGGAAGATAGAGACAGAAGATCGCAAAGCTGCCAAACTGATGGAAGAGAAAATCCAGGAAGAATTAAAGGTTTGCTTCTGTCTAGCACATTTTTATTCCAGCCTTCCTCCAAGGAACTCAGAGTGACAAACACGATTCCCCTTTCCGTTTTTTATCCTCACAACAACAATGAAGACATGTTAGGCTGAACGAGAGGCAGTGACTGGCCCAAGGTCACTCAGTGAGCTTATGACCAACTGGGGATTTGAAACCGAGTCTTTCAGAGTCTAGTTTGACAGCCTAACTACTTCACCATTCTGGTTCTTGATATGCTTTCATTCCACACCTCTTAGAATTAGGGCTGCCATGGTTGCTCACTGTCCTCAGTGGAGCAGCAGGGGAAAAATGGGGAAGGGTGTTGCTCCAATGCCGCAATGCCACTTCTGGTGTGAACCCGGCAGTGGCATGATGCTCTAGGATTCCCATAAAAAGCTATGGTAGAACCACAGAGGTTGAAGGAGATCTCAGAGTGTTGTGCTGACATGATGACATCACTTCCGGATTTGTGGCAGAAGTGACGTTGCAGCCTTGGATAGATGCCTGTTTGCCTCTCCGTGCCTCCCCAAACCTGCTGCTGGTTGCCAGCTCTGGGCTGGCAACCCTTCTCAGAATTCACCCATCATAATTTCACCAGAGTGGAGACTTTTCTTCACAAGTTAGATATATATTAGATCCCATAGCAGGAAATGCAGATTCAGGACAGGACAAGAAGTGATTCTTGGGCCCCACCACCACCCACCCGCTGCTCCAGTCATTTTCCAGAATAACCAGTCATTTTCCCTGGAGTTTTCCTGCCTTTGCTGGTGATGTGATATTGGGAAATTTCATGGCGAAGTCTAAGTAAATGGTGCAGGAATCGTGGGCTTGCCAGTCCTCTCTCAAGAGTCAAATCTAGTTCCATCCACTCAGTATGCCTGAACTTGTAAATGAATGTGATGTCAGAAGGACCTGGCAGATGTGTATAACAATCTTCAGTGGCTTCTTTAATTATTGATTAAGGATATCGAGCAGGGGGGAGGAGCAGTTCTCCTTATTCCAATCTGGCCATTTTTAAAAGCAAAATTGTCCTCCCACAGCTGCTTTTATACCCCCTGGAGTGAGGGGGGGAATGATAAATATCCAGTTTGACAACCACTGCATTAACTTATAATTTCTCATTTATTGAGCATGGAGGGAGCATGGTCCAGAAATCCCCTTCCTGTATGAAATCTAATTTACCAGTTCCAGAACTAAGACTGTATCTCTCTCTCTGTGAAATGCTATGAGCATTATTGAATGTTCTTTACCTGCGTACGTTTCTCTTCTTTTCCCATACACTTTCACAGAGCTTCTTTTCCAGGAAAAGAGGTGGAACTCAGTGGGTTGCCCTCGGAGAAAATGGTCACATGGCTGGTGGCCCCGCCGAACGGCTCGGAGGGCAATCTAAACTCCCCTCTGTCTGGAGATCAGGGGGCGGGGCCACCAGCCATGTGACCATTTTCAAGAGGTTCTGGAACTCCATTTCACCGCATCCCTGCTGAAAAAAAGCCCTGTGCTTTCATCAGTCTTCTTCGAAATATGCAGTCTTCGTCACAAAGTCTTTTGGGCAAGCAGAGGAGTGTGATTGGGGAAGGAGTAGCCCACAGGAAATGGTGGAGTGGCTCAGGCAGCAGCCACGAGATTCCTTCGGTATCTTTATATTTCCCACTCAATCCAGACATGAGGCAGGCTTGTCTTCTAGTCATTTTTCTGCCCATTTGTTATTACGCTCTACTTTGTTATCTGATACCCCTGGAGTATTGCTTCTATATCATGCATGGAATAAGCAGCCTGGTTTCTAGGACTCTGAAAAATGTGTTTGGAGCTGAGTCCCTTCCGTGTCATTTTCCTGATCTAAAGTGGCCCCAGAAAGCTCCTATTTGCTGTGATGGACCCACGGCAGCCATCACGTGGGGGGGGGGGCATGAGGACTATGCTGTGGGGGCGCAGTCTTCTTGAAATGCTGCTCCCAAGGTCCAGGACTGCATTTCAAGGCTCTCAGTGGAATGTAGGGGGTGGGAAAGTTCCATTCTGCTGACATACGCAACTTCTGTTTATGGGCCAGATCCACCTTGGTCTTTTTCATTACAGACAGGTCTACTTGACTGGCCTGCTCAAAGAATTTTCAATGCTTTCCCCTGTGTTTAACAAAGCAAATTTTGTAACGGTCATCATGATGGGACTATACTGAGAGTGGCCCAACTCTTCCTTGGAGTGCAAAAGCTTCCTGCACTCTGACCCCTCAACCCTTAAGAGAAGCTCCGTTGTCTGTATATGAGAATTCAGATTACACTCACCCCAAACACAGCAGGTAGAAACTTTTCACGTTTAGCGATCCATACAGATAAGTTGTAAAATATTCAGTAGAAAACCTCAGGACAATTTCCTTGGCTGAAAAAGTGGAGAAAGGTCAAATGCCACCAATGTCATTGTGCATTCTGAAGTCAACGGAGTTTTATCAGGTTTATCCTAGGGTTGCTGGCCTTGCAGAAACTTTGTAATTCCCAGTTTCAAAATTGCAACTTTTGTCCTTCCCTATTTATGGTTAAGGCAAGAAGAATGGTAGCAAAATTTATCTTGCTTCACAACATGGTTTTTTCTTTTTTGGTCTCTATTTTGTCTGGCCTTGCTCTTTTAGCAGGGACAGAGACGTAGAAATATTTAGAATTTGGGGTCCGTTTGGGGCCCAAATCAGCCTGCTGCAAAGTGTGGGAGCATTCTTGGGGTGGCACGGCAACGTCACTCTGCCTCGGGAGCACACCTGAGAGGCCTGTTCCCCTGCCTCCCCCCCCCAGGCAGGTCAGTGGTGGCAGGGGGTGAGGGTGGAAGGTGAGAAGAGGGGATCCTTTGCCCCCACTGGGGGAAACTGCAACCTTATACGAGCTTATTTCTACTTCTGCTTCTTTCCTTCTTCTGTACCTCCTTCCTCCATTTTTTGCCTATTCTCCCCCTCCTTCTGAGGCCAGGATGGCTGAGGCAATGAAGGACATGGGGAATTTTAACAAAGCCTTGGGCAGCTTCATTTCCAAGGATGGTAGGAACCCGCTTCTCCTCCCAGAAATGGGAAGAAAGGACTCCTCCTCAGAACAGACGAGCAGGCAGGCCTACCAAAGAGCATCTGACAGCTGATGGGCCGAGGCAGCGAGAACATGCCACACAATGTGAGTCTGCCTCAGATGACGCCTCTTGGGTGGCAGCAGATTTTGGCAGGAAGATCCTCCGCCTCAGCCAAGACAGCGGGCACTGGGGCTCAGCATTTATACCTGCAGCAGAACAGTCAGGGACCTGTGGACCACCATCATGGAATATAGACTCCTCCCCTCCCTCTCAGTTCACATTTTTCAGACGTCCCCTGGAGGTTAAAAGCTAACTGCAACAAGCATTGTGGAAGGAATTTAGGTCCCTGAAACAGCAGGCTGCACGCGCCCCACACAGGAGCAGTAAAGGAAATCACTCAAAAGTTCCCCTGCTTTCCCCCCCTGCTGGCTAGGTGAGTGGTGGCAGGGACGGAGGCTAGGAGCAGGGGATCCCCTGCCCCTACCCGGGGAGTGGCAGCCTTACTTCCAAATCACATTTTTCTCTTTCCCTCAGAACACCAGCCCTGGACAACTGAGGCAACACAAAAGTCTTTGGAGGCGCATAGGCCCCGCTATTCCCACCAAGACTCAGTGGAATCAGACAGTTCTTCAGACAAGGAGGAAAGGGAAATGTCTGAAGAGGAGATAATAGACTTAGAGCAATTCCAACACATCTTTAGAGAGCTGCTGTAGCATAGTGGTTAAGTGGTATGGCTGCGAATTAGCCCTCTACTGGTTCAACTCCCACTACGGCCATGAACTCAGTAGGTGGCCTTTGGTCAGCCACTCCGACGGCCCCAGCTCCCCAGCTATATTGTGGGGATAATAATAACAACACTATCTGGTTCACTGCTCTTGGTGCTCTTGGTTCACTGCTCTTGGTCTAGAAGAGTGGTATATAAGTACAGTTATTATTGTTGTTGTTGTTGTTGTTGTTGTTGTTGTTGTTATCTTTAAGCAAGAGCACTATCACAATCTATTGGCCAAGGCTGTGTTGGCACTGAGGAGGGTTTATTTCCACCCTGGCTCCTGTCTAGCTATCTGCCTCTCCCGTTGCCTCCTGGGAAGTGATCGGCTCTTCCCCATTGCCCCTTCCTAGGCTGGCCTAATAAAGGATTACCAGCAGGCGGCTGATCCTGGGCTCCCCCAGCACCCTTTTTTCAGGAGCAGGCCCAAAGTAAGTGACAGGAGCCTGGGCCAATGGTCTCCATATCTGGTACCTCCTTTCTCCTGGCCTGCCCTCCCCAGAGGTTTTAAGAGGTTGCTCTTAAAACCGGCCTATGCCCCAGGAGGCCCCAGTTGCTGTTAGTAAGATTATTGTTTCATCTGGAATTATAGCCCACTTCATTCTTAGTGCTGCAATTAATGCAGCATTGGACACAGAAACTTCAGTTGAAGAGATCTGAAGTCACATCTATTGACTTTTGTCAGACATTACAAATGAATACTCTTGCCTCAGTTGACGTAGCCTTTGGAAGAATGATATTACAGCAAGTGGTAGTAGTGGATTGATTTTCCCACCCTAAATGGGAACTGGTTTTGGACATCCCATGTCAAGATGCCCTCCCCGCTCAGAGAGAGAAAAATACATTGGTATTTACTGTGAGGGTTCCCTCTGCTTTGAGGAAGGGAGTCATCTTTTTTCACCCTGACTGAAGAGGGATTAGCCCCCATGCTTTACTGTGTTTTCACTTTCTTGCTTCCTGTTTTAATACATTTATTAAAATGATGAATACAGTTCCCTAGCATAGATACTGTTTTGGAAGTTACTGAATTGAGGACATGAGTGACTCCTCCCAAGAGGCAGGAAATTAGGAAGAATTTTAGTCCTGCCTCCTTGATGGTCAGAAGGGAATCACCCATGTCAAGATGCCTTCCCCTCCTCAGAGCAGAAGGAGTCCTTGCAGTAAGTGCCAATGTTCCTACCATGATCAGTCCCATGGCATGGAGCTCTCCCCCCCCCTTATAAAGTGCCAAAACAGCCACAAGGAGGGGCATACACACACACGCAGCTGTTTCAGCATTTAAAAAGTGCAATGTGGGGAGAGAGCTCTGTACCACTGACCTGATCAAGATCGAGCCCTCGTGTCATTTTAAACACACTAATAAAAGGCAATGGCAGCCACATGGCAGCCACACGTTCCCTGTCACATTTAGTTTGGCTGTACCTCTCCTGCCTACACTGGGACAGACTAAGGAGACTTCTTCAACCATAAGGTACTCTTTTCCTGGTAGAGGATCTGCTTAAGTTATGGGATGGCTTCAAACTTTGCTTGAAAGAGTATTAGGGTAAGGCCAGTGATACAGGAGGAAAAGAGAGATTTGCAGGCACGTTGTTGAACGTTCACTCCCTGCTTCATAGCATGGTTCACTTGGCTTAAGTCCTCCTTATTTTTTAAAAAACAAAAACTTATATCATAAAAAGAGTTCCAGTGTGCAGTCAAACGCTTTATAAAGCATGAAGTTTGTTTCAGATTCTCGTTTCTATATTAGAAGCAGCTTCTTTGTATGATGGTGTGAAAATAATCTTTAGAAAGATGGATGATTTCTGTACAGATAGCATACTTCATGGACAATCTTTCAATTGCATTAACCTGTCAGTGTTATACCTAGGGCTTTTTTCCAGCAGGAACACGGGGGAACGGAGTTCAGGAACCTCTTGAAAATGGTCACATGGCTGGTGGCCCCGCCCCCTGATCTCCATACAGAGGGGAGTGTAGATTGCCCTCCGCGCCGCTCAGCGGCGCGGAGGGCAATCTCAACTCCCCTCTATCTAGAGATCAGGGGGCGGGGCCACCAGCCATGTGACCGTTTTCTCCAAGGGCAACCCACTGAGTTCCACCACCTCTTTTCCCAGAAAAAAAGGCCTGATTATACCCTTCCACACATGTACAGTGAAATCCTAACCATTTTTATTCAAAAGAAGTCTTATTCTGGCCAAAGGGTCATATGGGATCATAACCTTAATGCATTCCAGCGTCACCTTTATATAAAAGAAAAAAATTTCCTCATGAAACCAGCGTTTTGGAAGGGGAAACACACCTGCAAAGGTACTTCAGCTTAATCTGTTCATGTTTGACTTGAAGTCATTGAAGCTTTGAAGAAGTGTAACTTTTATGAATGATTCAGGGGGTTGGAATGAGATACAGATCAGTTAACAAGCCCACTTTACCAAGTTTAAAATATTTAACACGTCATTAATCATCTTTCAGGGAAGATGACTGGGACCGTATTTGAAACAGTCTCCAAAAATGTGAGGAAGAAAATCATGAACTCCATTAGAGTTTCATCATCTGAAAGCATTTTGATTTGAGAAATTAAATGGTGTCGTCCATTTTCCTGATGTGTCTAACCTTTAATGACATAGTATGATCAAGCTCCACTTTTAAAAATAACTTTTATTCCTTTTGACACCGATCAGGACTCTGAAGCTGGTCAGATGAGAGAAATTATATTTTCGCTTATCAGGATGAATGATGATTCCTTCTTCCTCTTGCCAATACAAATCTATCCCCAGCATTTCTTAAGATGAGATAGATTTAATTTATGTTGCAAGATTAAGTGAGGCTAGTGATTTTTTGTGTGTGTGGTTTAAGAACTCGTTTTCCCCCTGCCTTTCCCCCCCTTTTTTCTTTTTTCTTTTTTGCAGCAAGTAGGTATGTAAGCCATTTGCTCGCAAAATGCTCTACTAATTCACTGAAATAATAGGAGATCACGTACTACTTCTTACTGATAGATTGCTGCAGGTTTTGTTGTCGGCCATGCTTGTTGAACATGCAGAGGAAGTATAAATGATTAGGATGCTCTGGCTTGGCTGTCAATTCACAGATGAATCAACAAACTTTTGTTAAATGGGCTGCACAGTCCGATGTAGTTTGGCTCTGTATCCCCAGATGTGCTTTCAGACTTGAGGAGTTATAGTCGTCCGGGGGCTTTTCCACACATTTTTTCCCCTGGGATCGACCCTGTTGGGAAGCGTGGTTTTTCCCCACTCTCCCACCGCACGGTGGTACGTTTGCACACCTCCTGAGTTTCCCCCAGCTATTCTTTGATATTTCCTGAACTTCCTTTGCTGTGATGTTTTGGGAGAGATCTCAGCAAAGCCAAGATGGCTGTTGTGTAGGCAGGAACATCTCAGTTTTCTCATTCTAGCCCACATGACAGTAATTTCCTTCTCCCTACTTCCTGTGGCCATTTTCCCTTCACCACCTGAGGGCTTTTTCCGGAGGAGTTAGCCGTGTTAGTCTGTAGTAGCAAAATAGAAAAGAGTCCAGTAGCACCTTTAAGACTAACCAACTTTACCGTAGCATAAGCTTTCGAGAATCACAGTTCTCTTCGTCAGATGCAGGCTTCTGGGGGCTTTTTGATTGTTTAAATTGGTAATCAACATATTGACATTGATATGATGGTATATTGCTATGCTCATTGCTCGTAAAAAATACTCTGAAAAAGACTCTCATGGTGTAGGGAATTACCTCCACAGGAAAAATTCAGGGGAAGCAACTATTTGAAAGCCCCATTGCTGCAGTACTGCATCTCCAACTGCAGCAACAATGGGGCTTCCACAGTGTGGTAATCGTTCACAACTTGTGTCACATTTACACAGGAGATGATCCCACTGTACATAGTTGCCCCACTGTGTCTTTCCTCCTTCGGCTGGCAGGCAACAGACTAGGAGACCAGGAGCTGCCCCTGGCTGAAAGTGACGTTGGGATGAGTGACCACACATTTTGCCTGTGACATCCTCCTCAAGTCACGCACTCACACGTGCAGTCCAGCCACGTGCATTTTGCCAAGAAGATCATGGTGTGTATTAACCTAGCCCATGGAAGTCAAGGAGCATAGAAAGGTGGAACTGGTTATGGTGGCACTGTTTGTGTGTCATCAAAGTACTAGAAAAGAAGCAGAAAATAATTTCTTTCAGTGTCACAAAAGAATGGCGCTTTGTGCAGGAGTTTTTTAAAAATTCTACACAACTCTCTTTTGACTTTAATTAAAACTCTCCCCATGCTTGAAAAAGGCAAATCGTTTTCTCTCTAGGAAGGAATTCTCTTCCAGACCCCTCCAGGCCCTGTCATCGTTTTTATTGCGATATGGTGTTACTTGATCAACGTAACAAATATAAGAGGATCCTGTAGAGAAACGTTTATTATATGGCGGATCTTCTCCCTGTGTGTACCAGACTGCATCTGCTTTATGGCTGTAAAATGGGCATAAGGCTCACTATGCAGGGGCGTTAATGTCTTGGGGAGCAAAAGAGAATTATCTTCTATTTCCAAAGGCATTTTCATAGTTGATTCCCTTCCCCCTTTAAGATTAATAATTTATTTTGCTGCAATATGCTGGAGTTAAAAACTCACACTTTTAAATCAGTTTTGTTCCCTAAACATGCAGAAGTATCTTGTCTTAACTGGTGTTTTTGAGACTTAACAAAAGTTTGCTTTGATTGTCTGCTCTTGTTATATCAGTGCCACAGTCCTGGACAGCCATGGGGGAGAAACGCATGTGGGCTGCCAGAGATGGTTTGCAAGTTTTTCTTAGTGAAAGGATAGATGCAAAGAAGGTCTAGATCTGCCATCTTGATGAAAGGATGACAGGGTGTGGATTTCAGAAACTGCAGACTGTGTTCAGGACCTCAGTGCCATTTGTAAAGGGCAGCTTTGGTGCACCTCCCTCATGCGCAATGCATTGGAGGCATCCGTGTGTCACTGGGAGGCAGTGTTTTCAGGTCCTTCAGCACCTGTGGTTTGGTGGCTAGAGCGTTAGAAGGGGAAAGGGGAGGCCTGTGGTCAAACCCCTGCTTGCCATGAAACTTACTGGGTGAACTTGGGCTAGTGGCACTCTTTCTCTTTCTAACAAAAACAGCAGCAGCAGCAGCAACAGCAACAGCATGCTTATATAACAGCCTTCTGGACAGATTAGTCAGTTCCCCACTCATAGCAATGAACAAAGTCAGTGTTAGGAGCTGGGGCTGAGAGGGGAGTGGCTTACCCGAGGTCACCTGCAGAGTTCATGGCAGTAGTGGGAGTCAAATTAGCAGATTACTGGTTCACCGCCCAACCATTTAACCACTATGCTACAGCAGTTCTGTCTAGAAGAGCTATCTAGATTAGTGCCCGCTCAGAGTAGTGAACAGTCAGTGCTGTTATTATCCCCACAATACAGCTGGGGCTGAGAGGAGTGGCTTACCCAAGACTGCCTTCAGAGTTCATGGCAGTTACAGTGACAGGCTTCTGGGGGAACACATACGTGCATGGGTGTGCGTGCGAAGGGATACTGCAGGAAGGGTTCCCCTCCCTTTTATTTTGACATGGCTACTGGTTTTAAAAAATTCGATTCTTGCCAGTCATAGATTAACATCAATGGGCTTAGACTGGAGTAACTCTGTTTAGGATTGCACTATTCTCGTCACTTCTGTGCTGAAAAGAGCTGCCGCTTGCACATTCTGTCCGTTGGCTAGATTTTAAGGGTGCAAGGGCCATGACAGAAAAAAAGAAAAGCAGAGGTCGTAACTGCACAGCCCCCAGGATGAGGTGGTGGTTCGGGCCTCAGACTACCCAGGCTGGAATTCCCCACTCAGAAAGACCGCTGGTGCTGGGTGACCTTGAGCCACTCTCAGCCTAGCCTACCTGATAGGGGTGGTTGTTGTGAGGGAAAATATAACTCTGTTTGGGTCAGTCACTACTGGAAGAAAAGGACAGTATAATTAGCAAAATACTCTTCCCTAACAATATTCCCCTCACGTTAATTTACTTTAGATATTTATGAGGCACTGCAGCATCATTTCCCATGTTATCCTCGCAACAAGTCTGAGAATGAGAGTCCAGGGTCAGAGTGGGGATTTGCACCTGGGTCTCTGAGATCCAGGTCCAAAACTTTAACCTCAACACCACACTTTAAGCCTGGTTCATAGAGGCCAGGGAATGAGATGGCAGTATTGAGTGCCCCAGTATAGAGGTGATGATTTCCAGTTCTGAACGCTGCTTTGCATAAACACGCTTCATGGACCAGCAGGAAGAAAACTTCTGTCCCCCTCCCTGCTCCCCAGTTTGCTTGCTGTGTTTGTAGGGAACATTGCAAAATGAGATCCTCCACCTGTTGTGTGATGTGGTGCAGTCTCTGTACTCTTGCCTCAACATTTTAGCACGTAATTTGCTTGCATGTGTAAATCTGCAGTTGCTCTCTTATATGGGAGACCTAGTGATGTGATGACATCACTTCATGTTGCTGACAACCCCCTCCCCTATGTCCAGTAAGTCTCCTTCCACCTCCTGCAGGTTGCCAGGGGAGACTCTGGCAAACCTAGGAGCGATGCTTCTCCCTGTAGAATGTTCTTTCCTGAGCAACTATTAAAGCAATCCCTGAACTATATGCTTAGCAAGACTTGTGAGCCACAAGACAGGTTGCAGTTGGGCCTGGAAGATTAAGCTACCATATTTAATACATCATTATTATGTGCCATCTGGAGTAAGGAAATACTATGCAGCACTGATTTCCTTCTCTCCGTACCCGTGATACCCAAAATGGTGCCCGTGGATACTATAGTGCCCACCAGTGTTTCTTGGTGCCCACTTGCTGCTACTTCAAAGCAGAGAGCTAATTCTGACATTTCTTCCCTTTGTTGGAGTAGGAGGTACTTCCGAAGCATCCCCTTTGTGCCTTCAGGGAGAACTAATTTGGAAACAGTGGCCTCCATCATAAGAAGATGTTTAACTTGAAGGCTCCTAACATTCTGTGGAAACTCCCAAAGTTTTGTGATTGGCTCTACCTCCCCCTGCTGCCATAGTTGCCATTTTCTTGTGCCACCCGAAATTCCAACAGTTCTCACAGACCCAACAAAGATGGAGACCTCTCCTCTATGACAATACATAAGCAATGAAACCCTCTTGAGACAAAAAGTAAGGATGAGCCAGGATTCCCCTAACGTACCCCACACTACAGGCACAAGGGAATTCCAGAAGCATCACCTCTGCCAGAAAGTATGCATCAACCCCTGTGCCCTGGTTGACTCGGCAAAACAGGGAACACCATTAACTGGACTATCTTGCGAAGCGCAACAAGGAAGTCTACTGATTGCTTTTTATTGCTGATAGGGTTGCCAGCCTCCAGGTGGTGGCTGGAGATCTCCTGGGATTATAACTGATCTCCAGGTGAAAGAGATTAGTTCCCCTGGAGAAAATGGTGGCTTTGGAGCATGGACTCTATAGCAATATGCCAATCTGAGGCCCCTCCCCTCCCCAAACTTCACCCTCTTCAAGCTCCACCCCAAAACCTCCAGGAATTTCCCAACCTGGATCTGGCAGCCCTAAGTGCTGACCAAAAGGGGGAAAGATATATTCACACACGCAAGCATGAGACCCTTTCTTTTTTTCCAATTCTTTCAGCATATGACCCTCGAGGACTTGTAGGGGAGGAATCTTATGACAGCCCTCAGCTGGTCCTCCTTCCCATCTTGTCTCTGGCTTTCTTCCTTCCCTGCCCCTCATAGTCTTCAAATAGGCTTACCATTTGATTGCCTGCCACCGGCAAACTCCTACACCTCTTCCCAGTTGACTGTGCTCTATTGATGGAGCAGCAGGAGAGAAAAATGGGTGTGTGTTTGTGTGATGCTCCAAATCACCTGGAAGGGATGTTACATTGTTCATGACTTTGTAGGAATTTCCTCCCTCTCTATTGTCTTTACCATAGAGATTAGGGGAATTCTTGGAGCTGGACAGGGGAGGCCTGCGATGTCATGTCTGGATAATTAAAAAAGGTAAAGGTAGTCCCCTGTGCTAGCACCCATGGGGGGACGTCGCATCACTGACCCATGGGGGGACGTCGCATCACTGACCCATGGGGGGACGTCGCATCACGACGTTTTCTTGGCAGACTTTTTGTTACAGGGTGCTTTGCCATTGCCTTCCCCAGTCATCTACAGGAAACTGGGGGTTACCGACCTCGGAAGGATGGAAGGCTGAGTCAGCCTTAAGCAGGCCACCTGAACCCGGCTTCCGCCAGGATTGAACTCAGGTTGTGAGCAGAGCTTGGACTGCAGTACTGCAGCTTACCACTCTGCTCCACAGGGCTCTGTCTGGTTAATTAATTTCTGGGTAATCACAGTATTACTGATGGCCCCCCTTCACCAGGCTGTGCCCCACCAAAAATCTCAAGAGTTGTAGGTGCAGGACTGGACCCCAACCTTCTAAGCTTTTCCCATTCACTGCTTCCTCCTTTCCCTCCAGTCCTCTTCTCCCCTCCTTTTGCTCCATTTATGTTATTTTCCCTCCCTCCCATTTGACTTTGCTTTCTCCCCAATCTTGTCTTTTCTGCCAGCCCACCCCCTACTCCCCTCAGGTTTCAATAGGAAACTGCAGCAGACATTTTTGATTACCTAAGAAATCCAAAATGGCTGCCAATATCTCGTGTGGTAATCTCATGTGATCTCAGCATTAAAAAATGTTTAAATTGAACTTTTCCTTCATATACTTACAGTGAAATCCTAAGCAGAGCTATTCAAAATTGCAGGGGAGGGAGTTTTTTCCCTTGTTTTTTCTGCTCCACGTCGCACATTCAGTACACATGGAGCTGTAAAAATGGGGGGGGGGAACTCCTCCTGTGCTATTTTGACAGTGGGAAAGGGCCTGAGGGTTGAGGCGGGAGCCCCTCCTTCCCCTCTGGAGGCATTCTGAGGCCATTTGGGCTCTCCCTGATTTTTTAACAGCCATTTACTTTTTAACTGCTGTGCGGCTGCGGAAACTTGAGTTGGGTCTGGGGAACAGACCCAACTCTTTAAAAACCTGAATGTAAAAACCTGCATGTCTAGCTTGGCCCTTAGATGTTTAAAGGTGTACAGCATCTTCATTAATTGCCAACAGTAGAAACCTGTACTTGCTTCCATTATATACTCCCAGAATATGATCATTGCTTCTAATTAGCCAGTCGCTTACTTAGTTCCAATAATTTTGGAAATGCCAATGGATTTTAGAACATCATCAGTTTGTTGCGAGGGGTGTGTGTATGTGCTAAGTGAGATACCTTGCTGAAACCCGAGAACCTGTCCTTGTTTATTTAGTCTTGACAAAGTATGTCTGTTCTTTCCTGCTCCTTCCCAATGGAAAATGTCAGTTCTTCTTAAGTGTATCCTTTTTAAAGAAAACACTCTGCGTCTGAGCAGTCAAACAACCGGAGGCCTTTTTGGTATCTTAAAGGTCATAAAGAAGCACTGGAGGATCTTTTGAAAGATCTTCAAATCTTGACAGCGCTAAAACTCCCACCATGCAGCTTCACATTTCTCAAGGTGTGACAGAGCTCAGTACAAAGCTGTTAGGAAACAAAGAAGCAATGCACCTCTCCGAAACAACGTGATTTCTTTGAGACTCCTGGGAAGACTTCTGGATTTCTCTGCTGTTAGCTACTCATCAGGTCTGGATGCACACACAATGATTTGGGAAAACTTCTGTGGCAAAATGAGCTCCAAATTAGCAGGGATGTTTGACATTCCACTAAATGATCCAATTCAATATTGTTCCTTTATTTATTCTTTGGAGCCCAAGGTCTGGAGACCTAAAGCCCACTCCTGTGCCCAATCACTCAGCGATCATAAGCTTCCCTCTGTTCAAAGAATCTATTTCCAAATAAGAGCCAATTCACATGTTACGATGTCTTTGTTGCTGCTATGAGGACTTTGGAACACATGTGCCCTGGGAGTTCCATGCTTCCTATGTGCACAGAAGTGTGATTCAGATTAGGACTGTGGAGTACATGTAAATGGTGCTTTAGCATCACCCCATGCCATTTTCCTGCCCTGGAACAGCTTCGGGGCTAGGGTTGCCAGGTCTCCAGTGGGAGAGGAGACTCCTGGCACTTAGCTTTTCATAGAATCCTAGAATCATAGAGTTGGAAGGGGCCATACAGACCATCTAGTCCAACCCCCTGCCCAGTGCAGGATCAGCCTAAAGCATCTCTGACAAGTATTCATCCAGCCTCTTCTTGAAAACTGCCAGTGAAGGGGAGCTCACCACCTCCCTAGGCAGCTGATTCCACTTTTGAACTACTCTGACCATGAAACAGTTTTTCCTAATATCCAGCCGGTACCTTTGTGCATGTAGTTTTAGCCCATTGCTTCGGGTCCTACCCTCTGCTGCCAACTGGAACAGCTCTTTGCCCTCCTCCAAATGACAGCCTTTCAAATATTTAAAGAGAGCAATCATGCCCCCCCTCAACCTCCTCTTCTCCAAACTAAACATTCTCAAGGCCCTCAGCCTTTCCTCGTAGGGCTCAGTCTCCAGACCCCTGATCATTCTTGTTGCTTTCCTCTGCACCCTCTCGATTTTGTCCACATCCTTTTTGAAGTGAGGCCTCCAGAACTGCACACAATACTCCAGGTGTGGCCTGACCAAGGCAGTATAGAGAGGGGCTATGACCTCCTGCGATTTTGATGCTATGGCCCCTTTGATACAACCCAGGATTGAATTAGCCTCTTTTGCCACCGCATCACACTGACTGCTCATATTCAGTTTACAGTCCACTCTTACCCCAAGATCCCTTTCACATATACTACTGCCCAGAAGTGTATCCCCCATCCAGTATTTGTGCTTCTCATTTTTGTGGCCCAGATGTAATACTGTGCACTTGTCTTTGTTGAATTGCATCCTATTCACAGCTGCCCACTTCTCCAGAGTATTCAGGTCTTGTTGAATTTTAATTCTATCTTCTTGGGTGTTTGCTACCGCTCCTAATTTGGTATCATCAGCAAATTTAATGAGCAGCCCTTCCACTCCTTCATCCAGATCATTGATAAAAATATTGAAAAGTACCGGGCCCAAAACCGAGCCCTGCAGCACCCCACTGAACACCTCCCTCCAATCTGATGAAACGCCGTTGACCTTTTGTATGGCCCGGGGAAATAACATCACTTCCAGAAGTGATGTCATTGTGCTGGAGTGTTTGGGGCCAAAATCAGCCCCTGCAAAGCACTGTGACTAGTGCAACAACGCCACTTCAGTAGCCCTTCACACACATCTCGAAATCAACACCCACTGGCATGAGTGTGTGCTGCCAGTGCTTAGTCACTGGCTTGTGAGTAGAATGTGTGTGAACAAACTGAGTGTGCGTAGGCTCCATCCTCATTTCATATAGTGTATAGTACATAGTGTACAGACCCCATGCTCACGAGCCAGTGATCATGCATGGGGGGTGGGGGGAGGCAGGTATTTTGCTGCATTGGCAATTCTCCTTCGCTGCCAGCACTTTAAAGGCAGATGGGAAAATGGGAGGGGGGCACTGACATTATGCCAGCATGAGACATCACTTCTGCTGATGTCATGATGTTATGGTGACATGTGAGGGCATCATGACATCAGGCTGACACTCTTGGATTCACCCAGGTTTCTACCCATCTGACTTTAGGCAGAGAAGGTACTCCAAGCAAGTCTCAATGTGATGACCTTAATGCAGGGAGAATGCTCATTGTAAAAGGGCAAGTGCCTTCAGGAGTATATGTGACACTGCTGGATTCAAAGCTAGACATATTGGACCCATTGAACCTAGCATTGTCTCCTTTGAATGGCAGCATCTCAGGCAAAAGTCTTTCCTAGTCTTATTGTTTCAAACTAGATATGGGCGTGAACAGCATTACGAACACAAAAAAGCCCATGAACAGCCTGTCCGGCTGTTTGCAAACAGGCTGTTCGTGAGGCCCCATTCCAAATGAACAGGTGGTCGTTGCAATACTTGTTTGTTGCTGTTCATCAAGCCAGACAATCTGGCACCTGCAATCAATTCCCATGGCAACTCAGGCAGGGATTGTCTGAACTCCTGCTGTTGCCCTGGAAACCCGGAACCAAAGCTTCGGGAGAATCTCCCTGCCCCGCTCGCACGGGGCAGAAGCAGCCCCGGGGCGCCAGCCCTGCTGGGTGTGAGCAGGACAGGGAGAATCTCCCTGCCCCACTCACATGGGGCAGAAGCAGCCCCAGGGTGCAGGCTCTGTCAGGTGCGAGCGAGGCAAGGAGAATCTTCCTGTCCCTCTTAGCACCGGGAGAGCCAGCGCCGTGTGACTTCTTCTGCCTTGTGTAAGAGGGACAGGGAGAATCTCTGTGTCCTGCTCACACGGGGCAGAAGCAGCCGTGGGGCGCCATCTCTGCCGGGTGCAAGCGGGGTGGGGAGAATCTTCCCATCCCTCTTAGCACTGGGAGAGCCGGCGCCGCGTGGCTTCTTCTGCCCAGTGCAAGAGCGACAAGGAGAAACTCCCTGCCTCACTTGCATGGGGCAGAAGCAGCCGTGGGGCGCCAGCTCTGCCGGGTGTGAGAGGGGCGGGGAGAATCTCCATGTCCCTCTTCTTTTATCTCAATGGCAGAAGAAGCCCCAGGGCGCCAGCTCTGCAAGGTGCGAGTGGGACGGGGAGAATCTTCCTGCCCCTTTTAGCACTGGGAGAGCTGGTGCCACGTGGCTTCTTCTGCCCAGTGCAAGAGCAACAAGGAGAAACTCCCTGCCCCGCTCGTACAGGGCAGAAGCAGCCCGGGGGCGCTGGCTGTATCGGGTGCGAGCGGGCAGGGGAGAATCTCCCTGCACCACTTGCATCCAGCAGAAGAAGCCCAGCAGTGCTGGGGTGGGGCAGGGGATGTGGGGGCTGGGGGTGTTTAAAGGGCCCTGCCGCTTGCAAGTGGCAGGACAGGGCCCTTTAACTATCAGCTGGCAGGGGGGAATCCCCCCATGCCGCCTGCCAGGTGATAGTTTAAAGGGATCTTTGAAGGGCCAGGGCTAGGTAGAGGGGATGGGGGGCTAAGTGGGTGGGGTTGGGGTGGGGGTGGATGGGGGCTGCAAACATGTTTGTAAGAGCATCATGTTCATCAATGTTCGTTGTTCGTGGACGTCAACAAACCATGAACAGCGTGTTCTTTTCCCACCCCCGCGTTCGTGCCCATGTCTACTTGAGACCCTTTGCTACAAGAAGCAAGGGATTGAACCTGGAGCCTTCTACATGCAAAGTGTTTGTATACTTCATTTCTGGAGCCGTAGGAAATATCAGGGACCAAGGACATTAGGCATTTAAGGTTAAATCCAGCACTTGGAATTGCACCCAGAAACCAGTTGGGATCTAGGGCAGCTCTTTCAGCAAAAGCATGTGTGTGCTGCCTCCAGGTCAGCAGTTTTTTAAATTGTAACAGCTTTCTGTAGGGTATGGTATATCTTAGGACTGATCTTGAGTCTGATTAAGGAGTAAAAAGAAAGTTTATTCAGGAACTATGACTTTGACAGAAAGCTGAGAGAAACTGAAGAGATACTAACTGCCTCACTAAACAGGGAGGGAGGAGGGACTTTGGGGAAGAGACAGGAAGCAGCCTGAGAATACCAGTCTGGAGACATGCAAGAAGGACAGAAGAGAGGCGGAAAGAAGGATCCCATCCTGCTGCCCCCTGCAGGTATTCTGTATCTTCTGCCTTCTCTGTACACAAGACGTTGTATTTCCAACACTTTCAACCAATTAAAGTTCCATGACGTTCTTCATAGGTAGCCCCACACGGAGAGCATTACAGTAATTCAATCTGGAGATTACCAAGACTTGGTATTACAGGACACCTGGCTGAGATCATGGCAGAAGTGAGATTTGAGCAGGGATTAAACTGGCTCTCGTTCTAGGGACCTATTTGTAAAATTTATTCTCAGCTCACTATTAACAGATCACCACCAACCAGCTTTACATTTTTAAAATTCCTTGATGCATCACCAACCACCACGCAGGGTGTGAGGTGGCCATTGTACAATTTCCAGCCGCTCTGGCCATCAGAATACTTTGGAGATCTGTATCACACGGCTCAGGATGCTTTCTCGCGTGCTGTTTCTTCAGGGCGATCTTGCTTTTGTTTTGTTTAGAAACGAGAGGAAGAAGAGAGACAAAGAGGGGAAGAGCAGATCCGTCAGCAGGAAGGACGCAGAGCTCAAGAGCTTTACCTGAGCCTCAAGCAAGCCCTGCAGAACAGCCAACACAATGAAAACGAGGACCGGGAATGGGAAGAACAGTGTGAGTGAGCTTTAACAAGGAATTCTGAACCATGCCAAGAGCCCGGTTTGCCTTGAGCAAACTGTCACGTAAGATCATGAGCAAACTTTTCAAGGTTTAAGAGCTGAGCATTGCTATCTAAACAAACTAGTGGCCTGGTTGTGGATCTACGCACTGCCCATGGAGTTGGCCACCACGAGCACAGATGGCCTTCAAAGGCAGAGTCATGGAGGAAAAGTCCATCAATGGCTACT
This sequence comes from Eublepharis macularius, assembly GCF_028583425.1. Classification (NCBI taxonomy): domain Eukaryota; kingdom Metazoa; phylum Chordata; class Lepidosauria; order Squamata; family Eublepharidae; genus Eublepharis; species Eublepharis macularius. The sequence continues at coordinate 137,233,822 of NC_072795.1, forward strand.
GGCTATGGTGACTCTGGAACCTCCACATTTAGAGGCAATAAAACCTAGTGCTGGGAGGCAACATCAGGGAAAGGCCTGTATGCCTTTGGCAATTGTTCCTCCAGGGCAACTGATTGGTCGCTGCTTGAAATAGGATGCTGAACTAGAAGGGTTCTGATCTGTTCCAGAAGGGCTCTTCTTTTGCTCTTAGGGAAGGAACAGTGTACATTTTTATACAGCTCAATAAGAAGATCTGGATAGCCCAGGTGAGCCTGATCTTATCAGATCTCAGAAGCTAAGCAGGGTCGGCCTTGGTTAGTAATTGGATGGGAGACCTCCAGTGAAGACCAGGTTTGCAGAAGCAGGCAGTAGCAAACCACCTCTGATAGTCTCTTGCTGTGAAAACTGCACCAGGGGTTGCCATAAGTCAGCTATGACTTGAGGGCATTCTTCACCACCAATGAGAAGAATAGCCTTTAATGGCTAGCCTGGTGAAGACCAGGCCTGCAGAGGCAGGCAATGGCAAACCACCTCTGTTAGTCTTTTGCCATGAACCCACCAGGGGTCACCATAAATCAGCTATGACTTGAGGGCACTCTCCACCACCAATGAGAATAATAGCCTTTAACGGCTTGTATTCTGTACAGCAGTCTTGATATTGAGGTCAGATGTGGTGGAGATGAGTTTTGATCAGGTATGGGATGTTGTTCAGGTGTGTGTGTATGTGCCATCAAGTTGCAATTGACTTACAGCAACTTCAGCAAGGGGCTGTAAGAACTTACAGCAACTTCAGCAAGGGAAGTGAGAATCAGAGGTGGTTTGCCATTGCCTTCCTCTGCAAAGTCTTCCTTGGTGGACATCTGTTCAAATACTGACCCTGCTTAGCTTTCAAGATCTGATGAGATAGGGCTATACTATGCAACCTTCCCTCTCAATTGATGAGCTATAGTGGAGATGAATTTCACAGACCGTGGTGATGTTGTTTGTTCTTCATTTTTCATCTGGTCATCCAGTAGTCTTCAAGAAGTTGCTTACTAAGATTGTATACCTGAAGTCCAGCCGTGTGCGTGTTGGTAGCTGGGTCGGTCATACAGGCATGGAAGCTACTTTCAGTGCAAGTATCTTTAGCTAGATGAATATCTATGTTCACAGGCAGGTCCTGCAGATAGGATTGCCCATCCCATCACAACAGCTGATCAGGTGATGCTCTGGCATGCTGGTCTTGACCTACTTCTGGTGCAGCTGGTGAGTTTCTTTCACCGTGCAAGAAGTGACTCATGAGGTGCTGCTGGTATCTCTGGAGGAGACACTGGGACTTGCAAGTCCTCTGCAGGTTTCTCAGAAGAATTCTGACCCATTGTGTCCTTCACCATGAAGTAAAGTTTGTGGACCGTGCAGTAAATGTGCTTGAGGCCAACTTGCACTGCCCCTGCCTTGATGCTTCTGCCGCCAATGGTCGCCATTTACCCCATGGTGATGTCCCCGTAAAACCAGTCCAGTAATCACCTCTTGATAGCAACAGCAATGTTGTCTACCATATATGCCTCGTTAAGAACCTTGGCATTGAGCAAAGCCTTTCAGTAGTCAGCCCGGCACCCCCCGCCCCCATCTAACCCTGTCTAAAGCTGGTTGGCCCACCCCATCCAGAAAGTTATCTATTGCATAGATAACTGCGACTGAGAGCAGGTCCAGGTGTTTGATGTGAAGAGCACAGTTCTCCCAAAAGCAAGTGACCACACACATGAACAATTCTTATATTGAGTAACACTGGTGATCTATGAAGGCCCGTATTGTCTACTTTTGTTACTGAGCTTGATAGACCAAGGAGCTGACTCAGTGTATAACAGGTTCATGCCCTCCATGTCCATAGCTCTCCAGGTGAGGTCTTTCACATCATCGACTACTTGATTCTTTTAACTAGAGTTGCTGTGAATTGAACCTGGGCTCTTATGCTGGCAGAGAAGCAATGTTCTGCTGTTGAGCTATGGTCCCTCCCCCAATATAAGGAGCTGTTTGAATCACGGAAAATTGTAACTGTAGGGACAGTGAGTCACCCAGTGTGAGAAAGTAGGATCTGTCCTTATTACATAGGGCAACTGGAGTATATATTTTAACCTACTTTCTGTCTTTTTTCCCATTCCCTTTTTGAGTTTTATTTCTTTAGATTCTATGTCTTTGAGCTGGGACTTGTCTCTTGTTTTAATTTTCTGCAAGGTAGAAAGTTAAAGGTTAAGGGCTACACAGATTAATAAGACAGCATTGTGTGGAGTGCTATTGTGGATTTCATTTGTGTTGTGTTAGAGACAGTGTGTTCTGTGAAGACACAATTAGTCACAATTCAGCATAATTCCTTTAATGATAATTACCCCAAATCTGTGACCTGCCCTTCATAGGAGACCAAATTACTTTGCACCAAATTAATTTTGAACATGACAAAATGACACATCTGTTAACCAAAATCATACCTGGACTGTACACTTCTGATAAAGAAAAATCCTAAAGAATGTCAATGCACAAGGGGGAAAGCCATAATTCTCTGAGGAATGTTATGAAATCTAACCTTATTGTTCATTTCAAAAGGAAGCAATTATTCTTTTGAATGAATGTGTCTCTGTTTTGTGGAAGGGCTTATCCTGATTTCTGTCAGTGGTAGAGATGGTTATTTGTTCTCTTTTTTTAAAAAAAAAATCTTATATGAAGGATATGGAAGAAAAAATATAGATAATTGTTAACAACAAGCAGGGAATCCACATTAGTCTCTAAAATCTTCTGGATAATTGAATGTATTTGTATCCAAAGCTTCTTAGCTTTGTTGCATGTCCATCATAAATGATAAATTGTCCCCTCTTGTTATTTTCATTTCCATCATCTATTCAAAACATTCTTATATATTAGGCTTCCACTTCTTCCAACGTATAGATTTTTTTTCATGAAATGATGCCTTTTCATCTTTTTCAGCGGGTATGCTCCACATCTGTTATTAAAAAATGAGAGTGCATAGTCAGTTCACAAACTAATTTTATATACCATGCTGACAGGTGAGTGAGGATGTGCAAAACTGAGACTGCTTGCTGCATCCCACCATATATCAAGCTTAATATCCAAGGCCTGGTGTAAACTAGCCTTTAGGGCCCAAAACTGTAAAGAAAAGATCCAGGTAGATCTGTGATCATAGATGCCCCTATAGGTTAAAACTATGCATTTCCATACACATACAATACAAAGATGCTACATTACACTGCCTAGTGCTCTCTGTCGATACACAAACTTTAATCAGATAATATATGGAGGCTTGGAGGTTGGAATGATGCCTACTGGCTCTTCTCCCCTACCTCTATCTGCACAAAAGCCTATCTATGTACTGACTTCTCCCACTGCCACACACTGTACGTGCTATCTATACCATCCACGTAATCTCGGTCGCATACTGCATTAGCAGAGGTGAAACACAGAGCCTATGAACACAAGAACTAGAACATATTGAGGCCAGGAATGAAACTAGCTGGTGTAATCTTGAGCCATACTCCTCAACATGTATATCTGTACACACTTGAAACAACCGCATGAAGTTCTACTTTAAGTATGAAACATATTATGCTGAAACATGGCAGATAGGGCTTTCATTGAAGATGAGCCTCAGAAGATTTAACCTTACAGATGGTTAGCATAGACATTTTAAACCTCAGAAAGAATGTTCCACCTCCTCCAGAAAGGGAAGATTTATTTATTTATTCACTTCAGGTGGGTAGCCCTGTTGGTCTTTAATAGAACAGCAAAATTTGCGTATAGTAGCACCTTAAAGACCAACAAGATTTTCAGGATATAAGCTGGTATCTGATGAAGAGAGCTTGTCTCTTAAAAGCTTATACCATGAAAATCTTGTTGGTCTTTCAGGCGATACTGAACTCAAATCTCATTTATTTGCTGTATCTCCCCCCACCTTCTTATCAAAGTACTCACGCCAGCTTATGGAAATTAAAATAATAATAATATAATAATAATATGTTTATTGCTTTTCCGGCCAAAGCCATAAGCCGTACAAACACCAACAAAATATGAACTGTACACTTGAACATACCCAATTCACATAGACATAACTCGTCATTATCTCTTTAAACTATCTAAACTCATGAAGATTTTGTTTCTTTATCACCGTGGCTAAAAAGGAAGCCACAATAGCAGAGGTTTGATTGTCAGGAAAGTTATCAGACAGTAACACTGAGATTGCCCAAGAAAGGAAGGGAAGCTTTTCTTTTAACATAATAGGAATAATAAATCTCTCTCTTTCCTTACTCCACTTAGGGCAAAAAACTATTATATGATCCAAGGTCTCTAACTTTCCTTGTCCAGTCACAAACTCGTTCAGAATAAGGGAGTCCAGAGAAACGACCAGAAAGCACTTTAGAGGGGAAGGAGTTAAGTCTAGCCAATGTGAAGGCTCGAAATTAAAATAGTGTGTGTGGGGGGGGGGGAGGATCCAACTACCTTTCAAGTAGCCTTCCTCCAACTTGTAGCTCTTTCTACAACAGAAGAACCACTAAACTTGGAGAAAGTCTCCTTGGAGGAAGGCTTCAAGCATGAGCCAAAAGGGAAGGGGAAATATAAATATTGTAATAAATATTAATCTCTGTCTGTCTAAAGACAAGTGTCCTGACTGACTCATCAACGACCAGCCCAAACCCCTGGACCTAGAACCATGAAATTTGGGGAGAATATTTCTTTCATGATGTAAAAACCACTAAGAAGGGATTTTAAGAAATTTGCCTCCTAAGGGGATAAAAAGGGGTCGGATGTGCTTTCCCCAAGGGATATAGCTTCTCTGTGTGGCTGGCAGGCTGTTGCCTGCTTGCACCCCTGCCCACTGCCAGCTCAGCCACTCTTCCCTGATTGGGCCAGCCTTTCAAGGTCATTTGCATGTGCGGGCTGATTGGGCCTCACAACATTCCACATGTCATCTCCCCCCCAAAACAGTTGGAACACAGAGGTCATTTGCATATGCAGCCTGATTGGTCCTCACTCCACACATTCTAAACAGACTACAGTTGCTATTGGGAATCACGGAATGTGTCCTGAGGTCAAATGCCTTCCCCTCAAAGTTCACTCAGGTTGCCAATCTCCCTGTGGGGTCTGGCTTCCCTGTGCGACTGGCAGGCTCCTGTCTGCCTGCACCCCCCTCTCTCTGATTGGTCAGCTGTGGAACTCTGTGTTCTGAGGTAAAAATCAGGTCAAGGAAACTGCAGACAGTTGAAGAAAGACAGTATAAGACTCCTGAATAGGGATAACATGCTTCACTTTATTCAAACACGTTTGTGAAGCTCAGGTACTATGTTATTATACCATAAAACCAACTAAAACACACACACACACACACACACACACAAATGTTACATTTCCATAAGTATTATAACTAGATTTAAAGTAGTTAAATACTGTACCGAAGTACAGGTATCAAGCTAGTAAATAATAAAATAAATTACTCAGTGGAGTGGTAGGATAGGTAATGGAACTCCATTAAAACACAGGATTAAAAACAAACAACACATCATAAGTTTAAAGACCAGTGCTACGTGGAGATCCAGTGGCAAAGCAGAAATCTCTTGGCTTCCAAACACAATAACCGCAAGTACTCTTGAAACATGCTGGTTTTTACAAACACGTTCTCAATTATCCAAGACCATGTTTTGAAACTTGCCTAATCTCCTGGCGCCTCTGGTACTTCTGTACCTCTGGCTTATGATTTCACATGAGCCAGAAGAGAGCAGCCTGGTTTTGCCTCTCTGTTGTATGTAGTGGTGTCCTGGCTTCTGTCCACCAGCCCAGAGGCAAGGGAGATGCAGCAGTGTCAGCATTTGCATCATTTTGCTATCATGTGCTGCCTGTAGATGCCAAATTATCCATTAGGACCAAAGCCAAGGCCCATCATGTCTTGCCCCCACCAAGTCAGCCACTGTGCTCAGCAGTGCGAGGGGTGGGGTGGGGGTTGAGGGGTGCTTCGCTAGCACAGCTGTTGTAGAGGGCAAACATTGCAATGATATTGATGACACTTCTAATTTATTTAGTGGATGGAATTTCCAACAGAATGAGGATTCATCTCATCACCCCATCACTATTTATTGCCTAGTCAATAGGCGAAGCGTTACTAATTTTAGTGTTCAGCTTAATTCGCTGCTGTCGTTCCTTTTATTGAGCCAAACAAATAACACCGCCGCTCTGCTATATGTAATTGAAATATAGTTTTAAAAATACATTATGTTGACATTCCACCCATGTGGGCATCAGCTTTTCATTATATTGCTGCCTAAGAATTGCATTGCTGGGTCAAACCAAGGACCATATAGATTAGCAATGGCACATGGGGCAGGAATGTGATGATCTTCTCTGCCTGGTTTGACCCTCAACATCTGTTATTCAGAAGTACAGTGCCTCTGAACATGGAGGTTCCATTACAGCTCTCCTGTATGAATTTTGTACCAAGCAAAAGAGTGAGCCAATTTTCAGAAGACTCTTCCTCCAGCTCTCCTCAGGTGTTCATTTATTTATTAATGTATTTTTAACCTACTTTTTCTTTTGGCTCAGGTTTGAAGTCTTCCTCCAGTCTAAGGAGCCTTCCTCCAACTTAAATGGCTCATCCACTGGAAGAAGGCCCACTTTACTTGGAGAAAGAAGCACTTAAGTTGGAGGAAGTCTTCTTAGAGGATTGTTGGGTCCACTCCAAAATATTTTGAAAATATACGGGGGGAAGGACAATTATTTTGCAGCTGGAGACCAGGTTGAAGGAGAAGATATTCTTAAGAAAATATCACTTAGCTACTAGCTTTCCCCTGTTTGCTGTGGCAGCTGAGCTTTGAGTTCTGAAGATCTGAGCTTCAGGCATCTCTGGGTAGGTGACTCCGGAAACATTTCTGCTAAAGCTTAGTGCACAATCTGGATCTAAAGAACCACTGGGGGTTCATCCAAGAGCTTAGGCCATGCCAAAAGCTTCTGATGGGTTTTTTTTAATGTCTTTTCAGTGAATGGCAGATTGCATACCTTCCTGCTAACCACTTTGGGAAGGCCCCTCGGTTTCAAACGTGGTTTGATGTACAACACAGGAATGTGCAGTTTGAGAAACATACACAGCTACTCTGTACTGAGCCGGTTGCTTTTTGGAACTCAGCAAAAACAAACAAACAAATCCCAGGGACAGATACTGAAGTAACAACTTGAGGCTGTTCAGCCCAGACTTTGAAAATTTTCTAATGAAAACTTCTCCCCAGTGGAACAGAAATGAGGGAAGGGGGAAAGGAAATCTTCAATAGGTATTTTAAAATAAACTTTCAATGTGTCCCAGTGCTTTTTGTCTGGTGTTAGCAATAAGGATCTGCTTTCAGGGAGTTTGCAAGTTCACCCACATAGCCCTCCGCAACAAACAGTGGCTATGCTTGGTGAGGAGAGTGACTTCAACATTTGTTGGGACATATTAAATATTTTGGGGTACTAGTTCTTCTTGTATGGATCCCAAATTGGTGCAACAGAATATAAGCACAGAGGTATGTGTTTTGCAGAAAGAGAAACTGGTTTCCATCCATCCAGGTTCCCCAATATTCAGTCCTACCTCGTTATCCCTACTTTCCAGTCTACTGTGACCAAGAAAATAGAACCCAGGATGGTGTAGTAACGACATGAGACCGGATCTGGATGCAAAGTCTGTCCCTCCAACATGGAGGCGACAGTTTTATTAAGAAGCTGTCTATAGCAACCATTGTAGCAACAGTTACACATTCCAATCCAGTTGCAGCCAACTAAGCAAATATGCTGTGATCAGGCTTTTGCCTTATCTATGAAGCATAGCGAGAGGAACACAGTGGACCTTTAAGACATGTAAGAATATTACTTAGAGTGTATGGGAATATTGTGCTCTGAGAAGGATGAGAGACGTACTATGCTCAGATGAAACATATTGACACTACTCTCCCGGTTCCTGGGTGGTGTGCCAATCGACCAGGAATCAAGAATGCAGGAATGCAGAGAGTCAGCTGATGGAATTATGCAGATAGGAGCAGGGATTAATTACTGGGATCACCAAGAGCAGGTAACAGCTTTATTCCCCAATCTGCTTGTGTTTCCAAAGGTGCCTGTTAACTTGTAAGAACACAGTGGCCACTCAGAGTCTCTCTACACGAGACACCTTGGCATGTGCTTGTCAAGGGTAGGGAGATGCAATGTTAGCTGGGAAGCATAGTTTAAAAAGACAGAGCTGGTGGAGATCGCTCCTCAGAGGGTTTGTTAATTTCATCTTTGCCTTCCCGAAGGCTCTGTCAATTTCACCCCTCCAGTCTAAAACTGTGTGGGATCGCAACCAGAGGGCAGTGAGGAATGGAAATGGGCTGGAGCTGCCTTCTAGAGCCAGGCTTGGACCTGGAGAGGTTATAATGGGCTGAAGTTTCCCTTCTGGCATTTCACAGCCCCTTCACACAGCTCCAGTGTATAGCAAAGCCTTTGTCCTGCCGCTGGCTCTGTCTATTTAAACTACCCTTCCCAGCTACCATTGCACCTCCCAACATTTGTTCTTCACATGTCAGATGTCTTGTGTAGAGAGATTCTTAGCCCTATGAAGAAAATAAGAGAACGCTGCATTTGGGTACACTGTTGTGATGGCAGTAAAACTTCCTGGCACTAGGTTGTGAATCCTCAGTGGCAGACCCTCCTGCAAGTGTGTGTCACAAGCACACAGATATGCACTGTGCTCGAGAGTCTCTGCAGTGTGTGGTCCCTCCCTCTATACAATCCACTTGTCATAATGATGGGCATTTTTCTAGCGATTGAATATGGGCCACACTCTACTAAAGCTATAATTGCAACGATCCAATGGTGCATGTTTCATGAGAGAGTCATTCTCCCCCCCTCCCCAAAAAAGCTGGGGGGAAAACCCTTACTGTGCAATGTTTGCACTCAAATACCGTTTGAATCAAGAATATTTATGGTGCATTGTTCCCAAATTATCTACAGACCAAGAACTATTAACAAGAGAGCAGCTGGAGCAAATCATTAAAAATCAGAGATGCATATTCATGGGGCATTCTTAGAATACACATCCAAGCTTAGCAGTATGACTCAACCATCATCAAAAAAGGAAAGGAAGACCGTAAAATACAGAGACCTCCTAAGCTATCCCCAGTAGAGGTGCTTGCTCAAATTCATTCCCAGCACAGTAGGATTTCATTCACATTTTAATCAAACACCTTGGAGTTAGAATCTTGCCAGATCTGCCTATTTGCAATTATATTAGGACTAGCAACAAAGCCCGCTGTGTGAAAAAATACCACTGGCTCTAGAAAGGGGAGGATGGGCAGGCGGGCATTCCCTCCTCCACCATCACTGATACCAGCCGGATGAAGGCGGGGGGCAGGCATGGCTACCTCCTCTGCAACTGATCCCAGCTGAGTGAAAAAGGGTCACTGCCTCCTGCTCCACGCCTGATCCTGGCTAGGTGAAGCAGGGGTGGGAATTACCTCCTGCTCTGCACCTGATCCCGTTCGGGTGAAGAGGGTGGGCATTGCCACCTGCTCTGCTTCTGATCTTGGCTGTGTGAAGGGAGAGCACGCATTGCCACCTGCTTTGCTCTTGATCTGAGCTGGGTCATGGCGGGGGGTGGGGACTGCCACCTACTCCTGATGCCAGCTGGGTGAAGGTGGGGGATGGGTATTTACCCTGCTCCACGTCTGATCCCAGCTGGGTAAAGGGTGGGCAGGCATTGCCACCTGCTCTGTGCCTGATCCCAGCTAGGTGGAGAGGAGCCAGGTATTGCCACATGCTCCCCTCCTGATCCCAGCTGGGTGAAGGCAGGGGGTGGACCTTGCCACCTGCTCTGCTCCTGTTCCCAGCTGGGTGAAGGCAAGGGGTAGGCATTGCCACCTGCTGTGCTCCTGTTCTCTGCTGGGTGAAGATAGGGGATGGGCATTGCCCCCTCTCTGCTCCTGATCCCAGCTGGGTGGAGACGGGGAGCATGCATTGCCACTTGTTTTGCTCCTCATTCCAGCTGGGTAAAGGCAGAGGGTGGGCATTGCCACCTGCTTTGCTCCTGATCCCAGCTGGGTGAAGGTGGGGGATGGGCATTGCCACCTGTTCCCTTCTGGGTGAAGGCAGGGGGTGGGCATTGCCCCCTTTCTGCTCCTGATCCCTACCAGGTGAAGATGGAGACCAGGCATTGTCACTTCCTTTGCACCTGGTCCCATCTGGGTGAAGGCAGAGAATGGGCATTGCCATCTGCTCCGCTCCTTATTTCAGCTGGGTGAAGGCAGGGCTTGGGCATGCCACCTGCTCCCCTCCTGATCCCAGCTGAGTGAAGATGGGGGCGGGGCGGTCATCCCATGCCTGATCCCTGCCTGGGCTTTCTGCTGTGGTGCTCTTTGGAGGTCTGGCTGCCTCCTCTGGGCTTCCCTCCACAGCAGCGCCCTCTGGTGGCACACCAGGGTAGGAAGTGAGTTGTCATGAATATGCTTAGCCTTTTGTATAGTAGAATGGTGCCTCACTTTTATTTCTTGTGCCCCCACTTTCTGCGATTAGGCAGGCGGCAACTCAGGGGAAGGCCTTCTTAGGCCATTTCCACACATCCTTAAAGGGATGGCTCGCTCCTCGAACGCTGGCAACTTTTCTCCTTGACTCCAGATGTCTTTGTTTTCAAAATGGTTGCAGGCTGCTTGGCTTCCATGTTTTTGGTGCCTTCTCTGAAACCACACTTTCCCACAGTCCCAGAAAAGGCACTGAAAAAAGGAAGCCAAACAGCTTGCAACCGTTTAGAAAACAGAGACATCTGGCGTTAAGGAAAAAAGCTGTCAGTGTGCAGTGAGTGGGCCATCCCTTTAAGGACCTGTGCAAATGGCCTTTGTTATGGCACAGATATTCCGGAACACGCTCCCGAGATGTACTTGCCTGTCTCATCCTGTTCTTGTCTTCTGCCAATGGACGAAGACTTTTTGTTTTGTTTTGTCTGGTGTTCCCTCATTGATCCTTCCATCCTGCCCTATTATCTTAGTTGTGATATGTATTTGTATGTGTATTTTAGCTTGGTTTTAATTGTGTTAGCAATGCAATTTTGTTTGGCTTTAATAGTTTTTAAGATGTCCTTTCTTATGTATGTTTTTGATAAGTTAGCTGCCTTGGTGTCCCTGATGAGGGCAGAAAGGAGAGGTACAAACTATGTAAATAAATAAATAAAAATTCTTGTGCCTCTTCTATTTCTTGCCCCAATCCCTACAGCCCCCTATCCTAGAACAGGGTTTTTTTTTCTGAAACAATTGGCCACATAACAGAGATACACAACCAGGGATCAGACCTTGCAACAATCCAAGATACCAACTCTGGTCCCACATTTACTTAGTGTAAGCAGCCAGACCCCCCCCCCCATAATATTAGAAGGCATACGGTCATGGATATGCCATGAACCCCTTCTCTAAATATGCTTGCAGCATTCAAATTACTGCCCAAGCAGGCAGAAAACATGGATGCTGCTGCCCAAGCAGGAAGCTGGATCCCACCTGGGAGGTGGAACATGCAAACATGGGGAGAAACGGGAGAGGCCAGCCTGACTCCCTCCCTTGCTCCGGAGGCACACGAAGGATCCTGATACAACAGGGCCCTCCTGGAGTTCCTGAGTCAATCGATGCATCCCACCCTAGTGCATCCCACCCTTAACCACTTTCCTATTCTTTTCTTTAAAAAAATGTTTTATTAAAACAAAAAGGGAATACAGAAAAAGAAGGATAAAGGGGACAAGAAAAACAAATATAAAGCTGTGTGCTACGAGGATTATCAAAGTACAGAGTACAAAAATCATAACCTTTAAAAGTGTTAGAATAATAATTAAAACTGTTCAGTGTATATATTATCGAATAAACAACAGAATTCAAACCTATTTCTATTCATCTTTAAAAAAAAATTTAAAAAATCATTATTCCCTTACTACCAACTAGCATCAAAGCTTGTCTGGGCGGGGGCAGTGCAGGGTGCCCGAGCTGGGCATGGCCCCCTCACCTGTGCCCCATCTGGGTGGGGGCAGTGCAGGACGGCCGATCAGCTGGAGAGGCACCAGTGGATTGTGGCAGGGAAGGGCTGGGCGGCAGACCATCCTGCCTGCACTGTGCCTGCAGTTAAAAAGATCATGGAGTCAATGTGAAAGACCCCTGCCTGAAACCCTGAGAAGTCATTGGCATGGAGAGCAGACAATACTGACCGTGACAGACCAATGGCCTGACTCCGTATAAGGCAGCTTCTGGCTGAATGGTGGCTCTCAAGAGTTACATATGCTGATATGCAAAACCTGTAAGGTCGTACAATCCTTATGACTCTCTGCTTCCTCCTCCCTGCAGTACGGCGCTCAAAAGCTGCTGATGAAGAAAGGAGCCATAAAGCCCAGTGGGCTCGGGATGAATATCGACGGCAATCCTTGCGAGCCATCCAGAAGGGAAAAGTCGCCGGTCTGAGTAACCTGTTCCAAGGAGCAGCTTTGAATAATGAGCAAGACACAAAGCTGGCCACGACCTGTCCAGTCGCACCGTTGGCCCTGAGGGTACCAGCCAGGTTTGTTGGTGTCAATAAGGGAACATAAAACTTGATCTATATTTTACTATTATCATCATCATCATTATCATTATCACTTAATTCAATGCATAGCCCACCCTCCCCGCAAATGGGCTCGGAGAGGATCACAACAATATAAAAGTATACAGTAATAACAGTTGGCAGCATAAAATATAAAGTCAGCAAACAGCAATACAATACTAAAAACTGCCGCACTCGTATTTCACCACTTGTAGCTCGTGTATAGGGATCACTTCCTGCCTCTACATGTGAATTGGCCGAGAGAGTGTTACTTATTTGTCAGAATCAAGTAAGAAAGGCTGTGATTCTTAAGAAGCTAAAAGGCATGCTCTTGAATAGATTCAGGGTTACATTGCATACAAAGCAGCGTGTTGCTTTTATTGGGGAGGGTCCAACCATCCTCCAAGGAGCCTCCTCCTTCCAGCCTCAGTTTCAGTTTATGACACTTATATCCCTCCCACCCCACAAGTAGGCTCAGGGTGGATCACGGCAACATTTAAATACAGAAGTTAAAATATATGATATAACACACATAAAACCAGTCAATAAATAGGAGTTAAACTCAAATTAAAGGTTGTCATAAAACCATAAAGTGTAGACAGTACAAGGGTGTGACAATCCCCCTTGGGGGCACAGTGGAGCGCAAGCAGTCAGAGGGACAGACGCTGAGCCTCAACCATAGGCCTGGTGGAACTTCTCTATTTTGCAGGCCCGGCGGAATGAAAGAAAACTGCCTCCAACTTAAGCAGCTCTTCTTCCAACAGAAGAGCCAGTCAAGTTAGAAGAAGGCTCCTTAAGCTGGAGAAAGACTTCAAATATTGTTCAGTGGAGCCATAGGATAGAGGTAGAATCCACCCCTTTGTCTCGTAACAACACAGGTCAAAAGTCTTTCTTTTTTAAATAAAGTTTGGTGCAGTGATTAAGAGCGGCAGGACTCTAATCTCGAGAGCTGGGTTTAATTCCCCACTCCTCCGCTTGAGGCCAGCTGAGTAACCTTGGGTCAGTCACTGCTTCTTGGAGCTCTCTAATCCCCACCCACTTCACAAGGTGATTGTCATGAGGATAACAACAACACACTTTGTAAATTGCTCTGAGTGGGTGTTAAGTTGTCCTGAAGGGCAGTAGATAAATATTATTATTATTATTATTATTATTATTATTATTATTATATTACTAAAAAAGGAAGAGTCTGTGCCTTTGACATGTTTACTAAACAGACTTGGTTAATTGTTTATAACAAAAGCCATCCCCCTAAAATGAGGCTGGCTCTCTGTTGGGACAATCTGAGCCTGTCATCTCAAGCGACAGATTCAGAGGGGTGGTGGCACCCTCATACCCTCTCACCTGCTACCCAGTCAAGCAATCAGCTGCCTGCCAATTGCTACCCGACTGTCAGTTCCTGCCCTGAACCCCAGAAGAGATGGTTCTCTTTACCCCTCCCCTCCCCTCTGCCTCCTTAAAAACAGCACAGCCAGCCACGCACCCTAGGGCCGAGGCCCTTGGCAATATTCCATCTTCTTGCAAGAGTCAGGCCAAAGTGATGGCTGAACTCTTGCGAGAGAAAGCAGCCTCGCCAGAGTTCAGGAAGTTTTATTGGGCATCCTCAGCTTGCTGCTCTATTTAGGAGCTGGGGCAATCAAGAGGTAAGGAAGGAGAATCATCTTCTCCAAGGACAAGAACAGTAGTCAGACAAGTGGGTGAGTGGAGATGGCAAGGTGGCTGTGGGGAGGGGAGGTGGGGTGGAAGCTACTGCTGTTACTGCCTTTGGAAGTGAAAGATCTTGAGCCACCACCACCATCCAAAAAAACAAAAATGTGGGTGTTTGATTCCTGAGAAGGGGGGACAGCCGAGATAGCCCCTTGGCTCAAAGGGCCTGTATGATCAGCAACTGTGCCAGCTTTCCATCTTCAATGTGTTGTGCTGCTTAACACTTCATCACATGGAGCATGTGATCAGCACCATCACATGGGCACCACGCAGCTAGTGCTAGTTTTGAGATTCTCCACGCAATGAAGTCTCCGTGTTTTAAGTGGCATTAAAACACAACACATTGCATCATGCGTGTTTTTGATGGCTTCCACAAGGGGAAATGAAACCTGTAGACTGGACCTTCAACTATAGGCCTCTTCATTGTTTTTTTTTAATTTCATATGAGACCAGGTTTCCTTCAGTGATATCCTTTGTAGCTACCACTGAAGCCCATTTGAAAACTTGGGTTATTGTGGGGGATAAGCAAAATTTGTAAAAATGATCAAATCACAATTCTTTGGAAGAGCTCCCTTCAAGGTTGTGTCTTTTCTAGAATATTTCTAGAATTCAGATAGTTGAACAATAACCAAGAGTAATCACGATGATATATATTCCAGGTTGGCTCTCCTCCCATGAGAATCATAGCCAGGGTATTTCCCTCTGCCTGGCACATCCCAGTCTTGCGGCTGGTGTCTTCCCCCATTCCAGCCCAGCTGACTGCAGCTTTGTTGCCGCTAAGGTGGCACCCCCTCTGCATGCCCACCTCTATGTTCACTGCCTCAACGGACGTGGCAGCATTTCCGCCCACCTCAGCCAGCCTGACCCTGAGCTTGGCAAAGGTGATGGCCTCACCTCACATGACTCCAAGTTTGCCTCCTCGATAGAGGCAGTGATGGCAGCCATGTGTGCCCCCATCCCAGCCTGGGCACCCCCTTGAAAAGTCTCCTGAGCTTTGCTAGTGCAATGGTTGTGGCAATGGGAGCTCCCGGCTGCTTGCCCAACTCTGGCACCTTAGCAGAGGTGGAGGAAGCACCTCCTGCTGCTGCTCTCTGTCAGCCCTGCATGGCTTCGCCTGGCCGCTCTGTCTGAAGGCAGGGAAAGTGGCACCTGTACAAGTGCAAACAAAGCAGGTTTGGGGAAGATTTCAGGAAAGAGAGGGGAAAGCTCTCTCTCTGTGCGTATTATGTCCCTTCAAGGCACTTCTGACTTATAGTGTCACTATGAATTCATTATCTCTAAAATTCCCTATCATTAGCAGCCTTGCTCAGGTCTTGCAAACTGGAGGCTTCATTTATTGAGCTTATCCATCTCCCGTTGGGTCTTCCTCTTTTCCTACTTCCTTCCACTTTTCCTAGCATTATTGTCTTTTCCCGTGGGACACAGGAGCACAAAAAAAATCACCACATCACTGTGTGGAAGCTGCAGGGGAGGGTGGGGACGTTCCCAGTACAAGGCAAGCTGTGGCAAACAACCCCCCCGTAAGCGCATTTCTACAAAGTCTTACTGCTGTGGCTTGACTTCCAGACTGCATCATTTTATTCCCAAGCTAACACGTGCTAACTGTTGACCATTGTTAATATAATTGCTTCATGTAGGGTGTAGTACAATTTAAAAAACCCTTTTAATCAATTTAAAGTCATATATGTATTTAGTGGATTTTTATCCCCCCTCTCCTTCATGGAGTTCAAGGCAGTGTACCTCGATTACCCTTTCCTTCATTTTATCTTCAGATAAGCATGAAGAGAATGCTTGGTCCAAGGGCACCCAGTAAGTTTTGTGGCAAGTGGGGATTTGAACTCAAGTGTCTTTGCATCTAGTCCGACATTTTAACCACTGCACCTAACGGGCTGATGTGCTGCAGTGTGAAGTGTGTTGTTAGCCTTGCGTTGAAAATAGCCTGAAGAACTGAACATACCAAGGCCTCAATGAGTCAGACTAGAGATCAGCACAGCTCCACTTTCTGTTTTCCAGTTGCAGCCAAGAGGAACAGGGAAACTTAAAAGGGAGGTATGAGGGAGGTCATACACCCCCAGTCTTAAGCCCTTGCATTGTGCAATCAGAGATGAATTTGGTTTGTTCTTCTAGCTTTCATGTTGAGCAGCTACTGACATCTCCCCTACTTGTATTTCTCTAATCCTTTGAAAAGCCATGTGCTCTTGGCCACCAAATAGCATGGTGTGTGTGAAGAAATATTTCCTTCTTTACTCATCAACCTACAGCCTATCAGTTTCAGTCGATGATCTCCCGAGTGTTTTGTATTTTGCGAAAGAATGAATCATATCTCTGTGTTATTCGTGCTCTCCGCACCAGTCACAATCTCTCCGATCTTCCTTATCATGTTCCCCCTCAGCTTTCCTTTCTCACCTGAGAAGATTTAAGTGTTTTAACTGCAGCATATTCTTCCCTGCAGAAAGTCCCTTAGGGCCAAGCCAGAAGTGACGAATTACACTTGAATGGCAAGTGAACAGACTCACATGTATTCCTCCCTGGCTGGTTAAAACTAGGGTGGCAAACCAAGTAAAGATATTAGTTGGTGAGTTAATCTGTTATTAATTAGTTTATTTATTAAATAGTTAACCCTGGGCTACATTTTCTTGAAGATGATCTGCTTGTACACAATGGGCTTCACTTGTGAAAGACGGGGAAGAATATATTTGGAAGGGACCGCGGAAGATTCATTGGGAGGGCTTTAAACTGGCACCACAGGTGAGTGGAGACGACTGACACGGAGACCACCTCTGCTACATGTCCAGAGTCACACAACTTTCTCACCTGCTTGGCTGACAACTTCCTTTTTCAAATGGTGGAGGAAGTGATGAAGGACTTGATATTAACCAACAAGAAATAGTTGGTTGATGGGGTAAAGGTGGTGGGAACCTTAGGGAGAAGTGATCACATCCTCCAAGGGAGTTTGTAGCCAAACACACATGATAGATTTTAGTAGGGCAAACTTTAATACACTTCGAGATATGATGAGAGTTATTCTATGGACAAGAATGCTGGAAGGGAAAGGAGTAGGTGAAGGGTGGCCTCTCCTAAAAGCTCTTGCAGGTTCAAGCTATTACCATTCCAGCAAGATGGAAATGCAGTAGAGGATCTAAGAATCTAATGTGGATGAACAGGGAGCTCTGTGACAAGCAAAGGAGGAAAAAGATCTTCAAGAAATGGAGGGAAGGAAATGCATCCAAATTAGAGTGTCTAGGGGTAGGTAGACACTATAGGTCAGCTGTCAGAAAGGCCAAAGCTCAGAATGAGCTGAGACTGGTCAGAGGGGCTTGCCACAACAAAAAGATGTTCTTCAGATATGTGTGGAGCAAATGGAAGGTACAGGGGGCAATACCCCCACTGCTGGGTGAAAATGGAGAAACTCTGACAGAGAGCCTTAATGCCTTTTTTGCCTCAGTTTTCTCCCTCAAGGCGAGACTGAGCCCTACGAGGAAAGGCTGAGGTCCTTGGGAATGTTTAGTTTGGAGAAGAGATTGAGGGGGGACATGATTGCTCTCTTTAAATATTTGAAAGGCTGTCATTTGGAGGAGGGCAAGGAGCTGTTCCAGTTGGCAGTAGAGGATAGGACTCGAAGCAACGGGTTTAAATTACATGCAGAAAGGTACCAACTGGATATTAGGAAAAACTTTTTCACGGTCAGAGTAGTTCAAAGGTGGAATCAGCTGCCTAGGGAGGTGGTGAGCTCCCCTTCACTGGCATTTTTCAGGAAGAGGCTGGATGAAGGTGGAAATCCGAATGTTATGCCCAAACTGGGGCCGGCTATCAATCACGCAGATTTTGTCTTGTGGACGGCCCCAGTTTGGGCATAACATTCAGATTTCCACCTTCTTGCCAAGTCAACTAAAAAAGAAAGAAGAAACACTTTATTATAATCAGCGGAACTTTATACTTACCTTGACTTGGTCCCGGAGTTTCTCTCTTGGAGTTGGATTCGTGCCAGAGAAGTGATGTATTACTACAAAGACTGATGTGTTTATGGATTGTACTAAATTGTTTGTTATGAAATGCACAAAGAATTCGGATTAATTGTATGAGCACTTGACACTTTATTAGTAAGCAAGTTTATCTTTTGAGTGATTGATTGTTGTGAATCCCAGGTGGGGTTGTCCCATCCTTGGCAGTCTCTATCACAACAGGACTGACATTGTTCTTAATGGCTCAAATGCCCAAACATTATGGCATAACTCTTTATTAAAAGGGGGGGGGGCATTCTTCATCTTTCCATTTGCTTGCCATTACTACACTAGCTGCCGTCAGCAGATATCTGAATAATTTGTGTAGTATTCTTTCAATATTGTCTGGTAATATTCCCAGCTGCATGGGCTCAGGTTTCATAGCAAAGTAAATTTTTAAAATCTTCTGAATTTCAGCATGTGTATCTTTTTTCCATCTCCACCACATATGGTAAAAAGTGCCTTCTGCTTCCTTACATTTCCAGCATGTCGCTATCTTATCCATTTTTCAAATAACTTTTGGGGTGATCATAAAAAAACCCCAATTTTGACTTGCTGTGAATTTTATACCCTTAATCCATAAAATTTCCCACTGTTGAAATGTCATTTCTTCTCCAAAATTTTGCATTCATTTCCACATACAAGTTTTAAGTTTGACAGGGGAGAGGGGTTGGGTGCTTGTGGTTTGTTGTTCAGCTTCTCCAGACACTAATGACCCATCCAGAAAAGTCAAATTTGCAGGCCTTGTTTAGACATGCAAAGGTAGCCGCACTGAGAATACAATGCAATACAGCTGTGTTTACCAAGCAAAACGACACCACAACATTACAACCCTTCCCTCAGTTTAAAAAAAGGGGGGAGGGAGGGTACAGAGCGAAGAGGGTTCTCAGGGGATGCTGAACCAGTCAGTACCCAGGGAAAGTAAAGAATGAGAAGCCTGACCGGAGTAAGAGTTCTGCAAACAGATAAAATGCTTTAAAGCTGGCTTAACATTGGCTTTAAAAAAATTGCAGTATGTATACAGCGGGGGAAAGCCAGAGAAAAGCTGGGGAAAATTCGATTCTGCTTCTCATGCCTCCTTTTCATTTGTGGAACTCTGGAGATTAAGAGAAGCGGAATGGACCTTGAATTGCTGTAATGAGACTGTGCGGAAGACACTGTAGGTAAATGGAAAATTGTCACGGTGTCAATAGAAGTACTTGGTAAAGTGGTTGTTGGTAATATCCTACCAGCTGAAGGGGGCGGGGCGGGATTTTACTGTTGTATGCTTTCTTTGTCTTTCTGATCAGATATAGATGTACAGTACAAGTTTCCTCATTGTTGACAGCATATTGCAGATGGCAAATTTTACCATATGGTTAAATGAACATGATAGTAAGTTGCCATTTGGTAAATGGCCTTCTGTGTTCGTAGGAAGATAAATGATCGTTTAATAAAAGCTAACTACCATTTGATGTTAAAAGAAAATGCTGCCTTACTAGGTGCTGTGACTTCTGAAAGTTATCAGCCGAGCAGCAATTGCTCACTACGAGGAGGCTGTTTTGGGCACCGCCCTCATTATGACTCATGTATGTATCATTCCTGTAGGGTTGCCCATTCTCCCAGTGGCCAAAGCAGAGGTACTGGGGGTGGAGGGGCAGCAGCGATACTCTCATCCCATACTCCTCTGTCTTGCCGGGAAATGATGTCATTTTCTGGCACAACGGAGGAGTTGCAGGTCATGATGAAGTCCAGTTCATTAAAAATTCCCCCCATGCTGGAAAATGATGTCATTCTTCAGCACAACAGAGCTCTCGCATACTCTTCTCTCCTCCAGTGCCTTTCTCCCTGCAGGCCAAGTGAGCAGGCCAGGGGGTAGCAGGTGTGGCAGGGATTCTCTCACCCTGGGTGAGGCGGGGGCTGGCAAACCTAAACCCATTACACACTTCATAAGCAAGGAAATCCATCAGTTAACATGCTCTCAAAGAGGCACAAATTATTCTGGATTTATGAATAACAACAAAAACAACATTCGATTTATATACTGCCCTTCAGGATGACTTAACACCCACTCAGAGTGGTTTACAAAGTGTGTTATTATTATCCTCAAGACAATCACCCTGTGAGGTGGGTGGGGCTGAGAGAGCTCCGAGAAGCTGTGACTGACCCAAGGTCACCCAGCTGGCTTCAAGCGGAGGAGTGGGGAATCAAACCCGGCTGTCCAGATTAGAGTCCCACTGCTCTTAACCACTACACCAAACTGGCTCTCAGTTTTGAAGATGCTGCTCCCATATATTTTGCTCATGTTTAGAGTTGCTACTCAGTTTCACCTTCAGTTTGCCTCACAATTTGGAGAAGGCAAAAAGTTGCTTTTAGAAACTATAGTTGCCTGCTTGGCTTGGCAGGAGGGGGAGGGAGGGAGGGGCGGAGAGAGAGAGATCCCTTTTATTTAGTAACTTTGGTGTGATTCCTTCCTTGCAAAACAGGCTCCACCTGGCTCTAACCTCCATTTCTTTTTAATACAGCAAAGCTTGGGAGCGGCCTCCAAGGCCTTTCTCCAGAGAAGTCATCATTCAGTGGTTCAAAGAGGAACAGCTTCCACGCCGTGCTGGATTTGAAAGGAACACAAATACCATTGCACCATGGTTTCACGGTAAAGCTTACCTTCCTCGGCATTCTTGAGTAGGAAACCCTTTTTCTTGAAGCTGTTACTGGTGGCTTCCATGGGTACCTGGAAATGTTAGTTTGTTTCCTAAGGTTAGTTGGAAGGTGTGAAACGTGCTCAACCCTACATCTCAGAACTGCCTGTTGATAATGATGGTAAAAAGTGAATGCGTGTTTCTGAAAACTGTTTCATCATTTTGGGTCACTTGGGAGGAAGCTGTTGCCAGTGTTCTGCTGCCCAGGTGCCCCTTGCTGTGAGAAAAGTGAATGAATGAGCAAGGAGACCAAGCGTTGGGTGGGCAGCGGCAGCTCCTGCTAGGCAATACTGCCATGTTCAGGGGATGAGTAAGAGCAGGAACGGCAGCTAGAAGCAGCTTGCTTGCCCGTCTGCCTGCTTTCTCAAAGCATTGGTGCCTCATGCCAGTCCTCAGGGTAGGGGCGCAAGCAGGGTGGATTTGATTTAAATCAAACTGATTTAAATCACGATTTAAATCACTAGTCATTAAGGCTTGATTTAAATCATAGTTTTCTACATAAAGACTAATTCTTGCTGGTATAACTTTAATATGCAAGTAGATGCCTGCCTTACTGATAGGTAAAGGAACTTCATTAAAGTATTCCCAAACTGGGTCTCTTTTACGGCCTGCTGCCATTATAGGTTTTTTCCTCCAAGGAAAGAATGTGATAAACCTCAGGTCATACACACAAAAGATCCAAAGACTTGTGCAGTATTGTGCTCAAAAAGTTTCACTTTCATTTTGTACTGCTTGCCCCTCCCTCCTCACACTTAGTTTCTTCTTGTGCAGATCTATTCCACTCCAAACAATCAGAAAAATATTGTTTCTGTTCACTGAACTTCTTGAAACTTAGCACTGGAGGGGTTGATTCTGTCTTCATAGGTTTGTAGAACAATAGGGTTAAGGTCTTTTCCTCAACTCTGTTCATGTTATCACACCTCTAGCTTTATTGCATTTAGAGGAAGGCTCTGTGCTGCCTGTAAGGACCTCTGTATATCCAAGAGTCGAAGGAAGGCCTAGATGAAATTCCTTTGATCATAGAGCTATTGGGTGGCTCCTTGTATCTCATGAGAATTATGAAGCACTTGCTGTAAAGAAACTGCTGCTGTTGATCATCCTGCTATTAGTAGCCTTTGAACTGTTAAGCCTGAGTTGATTATCTACCTTTTTAGCGCCATCTCAGTAAAGCAAAAGAGGTTTCTTAGTATCAGGCCTGAACTGGGCAGGAGGTTTTGAGGCCATGTTGCCAGCACGACAATGTCATTTTTGGGGAAAACATGAAAGTGATGTTATCACACTGGAGCTGAGTTTTTTTTAAAAAATCCCACTGCCCCTTGGAGCAGCGGCAGGCAACAAGAGCTCAGGGTAGTGGCTCTTGCCCCATCGGCGGAGCCTTGCAGCCCAACTTCCAATAGGTTTTGGCTCAAATTAAGCCCTTGGAAGAGGAGGAGCTCTGCCTGCT
Organism: Eublepharis macularius; assembly: GCF_028583425.1. NCBI lineage: Eukaryota > Metazoa > Chordata > Lepidosauria > Squamata > Eublepharidae > Eublepharis > Eublepharis macularius. The sequence continues at coordinate 137,256,210 of NC_072795.1, forward strand.
CTAAACAGGAATCTACTCCACCAATGAGCGATCTGGCTGTGCTGCTGCATCTCTCAGCAAGCATGTAAAGAGAGTGGGAGGGTGTGATGCCCTGTGTCTCTATGCATGTGTACTGACAGCAGACCTTTCAAAAATGCAAGAGGAAATGGTGGCTGAATAAGGCTCAAAACTCAGCACGTGCAGTTCCACACCCCACTGATGAACATGACTGAAATAACAGAAAATCAGTTAATAGTGCACTCATAATAATACTTTCCTGAGAGTAAGCCCCATTGAATACACTGCACTAGAATTCTGAGCAGATCTACTTGAGATTGCTCTGAGAATCAGTTTCAGCGTATGCTCACTGACGCTGCCTCTAGTGCAAAGTGTGTGGTGAAACACCTACCAGAGGGCAGCAAAACAAAGCTACCCACCGAGAAAGTAGGAGTTTCTGCATACCCTGGGGACTTCCCATATTTGAAGAATAAAATGTGATGTTGTAAAGTAAAAAAAAGAAGAAAGCAATATAGAGCTTGATGATGCTCAAACATGCTCATTGTCCTTGAGGGGCACAGAATATAGAAAGCATTTGAGCATCCATTAGAGACAAACAGTTGAAAAGGAAATTGCACTGATCAAGAGGGAGAGATTTGGGTTTAGCAATGGGATTCCTGTCTTCTAACCCCTCCCTGCAATTTCTTAGGACTTTCCTGTCTTCTAACCCCTCCCTGCAATTTCTTGCGGACTTATTATATCAAACAGTCAAGTGCCAGGCTCATGCAAAATCTGGTTGCACACAGCCAAGGCAGGAAATCTACATACTTGGAGGCTCTTGAACTATGCAAGTACACGTGAGCTTGGATCCCACAATAAATTTGTATTGACAGGACTTCTGTCACCCCTGGTCTACTCCTCCCACTGTAATGTCCTCTGAAATGCTGTTCCTGAGGGACAGGAGACCATGAGGGTGGGGCAGAGGACTGCAGTGAGAGTGGGAGATCAGCAAAAAATCACTTCTCCTTCCATTAACAGAAATTTTCCATTGTCTCTAAGCGGTATACTGTAAATGTATACAAAAGAAAAAGAAATACCCTTGTCACTTGATGAAGACTGAGCATGCTCTAGGAGGTATGAAAAATTGAGAACAGTTGGGAGTCAGAGTAAGCTACAAGTGTTTTTTAACGTGTCAGGGACACTATTTTACCTGGGAACTGTGGTTGAAGACAGCATTATATCCCTAGCTCAGGGAGGCAGGGGAGGGGAAGAGCTTTTCAAAGACTGTTTTCAAAAACAGTACAAGATCGATGGGGGGGGGGAGGAACTTTGCAATTGTTTTCTTACAATTTCAATGAAGAGATAAACTACCAACTCTTCCCCTGCCTCCATGCGTTAGGGACAGGGGCCTGTACTCCTCTCTCTTCAGTTGTCCTGAAGGGCAGTATATATAAATCAAATGTTGTTAATAAAATAACAAAAATGAATGAAAAAAAGTAAAAACAGTCATAAGTTAAATCCATCCCCTGGCCCATCCACATGTAGTCTGACCAACAAACTCAAGTGGCGTCTTTATTGCTGGGCTTCATCATTTCAGACTGCTTCCCTTTCCCACTGGGAGTGGTAGACAGGCCATTTATTTTACTGGGGAAAATCATGGAGGGCTGCTGCCTTTATGCCTCCCCCCATAGTTGAAAAGAAGCACAGACACAATATTGCCTAGCTTTACCCTGATGCCTCAGGTGTAGTAAGTGAGGAGGGGAATGGGCAGAACGAAACCAGTCTTTGCCCTGTCGGCCCAGCCACAGAACAGCCAGTGAAGAGCCACATGGCTCTCTCTCCCCCCCCCCCTTCAGCCCTCAATCAGGTGAAGGGCGACATGAAGGCAGAAGGAAATGGAGACCTTTCCCAGGGCTGCTGAATTCCCAGTCTGCCCCTGATCCCCAGCCCAAATGATTAACTCCTTCCCTGCCTTGCTGAGCATTTGTGTTGGTTCGAGTCTGTTTGGCACCCTTCTGTCCTGCAAGCGGCTGCTTTCTCAGCAGTTTTCTTTCCTTTCTGCTGTTGATATTTTTGTTTTCATTGCCTCACTCTGTTATTTAATCTGTAATGTGATTTTATTTATATCCGTTCAGATACAATGCCCCAACATTACTGACAAATCATGTGAGTTGTCACAGCCAATAAAATTAAATATCTATCTCGGCAAAGGAGCCTGAGGGCTGTGAGTGAAACAGGAAGAAAAGAAACATTGCTGAGAACGTAATGTAAATGTGTTTTCTGTGAGTCCCCCAAGATAACTGAATAGTTGGCAGACTTGATCAAGATGTTGAAAAGGTTGTGGCAAATGTGCACGAGCATACCTTTTTTGACCGCTGTGATCACTGATGAGCCCAGCCTCAGACTGCTTTCCTTGCCAGCATCCGGCTCAAACAGCAGCTAAGTAGCTTTTTTGCAGTTCATAGGAACGCAGCTTCTCAGCTTGCAACCCTGAGGAGCAGTGCAGGAGCGGAGCCTGGGGAGGGGCTGCATCAAAAACACCAAGATGCCATTCTGGAGCTGCAGGAGGAGATATCACAGCATCAGCAATCCTGTAGGACTTCCCCCAATCTCTATGGTAAATACCATGAAGCTTTGGAAAATCCCTACAGTGTTGCTGGTGCTGTGATGTTGCCACCCTAGTCGGAATGAAGAGACAGACACCAAGTTTGGATGTAAGGGCCACTTTATTAACTTCATACAACTAGAACAAGCCAGAACAGCGGGAAGGGCCTAAAGCGGTACAGGTCAAGCCACAGGATCCACCCTGGACCGCGGCCTTGACCTACCTGGGTGAGCCCCAAAGGTGCAACCCATCCATGGATGGTGCAGACCCGGCCGGCCAGGCAATTTGGTCACCCCCCTTTCAAGCTCCTGAACGCCTCAGCCATACAGCAGTGAGGGAAGGACTTGCACGCGGGGGTTCTGGAAGGCAGCCTGCCCCTGCAGCTGGCAGCCGTCAAAGCAGTACCAGCCCTTCAGGCAGGCCCCTCTTCCTACCAATAGGGAAGCACCAAGGGTGCTCACCGGCCCGCAACCTATCTCAAACTCAGACCTGCCAATGCCAAGCCTCTGCTTAGGCCCTAGCGACCCCACTGGTAGCCTAAGGCTAACCAGAGCCCTTGCTGTAAATCCTCCATAAAAATTTTATTGCCTGCTGAGGAAGATGTCTTTGTCCTTAGTGGCCAGGTGAACCCCCATTACCTCAGTAGAGGTTGGAAAATTCAGCCTAGTATGTGGAGGTGTGGCAAATAAAGGCCCATACCATCCCCGAAAGCTTTCTCTATGGCTCCGTTAGCCTTTCGTCTAGCCCTCTCAAGGACTAACGAGTCCCAAGCTTCCCGCCACACTGACACGGAAGCATTATGGACCAGTCATCAACACACCAGGCCACTACTTGCCTATGTGTTGCAAGTCTGTGTGAGCCTGTAACAAAAGGGCCATGCCCTGCAGCCAAGGTCATGCCCAGCAAACGAAGGTCATTACCACGCAGTGAATGACCAGAACGTGAGGGGAGGACTGTACCTCCTCTCAAACCATCAGGCCACAACTTGCCTGGGTGCTGCAAGCCTCTGTGAGCCTGTAAGGAAAGGACCATGCCTTGTGAGAAAAGGTCAGCACCACACGGCAAATGACCAGGATGTGAGGCAGAGGTCCGCACCTCCCCTCAAACCATCAGGCCACAACTTGCCTGGACACTGCAAGCCTGTGTGAGCCTGTAAGGAAAGGACCATGCCCTGTGAGACAAGGTCAACACCACGTGGTGAATGACCAGGATGTGAGGCAGAGGTCCGCACCTCCCCTCAAACCATCAGGCTACTACTTGCCTGGGTGCTTCAAGCCTATGTGAACCTGTAAGGAAAGGGCCATGCCCTATGAGACAAGGTCAACGCCACAGGGTGAATGGCCAAGAAATGAGGCGGAGGACCGCACCTCCCCTCAAACCATCAGGCTACTACTTGCCTGGGCGCTGCAAGCCTGTGTGAACCTGTAAGGAAAGGGCCATGCCCTGTGAGCCAAGGTCATACCACTCAAGTGAATGACCGGAATATGAAACAGAGGCTGCTCCTCCCCTTGAGCGCACTGGGCCACCTTGCCTATGCATGCACATCTGTGGGGCCTGTAACAGAAGGGCCGTGCCCTTGGGAAGCCCAGCTCATTACCCCCAGGGGAATGACCAGGAGTGAGGCAAAGGACCCCACATCTCAACAAACAGAAATAGCAGCTCAGCCTTCCCTTCCCCCGTGGCTAATGAGGAATCAACCAGACCCTTCCTTAAGGGCTTGGGTCATCACTTTGACAAAGTTCCTCATCAAAGGCTCCTAAGTAAGCTCAGTAGCTATGGGATAAAGGGCCAAGTCCTCTTGTGGATCGAAAACTGGCTAATTAATAGGAAACAGAGAGTGAGCATAAACGGGCACTTCTCACAGTGGAGGGTGGTGAGCAGTGGGGTGCCACAGGGGTCGGTATTGGGTCCAATGCTTTTTAACTTTTTATTAATGATTTGGAATTGGGATTAAGCAGTGAAGTGGCTAAATTTGCAGATGACACGAAATTGTTCAGGGTGGTGAAAGCCAGAGAGGATTGTGAGGCACTCCAAAGGGATCTGTCGAGGCTAGAAGAGTGGGCATCCATGTGGCAAATGAGGTTCAATGTAGCCAAGTGCAAAGTAATGCACATTGGAACCAAAAATCCAAAATATAAATACAAGTTGATGGGGTCTGAACTGGCGGAGACTGACCAAGAGAGAGATCTTGGAGTCATGATAGATAACTCACTAAAAACGTCAGCACAGTGTGCGACTGCCATAAAAAAAGCTAATGCTATGCTAGGGGTTATTAGGAAAGGGATTGAAAACAAATCAGCCGGTATCATAATGCCTCTGTATAAATCGATGGTGAGGCCTCATTTGGAGTACTGTGTACAGTTCTGGTCGCCACACCTTAAAAAAGATATCATAGCACTGGAAAAAGTACAGAGAAGGGCAACTAAAATGATTAAAGGGTTGGAACACTTTCCCTATGAGGAAAGATTGAGGCGCTTGGGGCTCTTTAGCCTGGAGAAAAGACGACTGAGGGGAGACATGATAGAGGTTTACAAGATAATGCACGGGTTAGAGAAGGTCGAGAAAGATGTGTTTTTCTCCCTTTCTCACAATACAAGAACTCGTGGGCACTCTATGAAATTATTGAGCAGTCGGGTTAGAACAGATAGAAGAAAATACTACTTTACACAAAGGGTGATAAACACATGGAATTCGTTGCCACAGGAGGTGGTGGCAGCTACAAGCATTGCCAGCTTCAAGAGGGGACTGGACAAATATATGGAGCAGAGGTCCATCAGTGGCTATTAGCCACAGGAGATAGATGGTATTCTCTTTGTGGGGAGGTGGTGCTCTGTTGTCTTGGTGCTGGAAGGAAGGCAGTGGGAGGGCTTCTGGTGTCCTGGCCTCACTGACAGTCCTTTAGATGGCACTGGATTTCTAGCCACTGTGTGTGACAGAATGTTGGACTGGATGGGCCACTGGCCTGATCCAACATGGCTTTGCTTATGTTCTTATGTTCTTATGTTCTTATGTTCACTGCACTAACGCTCAGGATCTAACTCCCACGCCCATCATTAATGTCATGCGACCTGAAAACTGCCCGGGCTTACTTCAAACTTGGCGATTTACTGGCGAACCAAAAGGCGCCTGAGGTGTCTGATGGCAGCCACTGGATGTGAGGCAAGCCCCTTAACTTTCCACTCACTCATAATAATAAGTTCGATCCCGGTGGATGCCGGGTTCAGGCAGCAGGCCCAAGGCCGACTCAGCCCTCCATCCCTCCGAGGTCAGCAAAATGAGCACCCAGCCCCCTGGGGTCAGAGCTCAGACAACTGGGGAAGGCAATGGCAAACCACCCCGCACAAAGTTTGACTCGGTGCTTGCACAGGGGACCACCCTTACCTTTTTAAATAATCATCATCAGGGGTCATTTCGTAGAAAAAGAGCAGGAGGAACTCATTAGCATAACTCATCAGCATATGCCACACCCCTTTACATCACCGGAAGTGTTCCATTAGCATAATTGATTTGCATATGCTACACCCCCTGACATCACCTATCCTGGCTGTTTTGGACTCAATTCGAGCCATTCAGGGCTGAAATTGGGCCCAAAATGGCCAAAAGGGGCTGAAAATGGCCAAAAGGGGCCCCAAATGGTCAGGATCGGGCTGCTGCTGAGTGGGAGAGTGATCCACCACCTGTCAGAGGCCCAATTCGGGCCATTTTGGCCCCAATCCAGGCTGAAACGGGCCCAAAATGGCTGGTGGTCAGGTGGGCGGGGCCACCTGACATGTGAGCTCTTTGGGGAACTGCCAGAACAGTGTTCCGGCGTGTTCCCCCTCGAAATGAGCCCTAATAACAACAACAACAATAAATTTTTATACCACCCTTCAGGATGACTTAACACGCACTCAGAGTGGTTTACAAAGCATGCCGTTATCATCCCCACACAACAAACACCCTGTGAGGTGGGTGGGGCTGAGAGAGCTCCCAAAAGCTGTGACTGACCCAAGATCACCCAGTTGGCTTCAAGTGGAGGAATGAGGAATCAAACCTGGTTCTCCAGATTAGAGTCACACGCTCTTACCCACTACACCAAACTGGCTCACCAAAACTGTGGGAGAGATCTATCAGCTCAGGCAGAACTACTACAGACCAGCTGGTACCCCAGCCTAGAGACTGCTGGCCACTTGGTCATAGGTTCACCAGATGCTGGGGGTGATCCACCCGGTTGCCAAGCAACAATTGCCCTCCCTGGAGGCATAGCTCAGAGGAAATCTGAGGGACAAGCTGCACCATTCCTTCTGCAGGCAATACTGGGCACTGCCTTAAAACCCAAACGCCGGGACCAGTCTCCAGAACCCACCAGGACCCATCTCACTATCCTATGCTACTTGGATGAAAGAGTGTTAGGTATGGGCACCACTGCCTAATTGTATACATGAAGTGGGTTGAGGGGTTATCTAGTTCCCTCCCACACAATCCAACTGCCATGAGGACTGGGAAATTCCAATCATATATGATTTATAGTTAGACTCCTGTACCGACTGGTAAATGGGCCACTTCTCAGCCTACCAGTGCCTCTGAACTAAACCCAGAAGCCACTGGACCCCAAGGCAGCAGAAACTCCAAGGAAACACCACTTATAGGTGCCAACCCAGAAGCCATTGGGCCCTAAGGCAGCATAGACTCCAAGGAAACTCCTCTTCTAGGTGCCAACACCTTGGAGACAAGGCTCAGTGCCCCGCCAGCTGCTGGAGCTCCCATAAAGGCTGGCCAGCAGCCGACTGGCCCAGGTGCAGTAAACCTTCTTAAGTCTCATTTACTTGTCTCCCTCCTCAGGTCCACCTCATCCTTCTCCTCCACTTGCTGAAGAGGAAAGTTAACCACCAATGTGCTGCTCCCTTTATGGTTGTCCTTTTAGGACTGAGTCAAGTAACAACCCAATGGCTAAACTGCGAAACTCAAAGGCAAGATCCAAAACGATACAACTCAGGAGTCTGAACATGGGAGTCAGGAGACTGTTGCCTGACCCCCCCCCCCCAGAGCCCCCACAGCCAAGCACTAGGGGCCAGTGGACTTACCTACCTTGTCAATCATCCGCTGTCACCTCAACCTGACTGGATTACAGCAGCCCAGACCAGATCCGCTACCAGCCGTCCATTGTGCTAATCTAGTAGAAAGAGCAGACATCTTAGACTTCTGTGCCCTGCGTGACAGCATTGCAGATTTCAGCAGATGCCATAACACAGCATGTCATTAGGTGGCCTGAGTGACAAAACCTAAAAAACAGCTCTTTAGGCCCACCAAGGCTGCAAAGTTGAGCAGGGAAAAAAGGAGGAGGGGTTTAACCAGTCACCACTCTGGGACTGTATATCCTTGCTACACCAGCAGAAATAAAGTGTGCAGCTAACCACTCTTCAGATGATTGCAAGTCCCCCCACCCCAGCCTCAGCCAGGCCTTCACTGCTGCTGCTACTCTAAGTACGCTCTCCAAATAAAGGGACACAGTGAGGGAGGCCTAGATAGGCAGGAGGCCTACAGGGGCTGTATTTCCCTCCTCCCCTCGGCCACTTCATCATCCTCAAAGGAAGAGTCTGCAGGGCTGCTTTGCAGGAGGCCTATTTTCTGGCTGCTTGCCCTTAGCAGGGCTACTACCCTTTTGGGGTAGCATGATGGAAATGTACAGTAATGTAATGTAATGTACTGTGAAATAACTACTTTTAGAGCTTCAAAGCCCAACAGGAACACAGCACCCCCAAAATGGCAGCCCAAACACTGTGTAGCCTGTAGAGGCTTCTATAAAATGGCCACCAGTGCAAAGGCCATCATGAGACACACTCAAAATGGTCACTGCCAGCACAGGAGAAGCTGCAAAAAGCCCACAAAAATGGCCACTACTGCCAGTAAGCAGGACGCAAATCAAGCCACACAAAGCCCACACACAAAATGGCCACCCCGCTGCTATGCATATTATAGATGCCTTCACAACATGGCCACCATTGCCAGGAAGCTAGGAAGAGGTGCCTCTCTCAAAATGGACACCGTACATGATAAGCTGCAAAAGCCCCGCTAAAATGGTCGCTGCCAGTAAGCAGGAGGTAAATCAAGCCACACAATGCCCACACTCAAAATGGCCACCCCTGGTGCTGTGCATATTGCAGATGCCTTCACAACATGGCCACCATTGCCAGGAAGCTACGCAGAGGTGCAACTCTCAAAATGGCCACCCTACCACATGATAATAAGCTGCAAACCCCCCACTAAAATGGCGGCTACTGCCAGTAAGCAGGAGGTAAATCAAGCCACACAAAGCCCACACTCAAAATGGCCACCTCCCAGAGCTCTGCATATTGTAGATGCCTTTACAACATGGCTGCCACTGCCAGGAGGCTAAGCAGGCCACCAGGTGCCACTCTCAAAATGGCTGCACCCAACTGAATAAACTACCAAGCCCTCCCACAAAATGGCCCCTGCTGCCTGAAGGCCTTAGGCCAAGCTATTGCCGCTGGCAATGCTCCCTCCCAAGTAAGTGTAACGGCAGGGGAAGGAAAAAGCTGGGGGAAGGGGGGGCTACTATCATCCACCCTGCTAGGCCAATAGCAATAATATATGAATTAATCCAGCCCTCAGATGGCTGCAACTCATCCTTGCAGACCTACAGCTGCTGCTGCTGCTGCAAGTAAAATGGTGGAGGGAGAGGAGTCTAGGTAGGCCAGAGGCCTGCAAGGGCTGGGTATGATCCTGCTTCAGCCCTCCTGACTGATGGAAAACAGGCCCCAAATGTAAATAAGAAAAAGCCTCTGCCAAACCCCTGAGCTTGGCGCTGGGCCCTGGCTCTCCTCCTGGAGTCTGAAGGGAGCCAGCAGGGGGATAGCACAGCTTCTCCAAGGCAGCTATCCCTGCATAACCACTGCATAACCTCAGAGGAGCTTGGCTGAGAGAGCTTGCGATGTGCGCTGCTCAGGCTGAGTGACTCTTCCCAACTGTGGCTGGGCAGGGCGGAGCAGCCTCCTCAGGCCCTTGCCTCCACCCTCCCAGCCAAACCCTGGATTGGAAGGAAGGGGGGGGTGCTGCCTCCCTCCTTCCAGGGCGGCAACTAATGGCCCCCAGCTTTAGCAGCGTAGCTGCATGCCAGGAAGGGGCCATATCACTTCTACCCGTTCAACTAGAAGTGATGTTATGGCATTGCACAGATGTTGCTCCCTCCATTTCCCTCTCCTGCTAATCTACAGAGCAGGGCAGGAGTTGGAGCATGGATGTGTGAGGTTGCTTGCAGAGTTGGGCTACATTATAAGGGTAAGTGTTCGGTTTTGGGCACCACAATTTAAGAAAGATATAGAGAAGCTGGAACGTGTCCAAAGAAGGACAAACGAAGATGGTGAGGGGTCTGGAGACCAATTCCTATGAGGAAAGGTTGAAGGAGCTTGGAATGTTTAGCCTGCAGAGGAGAAGACTGAGAGGTGATATGATAGCCATCTTCAAGTACTTGAAGGGCTACAATATAGAGGATGGCATGGAGTTTTTTCCCCCTGCCCCAGAAGCTTCGACTAGAGCCAATGGGTTGAAATTAAATCAAAAGAGCTTTCGGCTAAACATTAGGAAGAACTTCCTGACAGAGTGTTCCCTCGGTGGAACAGGCTTCCTTGGGAGGTGGTGGGCTGTCCTTCTTTGGAGGTTTTTAAGTAGAGACTAGATGGTCAGATTACGAGGGGGAGGGCAGAAGGGATTGCAGCAGTGTTGGGTTTTCGTGGCCCTTCTTACTTGCCCAGGGTGGTGCCAATCATCACCTTGGGGTTGAGTGGTGGTTTTCCACAGGCTGGTTTGGCTTGGGATCTTGGAGGTGTTTTGCCATCTTCTGGGCATGGAGTAGGGGCCGCTGGGGCAGTCGGGAGGGGGGTGGTATTTGTGAATTTCCTGGATTGTGCAGGGGGTTGGACTAGATGACCCAAGAGGTCCCTTCCAACCCTATGATTCTACTATTCTATTATTCTAAGTGCGCAGTAAGATGTAGTGATTAAGTTCCATTTCATTCTGCCTTGTGGTTCCTTTGCATCTGCACAGTAGACGACATTGATTCTCTCCCAGTTTAGTCAGTCAATTGAAGAATTATAACTCCCTTAATTATGACTCCTATAATAGTGTGCAAAAAGGGGCATGTGCAAAATAATGTTGATAAAATGAATTCTAATGAAACCAAACAGTTAATTTAAAAAAACAACGTGATGTTTAAAAACAACTGACTGACTGGTTTGATCACTCTTTATTTAAACAATTCACTGTAAAGAGGCATGCAATGAAGACAGGTTTGTGAGAAAGCAACTAGGAGTCCTTTTGGGCTGTCTTAGAATGCATATGCATGGAATGCTGTGGGTTGCACTTGGCTGAGCTGTTTGAATACTGCCAAGCAGGCTTGAACTGCTCCCAAGCGATGGAATTGCCCTACAATTAATCCCTAGTTGCATCTGGTGAGCAGAAAGTGAGCTAAATCGGCAGGTGCTCAAGCACCCCTGCTTCTGCAGACGTCTCTGTGATTGCTACCTCAATGGTTTTCTGGAATGGCAGTGTTTGGTGCTTTGTTTGTGCATGGCGATCCCTTCAAATTCTTTAAGGCTATCTGGAGGCATCTATGGGCATTTTCAAGGTCAGTCAGCCTTTTAGCAGCATGATAAAAGCGGATAGCCTTGTCGAACTCCAATCTGCTTCTCCCCTGGGAAGCCACCAGGGTGTTTTTTCCTCCCTCCTTTGTCCTGACAAATAATTTGATCCTTCATGCAGCATGTCAGTTCACTTTAGTTTTTAATAATTGTTTAAGTCTGCCCATCATTTTGACGGCCTCGTGATTGTTGTTCTTCAGGCCGCTGTCGTTGAGAAGTGTCTGGGCCAAGAAGTTATTAGCAAACACTATAAATGTTTCAGAGCCACAGCCTCCCAGTGGAAGAAAAGAGAGCATCTATGTGAGGTAACATGAGTTGGGACATATGGCAAGGAGAAAGGATGCAAAAAAGGCCAGCGTAGCTATTGCTGTGAAACTGGAGAGCCGAGGGGCTGAATAATTCATGCCAATGGTCTAATTGCCAAAATGGAAAGAGGGTTTGCTAACCCACCACCAGACACCCAACATCTTTGCTTTGTGTTTAACCTGAAGTCAAGTGCTGATACATCAAGGCTGTAGATGATGGATGGGGAAAGATTGCTGTATTGGACAGCTGTTACTGATTCGAAAGGGGGGGAAATGTGATTACACAGAGTGTTAGCACAGATGTGGAGAGAGGCTTGTTTGTTGAAGCATGAGGAAGGCTTAAGAACTCGAAACAGGCCTTTGTACTTTGAATACGACTTGCCCCCAGGCAGGACAGCTTTTCATTTTACTGTAAATTTTAATTTAATCCTGAGGTTTAGGAACTGTAAGACTCCCCTTGTCGCAATTAAGAGTGTATGCCACTGCTGGGCTATGAGGATTTGCAGATGCTTTGCCTTTTTTATACTCATTTTGTACACTGGAGAATCCTAGCCCAGGCTAATGATTGTGCCCAAGAAGCAATCTTTATTTAGGGGGGGGGGGGGGGCTGATAAAACACACATCTATTTTGACCTAAAAGAGGAAGAAAATAATGCTTCCAAGTCTGACCAGTGGACACATGAAAGCCAAACAGATTTGTGTAACTTCAAGTCTCTACTTAATTTTTTGTTTGGTCAATATTTTTAAAACTCAATTATTTTTGTCTTAAGCCGCAGACTGATTTACATAACCAGCCTCCTTCTCGTAGAGTAGGATTTGGGTCCCTTTTCCAGCACATGTTATCTCCCTCCACCTTTCTGAAGGAAGTGTGTGCAAGTCAGGCCTATGGGCATGGAGGCTTATGCGGGGTGGCCCAAGCTTGCATGTCACCATGGGCAATAAGGAGAGGCTTGTTGAAGAAGTAAACATTGGAACTGGATGTTGTTAAAGGACTGCAAAATAGATGAAAATTTTGGCTTCTCCTTTCCATGCATGGAACCTCCTAGCCCTCTGCACTTGTTATGTTCTCTTCTGTTATTGCAAAGCAGGTGTCCACCAGCTGTACATATTGGAGTGCAATATGCTCTGTGCTACTCCCACTACTACTACTACTACTACTACTACTACTACTACTACTACTACTACTATGGTGCTGTCATGTCGCAACCAACACATGACAAACCTCAGATTGTCAAAGTATTTGTTTATTTATTTATTTATTTATTTATTTATTTATTTATTTATTATTACGATTCATAACCAGCACATATTGAGCAAGGAAATTATGCTGAAGAAAACAGAGAAATTCACAGATGTGAGTATAAAACAGTATAAGTTAAAAACAAGACTCAGGAATGGAAAATATGGACCAAGACGAGAGTTTACCATTGCCTGCCCCAGCATAGCGACCCCCGTATTCCTGGGTGATCTCCAGTCCTAACCATCACCCAACCTGCTTAGCTTCCAAGCTCTGATGAAATCAGGCTAGTCCAGGCTATTCAGGTTACAGATTTAAATTATGGTACATAAATGTGTAGAAGCAAGTCTCATAAGGAAGCTAACGTTTTGACCCTCCTCCTTGTCAATCTTTTCCCCATGAATTTTGGCTCAAAGCCAGTGTTTGTGAAGAACAGCTAGCCCCCAGGCACAGTCCTTTTGTGAGGTAAAGGTGATTTCCAGAAAACTGATCTAGCAGGGCATGCTTGTAAATCTAGTCCAACTCTAGCAGGTCATTCAGGAGCCACTGATAGCTGAAAAATGGCTCATGTATCCCCTAGAAGACTCAGGAGAAGAGTGTGAAAAAAATCTGATCTAAGATTTAAAAAAAAGAAGTATAGGATTTTACTTTCTGCTGCTTAGCTTCATTTATGTTTTCTTCATAGAGTTCTGTTTCAAAGACTGAACAGAACTTGGTAATGTGCTGGTATGTGTATGGGGAGTAGCGTGGGATATTTTTATCACGTAGAAGTCACTGTCATTAAAGGAAAGGTTGGTGATGCCTGAAATAACCATACCTTGGGAAGAATTATGGTAAGAGCAATGTGACCCTCTTTTTCCTTGCCCTCCCCCCACCCCCGCAGAAGCACTCTGAGGCTGTTTGGGCTCTTTAACAGCCATTCCCCACAGCTGCTGTGTGTCTGCAGGAAACTCAAGTTAGGACTGGGGAACCCGAACCCAGCTCTTTAAAAACCTGCATGTTTAGCTTGCCCGAGTCAGCAAGGGTCACCTGAACCCCACTGAAAGCAGGGAGGACAATGTCTTTCAAGACTTCACCTGCCCAACTAGCATTGCCTCTGTCTACCAGGGTTTAGTTTCAATTTGTTTACTATTAGCCATTTAACCACACCAGTCAGACATCACTAGAAGATTTGGAGAGGGAGATATAGACCTGAGTATCATCAGCCTATTGATGACAGCCATCACCCAGATGACGAATGATTTGTCCTAAGAGCTTTACATAGAAATTGAAAAGCACGTGGGACAGAATTGTGCCCTAGGAACCGCACAGGATAGGTCCCACACTCATTTTAAATGGTCTCCAATGGCAATCCTTTGAATATGGTCTGCGAGGAATGATTTGAACCAGTCCAACACACCTCCCCTGATACCTACTTTTACCTTCAAACAGCTCAACAAGATGCCATGGTCCACTGTATCAAAGGCTACAGATAAATCCAGCAAAAGCAACGGAAGAGGCACATCAACCTTCAGACAGAGACCATCAACTGAAGCGAACAGGGACTGTCTCTATCCTATATCCCAGCCTGAAACCAGACTGAAAAGGGTCCTGAACAGATGAGTTATCCAAGAAGACCTGGAGTTATTCCACTACTGCTCTCTCAATCACTTTGCCTTGGAAAGGCAAATGAGAGACAATTAGATGACCATCTTTAGGATAGGTGGTCTCCAGGGCTTTTTTTCTGGGAAAAGAGGTGGTGGAACTCAGTGGGTTGCCCTTGGAGAAAATGGTCACATGGCTGGTGGCCCCGCCCCCTGATCTCCAGACAGAGGGGAGTTGAGATTGCCCTCCGCGCCGTTCCAGCGGCGCGGAGGGCAATCTAAACTCCCCTCTGTCTGGAGATCGGGGGGCGGGGCCACCAGCCATGTGACCATTTTCAAGAGGTTCCGGAACTCTGTTCCACTGCGTTCCTGCTGAAAAAAAGCCCTGGTGGTCTCCATTTGGAGGAAATAAATCTTCATATCCTTTCCAGCCAGATTCTGTTTCTTGAAGTGATAGTTGAGTGCGACACAGTCCTGGGAGCTGCCTTTTATATATGTGAACCTCTTCTAATGATCTCGTCAGCACAGGAGGCACTGCACTCTGTGCCTTTTCCATGCCACAGTGCTAGAAAATAACACATGAACTCAAGTTTCTATCCCACACCACTGATGCTGACATGCACAGTTTCTCCCCTATGACCTTGTTGTATTGAGGTTAATGGGAGGCCATTTGCTGCAGCGACTCATGCATTGCTAAGAGAACATGGCAAGGAACTCCATGTCTCATGCATGCATGAAACATTTACACTTCGTAAAACCATAGATTATTAGAGTAATAGTGATGATTTTCTGGCAGGGAAAGAAGATGCTAATTTTTTTAAAAGACATTTGATAGAATATTTACTTTTCTCTAATCCATTATTTCCTGTTTGCTAATACAGTGGCATCATTTTTTTCCTGGTTATTATTTCTTCCCCCTCCCCACCCTCTGGGATTAGTCACATTGCTGAACCCAGTCAATTGGGGTTACACAATAAACAAAGTGATGTCACAACACTATCTGGCCAGTCAGGTTTGATTATGTAATGACATCACTAAGGGCAGATGAAGCCTGCTAAGAATGAGAATCTGAGAAGGCAATGGAAATGGATAAGCATATTGTTTTGCAGGCATTTCTGCAAAACACTTAAAAGAAGGAAAACACATTTTGCAACATGACCAACAAGGTTACTCCAAAAAAATGGGTAGTTTTTGACTCAGCTCTATAAATGAGGATTCAATATTAAGTGTAACAAAAATATCCATATTCACTTCCTCAGTTCTGAAGTCTAATTAGTTATTTTTTACCTCCCTTTTGCTCTAGAGGAAAACTGCAGATATTATGACAAATGTTCTGACCTTACAGTCAGCTGTTTTGCAGAGGGCCTTCTTCCTGATCCAGTTCCTCAATGCTTAAAGTACTGAGACTGTCAGCCATATTGATCCGGCCTTTAGGCGGGATCAGCTAAAGCTGTCAATCTGAAAACTCCTTTGGAATGATGATACTTCTGAGGCTTGCTAAGGCGAAATTATACTTGTGAATGTCTTCTCAGTGGGGGCTGCTCACACTCTGCAATCATATTACAAAGGTGGGGGGAATATGTGAAAACTCAGAAATATGCAGAGAGATCAGACTGAAAAATGTTGTCACTCAGGAAACGGTGGGTGGTGGTACTTAACCTACTGACATTGCCACTGACAAAACAGCAGAAGGAAATTAGAGACGGCAGAAAGACATTTGTGTGTGTGTGTAGCTTTCTATTAACAATTCTGCACACAAAAACATGAGTTTATTTGTGTGGACCGGAGGTGTCAGTAAGGAAGGAAAAAAATAAACTTGCAGGAAATATAAATGGGAGAGCTTCTTTTTGGATATCTTCCATAGGTTTGACAGGTTTCAATGCCATTTCCATCCTTGCCTTTCTGTATAACTTGTACTTTTACTTTTATCTCAAGTAAAAGCTTTTACAGCAAACCTTACATAGTTAAAATGAACATATGCA
Source organism: Eublepharis macularius (assembly GCF_028583425.1). NCBI lineage: Eukaryota > Metazoa > Chordata > Lepidosauria > Squamata > Eublepharidae > Eublepharis > Eublepharis macularius. The sequence goes on from NC_072795.1 coordinate 137,272,534, forward strand.
GGGGTACACTTAATGCAAGCGCACACACACACACGCCGGTATGATTCCCTTCAGCTGTACCAGACAACTACACTATTGGCATGGAGAATATGTAAATAGTAGGGTGCTGAGGAGACTTCCATCATAGGCACTTGTCTTACACTTGTGTATAGGCAAGAGACCCCATTTAGGAAGGGTGGGAGTTGTACCTAGGCCCCAGCTGGTTTGAGACAACCTTTGATTATTCCTCAGGAAAAATAATCTCGTAACTCAAGCATCCGTGCTTTTGTGTATTTGTACCTTTTCAGATGTTACAGTTGTGTGCCAGGAGGCTGGAATCTGAGTATAGATTCTCACAATATACAGTCATATGTTCTGAAAGAGGCAATGTGTATATTTTCCAATTCAGTACATGTGAACCAGAACCCTGAAAAAAATTAGGGTTTTGTGCAGCATGTACAGAGGCAGTGTGTGTATAAAAATCAGCACATGGCAACCGCTCATATGGGCTGAGGTTAGTGGGTGCTCCCCGCATGTACAATTGACAGGATCCAAGTATGCGGGATCACAACTTCTGAAAAGGGTTGCTATAGAGGGCAGATGGTGTACAAATAACACATTACGTTTCCAGTATAAGTGTCCATGGAACTGGGAGGATGGTACCAGTGAAGTGTGAACAAGGCCCTACAGTTGTGCAAACCCTATTAGAGTAGATTGCCTTGCCGATTGGCGCTCATCCTTCATTCCCACCCGAGTTACAGTGTCTAATTAGCACCTCCTAAGTCTTAAGATAAACACTTTCTTCTAGCACCCATTAAATACAATCAATATGTAAATACATCAGAAGCAACTAGACAAATATTAAGTTAACTTTGTTAATTAGAATTCTCACTTTAGCTTAAGTGATTTAGGAAGGGGGGTGGAAACATGGTTCCAATTCCCTGGAGCTATTTAATCTTTAATTGAAAAGCAGCTTCTGAGAGAAATGTTTTATTTCTAATTTGTTGGCCTTTAATGTAAGAGGAGAGTCCTTCCATTTTGAATAGTAGATTTTTTAAAATTCGGGAATGGATTTTGGACTTTTGTTGTTTTTACTTGCTCCAAAATGGATTTAAAGCCGCAGAGGACCATTAAGGCACACAGTCCCTTTGCTAGGTATAAGTAATATGACTAGATACATTCCAAAGAATGAGTGTAATTCTTACATACCTTTGTCCAGGGCTTTTTTTCTGGGAAAAGAGGTGGTGGAACTCAGTGGGTTGCCCTCGGAGAAAATGGTCACATGGCTGGTGGCCCCGCCCCCTGATCTCCAGACAGAGGGGAGTTGAGATTGCCCTCCATGCCACCAAGCGGCGCGGAAGGCAATCTCAACTCCCCTCTGTCTGGAGATCAGGGGGTGGGGCCACCAGCCATGTGACCATTTTCAAGAGGTTCCGGAACTCCGTTCCCCCGTGTTCCTGCTGAAAAAAAGCCCTGCCTTTGTTGAAGAGCTTCTTCATACCTAAAGTATACACATTAGTGTATACTTAAATATATCAAGTGTGAATACAACATGTAACAGATGTGTCATTGTAGAGGCACCCTCACCAGGTGTACAGGTTTGATTTCAGCTCTGTGTTGAGTGTGCATTAGGTATAAAACTAAGTGTTAGGGAAATTTTGGAAATACCCTATTGGCACACTATTTCATTGAACCAGATTGTTCAGTTTCTACCCATAAATCTCTCACACGCTTTCTGATCACCATTTATGCTACCATATTGAGCTGTTGAGGCCTGGAGGTTATTAAAAGTTGCAGTCAGCTAGTTTTTCTACACAAACACAAAGCTACATATGTTTCTTCTACGCTCAGCCTTGAAAGGGTGTGTTCCAAGAATGTCATAACTACCCAGAGCCACTGTTACTGTTTGTACCTCCTCAAAGATGATCTCTGACTTATTATTCTCTCTTATTCTGAAAGAACAAAAGGGTTACATACACATCCTCCAGCCTCTTCAGGGCCGATTCCAGACGGCCCCCCGCCTCGCGAAACGTCGCGCGTCGTCGCGCAGAAAACGTGAAATACCGTGTTTTCTCGCGCGAGTTTTGCGCGATGTCGCGCAAAACTCGCGCGAGAAAACGTGATATTTTGCGTTTTCTGCGCGACGATGCGCGACGTTTCGCGAGGCAGGGGGCCGTCTGGAATCGGCCCAGTTTTACCATGGGTTTGCAGGTGCCAGCTTGACTGCTCTCATTCCTGAAAGTAAACTATCATCTGTCAATCCATCATTCTTAAAGATGGTGTACTTCTGATCTGACTTGTTCATAGAAATGTATGAGATTGTTTGTACTGTAAAGAATTTGTAACATGTTGACTGAAAGGTATAAAACACAGGTGCTGATGTTTCCTTGTACGCATTGGACACTGTACTAAATCAGAGAATCATAGAGTTGGAAGGGGCCATACAGACCATCTAGTCCAACCCCCTGCCCAGTGCAGGATCAGCCTAAAGCATCCCTGACAAATATTCATCCAGCCTCTTCTTGAAAATCCTTAACCCTTTACTAAAAAGGCACTGTGGTGTCCAATATACCCTAAATGTAGTTGTTTGCAGCTTAAGGTCCTTAGCAGAAACCGGTATGCTCCTCTAAAAGGTTCTGGGCAGATGATGAGTTCATGATAGAAGTGATTGCCAGGTGCATCCTTCCATGCATTAGGCCTGTTAGTAGTCCTAATCACTGAGCTGCAGCAGCACTCAGTGCCTAATCAATGAGAGCTGCTATACCATAGTGGTTAACTGGTTGGGCTGCGAATCAGCACTCTGCAGGTTCAACTCTTGCTACTGCCATGAGCTCATCAGGTGGCCTTGGGCAAGCCAGTCCTCAACTCCCCAGCTGTATTGTGGGGATAATAATAACACTGACTTTGTTCACCGCTCTGAGTGGCAACTAATCAGTCTAGAAGAGCAGTATGTGAGCATGTTACTGCTGTTGTTGTAGACATTGTTGAAATTGTAAGCGATAGAAGAAGTTAATAGTATTGCCTCCAAGTAACCTTTTCCACACAATGGGTTGCTTCCATATCCCTAAAGCTGCTGTAATTTTAAAGGAACCCTACCTTATTTTGCTACATATGCATTCTAAACCTCAGGTGAGACCAAAGTTAAGGAATATGTACATAAAGCTAAACTACACGAGAAGCCCAACAGATGTTGGATTCCCATAAGTTTACCTGGGAAGTGTAGTTGTGCCCCACCCCCAAGCTCTCAGAGGAAAACCGGAAACACTCTTGCCAAAATCCATGCCGCTCGTTTTTTTTTCTGGGAGCTCAGGGGCAGAGCACAACTACACTTCCTAGGTAAACTTGCAGGAACCCAACATGTGTCAGGCATCTTGTGTAGTTTAGCTCATATTCTTACGGGATTTCCTGCATCAGGGTCTACCTAGTAGTTTTCAAATCAAGATAAAATCAAGCAGGGAAAACAACTGAATTTAAATGGAAGTTTAATTCAAAACAAATGCAATTAATTATTTGCTTTGCTGAACTGGAACCTTCTCCCACAACATACAGAATTCCTTTTCCTGTGGAGTACACAAGCAATAGCAAAACCTGTGTGATTCCTTAGAGGTTATCTGAGGAAAATATCAGTGTGTCAATATGTAGTGATGAGGTTATATCACAGAATACACAGGAGTTAATCCATCATGGCAGAGGACCGCTGAGCAATAATGTTAAGATGCAGTTTGCGGAGACGGCCACTGAGGCATACATTCATAATGCTTTAATGTTTCCCCGAGGATAACATTTTGGACGTGTACTGCTCTCAGCGGGGTTTCCGAGATGAAACTTCTTTGAGTTTTTATGAGTTCTATCTCTGGTTTTTATGTACATTCAGTCCACGGATGAGGAAGTTGTCTTTTCTTTGGGGCGTTATGGCACAGGATCACATCATATTTTAAGGCATTTGGGGATTGGGTAAAAGACTGTGGGTTCTTTAGGGAGCTAAGTTTGGACTGCTGGGTTCTTTTTATTATCTAGGCTTGCAGCATTTATACAAGGAAAACCACTGAGAATGAGGCTTGTGATCTGTGATGATGCTATTTTCCTCTCCTAATAGTGCCTTGCAAAGTCCTTTTAGGACTGAGCTCCTGCTGTTTGCATTTGGCTAGAATGGTGAGACTTTGTCAGTGTTCCTTCATAACGTTGATGTATTTTCACATTACGGCTGAATTGAGAGCCTTCCATCGGGACCAGCACCACAACGGCTGTAACCAGCTTTGCAAGTGCTAAAAACAAGCTTACCTGCTGGGCTTTCCCAAAGAAAGAGTTTTACAGAGAGGAAGCCACCACCAAGAGCATATATGGAAGAAGTTTTTATCCTATGAAAGTTCAGGCCCAAGAAAATTGGAAATCTTCAGCTGTCACGGGATTTTTCTTTTTTTAAATTTTTAATATTATTAATTTTTCAAACAAAACAACAACAAAAAAACCTCCACCATCTAAACCACACACATAGCATACAAAGTTGCATATAAGAATAAGGAGTGAGCATATAATACAACAACAAAAAAAGATTAAATAAGAAAGAAAAATGAGATGAAAAAACAAGCAAGGTTGAATCAAACTTAATGGAGGACTTTTCCAATTTATCTTGCACAATATAAAACATAGAGAGGAAATTTTAATAGAATTGGGAGTTTTTTTAAAAAAAACATTTCTGCCATAGGATTTTTCAAAAGGCTATGGCAGGGGTCCTTGTGGAGCCTGAGGGTCCTTTTGGCATTTTGTGAAAGGTGTAGGTTTGCCAACTCCAAGATGGGAAATTTCTGGATGGAACCTGGGGAGCATGGGGTTTGGGGAGGGGAAGGATTTCAGCAAGATATAATTCCATAGAGTCCCCCCTCCAAAGCAGCAGTTTTCTCCAGGGGAACTGATCTCTGTCATCTGAAGATCAGTTGTAATTCGAGGAGATCCTCATGTCCCACCTGGTGGTTTGAAACTCCATAAAGAGGAGTGAGTGCAACCACAAAATGGCTGCCATAGGGGTGGGCTTGTCCGAAAAGGTCAAGAAGCTCTAACTCAACCGTCTTCCTAGGAAGAAGGTAGCTTGTTTCCAGATGGTTGCAGACTCTTTGACATGCTGCTTTCGGCTTTTCTGAATACTCTTCTCCCATGTGAAACCTGCCACATTTCAGGAAACGATTGCCATGGGAGGTGGCACCAACCACGAAATGTCAAAGAGTGAGGTTATGCATAACTGCAATAGTAATTCTTCAATTTTGCAGGCAGAAGCTCTGTTTAATACGGTACCCTTTAAAATGAACATATTGTTTATTATCCTTGTTTTATGGTAGGAGCTACTGCAAAAGGAATGTTTTTAAAAGTATGCACAGCCAATCAGATCTCCAATGGCCAATTAAATCCCTGCAGGGCAAAAGCCCATTTAGCTCCACCCATTTTATAAAGACATTTGGAAAGTGCCAGGAAAGGTTTTGGCAGGTGCCATGACACCCAGAGGTGCCACATTGGAGACTCAGGCCCTAGATTATCATCCCCAATATTTCAGTTCATTTTATAACCAGAATAAATTATTAATATCTGCTTAGAAGAAATGAATGTACTGTTCTGTTTAGTTTTTCCTTTTTAATGTCTGTATTGTGCTTTACCAAGTACTTCTTAATAAGGAATTATCTAATTATAACAAATTTATTGCTCTCTCTTGGCACATAGTTGTTTTAGAACAATGGCAATGTGGAATCTTTAGAGTGCTTTGCAAGAATCAGTGAGGTTGAATTATGCCTGTTGGCAGTTTGGATCAATTATTGGGTTCATGCCTATGTCATTTATATATAGGGCAAAAGTGAATTCCATGGGTTGGATCCCATGGAAATTTCCACTGATAGAAAGGGGTGGTGATTTTTGCCAATTCTTTGCTCCCATGGTTGATCTCTGATTCCTCGCGCTGTTCCTGGGCATCCTTTCCCCTTATGAGTGGCATTTAGGGTGCATTGGGGCTGCAGTAAGGAGTGAGGAGTCCCACTTCATGGATGCACAGGGTCCAACCTTCTCCCACGGCATAACCAGGATTGTGGTCAGTTGCACCCAGCTCTGGAAGACATGCTATCCTCCAGCACAGGGTCTACGAGACCTGTGGCCTAAGCTAAAGCTTGAACTGCAGTAGACAGGAGGCATGGCACCTCTGAGCAGCAGGCCAGGCTCCTTGAATTTGTATGAGGCTTGGCAAATTCAGAGACTTCCTACTGCCTGCCTATAGCAGGGACTGATGTTTGACACCTGTATTCCCTTCTACAACCAGGCATGGCTCTGAGGCCCAAGGACACACTACATGTGATAGCTCATCACCGGGCTAGGTGTCAACATTAGACAGTGAGGTTCCTAATAGGGTTGATAGGTTCTGCCTGGCAACTGGTTGGAGGGGTGGGGGTGGGGAAATGGGTGGGGAATGACATCAGCTTACATCATGACATCACTTCCAGGGAAAACCCAAAAGTGACATAAGGTAGCTCTAGGAATTACCAGAAAATCGATGGTATAATTGTAGTGTTTTCAGCAATTCCTAGAGCTACCCTATGTCACTTCCATGTTTTACCTAGAAGTGATCCCATGACTTAGCTGACTTAGCTGACATTGCTTGTTTTTTTCCTTTAAAAAACCCTTTTCATTGCATCCCCCACCACCACCACCCCAAAATAGCTGGGCTTGATCAGATTCACAACTTCCTCCAGAGACTGAGCCCTGGCAGCCCTAGTTCTTAGCACAAATTTCAGTCTCTGACATACTTGTATTATAGTAAATAACAAATGCCTCAGTCCTGCCATTGTTTCTGTTGGCTGTTAGATCTAATTCTGATCAGGTCCAGCCAATTTTTCTGAGTGTAGTGGAGCTTGTGATGGAAACTTTAGTTGGCAACCATAAGACAAGACACCCAGTGTTACGACCCTTACTTTCTCTTGGGTAGATTTTGCCTTTTATCTTTCCCTTAACACCCTCTGGGTAGTTTGCTGCCACCAGGAATATTATATTCCAAGATATTTTATTTAAGTTTTCCCTTTTGTAACGTGCCTAAGCGTCAGGCTCCTTCGTGGTTCTGTGTGGCCCTGAGGATAAGAATGGGATATAGCAATGACAGCTACTCTGGGATATAACAAAACCAAAATAAACTTCTTTTTCAAGAAGCGTATCGGTTTCATAAAAGTAGTTCTTGGTTCTTAAAGTTACTTCCTATAAACTCATTCACACAGATCTCTTCTAAGGCTTCACACACAGTTAGCCTCTTTCTCTAGGCTCTATATTTCTCTCACAGACATGCTTAAAGTTACTCAGGCTGCACACAGCCGGCCTCTCTTTCTCTGATTCACAGAAATATGAAACCTGCTCAGGCAGCCCACAGCTGGCCTCTCTTTCCCTGACTGAGCGTCCTTTCACAAACATGCTCAGTTCAGGTTCCACACAGGTTATATTTCTCTCATAAAACTCTTCAACATACTCAGGCAGCCCACAGCCAGCCTGCTTTCCTGGGACTGAAACTTTTCTCTCTGCACTCTCAGTCTCAACTGCCTTCACTCCGCCCACACTCTCATTCATCAACCAATCACATCACTCACTCATCCCTCTCTTTCACCCCCACTCTTCACCAAGCATTTAAAGACACATGCACACATTTACTTGAAATCATTACACCCAGCCTCTTCCACACCAAACATACATAGGTTTGCAGAACGAGCAAGCTATATGAGTGAGAGATCGAGGGGGGGGGGAATGGTGGCAAAAAGCCACGAGAACAAAAAGTACAGAGCCAAAGAAGCGAGGGAATACAGAGTTATTTTTCTAGGGTATACCAAGGCCAAAGTGTAGAGCAGCTGGCTTCAAAGCCCTTCTTGATCATTAAATGTACACATGTCGATTAGTGAGGGGAAGCAAAGCAAACTGTTTCACATTTGTGCCAAATGTGCAAGCATCTGAAGGAAAGCTGAGGAAATAAAACGGCCTCCATTCCTCTCCACAAACTAATTAACTGGAACAAAGGTTCTGACAGCCTCATGTGAAGCATAATAAAGGTAACAGCACAAATTGCGCATTTTCTTTACAAGCGTGCATAAATAACACAATCTGCGCAACGGGCCACATGTTTTAGGGTAATAACTGGTTTCACACTTAAGAAAGAGCTGTGAAATGAAACACAACATTGCCGGCTTGTTCTACATATTGTTCTAAATGTGCCCAAAAGACGATTCTCGCTCTTGTTCAATACCGTGAGATCTCCATCATTAGCATGGGCAGGAGACTCTCTGAATTTTAACACTGAATTCCTGCAGCACCTTATCAAGATGAACATTTTTACAATGGAATGAGTTTTCATAGGCAAGAGTCTACTCAATTCAATTAAATGCCTCAACGAGCAGATAGAGTTGCCAGCCAGCAGCTGGCACTCATTGGGAGACTTAGAGGGTAAGGACATTGGGGCAACACTGTGCTGTCACTTCCAAGGTGAATCCTGAAATTCACCCAGGAAGTGATGTCATGGCATTCCCTCACCATTTCCCACCTGCTTCCCTACTGAGCAGTTTGTGTGGGTGGGTGTGAGTATGCATGCTGCTGTTGGGGCGGGGGGGAGCTACTGCTGCTGCTGGGAAGTCTCCCTCTATAGCCGAGACCTGGCAACCATACGTGCAGGTCTGGCCATCAGCTTGAACAGAGGGTGCAAAATCCCTGAGGCTAAATTACTTGAAGGAACTAGAAAAGGTCCTTGAGAAAAGGAAATGTCACTGGGAACCAAGACCACAATAATTCACACTATGGTATTCTCCATTACTATTGATGGATGTGAAAGCTGGACAATGAAGAAAGATGGCAAGAAGAAAATGGATTCATTTAAAATGTGGTGCTGGAAGAATTTTACAGATACCATGGATAGCCAAACACGTCAAAGGGCAAGTGATGGAAGAGTCATGTCACCTCCAAACCCATCCCTTTCTATGAGGTCACTTACTCTTTTCAAAATTCACATTTCCCACCTATGTCACTTCCTATCTTCTCCCAACTGGTGAGGAAATTCTTGTGAGAATTGACACTGGAATAATAATCCTATTATTGTATCATTTAAAAGTTTATTCCCATTGCAAGACTGATACAGAAAATTGTTGACTTTGAAACCCAAAAAAGTGGTCATTCATAATACTGTCAATTATGTGCATGTGATAGTTTTAAAACTGCAAATCTTAGTGCAACTGATGGAAATTGCTATTATTTAGGTACATATACTCCACTTTTCTCTCTCAAGGGGATCAAATCCAACTTACAACATAATTCTCTCCTCCTCTACTTTATTCTCTTAACAATAATCACACGATGTAGGTTAGACTGAGAGAGAGAGTGACTAACCAAGGTCACATAAGTAAACATCTAATACAGAATGGGAATTCAAACGTGGGTCTCCCACATCCTAGTCCAGAAGATGGATGGCAACACCTAGGGATAAGATAGGAGATGGGTCATGGTTTCTAATAATGTTAGTTACAGTAAGAGCTTTCACAATTGTGAATGTTTGGGTATTGTCAAAGCATTACATTCAAAAAGGGATGTAACATTGAATAGTGGACTATATCAATCTTCCACAAATTCTGAGAGCTGGAGCTGTTGGAATAGGTGACTCAGCATGCCTTGGACACTGGGGGCGGGGGGCCTGCATGTCTCTCTGTGTGTCTATGTAACTCCTGCTAAGTAAGCTGCTTCTCTTTGTCTAAGGTGGGGACACCTCCTGACTCCTCCTCTGTCTCTGTGCCTCTTGGGAGATTGCTCTCTCTCCCTCTCTCTCTCTCTCTCTCTCTCTCTCTCTCTCTCTCTCTCGCCTCCTGGTCTTCCAAGGAGAAGGATGGGGTCTTCTGAGCCCCTGACATGAAGGCCTTACCCACAGACCCACATCTCAGCCTCGCTGCCAATCTCAGGCCGTGGTATAGAAATAGGAAAAGTGACTCTTTAGATTAGGACTCTTTCTCTCTTCTGCAAGATATTGCTATGGATGGAACCTACTTCAATAAAACTTTGTCTGAAGATTAATTAATGGACGCTTCTGACTAAGTAACTCTGCTGCTACCATAAACAAAATACAACTAATTCCTAATAGAAGCAGGGCTGTGGCTTAGTTACAGATCAGCTACTTCGCATTCTGAAGCCCCCAGGTTTCATCTCTAGCATCTCCAGTTAAAAAGATCAGGTAGCAGGTGATGTGAAATATCTTCACCTGCGACCCTGGAGAGAGTAGATAAACTGACCTGGATAGACCAGTGATCTGGTTCTATATAAAGCAGAATCATGTCAAAAAATGTCCTATTCTTTTTGAGCAATGCTGTTTTATTTATGTACTTACAGTACTTGCATCATTCTCTCACCCTGTGAGGTAGGCAAGGCCGAGAGTGTGTGACCGGCTCAAGCTCACCCTGTAAACTAGCATGGCAGAGTAGAGATATGAACCTAGTCCAACCCTCTGACCACTATATCACACTGGATCTCTGTGAGTAAATGTTTTTACTGAAAATTAATATTAGGTAGGGCCACCAGGGGGAAGAAAGACAGTGTGGTGCTGCCTAATCTCGTCAGATCTCAGAAGCTAAGCAGGGTCGGTTCTTGAATGGGGGGCCATCAAGGAAGACTCCGCAGAAGAAGGCAATGGCAAATCACCACTCCTTCTCACTTGTCTTGAATGCCCCAGCAGGGGTCACTATTAGAGATGGGTACGATCCGCATTACGATTGAAAAAAACCCACGATAATGGCAATCGTGTGATCAGGACCCGGCGGATCTTGCTCGGCCACGGCTAATGATGCAGCGATCCGGGGGGGGGGGGGGCTGGATCGGGGCGATCGTGCTCGGATCGGGAAGCCAGACACTCAGGCGCCAGCAATCTATTCCCCTGGCAACGGAGCCAGGGGAATGCCTGAGCTGTGTTTGCCGTCCTTCTGTCGCCCTGGAAACCCGAATGGAAGCCCAGCTTTCCTTGATCAGCAGGGCTTCCTTCCAACCACAGAGCAGCAAAGCAGTCACCAGTTGGGAGAAGACAGCCAGGGGAGGGAGGGGGAAGGGGGTGTTCTGTAGCCATGGGCACTCCAATCTCATCCCTGCAAACCCTGATAGGCAGCTCTGACGGCCAAACACAGGCCAGACCCCCTCGCCCCCTGAGGGGAGGCGGCTCGTCGCCGTCTCCCCGTGCCCACCGGGCCCGGCGGCCGCTGGCAGCACCCACCTTCCCACATCGCTGGGAATAGCAGCGTGCCCCGCTTTGGCCTCCACTGTCCGCGATCCATGGATTGGGAACGGGAGATGATCGGTGTGGATCGTTTATTGGGGATCGTCGCCGGCGCCGATCCATGATCGGCTGGATCGTTAATTTATTTTGGATTGTGCCCATCTCTAGTCACTATAAGTCAGTTGTGACTTGACAGCGCTTTACACACACACCAGGAGTGAAATGGCATTGTTTCATGGGCTGGATTAGGCACATAGATATCTTTCTACGTGGTTGGCATTTATATTCCTGCAACTCTTCTGGTTTAAAAATTGTCATGCCATAACCTTGGCACTGTGTTGACATCATCATACTTGTCGAAGGTCTTTCCCCATCCCATTTGGTGACATCTTTGCACAAGAAATATACCCAGTCAATTGCAAAAAACATTTGAAAGGTATGTACCGATGCAGCATGCTAAAAGAATTTGTATTCAGCTCTGTACAAGATTATGCAAGTGCTCCATTATTCCAGGGAAATCTAATCTAACTGACACAAATTATGTACAATTTTTCTGCAAAGGGAGAACATTGAAAATGATCAGGACAACCATTTGTTAACATTTTAAAATGATTATGTAAGATATAGGTAAATGTCATCTTTTTCTTCCTTTAAAACAAATTTGCAGAGACTTCCATTTTTCTTTTTCTCCCCTTTCTGGGCCATTTTCTCCCAGTAATAATGTAACTCCAAGTTGGAATGAAGTACTTCGTGAATGCTGATGAAATGCATAGGTGCTGAAGAAAAAAACAGAATAAAAGAAGCTAGATTTTTCTCTGTGTTAGTAATTAGATTACTCCCACCCTCCTTGAGAGCAGCAAAGTTTTATTACAATGCTACTGAAACAATGCAATCGTTTCATCATATTTATATTGCAGTAATTTTTACTAGCTTGCTCCCCCACGGATCAGAGTCCCATTTCATTCAAAACTCTGCATACATATGATTATGTTTCTTTTGCCTCATGAGTGTACAATATGGCAGCCTCCAGAGACAATTGCTAGTACAGTCTTACTCAGGGCTTTTTTTTCTGGGAAAAGAGGTGGTGGAACTCAGTGGGTTGCCCTCGGAGAAAATGGTCACATGGCTGGTGGCCCCGCCCCCTGATCTCCAGACAGAGGGGAGTTGAGATTGCCCTCCGCGCCGCAATCTAAACTCCCCTCTGTCTGGAGATCGGGGTGGGGCCACCAGCCAGGTGACCATTTTCAAGAGGTTCCGGAACTCCGTTCCCCTGCGTTCCCCCCGAAAAAAAGCCCTGGTCTTACTGTAAGGCAAGATGAGGCAGCTGCTTCAGGTGGCTTATTTGGGGTGCTATTAAGAACAGCAGAGGAGGGAGGGTTCGAATGTGTCAGAATAAAAAAAAAATAGTGTTTGGTTTTTTTTATTTACTCCATGTGTAGCCCCTTTCTGCCCTGGCCTGGATAACCCAGGAGAGTCTGATCTCATCAGATCTCAGAAGCTAAGCAGGGCTGGCCTTGGTTAGTAATTGGATGGGGACCTCCAACGAAGACCAGGGTTGTTATGTAGAGACAGGCATTGGTAAACCCCTCTGTTTGTCTCTTGCCATGAAAACCCCACCAGGGGTCGCCATAAGTCAGCTATGACTTGAGGACAAGGTTTCATTCATTCACATCATTTCTAGCTAAAACTCAGAGTGGATTACAAAATACAGAAATCAAGTCAATCAAACAAAGACCTCCAATAACCAACACAGTAAGACTAAATCTACATAATTAATCAACAATGCCAACAAGGAACTGACTAAGGCAACAAAAAAAACTACCTAAGGTTGCCTCTGCATAGTGAACTTTACATCGAACTTTCTGTGTATTCAACCTATGAGGACTGGATCCACTTTATGCATCAGTTCTGGTCCCATACGGGTCTGATTCTTTAATTCTACACTTTGAGGGAGTTGAAGTGGTGCCTTTTTTTATTTCTGCTCTCGGAAAATGCCCCTGTTCTGAGGCGGGCTTTGAGGACTCGTCAGTTTCCTCAATTGATTGCTGAGGAAACTTACAAGGGATCTTTTTTGTCTTTTTTAAAGGCATCAGTGCTGCGAAGCTGCTATTTATTAAAAAGAAAAGTCAGGAAAAACCTTGATTAGTTGCTGTTCTACCAATCAGAATGCAAGGGAATAAAGGGGAGGGCAAAAGGCAGGGCTAGGGCCAGGCCTCACAGCGAAGAAAGCATTCTGCACTTCAAAAAAGCCCTGAGTTGACTTCACTGGAAAAAAAAAACATCGGGGTATGTGTGCGGGGAGAAAAGCTGCAGAAAAGCCAGAGAAAGATAGATTTCTCATTGTGGAATGTGGAATACAAAAAATTCTGGGAAGCAATTTGGAGACTGAATCAGGGTATTTTGAGTGTGCATGCAGAAGTCTGGAGAGAAATTGATGCAGTATGGGGCCGGAACTGTTGGAAAAAAAACCGTGTAAGAAAAAAGACTTCAGGGTATTATGCTGTCCTTACATATGTTGCTCAGTCCTAAATAGGGTTACAGTGGTGAGTGGCACAACGTGTGGTGTGCTAATGATGTAGGCCAGCCATTCTGGCTGTTGATGTCTACATGCCGGCAGAGAAGTATTGACTAGTTCTAGAGCTCACTCCTTCCTTATTTATTTCCTTCAACAATTTCCACACATTTATAAAGCTTTTAAAATCCCTTGAGTTAATTTTTGCTACTTGTTACAGGTGTTTGATGTTTAGGAAAAGCAGCCCTCCTTGGCTTGTATCTGACTCCTCAATCCTGAAGACTTATCTTCTGAAGAAGGGACAGTGATTTCTCTCCGATTTCTCTCCCACGGCAGACCCCTTCCCCTCAGTTTTGCCTCCTGCGTTATTCCTGCAGGTCTGTTGACCTCCAAGAACATAATTGGGGGAATCAGTGAGCAGAATCAAAAGGGGCAAGTAATAAAGTCTCGCTCAGCAAGATTCACGGATTGTTGGGCACAAGCCAGTATATTCAGATAAAAATGCAAAGTTCATCTAAGATACAACAAAGTTCATTCCATCTGTTACCCAAATAGATTTTCTTAATTAATTGGGGGAATTAGTATCAAGAAGGCAAGTGGGGGGGGGTAACTGGGATTGTCCCCCTATGTCTATGGGGATTATCCCCTTAGAGAACTCTCAAATAAAACAGGCAGATGTTCAACTGGAAAGGTTTCTTTGTTCAAAGAGCAATAAAAAGAGCAATCAAATAAGCATAAAATATACCCAGCACACATATGAGGCTAGCTAAGAAAACAGAGAGAGTAATTTGGGATATGGAGATAATTACCAGTCATGATGAAGGGGGAGATCTGCAGAGACAGCAATGAGAATGACCAGCATTTCACGAAGAGAAGAGGAAGCTCAAGTGAACTTGAGGGAGGGTATATGGACCCAGAACACACACAGAGAGTAGGTGTCCAGGGGGTCTCATTACAGGGCAAAATGTACCCTAGAGGCAAACTGATGTCTTCCAAAGACAATGATTTACTGTTTTATCCAGAGGTAAAACAGAAGTTGAGAAAAGTTTGAGAAGTGTATCTGGGGTGGACTTCTGGGAGTAAAAAGGTGCTTGCTAACTTAGCCATTACTGGATGGGAAAAGCTTCCAGCATTTTGGGTGCCTAATCAAGGTAAATGACTGATGGGAAGCAAAGCTGGGTGTGGACGAGATAAGTCCCGAGTTCCTCTTGGGAAACCTCATTGTAATGCATCTCCCTTTGGGGTGTGGAAGGGCCATCAGTCAGCCACCTATGACTCTCATTATTCTGGTAGTTTTCCAGGCCCCTGCTGGGCTGACAGCCGCTCTGGGCCAGGCAGTGCCTTGTGCTTATGGCATATGAGGAAATGGCATTTATGATATTACATCCATAAACTGCCCTCTTGGCATGAGAGGGGTCTGACTGCTAACACATAAACAGATCTCCTAGAATACAAGCCAGGTTATTTTTTTCCCAGTTCTGTGGATCCCAAAGGCCATGGTCTCAACACAGAAGCTCAGTTAAGCCATCATGGCTAGAATGATGGTGGCAACAGTGAAACTTTGCTACTCCAATAAGAAATTTGCTGACTAATATAATGTACAAATATGAGACTGGAGGGACAAGTATGATTATCAAGGAGTATGGTCAAGGAGTATTAATTATCAAGGAGTATTAATTAATGAGTATGATTATCAAGGAGAATTGGTCAAGCTGCCAAAAAGAATATAGGTAGAGATATAAATTCAACGAGGCTTACTTTGCACTAACAGTATATTACAGTATTTTAAAGGGTACATCTAAAAATGCAGAACTTATCTTCAGATTATATTTCCCCACCGGGATCTTTCTGGGTTGGGTTGAGAGATGTGTAAATCCTGCACTTCCCAAACACACATGAGCATGATTCAGACTGGACCCACAGGGAGAGGGGGTTTAGACCTCCCCCTCCGCTGCCATTTTCCTAACTTGAAACATTCCCACAGAATTGCTGCTTGCCCCATTTGGGAAATATTTGCCCATCCAAATCAGGCCCCTGCATGTCTGGGAAGAGTGGAATTCCAGAACATGCCACTCTACTCAGCCTGAGGCTGTCTCTGGAGAAAATGGAATGTGTTATTAGACCAAAAGACATATCTGCAGTTGTGAGCATCATTGTCATAGAGATGGATGTGGCTACAGATACCTATTGGGGATGTACTTAGTGGTGAACCCAGCTCTGCTGCCATGAATTGTGAAAAATAGCCCAGATTCAGGGTATATATAAATGGAGACGCACAGACACTAGGCAATGCCTTCCCATGATTGCAGATAGATAATCCCTGCCCACAAGTTTGCAACCTAAAAAAGAACATGACACACGAGGGAAGAGGATAGGAAATCTAAAATGGTAGAGGAAGCAAGTGGTATAAGGCAGAAAAAAGATAAGTCCTTAGTTGCTACTTGAAGCTGATGAGGGACAGAGCCAGGTAGATGCTAGGTGCAGACAGCATTTTATAGACAAGAGCCAACTAAGGATTGTGTGGGCAAGCGGCCGGGGGGGGAGGGGAATGTTGAGCTTTAAAAAGACTGATGCAGGAAGAGGTCGTGGCTGTTGAGGCAGGAGAAGGACTACGAATTCCTGTGCTCTGGGGGCTCAGATTTCTAGGAAAGATGACGCTAGGTAGTAGCATATATGTTCTAATCAAGCATCATGTGTGTGTTCTTCTGAATGGGAGGGGCAGACATAATTGTTGCCTGAGGACCTGTGGTGGCAGCTGTGGGAGCAAAAGAAGGTAGGAAGGATGTGTGTGTGTGTGTGTGAATCAATATAAAGGGAGAAAGCCTAGGCTAACAGTGCAATCCTAAGAAGAGTTACTCTAAGCCCATTGAAATGAATGCTCTTATACTGGCAGGGCCGGCCCGTCCATTGAGGCCAGTGAGGCGGCCGCTTCAGGGTGCTAAGGCGCCGGAGAGGCACCGACCCGGGGGCAGGGACGTGCGCCACGGAGCTGCCGCCAATGCTGCCGGCCAGGAGCACGTGCTGGCAGCAGCAGTGGCGGGCAGCTGAGCAGGCAGCCTCCCGTTCAGTTGCTCTGAGGGCCAGGCGCAGCTGGCGGCCAGGGAGGCCGGCTGCGCATGGCCCACAGAGCAACTGAATGGGAGGGCTGGAAGGCTCCCCATGTGCATGCAGCCCCTGCGTGATGACATCACACACAGTGACGTCATCGTGCAATCCAGTGTGCGCATGCGCATGCGCATTAAGCTGCCTCAGGTGCTGGCGATGCTGGAGCTGGCCCTGTATACTGGAGTAATTTATTAGGATTGTACAGTAGATTTGATTTGTAAAAGAAAGAAACAGTAGACAGGAGTGAGGTTATATGGCAAAACATCAAAAACAAGCAGGTGGGAAAGTAGAACCGAAACAGTTGACATGCCAATAAGGCACTGTAGTACAAGAAACAATAAGGAAGTGGACTAATGTTTTAGTAACAGAAGAGACAGGCCATTAGATGATTCATGGAGGATACATTTGGAAGTTTAAAAATCCACATTTTCAGCACTGCTTGTTTGGACAGTAAGATAATGAAATAACTTAGTCATTTGAGATTGTTCTTTGGTGTTTTGCGTCAACTGAAATGAAAGATAATGGAGCGGATGGGTAAGAAACCAACAGTACCATTCAAAGCATTATTAAATCACAGCCCTCCTTCAGGAATGGCACACTCCAACGAGTAATATGTGGCCTACCTTTCGTATGCGGCACAGCTTGTTAGTGAACATGGGGGAAATATTTTGACAGCAACCTGAAAGAGGTTTACAGTACTTGATAGCTGAGAAACAATAAGAGGTTCAAGGAGACAATGCAGTTGTTAACCATGAGCTGCAGCAGTGGGCGTAGCACAGCTAATTCTCAGGAAAGCTGCTGGAAAATTTGTTCCTTAGCTACAGAAAGCCTTTTCAGAAAGACTCTGAAATTCTACAGAACTTAAATAGCATTTGAGCAGGTGATTCCCCCTGTAGGTAGGTAGGTAGGTAGGTAGGTAGGTAGGTAGGTTGGTTCCTTCCTTCTGCCCTTCCTTCCTTTTTTTTCTTTCTTTGGACAGCCGTAGTGTGTTTGAGACTACAGTGATAGCCAGTGCTATTGCAAGAAATCCTGATCATCTGAGAGCTGAACGAGACACAGTGTGATCCTTAGAGGAGTTACTCCAGTCTAAGCCCATTGAAATCAGTGGGTATAGACTGGAGAAAATCTGTTTAGGGTTACACTGACAGTCCTTAACAGAGTCAAAAGCAGGTGCCCAAAGCCAAAATCTCTTCCCTCTAGTAAAATTTACTCTGAGTACCAAGTGAACATGATGTGGGAGATCTGAGATTGGATCTTCTGATTTTTTTTAATGTTAAAAAGCAGATGGCGCTTGATTTGGATCAGAGTCACAGTTCAGGTTATTGAACTCCTCTCTCTGGTGTAATCTTTCCCGTAGAAATTGCCCCCTCCTCAAATGACATCTAGTGCCAATAATGAATAATAGCAACTACCATGGGGATGCTTTCCTTTTTCCTACTGAATTGAAGAGGAGCAATTTTTAAGGGGAAAATAATACAGAGAAAGGACTAAGGGAGTTATTGGGCTCTGGTCCTGATCCAGCTCCATCCTCCAGGTCCTTTTTAGCATTGATGGTTGTATCTGTGAAAATCAGTGAAAATCCAGTTGTGGATTATTGCTTCAGAGCAGCATCCAAGGCGGTGTGGATGCAGCAATCCCATATCAAGTCTTGTTCCTCTCCTGCTGAGAGCCAAACTACAAGTGACGTCTTACACAGGTTGGACACTTGTCGGCTTCCCTCAAGTTTTGATGGGAAATGTAGGCATCCTGGTCTTGCAGCTGTAATGGAGAGCCAAGCTGTAAAACCAGGGCGCCTACATTTCCCATCAAAACTTGAGGGAAGCCGACTAGTGTCCAACCTGTGTAAGGCGTCACTTGTATTTTGGCTCTCAGTGTACTGTTCTTGGTATCAGTTCCTAGCATGTAGGTTCTTCAGTGTGTCTTGGCATAAGGAAAATCTCAGTCCTTCATATTTAGCAAAAACTCTTTCTGTCCTGTTCTTCCAACCCCATCCTTGTTCACAATGAAATTTCTCACAAGAGTAAGTAGAGCATTGTGGATAAACCCCAAGAGGTCAGTCACGGACGCAGTCAGTCCCGTCTCATTTAAATCCAGGCATACCTTGGATGGGGTGCTTCCCCACGACTTCTTCTATCCTAAGTACAATTACGCCATCATCCAGCCTTCCCCTCATTTTGAGACATTACCCCACCTACTTTCTCCCCCCCCCCCAACATATTTCCATTGCCTCTTCCAAGGTGTTTTTCTCTTACAACTGAAGTGAGGAGGGAGAAGCCTCATTTTAGACAGACATGGACATCTTTCTGTGAGGTGGCCAAGAGGAGAGGATCAGTTTCAACACCCCTACCAAAGTGTGAAGGTCTTTTTGAAACTTAGACAATTGCAGAAGTTGTCCATGAACACACAGCAGCCTTTTCTGGGGTCTTTCTCGCGTACATATTCTACTACCAGAGAAGATCTGTTTTTTACCTTTTATTCATTTCAGTGGCTCCTTGTTACTTCTTTCCAGCTACAAATCGTGCTTTTGCTACCAGCAGTACAAGCACGTCTGGTGCTAGTTCTTGCTTGAGACTCTGTGAATTCAGTCTGCGATGCCGGCAGATGGTGAATTCCTCCAGCAGTTTTGGTTCCAGGGCCAGCTGTCTTTGATTTACTTTGCATTGCTTTTGGTTTTTTTTAAAAAAATGTTATGTTAAATCACAGAAGAGCTGCAATACGTGTGATGCCAGCAATTCAGTAAAAGTTGGACTTTGACTAGGGAGTCCTGGGTTTGATCCACTGCTACGCCATGATGCTCAGAGCTGTGACACACAATGTGATGAAGCAGCACTAGTCAAAAGCACTCAGAACTGAAAGATGCCAGGAAATGTTTAGAGGAGAAATTTTTGTGACTCCCAAGCAGCCCAGATCAGTGTCTAAATTCCAGAGAGTCACAAGTAAGGCTGAAATACAGAGGTTTTTTTTCATTTGCAGATCAGAGTTGTGTTTAACAACACTCCTAGTAATCATTTTTGTTAATCTGTAAGATCTTACACAAGGCTTGATCAGCAATACATACAAAATCAAAGACACAGTTACTAATGTGAAAAGAAAAAATATGAAGAAGAAGATATAAGCAAAGGTTGTGACACTAATTTGAATGCATTCCATGAAACATAGTGTCATGGGCCAGCCTCGGCCTGTCATTTTATCACCTGCAGTCGAGTTCTCTTTGGAGGACAAAGAGCTAGAGGAGCCAGCAGAGCTAGCTTCTACTCCAGAGGAGCCTGCACTGGAGCCCACCACAGTGCCAGAAGAGTTTTTGATGGAGTGGCAAGTAACGCAGCCAGGGTCTCTGGGGATGCTGGCTTGGGTGAGGGCTTGCATAGTGCAGAGGAGAAACTGGCACCCGGGAGGCCTTAGCCCCCAAAGCCAGCTGCAGGATGGAGGAACCAAGCAAGGGCAGCTGTTTGGGAAGGCGCAGGAGCGCATACTTGCAAGCTTAGCAGCAGGCAGGACTGAGCTCCTAGAGCGAGGTGCTGCAATCAGGCAAAGAGGCAACACCTGCACCACAGCCTATTACCTGAGTGCAGGGATAATAGGAGGACACCAGGCAGAGCTCAGCGTGGAAGCAATCTAGCTCGCTACTCCCTGTGACCTGCACCTCTATGCCTGGAAGCTCTTGACTCCACCTTGTACCTTGTTTCCCTTGGACTGAACTCTTGGCTTACGACTTGCACTTGCCTGCCTTGTTATTGGACTGCCCTGCCTGTGCATTGACTTGGACCGTTGAACTTGCCTTTAGAACTGCCTAGCTTATGTATGACCTTGGACTGCCTGACCTACTCGTAAGCTGTTTTGCCCGCCAGGTGCCTCAACCCCTGCCTGGACCGGCGCCAAGCCTCTTGAGTGTGACACATAGTGGGGTAGTTTTTATCACACACCAAAGAATTAAGACTGGATACTTGAGGATCAGTGTGCCTTTTTGCATCTAAATGTGTAAAAGTGGATGTGGGAATAAGATTATATGACCCGTCTTGAAGAGATGATGGGATGCCTGCATCCATGACTCTTCAGTGAAGTAATCCAGTGATTATAATATAGTACAGCAAGGAAAGCTTAGCATTTGTCACCTATGTGTTATGTCAGTCTGAGTTCTGGCTAAATAATACAACACCTTTTTGGGTTGGAAAACAGCCACAACTTTATTGATTACAGCATTGGCCCGGCATCTGGGCACGAATCCCCGTTGGCTTTGGAGGGCCTGCCTGCTGCCCGATGCATATCCCACCAGCCCCATGCTGGAACACCACAGCAAGCATTCTGCCACCACCAGCCGTGCTGGGTGACCGCTGCCTCCTGATCCATCGGGGTGAGCAGTCCAAATGCCCCACTCACCCTATTGAGATGTGGCCCAATGCCTCAACCCCGCCACAGGAGGAAGGCCAAAGGCCCGACTCCTGCCAATGCTCCAACCGCTGCAACCAAAAAGTTGGAACCACTCCCCTCCCCCAGGGTTCCCAACTTTGATTACCACAGGAAGGCAAAAAATCCCCAAGAGGCCCCAGCCAATCTGGCCCCTTGTGGGAAAAAATCCGTCCTGGCCCCCAAAGGCGACCGCCACAACTGGCCCTGGGGATCTCTGCCAGGAGCCTCAGGGGGCCCACCACATCCCCCTTGCCCCACTGCTCATGTTGCACTGCTCATCCAGATGTTACCGCCAATCGTTCGCCATCGCTCCAAGGGGGATGCTGTGCCTGCAACTAGATCAAACATCGTTAGTATATTCTCTTCTGACAAAACTCACATATGCTCTGGAAGCCCATCTGCCAATCGCTTTTATGTGGTCTGCAGACAGCCCCACCTTGGCTGCTGTGTTAGTTGCCCCAATGCGGAATGAGTGAGAGCTGAGCTCGGCCGGTGGGAGGCCTGCCACTCGCTGGACCTCAGGACAGCTGTGAACTGGAACCTTGTGAGTAAGCTGCAATTGGTGTGAACCAGGAGTTGGCCCGGCAGTGCTGGGGGCAGCCATGGTGCAATGGGCAAGCCGTAAGCCCCTCAAGCCCCAAGGACCCCAGCCAGGCCGCCCACTGCCCACACGGGTGGTGCCAGATGGCCAGGCAGCACAAGGGGCAGTCCCTGCAGGCTGCTGGGACCCACATCAGGTCACAGTGTGCACCAGCACCAGCTGCGCCGCGCAGCCTGGCACTGACCAGGGCAGCCTGGGCATGCCGAGGCCAGTGAAGGCCCCCTGTGACTGCGGGAGAGCCCTGCCAGGCCCCAGCACAGCCCAGGCCGCACAGCCCAGTGGTGCCAGGGCCACCTTGGTGTGGCAAGGCCGATGGAAGGCCCCCACAGGCTGCAGGAAGCCCTGCCAGGCCCCAGCACAGCCACAACTCCCAGCCGAGCCAGGGGGCATCCTGGTACAGTGGGGCCGGCAGAGGGCCCTATGGCCACAGTAGGCCTTGCCAGGCCCAGTGCCCTCCCCTGCAGCAGCCTCTCACCAAACCCCAGCCCCCTGGAACTGGGGGTTTGGCTGGGTCATGGGCCTGCCCCAGGGGGTGAGCCATGGGGGCCCTGTGTCAGGAAGGGGGGAGAACCACAGAGGAGGGGGCCCCAGGGCGACAGAGGGGGCAGGGGGCCAGGCTCAGTCAATCTCCCCCCTTCTGCTCTGCCCATTCCCCCTTTTTAGGGACTGGGAGCCAGGCTCAACTGGTTTTCCTCTGCATCCCTCCTGGGAGACTCTGGCCATAAGCTTCTTTACCTGATCTGCAAGGAAAGGCTGGAACGTGCTGCTCCTGCCAAGGCTCTGGAAAGAAATGGTGCTGACCCTGAAGCTGGACCAGAGAAGGGATGGGCGCTCCTCCTCTTCTTGGCTGGCCACGCCTCCACTGCATCCTACACAATGGGGCCAACACAGCCCGCCGGTGAGTCAGTGAGTTCCCCTCTGGTGCAGGATAAGGAAGTTGCAGTGGATGCTTTGAAAGAGCTGAAAACACACAAAAGATTCAAACAGATAGAACTATTTAGATGTGAGTTAAGTAAGAGGCAAGGTTACCATAGAAAGATAATTTAGGAATGAAAATAGGAAGAGTTTTACTGAGAAGAAAAGATGGAGCTTAGAGTGTAAAAGATGCTGACTGAGATGTGAGTGGGATAGGGACAAGCAGTTGAGTAATGAAAGAGGCAAGAAGTTAACCTGGAGGTTACAAAGAAGCAAGAGAGGCAAAGTTTTCAGAAAGGAGAAATCTCGGGGGGGGGGGGTGTCAGGGGGGGTCAGAGAAAAAGAAAGAAAAAGATTCCAGTGGAGAAATGACCCAAGTGCCTTGGGAAATGAACTTCCCAACACAACCCCCAAAACAGAAAGTTAACAAGGAGAGCAAAACTAAGCCAAAACTACCTCTTTGGGGGTTATGTAAATTTAGTTAATGAATATGGACAGCTTGTACATTGCTCAATGTGAATTGATCTAATTTGGGTCATATTTGGCCTGGATTCCAATGTAATATGCAGCGGGAAAATTGAGGGATTGGAGGGGCATGATTTACAAACTACCCCCAGTAAAATGGCATCAAGGAGTCTGATATCTGCAGAAAGAGTGTTTTAAGTTCCTCTATTTGACCCCTTTAACAATACCAGTGGTATAGATGCTAGCACTGAGTGTGGGAACTTTGTGTTGTACTTTGTGAAAAAACTTATACCTTGAGAATGTCAGTGTTTCCTTTCAAGGCGCTTTAGAAAGAATGGATTGATTACATAGAATGAACTTTGAAATATTATATAGAATTCCCTATAGATAGACCGAAATCTCATTTTTAGTTTCTATATATAAAACCACGTAACTCTGTGTTAGCCAGATTTATTTTTCCTGCCATTATTGGAAAACAATGTAGGGGGAGGAGGAAAGAATTCAGAGCATGGGTTCTGGTGACAGCTATGTTCTGGGTGTTCCAAGCTCTGACTTTAATTCCCAGCCATGTGTGGGTCCAATTCAGATGGAGACCGCGGCACATGGGGAGACAGAGTTTAAGCCTTCCCCTTTATCATTTCTCTAACATGAAATGGCTCCAGGGAGCCACTGATTGTCCCACTGGCAAAACAATATATAGTAAAATGTCACATGTAAATTCCCCAGTGGAGTAAAAAGTGGCTTCCTGGGACCTTTGGGTCAGGGAAAATGGGGGGTGGCTTAAGCTTCCCTTACCTTGGGTACCACAGCACTGATCTGAATTAGTCCTATGTTAGGGTTACCAAACTCCAGGTGGAACCTGAAGTTTTCCTGGAATGACAGCTGATCTCCAGACAGTAGAAATCCCGCAGAGAAAATAGCAGTTTTGGAGTCTGGAATCTATGGCATCACATCCCCCCTGAGCTCCCGCCACTCCCCAAACATAGTCCTTCCCAGGTACTGCTCCAATCTCCAGGCATTTCTCAAGATGGAATTAACAACCCTAGTCTCTGTGCATCAAGGAACTGCGTTCTGAATACAGAGAGCCAGGAACACAGCGTATCATGAAACTAGGCCCCATTAACTTGTTTTTTTCCACAACCCTGTTTTCCTCCCTATTTTCCTTTTTGTAAACTCCTTTGTGCTTTGTGACAAACCTTGACACTGTCTCTGGTCACATGGTGTGCATAGACTCTTCAGCTCAGCCAGCCCAGGGAGCTTCCCCAAATTTAGGTAGTCAAGATTCAAGGTGGGCACAAACAGAAAAAAACCCAAACATGATGTTCGTTGTCTGTTGCCATCCACGAACAGGGACTCATGAACAACCACGAATGTTGTTCATGAAAATGTTTGTGGTTGGCTGTTCGTGAGGGCCAGCAGGCTCTCCTCCAGCCATCATCCAAGTCAAAATCCCTACTGTACCACTCCCAGAAACCTGACCTGAGCAGGCAACAAGAAAGGTACCAATAATAAATAATACCTTGGCTCCAGGGCCTGGCAGCAGCCCTGGAACTCGAAGGGGTAGATTCCTACCACACCACTCCCAGAAACCTTACTTGAGGAGGCAGCAGAAAATGTACCAATAAATAGCTTGGCCCAGAGCCTGGCAGCAGCCCTGGAACTTGAAGGGATAGATCCCTGTCCCACCACACACAAAGAAAATTCAAGCTCCAATGCACTCTATCAAAATTCCAACAGCAACTGTCTCTCTCCCTCTCCACTATCTGCAAAGTTAGAGCTGGGAGCCCCCTCCCCCCTGCTCTTTGCTCCCTTGTTGTAACAAATTTGGAGCTCCACACTTGAAAGGAAGACCTGCCTATCAAGCTAAATTGGGCTTAGATTGGGGTTTCCAGGGCAACAGGAGGAGTTCAGACAGAGTTCAGGCAGTCCCTGCCTCCGGTTGCCAAGGGAATTGATTGCAGGTGCCAGACTGTCTGGCTTGACGAACAGCAACGAAGGAGGCCTGCAACGACGATCTGTTCCGTTTAGAATGGGGCCTCATGAACAGCTTTTTTTTTTTTTTTGTAAATTTTTTTATTGGATTAGAAACAGTCCATATCATTTACAATCACATTCCCTAAAATTTTCCAATTCTAACCCCCTCCCTTCCCCCCCCCCCTTTTTATTGACTTCCAACAGTTTTCCAACCCCTCATTCTATTTTCCCTTTACTCATATCAACTTTGATACATTTGTTAAAATATACTTTCAAATTCTTCTAAGCTTATCTATCATAATTGTGCTATTTCTAATTCCTTCCCTTACAAATGAATAATACTCTCTTAACCTATCTTCTTCAATGATACTAATAATATTCATTTTAATAATCTATGCTCTATCTTATTCTTTCTAGTCTCTTCAGTACGGGACAAACAATTTGCCCCTCGTTATACATATCTTCTAATACTTCTATAAACATTACATACATTCATGATAAATCAATCAATTTGACTTATATTCTATATGTTGCTCTTTACTTCCTTTTACATATCCTATCTATCTTAATTATCTTATTTCACCATTGTAAAGCTATCTACCAAAAATAGTCAATATATATCCATTTAACATAAGTCAGTCTATTAAATCCACATTCCGTATGCTAGTCTATTATCCTTATAATTCTTATATTAATAGCACTACTAATACTCTATATAATAATTAAATATGATATTTGCTTAGAATTATTCTGTTAACTCTCCACCCCGGTATAGTCACTTCCCTCTTCTTATATTATATTTCAGTAATTTTCAAACTGCCACAGTTCTCCTCCCACCTCCCATTTTTTCACCAGATATTGTTTCAGCTTCTCCCAGTCCTTGTTAAACTGCCCTAGGTCAAGGTCTCTCAGTTTTCTTGTCATTTTATCCATCTCCGCCATGTACAGCAATTTGTAGGTCCAGTCCTCGATAGTTGGCACTTCTTGTACTTTCCACTTCTGCGCATACAAAAGTCTAGCTGCTGCTGTCATATAAAATAACAATGTCCTATATTGTGCTGGGATATCCTCCATTCCCAAGTTCAGTAGCAGGAGTTCTGGGTTCTTATTAACTTGAAATTGTAAAATCTCACTCATTACTTTTGTTATTTCACCCCAGTACTGCCTAGCTACCTCACACGTCCACCACATATGATACAAAGATCCCTCATGCTTTCTACACTTCCAGCATTTATTAGACATATTCAGATTCCCTAGCGCAATTTTCTTTGGTGTCAGATACCAACGGTAGATCATTTTATAGACATTTTCTTTAATATTAGTACATGTCGTAATCTTCAAGGTATTTTTCCACAAGTATTCCCATGCCTCCATTGTTATTTCTTTATTAAAGTTTATAGCCCACTTCACCATTTGCACTTTAACTACCTCGTCTTCAGTATACCATTTTAACAGTACTTTATAAACCTTTGAGATTTCCTTTTTATCTTCTTGTAAAATTACTTTCTCTAGTTCTGAATTCTCCATTCTTATTCCTCCCTTCGCACAGTCCGAATAATAAAGGTCTCTAAATATAGATCTATTCAAGAACAATTATGAGAAACTATGGACTCAAATAGAGCAGGATTTGATTAAGTGGAATAGACTGAATTTGTCATGGCTGGGAAGAATTGCAGCAGTCAAGATGAATGTTTTGCCAAGAGTGATGTTTTTGTTACAGACAATACCAATTATCCGGGACTCTAAACAATTTGAAAAATGGCAGAGGAAAATATCAGACTTTGTGTGGGCAGGCAGGAAGCCTAGGGTGAAAATGAAAGTGTTGCAGGATTCAAAAGAAAGGGGTGGAATGCAACTGCCCAACCTGAGACTTTATTATGATGCAATCTGTCTGGTATGGTTGAAAGAGTGGATAACGCTGAAAAATCGCAAATTACTGGCCTTAGAGGGATATAAAAAACTGTTCGGTTGGCATGGATATTTATGGTATGACAAAGTGAAAGCAGACTCTATGTTTTTGCACCATTATATTCGGAGAAGCCTCTTCACAGTTTGGAAGAAACATAAAGATTACCTACAGGGAGGAACTCCCTCCTGGGTGGTTCCATATGAAGCAATTGATCCAAGAACGGTTGATAATGAACAACAGTGTTTAACGTATAAGGAGATAACTCAAATAGAATTTTCTAAAATAAGAATAAGGACACAACAAGAGTTGTCCCCAAACTACAATTGGTTTCAATATGAACAGCTTGTTCGCAAACAGCAGATTGGGCTGTTCGTGGTTTTTTTTTGTTCGTATTGATGTTCGTGCCCATCTCTAGTCAAGATTAGACCGTTACCATGAGGTTTGAAAACCATCATTTTAGATTATTTGCTCTAGTGTTCAAGGTTTGTGGGGAAAAATACACCAAAATGGAGATACTCTTAGGCTACCAAAGTGGAAAGCTGGAAATAAAATTTTTAAAAGGCTGCTTCAGTACAGCTCTAGGTACAAACATATATTTGAAACTTACGTTGTCCCATGTGTAGTTTTTGTTTTTTAAAAAATTAAGGAGGTAAAAGAAAGCTGTGGGAATAATGGAAGGGCAGAAGTCACTGCTGCAGATCTTGTAGATAACATAGTATCTTAAATAACACAAAGAAAAGTGTAGGTGATTCAGAAGCAGAGGGAGGGAGGGGAAGCCAATTTATTTGACTCAAATTCAAACTGTTTCAGATGTTCAGGCAGGATTTGCACAGATGTTGTTTATTTCTCAACAGTTCTCTTGAAGAAGGTAGCAATCCTTTTGTGAGTCACACCTTTTTTGTTTAATTTTTTTGTTGCTGTGAGAATGATTCAATATTTTTTGAAAAGGGGAGAATAAAGGTTTCCATTGGTCTAATTAACATACTCTCTGAACACAGACTCACACCTTAAAATAAAGGGTTAGGGAGAAGGAAGGAAGAAAGGTAATTTTCCAGAGTTACTGACAGTACCAGGAAATAAATATGGGTGGGTGGGTGTTTGTGTGTGAGAACTCATTGAAAGCTTTAGTGAGTTAAGAGAACTAAAGCAAAGTGTTACCCTAAATTAGGTGTAATTTCCTACCTAGGAAATGATAATAACGCAAAGGAACAGCTTAACTGTTGAAATTTATACTGTCCTGGAGGGCATGAGGGAGGGATGTATCCTACCACTAAATTCTCCTATGCATGATAAGATGGTGGAGGTAAAGATCTCTTGATCTGTACTACTAAAGTTTCTGGTCCCTTCTTGCACCTTGAAGTTCTCTCTAGATGTACAGGTTTTTAAAGAAATAGGTTTGGGTTCCCTGTAGCCACACAACAGCTGCAGGGAACAGCTGTATAAAAATAAAGGGAAGTCCAAACAGCCTCAGAATGCCCCTGTGGGGGGAGGAAGGGCTCGTGCTTCCCCCCAAGCTGTTTCTCCATGGCAAAATAGCACAGTGTGTGTGTGGGGTGTGTGTGTGTTTCACTAATTTTACTTCTCTGTGTGCACTGAATAGTATACTCCAAGTACAGCAGCAAAAACAGAGCCCCCCCCCCCCTCTCCCCTCTTGCTACTTTGCAAAATGTCTTGAAGCCTTTCCTCCTGCCTGAGACTGTTTGGGCTGTCTTATTTTTTTAACAGCTGCTGTGTAGCTGGAGGAACCCAGACCCAACTCTTTAAAAAAACAACCCATTTAGAGAGTCTCTAAGTGCTGCATCTCAACAATCTGTGCTGTAGGCAATTGTGCTACAAGGGTAGCCAGCTAAGGGGCAGGAGTAGGTGTGAAAGGAGATGGTCCTTTGAGCTTGGGAGTCTTCTGCAATTTTATTTTGCCTGTGTTTGGGGGGAAGGTGGGAATGAGATCTGTTGATTTTATTGCTTTATGATTCTTTTTTTTAATTGCAGTTTTATGATGTTGTGTGACCCGCCCTGAGCCCACTTGCGGGGACGGCAGGATATAAATGCAACAAATAAAAATAAATAAAATAAAATTTCCGATTGTTTCTCCACTTTGCAATTCATTATGAGTAAATGCCCTTTAGAATGCTTAAATTGACGTTCATCTTCGTTCTTCTGTGCCTCCACACATGGGGTACTGCGCACACGCAGGCCAGCCACCGGAATATTTTTCACCTCTTCCCTAGCTCCGAAGGGGCCGTTTGCCGCGCGCCTCAGCGATCGTTTCCCGCCCAAACGATCACATGCTCCTCCAGCGGCCAACGGCCCCTTCCCTCAGTTCTCTTCTTGCCACCGCTTGAGGAGAACGTGTCCGCTAGTAGCTCCGTGCTTCTTGTGTATTTGGATTGCCTTTTTTCGTGCTTGACTTGGATTCTGGACTTGACCTTTCTTCTGCTTCGTGATTTGGACTGACTGATTTGGTAGTGTATCGACCCGGACTGTTTTTTTTGACGTCGCGTTTTTGGCTTGCCCCTTAAGAATGGCTTCTATGGCCCTGTTTAAGCAGTGCGCCCAGTGCCGTGCTAAGATGGCCCAAACGGATGGGCATAGCCTTTGCCTGCTCTGCCTTGGGGAGGAACATGTAGTCCCCTCTTGCAGGATCTGCCAGGGGTTTACACATAAGGCCAGGCAGGAGCGTTCCACCCGCCTCAAGGCTTCACTGTGGCAGCGGGTCTTGGACGCCCCTGGGCCCTCCGAGGCGGAGAAGCCGGGGGCCGCGAAGAAGGCTAGCCAAGTCCCCACCCATGCCGGGGGACAATCTAGAGCAGGCTCTGTGGCGTCTTCCAAGTCTGTGGCTGCATCCCGCCCGGCAAGCAAGTCGGTGTCGAGGGCAAGCTCGGTGGCGAGGTCATCGAAATCGCCGCAAAAATCGGCGTCGGTGAGGTCGGAACCGGAGAGGTCGCCTCCGAGGCCGGAACCGAGCGGATCGGATCCAATAAGGTCAGCCCCGGCATCGGTCGAAGGGCCTGCTGCAGTCCCGGGACCGGAGGCTGCGCGGAAGGCGTCGAGCAAGAGGGCGTCGGTTCCGAGGGCTTCTTCCGAGCCGGTTCCGAAGAAGGCTAAGAAGAAGGCCAAGCATCGCTCTCGGTCCCCTCGGCGCCGGTCGGCAGAAGAGGTGGTCCTGGTGTCCCCACCTACACCATCACCTCACCTGGACTCCCGAGACTGTCCCCTCCTTGAGGAAGAGGTGCCGGATCCGGGGGCCTATGTGGTCCTGTCGAGCGGGCGGCGCTCGCCTACGCTGGAATCGAGCCCGGCTCCACGTCGTCGGATCCGAGAGGCTACTAGGGGACCGTCGCCTGCATATTCTGCCCGTAGCCAACGGTATTGGTCCGAGGGGAGTGTCGGATCCGAGTGAGTCGGATCCGAGCGGTCCGCGGCTGCGCGTCACCAACTGGCTTCAGGTATGCCAGATGCCTATCGGTGCCAGTGGAAGGGGGCTCCACCTGGCTTTAGACCATCGGATCCGGGGCCGTCGTCGTCTGGCCATCGTGAGTGGCTGCCGCCACCCTTCCCAGAAGGGGAACTGTCAGCTCCAGCCTCTGATGAGGAGGACGAGGACGTAGGGTCCGGCTACCGTTCCGAGTTGTTCTCCGAGCCAACCCCGGACGACAATGTGGGCTCTTCCACCAGCTCTCCCTTCGAGGACCTGCGGATTTACGCGGATCAAATGGCCCGCATGTCCAAGGCCCTGGAGATTGACGTGTCTTCTGTGGTCCCGAAGACAAAGGACAAGTTGTTGTGCAGAATCTATGGGGAGAACCCGGCTACAGTGGGTTTTCCTATGCTGGAGGGCTTGGAGGAGATCATCGACAAGGTCTGGAAGTCACCCTCTGACCTGCCTGCCACGTCCAAACGCATTGAACAGATGTATAAAATTAAACAAGGGACGTGGCAGTCCCTCATCAAGCATCCTCCACCGTCATCCTTGATAGCCGAGGAGATTCAGCACAAAAGGTCGGGGTCCTCCTCCGTTCCACCAGATAAGGAGGGAAGGAAGATGGACGCACTGGGTAGGCGTCAGTACTCGGTTGCTGCTTTAGCCCTCAGGATAGCCAATTATCAAACGATTATGGCGGGCTATCAGCTCTACCTCTGGGAAAAGCTGGCTAACTATGTCACTGACCTCCCTGCTGACAAGAAGGCGGTGGTGTCGTTGCTGCAGTCGGAGGCAGTACGATTGTCAAAGCAGCAGATGAACGCCGGGAGTCATGCGGCGGACATGGCTGCTCGGGGCATGGCGTCGGCGGTGCTCCTGAGGAGGCACTCGTGGTTGCGGTCGACTGCCCTCCCGCAGGAGGTGAAGGCCAAGATTGAACGTCTGCCCTTCGAGGGTGACTCCCTCTTCTCTACCACCACCGACGAGGCACTTAAAAAGAAGAAGGAGGACTGGCAAACGGCACGCTCCCTGGGGGTCACCCCAGCGGACAGGTCCACGTTCAAGCCTCGGTACTCTTCGAGGTATAATCCCTACCAGTACCGTAGCAGATATCAGCCCCGTCCGTACTATCAACAGTACCCTTCCTCGCAGCGCCAGTACACCCCGGCGCAGCACCAGGGCAGGAGGCGTAGGCCGTTCAAGCCCCGCTCGTCTCAGCCTCCGCCCCAGCAAAAAGTTCCGCAAGGGGCTGGGAGACAGTTCTGAAGGTCCGGCCCTGCGGCAGCCCTGAACTTTTCGGACAGACTCAGACCCTTCTTGTCTGAATGGGAGTCAATAACATCTGACTCATGGGTCTTAACGATTGTTGATAAGGGGTACGGGCTGGAATTCACTGAACTGCCGATGTGTACTTCGCCGCTAAGTGCGGTGAATAATACTTTAGTTGAGCTGGAGGATGAGATTAAGTCCCTGTTGGCTAAAGGGGCTGTGGAAGAAGTAGCATATGGGGAATCCAAAAGGGGTTTCTTTTCCCGCTTCTTCCTGGTCCCCAAAAAGGACGGGGGCCTACGTCCCATCTTGGATTTGAGGGGGCTAAACGCCTTTTTAAGGGTGACCAAGTTTAGGATGGTCACATTGCCTGCTGTAATTGCCCTTTTGAAGAGGGGGGATTGGTTCGCTGTCCTGGATTTAAAGGACGCTTATTTCCACGTGGGGATCTTGGAGGAGCACAGGAGATTTCTGTGCTTCGTTTATAAGCAGCGGGTATTCCGTTACAAGGTTCTCCCCTTCGGCCTTTCCACAGCTCCACGTGTGTTTACAAAGTGCATGGCTCCTGTGGTTTCCTTTCTTCGAGAGCAGGGCTGTACCATCTATCCCTATCTCGATGATTGGCTTATAACAGCAGGCTTGGAGGCTAAGCTGCTGCAAGATGTGGAATTGGTTCTGGACACTTGCAAACGGTTGGGCCTCCTGGTAAACCTTGAAAAATCTAGGCTGACGCCTGTCCGTGTTGTGCCTTATATTGGGGCGGTGTTGGACTCAGTGGAGGCCAAAGCTCTGTTGCCCCCGGGAAGGGCATGTTCCCTGAAGGGCCTGGTGTCCTTGTTTAAAAGGAATCGTTTTCAGCCTGTGCGCATGATTCAATGCTTGCTGGATCATATGGCTGCTGCCACCTTGGTGGTCCCCTTTGCGAGGCTGCGGATGCGCCCGCTCCAAAATTGGTTTGTGAGGAGGTATAATGCCTTACAGCATCCTCCGACGACAAAACTCTCTGTCCCTAGGGCCATTATCTCCTCCCTTGACTGGTGGTTGTCGGATGTTAATTTATTTAAAGGGACCCCATTTGGTTACCATCATCCCGAGTTCTCGGTGACCACGGATGCCTCCCTGCAAGGGTGGGGGGCCTTCTGTGGGGAGCTGTGTCCAGGATGTGTGGTCAGATAGAGAGAGGGGTCTACATATTAATGTGCTTGAACTGAGGGCTGTTCGTTTTGCACTTGTGTCATTTACAGCGCTCTTACAGAACCATCAGGTGCTGGTGCAGACGGACAACACTACCGCCATGTATTACCTGAACCAGCAAGGCGGCACGGTGTCCATGATCCTCTGCAGGGAAGCCACGCTCATTTGGGAATGGGCGATCAGGAATGGGGTGATGCTCCGCGCCATTCACGTGGCTGGGTCAGACAACGTGCAGGCGGACGCCCTCAGCAGGGTGCACATGCTGGATCACGAGTGGGGGCTCAACGCAGAGTACATTGGGCCGATCTTTCAGAACTGGGGTCACCCGAGCATAGACGTGTTTGCGACATCGGCAAACACCAAGGCCGAGGTTTTTTGCTCGCGGGCAGGGAGCGATCCCCTCTCTATTGGGGATGCCTTCCAATTTACTTGGTCCCAGGGACTACATTACATGTTTCCACCTTTCCCTCTCATACCCAGGATATTGTGCAAGGTAGAGAGGGACAACACGGACTGCATCTTAGTGGCTCCGTTCTGGCCAAGGCAGCTCTGGTTCCCGAAGCTGCTGGAGATGTCCGCCCGTACGTACGTGGCCCTTCCGCCCCGGCAGGATCTCCTCCTGCACGGCAGGCTCTTCCACCACGAGCCCAAAAAGTTACACCTGACCGCTTGGCGGATTCGACCCCGTCCCTAGGGTTTTCTGAGCCGGTCGAGAGGGTCCTATTAAACGCTAGGAAGCCCTCCACGCGGCGTATCTATCAGGCGAAGTGGAGTAGGTTCGAGGCTTGGGCCACCTCAAGGGAGGTGGTGCCTATGTGCAGCCCCTTGGGGGAGGTCTTGGATTATCTATGTGAGCTGAAGGACCGGGGCCTTAGTGTGGCATCTCTGAAGGTACACCTGGCGGCCATCTCTGCATTCCATGATCGGGTGGATGGCTGCACGGTATTCTCGCACCATAGGTTCCGCCAGTTTTTGAAGGGGATGCTTAATCTTTACCCGCCTGTGTCACCCCCTGTGCCCCAGTGGTCTCTTTCCCTGGTCCTGGCCAGGTTGATGCTGCCCCCTTTTGAGCCTTTGGCTACGTGCCCTCTGGACTTGCTTTCCTACAAGGTGGCATTTCTGGTGGCGATTACTTCTGCCAGACGGGTCAGCGAGCTGGCTGCGCTTAGGGCGGACCCCCCGTTCCTTCGCTTTCATGCGAATAAGGTGGTTTTACGGCCGTGTGTTTCGTTCCTGCCCAAGGTGGTGTCAACCTTCCACCTGTCACAGGAGATTTCTCTGCCTGTGTTTTTCCCTGAGGCTACCACTAGAGGGGAAAAGGCCCTCCACACTTTGGATCTGCGGAGGGCTCTGGCCTTTTATTTAGAGAGGACGAAGGTGTTCAGAAACAGCCCCCACCTTTTTGTGTGTTTTGGGGCGAAAGACAAGGGCTGCAAGGCATCTGCACAGACAGTCTCCCGTTGGATTGTGACTGCCATTGCACGGGCCTACGCCTCGGCTAAGGTGGACTGTCCGTTGGGTATCAGGGCCCACTCCACACGGTCCGAGGCGACATCTGCAGCATTGCTCAGGGGTGTGCCATTAGCTAATATTTGCAGGGCTGCAACGTGGTCATCCGCTGATACCTTTGTGAGGCATTACGCTGTTGATGTCAATGCCAACGAGGATGTGGCTGTGGCCAAGGCCGTCCTCCACTCCTTGTTTCCCTAGGAGTGTACTGGTGTAGTTGCTCCGTTAGGGAGGCGGAGGCACTGTATATGGTTGTATGTATATACTTTATTGGATGTTGTGGGGTTATTATGTTTATACATGTGTATGTGTGTATATATGTTGTTTTTTTCCTGTTGGACATAATAAAATTGAGTTGGATTTCACCCCACCTTCCTTATTGTGTGAAGCTTGGTACTCTCCCATGTGTGGAGGCACAGAAGAACGAAGATGAAGACAGGGTTAACATACCTGTAACTTATGTTCATCGAGTTCTTCTGTGCCGACACACAACCCTCCCTCCTGCCCTGCTGTGAACTCCAATGCAGATGTGTTGTACATTTATGGGCTATAACACGAGTTGCTTAGTTGAAGTGATGGTTATGTGTATTGGATGAGCGGCGGCAAGGGAGAACTGAGGGAAGGGGCCGTTGGCCGCTGGAGGAGCATGTGACCGTTTGGGCGGGAAACGGTCGCTGAGGCGCGCGGCAAATGGCCCCTTCGGAGCTAGGGAAGTGGTGAAAAATCTTCCGGTGGCTGGCCTGCGCGTGCGCAGTACCCCACATGTGTGTCGGCACAGAAGAACTCGATGAACATAAGTTACAGGTATGTTAACCCTGTCTTTTAGCAGATGATATAACAATTTGCTTTATATTGGCATTTTAATCCAATCTAAAATTAGAAAACTTTTATGACTGAAGTAAGAGCCTTTTATTATTATTATTGGTAATAGTAGTAGTAGTATTTTGGTTTTTGTTAGTTAATGTGGGATCAGGCTCCAGGCTATGGCCAAAAGAGCTGTACCGGGAAAGGAAAGGATATTGGCATTTGATCCATACAGCCCAGTATCGTCTACTCTGCGGGTAGACCTCCAAGCTGTTCACCAGGAGCCCCAGTACCTAATAGTCTTTTAACAGATGCCAGAGACTGACTCTGAACTGTGCACATGCAAAACAGGGGCTCAGCCACTGACCTGTGGAACGACATAAATAAGGAGCGAGCAAAAGCTCCTTAGCAAACTTTATTTTTCTTTTCATGAATGTTGAAAATCGTTCCTTTTTATGGATGATTTTTCTAAACTCCTTGCTAATCTGTGTTGTTCTGATGCTGTTATTTGCCTTCTTGGTCCTGAGACGTATTTGTTCCTAGTGCTGTTTAACCCTAGTGGGTGATTTTTTTGTTAACAAGATCATTTTTCTACATCATGACATCATTGACACTCATCCACAAAATAATGTTATTGATTGGATTCCAGTCACCTGGGAGAAAGGCAAGCCTATAAATGTCTCATATCATATCAGTTCTAAACCTGGCCCCTGTGTAGGTCAATATACCCCCAGAATACGGGGACCAATAAAGCTAGTAAGTCTTTTTTTTTAACCCATCCCCAGCTTGCAGAAAAAAATCAATATTTTAACAAAAATACTGAAATTTTGTGATGCAGTGTTGCAAATCTCAGCCACTAGTTTTTTTTCAAAAGAAGGAGCAGCTGTGTGAGCCAGCCAGGTGAACAAGTGGGGGAAGATGAGCAGGAGCTGTAGTTCTAGCCAGATAATTGGCTGGCTGAGCAAGCGAGGAGCAGCAGCTAGTGCTGCTGCAGGCAGGGGGTATGAGCTGCCAGCGCCATGGGTGGCTGGTCAAGGAGGAAGGCAGGGGAGGAGGCGCAGGGGCTGCTGCACCCCCCCCTTCCCACAGCAGCAGCCACATGAGCACGTTGGTAGAGCAGTGAGGAGCTCTACCTTTTGGCAGCAGCTACTACCAAAGCAACTTTACAGAAAGTCTGCACAGCCAACCAGATCTCCAGTGGCCATCCAGAAGTCATGCTGGGCACAAGCCCCATCTGGCTGGTGCCACCCACTTTCTATAAACACTTGGCAGGCACCAGGAAGGTGCTCATGGGCACCACCCTGGCAATCCCTGATCTACGTCATATGGACAGGAGCCTTCAGTATGAAGGGACAGAACTGGAATCTCTATAATATCAGCGGTTACAGAAGCTATCTGACCTTGTCCTGCATAAGTAGCAGTGTGGGCTTCTTTGAACACAGAACTGCTCGAGGGACACGTAAAAGCACCCCGAGGAAAGCACGACCATCGGAAAGTCAGAAGGTCACCAAGGAAGATACCCACCAGTACAGAACTCCCAGCAGCTATCTTTGACCAGATGGTGTTACTAAGCTCAACGTCTTAACTCGGAATGAGTATGCCTAATCAGTCAGTTTTCGAGCAGAGGTAGTAACCATCTATAAAAGGAAATGCTATAAACACTGCTAATTCCTCTGTATGCATATTCAGATAAGGATAACGTACAGTCCCAAAAAGGCAGAGATTTGAATGCTCACCTTAACAAACAGAGAGCTTCTTCCTTGTGTGGCCCTTCTTGGCACGTGACACCATGGCGTTCGGATCTGCTGAAGTGGCTTCACACAATATGTGCTCTGTGTGCTTCTGGAACAGTCTGTTCCTGCCAGCCTTGTAAACGTTGAGCCCGAACTATGCAGATCTGGATGCTTCCTGTGCACTTGGGGAATGAATGAATAATTGACTGCGTTGGCTGCTCTTTCATCAGGCAATTCCATTTTTACATGCATTGATGAAATTTGGCTGTTGTGTTTTTCTGATGATGGGAAAAAAGCAACTATTTATATTATTTTATTTATTTTATTTAAAATGTTTTAATGCCACCTTTCCACCCAAATCAGGTTCCCAAAGCGGTGAACATTTGAACATTAATACATTGACCATTAAAATGGCATTTAAAATAATAATAACAGTTACAATCTTCACCCACTGGCAGAAGACACCAGCAGAGGTAAACAGAGGCAGAATGGCCCTGGGGACGGAGTTCCAAAGTTTTGACGCCATAACCAAGAAGGCCTTTTCTCAAGTTGCCACCTGTCTGCCTCAGATGGCAGGGGCAACTGAAGCAGGGCCACTGAAGATTACCGGAGTGGATGGTTAGGTTCATATGGGAGAAGGCGGTCTGTAAGGTATGTTGACTCCAAGCCAAATAGGGCTTTGTAGGTCAATACTAGCACCCTCAATTGAAAGGAAATTGGGAGCCAATGTACATAGAACAAGCCTGAAGTAAGATCATCCCTGCAACCCACTCCAGTCAACACTCTGTCTGAAGCATTCTGCACCAACTGCAATCTCTGGACAGTCTTCAAGGGCAGACCCACAAAGAGTGCATTTCAATAACCTAATCTAGACGTTACCAGACTATGTACCACAGTGGCAAAATCTCTCCTGCCCAGGAAGGAAATTATTCTGATGGTCAATATGGCTGTTATTTACCAGAGATGCACACTGCCCTGGAGGTCCTAGTTATCTAAGACCAAGGGGTTTGCTTGATGCTGTAAAGATATAATATAGTTATAATTCAGACCTCTATATTCATGTCTCAAATATTAGTTTGGGAGGGGGATATTGTCAGGGATTGCCAACTTAGATCTCAGTAACTTCACTGCATGGATCCATAGGTACATGAGTTAAAGCTTTATTGAGAAGCTAATAGTACAGCACCACAGACATTTCTTGTCAGGAATAACTTTCCCCTCCCTACTAGGCATATTAAACCCTTCAAGCACAACCCACTCTACTCTAACCACCCCCCTTTATCTAGGTTCCCATCTATGCAGTAAAAGAAAGAAAAGTGAAAGAAAGTAGAATTGTTATGACTAGGAATCCAGTTCTTCTCAAGCCATCTGGCCACATCTCCTTGGTAACGCTGATAACCTCATTCCTTCTTAGCGTCTCACAGTTTCTCAAGCCAGTTCTCCAGCACTCCCAAAGTATGTCACAGAAGATCAGGTCTAGAGCCCAACAGTGAACCCCAAACCCCCAGAGTATGGCAGGGCCCACAACCCTGACAGATATGCCTCAGTGGTAGAGCAGCTGCTTCGCATGAAGATGGTTTGAGATTCAATCCTTGCCATCTCCAGTTAAAGGCACCAGGCAGTAAGGAGATGATGGGAAGGACCTCTCTATCAGAGACCCTGGGATGCTGCTGACACTCAGAGTAGACAATACTGACCTTAATAGATAGATCATAAGAGAGAGGTCAGGAAGGGTTACATCAGTTCTCGTGGCTCTTCTTACATGCCCAAGATAATGCTGATTGCCACCTTGTGGTCAGGAAGCAAATTCCCCCAGGCCAGTTTAGCTAGGAATCCGGACAGTGTTTTGCCATCTTCTGGGCATGGGGTGGCAGGAGTCGGGTGGTGGTGGTGGTGGTGGTGGTGGTGGTTGTGAATTTCCTGCACAGTGCAGGGGGTTGGACTAGATGACCCTAGAGATCCCTTCCAACTCTATGATTCTATAATTCTCTATGATTATATGAATAGTCTGACTCAGCAGAAGGCAGCTTTATGTGCCGGCCTTAGACCGTCTGCTCCAGCCAACATGGTGGTGATTCATTGCTCTCATTGAGAAATTTGTTGTTTATAAAATAGAGAAGCCTATGAAGAAGTGAAACATAAAACGGGATGGAATTTTTTAAATATATATATTCAATCCTTGCCATCTCCAGTTAAAATAAAAATATAAATATAAAATATAATAATTATAATATAAAATATTATATATAATATATAAAATATATAAAAATAAAAAAAATTATATATATATATTATTGTTTTTTCCAGATAGATAGAAAGTAGGAAGGAATGAAGAAGTAGATAAAGGACTAGAAAGGGAGACAAAGAATTGTACAGATTTTTATTAGACTTGCTTATATCAACATTCTAATTCTCCAAATCTTATACTTTCTCCTAACACAACCTTGACTGTGAATTCTAATATTTCTTACAGTATTGCCTTATTATTACATTTTAGTCTCTGTATTTGTTCTTTATCCACTTGTAAAGGGTTCCAAGAAACAGAAAAGTCTTCTTCCATTTGTCCTTTCATTAATGAAGTTAATTTGTCCATATCTGCAATTTCCATTATCTTCACAATTAATTCCTCTTGCTGAGGTATTGGTGTTTCCAGGATGATGCTAGTAAAATTCTAGCCGCAGTTACTACATGAATTATGAGGTTGTTGGAATTGAAGTCTGTAAGATAGTTTGTAATAAAGTATGTACCATTATCCAAAATCTATGCATCTCCTTACAGGACCACCACATATGAAAAAATGACCCGGTATGTTTCTCACATTTCCAGCAGTTACTAGACGTATTTTTATACATTTTAGCCAATCTATCCGGTGTTAAATACCATCTGTAAAACATCTTATATACATTCTTTTTAAATGTGACAGATTTAGTTATTTTAACATTACTTTCCATATCTTATTCCATTGTACTGAGTCGATAATACCTCCTAAATTCTGCGCTCACAAGGTTTTACACTTTCCACCCCCTCATTCACTTTCATTTGCATTAAAAATACATACATTTTCTTAATCAATGTTTCATCTGAATCATATAGCAGTTTTTCAAAGTCTTTTTGTTCTATATAAAAGCCTTCCATTTTTTTGTCTTTATTATATCTAGATTCAATCTGTGCTCTTGACCACCAATCTAAATTAATACCTTGGTTCTGTAACTCCTCTTTCATTTTTAATACTCCTTTATCATCTAAGAGTTCTTTGTATCTGATAACCTTATCTGTGGAGAATACATTTGGCTGTGTAAATGCTGCTAATGGGGAGACCCATTGTGGAGTTTTCGAATATATTTGCGGCACAATTCTTTCCCATGTTGTTATAAGAGATTTTCTTATCAGATGGTTTTTAAAATATTTGTGTCCAGTCACTTTTCCATACCACATAAATGCATGCCATCCTGACTGTAACCTTCAAGAGTTAAAAGTCTTGGATTTTCCAATAAAATCCAATCTCTCATCCAAACTAAACAACATGCTTGGTAGTAAGTTTTCCAATCAGGTAAAGCACGGCCCACATTCTCTTTCAGACCTTGCAAGTGTTTTCAATTTAATTCTTGGTTTCTTTCCTTGCCAAATAAATTTGCTTATATTTTTGTTTAGATCTTTGAAAAAGGATTTATTAATACTTATTGGGATGGTTTGGTAAAAAAATATTATACAGGATGGAATATTTATGCCAGCAAAGCACATAGGCAGTATCTTTGTGAGTTGTGACTTCTTCTATGAGTATACAGCATTGTCTAAAGGATCACTTTACTTCGCTGAAAAATGGACTTTGATCTATATTGAAATATTCAGTTCTTTGGATACCCTTTTCGGATCAATACATTGACTTTTAGGAGTTGTTGTTTAGATTCCACCTGTTGGATATGATATTTGTATATAATACATATTTATTGCCTTATTTATTGATTGCATTGATATTGGAGTTTCATGAATTGTTATAATTATAATTGAGCACTGTTTGCACTTTAACACTAAAGTCATTGTATTGGTAGTGATTGGGCTTATCTTGTAGCAGGTTGTAGCAGAATGCACTTTAAAGAAGATTTCCTAAGTGCAGGTGTCAGGGAGCTGGAAGGGAAAGAGTTAACAATTGCCTGGAATATGAGTTTGATTGACAGGTTGTTCCTTTCTCTCTGATTGGCCAGTCAGAACCAGCCTTCAAGATGACATTTGGTGCTGACAAGATTTTGGAAGAGTGTATGCGAGTGTCTAACAGGGAAGGTCAGACAAGTTCCCCTCTGGCATAAGAAAAAAGAAATCTTTTGCCCTAACTGTAACATCCTTGTTTTGAGGAAGAATTCTAGTTAAGAATTCCAAGTATAAAAGCTAGCACAAGCTGAAAACCATTTACACTGCTACAATAGAACTGTGGGTATGTTTTTGGCAAAGAGTGATTGGATATATTGTCGAAGTATTGTCGAAGGCTTTCACGGCCGGAGAACGATGGTTGTTGTGGGTTTTCCGGGCTGTATTGCCATGGTCTTGGCATTGTAGTTCCTGACATTTCGCCAGCAGCTGTGGCTGGCATCTTCAGAGGTGTAGCACCAAAAGACAGAGATCTCTCAGTGTCACAGTGTGGAAAAGGTGTTGGCAGGTCATTTATATCTACTCAGGAGGGGTGGGGTTGAGCTGAGTCATCCTGTAAGAGTTTCCCAGGGTGTAGAATGCTAATGGCGGGAGGCTTCACTGTATCCTGAGGAGGTTCTTTTGCATATGGATTGGTGCTTGATGTGCTAATCTTCTCCGCAGGGCTATTGTCGGGTGTAGAATGTTTTGTTAGCCTGGTGTTTTTCAGAACTGGAAACCATGCTCTGTTCATTCTTAAGGTTTCTTCTTTCCTGTTGAAGTTTTGCTTATGCTTGTGAATTTCAATGGCTTCCCTGTGCAGTCTGACAAAGTAGTTGGAAGTGTTGTCCAGTATTTTGGTGTCCTGGAATAAGATACTGTGCCCTGTTTGTGTTAGGCTATGTTCAGCCACTGCTGATTTTTCAGGTTGTCCAAGTCTGCAGTGTCTTTCATGTTCTTTTATTCTTGTCTGGATGCTACGCTTTGTGGTCCCGATGTACACTTGTCCACAGCTACAGGGTATACGGTATACTCCTGCAGAGGTGAGGGGGTCTCTACTGTCTTTTGCTGATCGTAGCATCTGTTGTATTTTTCTGGTGGGTCTGAATACTGCTTGAAGGTTATGCTTTTTCATAAGCTTTCCCATCTGATCAGTAATTCCTTTGATATATGGCAAAAACACTTTTCCTGTGGGAGACTGTTTTTCCTTGGTTGTTTGATTCATCCTGGGTTTGATTGCTCTTCGGATTTCATTTCTGGAGTAGCCATTTGCCTGAAGTGCGTGGTTTAGATGATTA
This sequence comes from Eublepharis macularius, assembly GCF_028583425.1. Lineage (NCBI taxonomy): Eukaryota > Metazoa > Chordata > Lepidosauria > Squamata > Eublepharidae > Eublepharis > Eublepharis macularius. Next base: position 137,314,993 of record NC_072795.1, read on the forward strand.
ATTTCCTCATTGAGAAAGTGCGGCTCACATATCCGTCTTGCACGATCCACTAATGTTTTCATTATGCCTCTTTTCTGTCGGGGGTGGTGATTGGAGTTTTTGTGTAAGTACCGATCAGTGTGAGTTGGTTTCCTGTAGACCTTGTGACCTAACTGAAAGTTTGCTTTGCGGATGACCAAGGTATCCAGGAATGGGAGTTTTCCCTCAATTTCTTTCTCCATTGTGAATTGTATGTTCAATGTGATTGGATAGTAAATGGAAACTCAAGCCAAGCGAAGAAGGGCTATATCTGTTAGGTGATGAATAACTCCTGCCCAATGTCTAAAGGGGGGTTGGCTCTGAGGAAGACCCTGGGTCTGTTGTAAAGAGAAAACTTTGAACTAATGTCTGGAAACCTAAGTTTAAAAGGGGAACTCTGAAGAAACATTATTACTGTAACCAAAAGATTAAACAAAACACCTCTCACTAACAAGATCTAAGAATAAGAAACTAAACTTAAAGGAACTTATTTTGCCTGTTACTTATAAAGTATTCTATTCTACCTACAAATTTTACCTCAGCTCTTTCATTCCCTGACTGTCCTTATACCATCCCTGCCTGTTCAATAAAGTTGTTGTTGTTTATATGTTACACCATCTCAAGGGCTATTTTCCATACAGAAGAAGAAAGTTCCTGCTTTCCTCCCATCAAGTTTCTGAACTGGACTAAATAGCCAAACATATAACTGCTTATCAGGGTGGGACACAAAAGAACTTTAATACCTCAGATAGAGACATACTGTTTGGGGCTGGTCAGCCAAAGCGGGCAAAGTTGGATTGGGGGGGTCTGCTTCAGAATGGGGAAGTGGGGAAGACCTGTCATACAGGTCATCCCTTGGTACAATTCTGGTGGTGTTGATCTGTTTTCTTATTACATCCGATTTGTATTGTAATTCCAGAAATCTTTGTTGTAAATCATGCAGGTAAAAACCTCTGTCAGAGGTATTGGAAATGAGGTGGCTGCAGCGTAGAGCTTGGTTGTAGATAATAGATTGTTTGGTGTGTTTCAGATGATGACTGGAGGCGTTTATACATGTTTGGTGATCAGTTGGTTTTCTGTATAAGGTGGCTACTTCCATCATGCATTTGTACAGTAGTGTCTAGAAAATGTATTTCTTGTGTGGATTCATTCATGGTCAAGTTGATGGTGGGATGGAAGTTGCTGAAAGCCTGGTGAAATTTCTCTAGTGCTTCTTTCTCATGTGTACAGATGATAAAAATGTCATCAATGAATCTCAGGTTAGTGAGTGGGAACTGATGAAGTGCTGCTCCAAGTCAACCATGAAAATGTTGGCATATTGTAGTGCTGTGACGATTGTTCTAGAGGACTCTGGTCAAGCCCGATTCAGATATAGACATGCATTTAAGAAGCCTTGAGCATCTAGCTATCTTTCTTACATCAAATTATTTAATTCCTGGTAAGAAGTACACCACAGAAAATATTCTAGGTTCATTATCAGGTATTGTACACAAGTAATATGATTATGGAGTCTCTGTTTTCATTTTAAGCTTCTATGCTTACAAAATAATTATTCAGCATTCTTAATATCAACTCAATCAACAGAAAATTATACAGTCCATTATAACTACATAGATCATTAAAGGAAAGCAATTACATGAGCCCAGAAAAGCATCTTACCCAAAGTTACAAAGGTCACAGGCAAGAAGCCCCTTCCAAGAAGAAGCTCTTGATCAATTTAGCCTGTTATATTTATAGGGTTTCAAAACCATCTCCTTACAATGGTGGTCCTGCTTCAAAGAAACTTACATTCTTGGCTAGCTTATTAACTTATAACTTCAAACACCAGACAAGGATAATCTTGTTATCCATATTTGAAACATCTTCTTAAAATGTGTAACAATAATTAGTTCATTCTTGCTATTTATCTTAACAAAGTCTATGTAAAATTAGTGATTACAATCTTCTCATACATCTGAATATCTTTTGGCCCTCCACCAATACATCTATCCTTGAATACTGTTGCAAGCCTCTACGAAGTTAGACATTCCTGCCATCCTCAGATACTCCCCACACTTGGGCTTTGGTACGTTGTATATATGATATGAGTTAAATGCCTCTTCTAATTTACACATGGCAGTACATCTGTATAACTCTATTGTTTTACGCCCCTCTCCAAGGTTGTTCTATTCTAGGCCTCTAGACTCCCGTTTCTGTGTACAAAGACATCTTCTATGATTTTCTTGGTCATATCCAGCAACTGTTCTCCTATAGTTCTAGCTTTATCCATGACAATTGCCCATGGTTGTGCCATTGATCCGAAGAAATAAATCATCACCAAATCTGAAGTACTTGTGGATGAGGACAAACTGGCAGAACTTGGTAGCAAGGTCAGCAGTGGTGTTGTTGGAGATGGTGTTCCTAATGGCTTGAGTCCCATCTTTGTGGGGAATGTATTGTCGAAGGCTTTCACGGCCGGAGAACGATGGTTGTTGGGGGTTTTCCGGGCTGTCTTGCCGTGGTCTTGGCATTGTAGTTCCTGACGTTTCGCCAGCAGCTGTGGCTGGCATCTTCAGAGGTGTAGCACCAAAAGACAGAGATCTCTCAGTGTCACAGTGTGGGGAATGTTGGTATATAGGGATTCAACATCCATGGGGGCCAAAACAGTGTTATATGGAAGACTATCAATAGATTGTGCTTTTCTTAGAAAGTCTATAGCGTTGTGCACATCACTGGGACCACTGATAGCATAAGGTCCAAGAACGAAGCCCACATATCCCGACATCCCTACAAGCATGGCGCCTATGCCAGAGACAACAGGACATTCTGGGCTGCCAGGCTTCTGTATTTTGGGTAGAAGATAGAAAATGCCTGGTCAAGGTTCCTGTGGTGTGTCCATATAGATTTGTTCTTGTATGGATGCATGCAGGGCTTTTTTTCTGGGAAAAAGGTGGTGGAACCCTGCGCCGCTTGGTAGCGCAGAGGGCCATCTAAACTCCCCTCTGTCTGGAGATCAGGGGGCGGGGCCACCAGCCATGTGACCATTTTCAAGAGGTTCTGGAACTCCGTTCCACTGCGTTCCAGCTGAAAAAAAGCCCTGGATGCATGTAATCCCTTTATAATCCTGTCTAGTTCTTTTTAATATTCCTGAGTAGGGTCTGAAGATAGTTTGCCTGTAGAAAGTAGTGTTGGAGAGTTATTTTTCAGCTTCCTAAATGTAGTCAGATTTTTCCAGGACGACAACTGCTCCTCCTTTGTCAGCTTCTTTAATAATGGTGTCTGGATTGTTTCTGAGGATGTTTGTTGCATTTCTTTCAGCAGGGATGAGGCATAGTTCTGTGAGATAACATGAGAGGGATCCTCTAGTTAGAAGGCCTGGAGAAATAACAGTTATAATATGGAAAGAACATGGCTAAGGAGAGAATACATTATATTAGCATCAAACAATCAACATACTGTGGCATCAGTGACAGTGACGTATGTTCCCCAGAGGTCGCTTTGATCAGCCAATAAGCACTTGCTGATGGTCCCTGGCCCCAGGGAGGTCCGCCTGGCCTCTACCAGAGCCAGGGCCTTTTCGGTCCTGGCTCCGACCTGGTGGAAATCTCTGTCTGAGGAAAGTAGGGCCCGGCAGGATTTGTTATTTTTCCACCGGGCCTGCAAGACGGAGATGTTCCACCAGGCATTTGGTGGCGGCTAGGCTGTCCTCTTTCTGGTCATACCACTGAAGACCATCCACCACTCATGCAAGAGCTCATAAGTGTGACGCAGGGCATGATGCAAGAGACAAGCCCTGCGTCTAAAATGCTGTATTTTAATATTTATATCCGCCAATTTTAATTGTATATGGAATAATGTTTTAATGTTTTTATAATGTTTTATTGTTTTTCATCTTTATGTAAAAATTGTATGTTGTTACACCGCCCTGAGCCTGTCTGACAGGGAGGGCGGTCTAGAAGTGTAATAAATAAGTAAATAAAATAACAACCGAACAATCGTGGCATGGCCGTACGCAGACATGGCAAAACTGGAGAGGCTGGCAGGCAGAACCTGGGCATGCCCCACCCCTGCAAAAAACCCTTAAAGACTAAATAGTTTGATGCTTTTGTAAGGAACGGCTTGTTTCCTCCAGTACCTGGCCTGAATGGCAACGGCGAATGAGTCAGACCAAGCTGACGTTTTCAGGTCCCTGAAGACCCACCGTCTCCTTACCACATCTTTTTGCTCTGTCAGGTATTATTAGTCGCCAGGAAGCGGAAGAGCTGCTGATGAACAAATCGGAGGGAGCCTTCCTGGTGAGGGTCAGCGAGAAAATCTGGGGATATGCCTTGTCCTACCGTCATCAGAGTGGCTTCAAACATTTTCTGGTGGATGCTTCTGGAGATTTCTACAGCTTCTTGGGGGTGGATCCCAACCGGCATGCAACACTCACAGATCTTATTGATTTCCACAAGGTATTGCGATACATAGTTTGATCACTTTACTTGAGAGATGAATAGTTCAGAGAGAGGCTATGCAACTTGAAAAACGAGCCCATAGGAAAAATGAAAAACACAACATACAAAATGAATTTTCGACTAGTCCTAGGATCCATTCTCCCTCCCCCTGGTAGCTCATGCCCTTCCTTTCTGCTCTGATTCCTCCTTCTGAAACCTAAATTGTAGCCCAGTGAAAAAATATCCAGAAATGACCGGGGGTGGGATGCACACAACCCAGCGTCTGCAGTTAAAAGGACCAGGCAGTAGGTGATATGAAAGACACTTACCTGAGAACCTGGAGAGTTTGAGTGGACAATAGTAACCTTGATGGACCAGTCGTCTGGTTTAGGATAAGGCAGGTCCATGCTCCCAGCTTCATGCATCCATGTGCCAGGTAGCTGACAGCTCAGAAGGAGCCAGAGTCAACCCAGCTGAACCTGCCTGGGATAAGTTGGGGGTGACATTTTTTTATATAGGAAGGCTGTCAAGCTGGCTAGAGAAGGCTAAAGCTCCTGCCAGGCGGGAAATGATGCAGCAGTTTCTGCCTTTATGGGATGGAGGTTAGCTGGGATAAGCTCAGTGACCTTTTGCAAACTACAAAGGGATGTTTTACATTGAGATGAAGAACTTCTCAGAGAGAAAGATGGAAGAGTGAGTAAAGAGAGAATAGTCAGGAGGATCCTTAGTACTTTGGTCTCACTTTGTGCAATTCAGAGCCCATAAAAGTCAAAGATGATTTTTTTTCAATCTGTATAAAATTGAGGAAACTGAGTGAATTTGCATGACCTCTCCTGTTTTTTCACCAGCTGATTGTGCCATTTCCCCACTTTTTCCATGTGCATTCCGACTTTGCTGGTTCTGTGTGGGGCAAATAGTATTCTTTTCTCCCTTTGGGGGCTTGGAACTTGGAACTCTTAAAAGTTCTGCATTTCTTTGCACTCCTTGCTTGCTCATCACCAGCAATAAGAGGACAAGAAAAGCTCCTCCATCGAGGGAGGGAGTGCAGGGACACCTGTCAGAAGCAACCAATCCATTAGCCTCTGACATTTCAAACTAACATAGATTTGGGAGGGTGGTCCCCTGATGAGAAGAATCAATGACTGCCGTTTTGACAAGCGTCCTAGAGGCTGCGCTCTGCCCCTAGCAAGCTTAATTGTCTGCGGTCAAATGGGAAGCTGCTTTAATAACGTTGTCTCGAGATGTTGCCCCTCCCTTATCTCCCCGGTTGCTGACTCTGCTGCTCTTTCTGTCTGAGTGCTCTTTAACGGCAAATGCTGAAAAAAGTTACTCCAACTCTATTAAAGGCAGAAGGCAACAGATGTAGAGGCACCAGACAGTCTAGCTTCTATTATTAAATCCACTAATGTATTTCTTTTTAAAACTTAGTGTGCATTTAAATGCAGTGTGGAAGGCACTACAGGTGGCTGTTGCGATCCAGTGAAGACAATTCATGCGGAGATATGTCAGTTCTTTTCGGAAAATACCTTTCTGAATCCAAACCAGAGAATGAGGGTCTGATGAAAGGATATATTAAAAGCAAGTTGTATTGGGAGAGAGGGCAACCTAACTCTGCTTTTAATATGTGCCCTGGGAATCATCTTTAAAATAGTGTGTGGGGACTAAATCAGTTACCATGTGTTATGTGGCAGCAGGAGGGGTTTCATCACTTATTCCTTCCCATCCTGTCCTCCTTTGCTAGAAGAAAATGACCATGGGGGATGGGCTGTTTGTCCTACTGCCAGTTCCTCATGTCTGCTCAGGAGTCAGTTGGTTGGTTGGTTGGTTGGTTGGTTGGTTGGTTGGTTGGTTGGTTGGTTGGTTGGTTGGTTGGTTGGTTGGTTCCTTCCTTCCTTCCTTCCTGCCTTCCTTCCTTCCTTCCATGTGTTTCAACAATTCCTGCCTATTCCAAAAGGAAACAGGTGTTATAAAGCAGCAAAGGGCAGGGCAGCAGGAAACACTATTTTTTTTTAAATGACATGAATAAGATGTTTTGTAGAAATATAACACCAAGAGTTGTTTTGCTCACCATATGCACTCTGAAAGCTCTGTAGGATTGTAAGGGACGGGTATTAGATCTATTTCTAAGTCTGCTTTATGCATGAAAATAATTAAAAGGAAAAGAAAGCTGTGGGCATACCATAGTCTCCAAACACCCCTTGATGTTTTATTCATTTTGGCCTGCTGCTATGTCAAGTTATGGGAGCTTTTCAGGTTGAAAAGCAGAAGGCAACCCTGCTGTACCGAGGGACGATGCTGGTAGCCATAAGGCTTTCCTTCTTCTCCTTCTGAAGTCTCCTGCAAGTTCTCGGTGGGCATGCATGTGCCAGGCTGGCCTCTTGCATGCTGGCTATGCAACTATGTGCAACTGCTCCATGGAATGTTGGAAGAGACACAGCCGCAGCCTGGAGACGAGCCTTGGTGCTGGGACTGTGCACTGGAACACTCGCGCTTCAGATCGTAGCACCAGGGTTTAGAGCTTTTCTCTCGGGCCACTGTGTTCTTGCTTTGAAAGTACACGGAATGATGTCCTTGTAACCTTTTGTCCTGTTAAATAATAGATAACAGTCAGAAGAAAACTTTTGTAGCCCTTGGCATGGTTGGAGATCTCTTGACACAGGCTGCCCTCTTTCCCTGTGAAAATCAATCAGAGTTTTACTATTGATTTCAATAAGTTTCACCCCTTCGACTTGCGGCTCTTGGGTTTTTTCTTTGGATCTCGTATCATAAGTTTTGTAAATATTTCTTTTAAACCAAAACATTTTTTTAAAAGCCTCCATTCCCTAGAGGAATCTTAATGTGCCAGACATGGCAAGAAATCATTTCTTCAATGAGTAATGGCCTGTAAGCTAAAGCTGAAGAAAATAAATCCTTCTTAAAAGTGTTCCCAATGATTACTGTTTATGTACAAGCATCAGAAGATCCAGGGACAAGTGCAAACCTACAGCAGACACTGGAATTTACGAGAAAAGGGAGAGGAGGAAGCTTGAAGTGGGAAAAGAAATTGCTACCCATGGCAAAGATGGATGGGACTGGGTTAACAATTAATATGAGGTGATTAGTTAGCGCCACATCCTAAATGGAGAAAGCTCTCCTAGTGGTTCTTACAAGAACTGATAACTATTAAAAATACTGTCCACTGGGATGAACAATTAACAGTGCAATCCTATGCAGAAGTGCTCCAGTCTAAGCCCATTGAAATCAATGGACATCAAGTAATTGTACATAGGGTTGCCCTTTGAGCATCCCCCACACACTTACCATGGTTTAACATCAATTGCTCAGCCATTAAAACAATTTATCCTGCATGTACCTCTGCCATTAGGAGGACATAGGATAGCCTTTTTTGTGGTGGCTCCCTGATTGGGTAAAACCTTCCCAACTCTAACTGACACCTTTATCGTAATCCATTAGGTTAGGCCCCAGATCTAACTGATTCCATCATCTGCTGTCCTATTCACTTGAGCTTTTAACAGACAAGCCTTGTGATGCTACTGTTGTTAGTTTGCTTTTTTAGTTTTTTATTTAGTTTTTTATTTATTGTTAGTTTGCCTTTCGTTGAAGGTTATGTTATTTTGCTTGGGTTGTTTGAAATTGTTGATTGTAAGCTTTATTGGAGTCTAATGGAAAGGCAGGATAGCAGATTGATAAAATAATGGGGGAGGAGGTTTTCACAAACTGAAAACAAACCCAAGTGGTCAGCAGTCTGGTAGAGTCTGCCTGATCTGTACCACTTCAAACTGCAGGCTGAGAGCAGCCTAATATGTTTGTTGGTGTACATATGCACACATGCATGTGTATGCACACATTTCCTGATAGTTTTGCCCTGTCATGCTAGTTTTCTATGTTCTAAGAGCTTTTGTATATCGGTTCAAACATTCAGGCCTTCAGGCAGAAATGTTGCACTCTTACCAATCAATAGATCGTATTAGCTTTCTAATGATGTAACTTGGCTAGAAATCTGGGTGCATCCTGCTTACAAATAATCTCCACGGACAAGTTAGGAGCTGGGACAGGATCACAAAATGTATATCTGTATCTATATTTATATCTATGTAACTTGTGAGAAGTAGATTGTTACACACATACACACATCACAGAATCACAAAGTTGGAAGGGGCCATATAGACCATCTAGTCCAACCCCCTGCCCAATGCAGGATGAGCCTAAAGCATCCCTGACAAATATTCTGTGAAGAGGCCCGGGCGGCGGGCCAGTCTCCTGCAAGTCTGCCGTGGTATGGCCCTGGCGGGCGGGCCGGTGTGGGGCACTTGCCGGCAGGTTACTGCATGCACTGGTTCCTGAGTGGCGGGGCTCCAGCGTGCTAGGCCTCAGACAGGGGTGAGCCGCCTTGGTTTCCCCTGGCAGCTGGCTCACCCTTCACAGCAGGGTAGCCAGTCAGCTTCTCTCCTCCTTGACCAGCGTTCCCGCCTCCCTTTTATCCCCTTTCCCACATCAGCTCATCTGGCTGATGAGCCGGGGCCAGCATCCGGCTCCACCTGCACCCAGGTGTGAGCCCTCTCTGCTCCCTCCCCCCGTGCTCAATGGAGGCTCTGGTGGGGGCAGGGCTGTTGGACAGGCCTCCTGGCTTATCCCTTCCTGTGGCCCGGGGGTGGCCCTGCCTCCGCCGTGCTGGGCCTGGCGCGCCTCCGCCCGGTGCCGCCCCCTCTCCCAGCCAGGGTGCGCCGGGGCGAGTCGCCCCACTCGGTGTTGGCCCCAGCCATCTGCCACCGGCCCAAGGGTGGGGGGGGGGTGCAGAGGCGGGCAGCCCTGACCCAGCTCCATGGTGCCCCGCTCCTCCGGGACTGCGGGCTCGGCCTCATGCTCGTTGCCACCACCAGGCCCCTCGCTGCGGTGCAGCATACCGCTCGTCGGCCTGGGCCACGGCCGCTTCTTCCTTCGCGGCCGCTTCTCCCTCCTCCAGCGGTGGGCGGGGGAGCGGGAGCCCTCGCCCCAGGTGAGTGCTGGCGTCGGTGGGGGGGCAAGGGGTCATGGCAGCGAGTCCGGGGGGCTTCCTCTGGGTGGGGGGAGCCCCGTTCCTGGACACACACACCCCTTGGGACCGGAGCGTGGGGGCCCTCCTCTTCGTGCATCTGGGACATGAAGTCGGTGTTTGCGTAGCACCGGCCCGGGCGATGTCTCGTCAGAAAGCTAAAAGGCAAGAGGGACAAATACCACCTTAGAACCCGGGCGTTGTGATACTTCATCCACGCCATCCACAGGAGAGGTGCATGGTCGGTCACCAACGTGAAGGGGTTGTTGGTGAGGTGAAGGGCCCCGACCGCCCACTTGACGGCCAGGGCTTCCTTCTCCATGGTGGCGTATTTACGCTCTGTGTCCTGAAGCTTACAGCTTATAAATAAGACTGGCCGTTCCTGCCTGTCGATGACGTGGGACAGCACCACCCCAAGACCCATGTTGGACGCGTCTGTTTGGACCGTGAAGGGTTTGTCAAAGTCCGGGTTCTGGAGCACCGGGGCTCCGGACAGGGCCATGCGGAGGTCGTGAAAGGCGTGGTCACTGTCGGGGCCCCAGCAGATCTTGGTTGGCTGCTCCTTCCGTAGGCGGTCGGTCAAGGGGCTGGCGAGGGTGGCAAAGTCCCGCACGAATTTGCCGTAATATCCCGCCAGCCCTAGGAACCGCCGTAGCTGCTTCTTCTTTGTGGGTCGCGGGCACTGCTCCAGCATGGCCACGTTCTCAGGAAGCGGCCGCAGCTGGCCCTTGCCAAAGAGGAAACCCAGATACTTCACCTTGCGGAACCCCAGGCGGCTCTTCCCCGGGTTGGCGCGTAGACCGGCCACCTGCAGGGCTTGTAGGACCCGTCAGAGATGCTGGAGGTGGGTGGGCCAGTCGGGGCTGAAAATAAGAATCTCATTGATGTAGGCGGCCGTGAACCCATGGCATTGGGCCAGCGCAGTATCGACTAGCCACTGGAAGGTGGCGGCTGCCCCGTGCAGCCCAAAGGGCATCATCCTGAATTGGAACAGCCCCCGGGGGGTCGCGAAGTCTGTCTTTTCTTTGTCCTTGGGTCGCATGGGCACCTGCTAATAGCCTTTCATAAGACCTAGGGCTGACAAATAGCTTGCGGCCCCCAGCTGGTCAATAAGGACATCGGCGCGGGGCATGGGGTAGGCGTTGAACTGCACAATGCGGTTGACCTCCCAAAAGTCCACACAGAATCGGACTACGCCGTCGGGCTTTGGGACCAGCACGATGGGGCTGCTCCACGCACTATGGGCGTGTTCAATAACCCCAAGTGAGAGCATGTCTGCCACCTCCCGATCCACCGCCTCCCATTGTTTCCAGGGCAGGGGCCTCCAGGGCGCCCGTACAACCTGCCCCGTGGGTGTTGGGATGGAGTGGGACATCAGAGGGGTGGCACCTGGAGTTTTGAAGAAGACCCCAGGGTAGTCCTGTAGGAGGTCCTGCACTTCCTGGCGCTGCACAGGCTCCAGAGCTTTGTCCAGCTGGGGCCCTTCCATTGCTGCCGGCCCCAGGGTCCAGGGCAGGTGGCCGTCCGAGGGCTCTAGGGGGTCTCGGGCTAGGTGGCACCCCTCCCGGGGTCGCTCCTGCCACTCTTTGATATCACTGACATGCAGCCTTTTGGTCTGCCGCCAGGAGGGGCCCCACCGGACGAGGTAGGACAGGGGTCCCAGCACCCGGGCAACGGTGAAGGGCCCATGCCAGGGGTCCCCTCCCGGGCGGGGCCCAAAGACCCGACAGTTGATGAGCACCTTATCGCCCTCGCGAAAGCTGTGGAGGTGGGTCTCCTGGTCATAGCGGGTCTTTTGGGCCTCCTGCGCCTTCTCCAGGTTCTGTTGGGCCGCACCACGGGCGACCTCCATGTGCTTCCGCAGCTGCTGCAGGTACTCAGGGACCGGGTGGCCTGGCTCCTCCTGGGGGGGCTCCACTGTCCCTCCACGACGCCTAGGATCCCGCAGGGGCGCTGCCCATACAAGAGCTTGAATGGGGCGTAGCCGTTGGAGGCTTGCGGGGTCTCCCGGACGGCAAAGAGCAGGGGGTCGACCATTAGGTCCCACTGAGTCAGTTTGTCATGGGCTAACTTCTGGAGCATCGCTTTCAGGGTTTGATTGAACTGCTCCACTAGGCCATCGGTTTGGGGGTGATAGATGGTGGTAAACACCTGCCGAATCCCGAGGGTTGTGCAGAGCTGGCAAGTCACAGCGGCCATGAAGGGCGTCCCGCAGTCCGTTATGAGTTCCCTGGGCAGCCCCACTTGCGCGAAGAACCATATGAGGGCTCGGGTCACCCCGGCTGTCTGCATGGACCAGAGGGGGACGGCCTCCGGGTAGTGGGTAGCGTAGTCCATTAGTACCAGGAGGAACCAGCAGCCCCGGGCCGTCTTTGGCAGGGGCCCCACAAAATCCATGGCGACCCGCTGGGGCTGGCTGGGAAGGCTGCTTCGTCGACTGTGACCAGCGCCTGTGTGGTGGTCTGGGGCCTCTGGAGCTGCACGGCTAACCCTGGCGCATCTTGCCGCAGCAGCATGGGGTACGGCAGGGCCGGGACGTGGACTAGTTCCATCTCCCACTGCTGCCCCTGGCACTCTTAGGCCTGGGTATTCCTCGGAGTGGCTGTGGAAGCAGGCCACAATGGCTCGGCGGACCATAGGGAGATCGGCAGGCAGCAAGCGGGTCCTGATCATGGAGACCGAGCTTCCGCTGTTGAGCAAGGCTGAGAGCCGCCGGCTGGTGACTTCCACGAGTACCAAAAGCGGGGATGGCCAAGGAGCTTGGGCTGTCATCTGCATGGTCTCCTCCCACTTGGCGTCACACTCCATCAAGGGACAGTCCCACATCAGGTGTCCTTTTTGTCCACAGCAGAACCAGGGGCCACGGTCGGTGGCCTTTCTGGTTCCAGGACCCTCCCAGGGGCCAAGCGTCAGTGGTCGGGGCCAGCTGGGGGTTCCTCCTCCCTCAGACCGGAGACCCCTCCCCCAGACGGCCGCCGGGGACCCGCTGCCAGGGCCTTGAAGCACGGCCCGGGCCTGGCCGGGGTTGGCAGCCTCCCTCCTGGCCAGCAGCGGCCCTTTGGGTGTCTCCTGCGGCTCCACCGCCATGAAATTTTCAAGGAGCGCGGTGGCCTCCTTGAGGCTTGCGGGCTTGCTGCAGGCTACCCAATACCATGCCCGTGGGGGCAGGATATTGACGAGCTGCTCCAAAACGACCTTCTCCACCTTTCTCACCGGTTGAAGCCAACGGTAGGCAGCGTCCCGCAGAGCCATAACCAGCCCCCGGGGCTGATCACTCTTCATGTAGAGCATCCCCCGGAACCACTGGCGGTAGGTATCCAGTGTGATGGCGTAGCGGTCAAGGATGGCCTCCTTTAGCTTTGGGTAGTCCGCCCCTTCCTCTTTGGACTGCACCTTCAGGGCCGCCAGGGCCTCCCCGGTGAGATAGGGCCCAACTATAAAAGCCCACTGAGCCGGGGGCCATTGTACCGCCTCGGCGGTCCTCTCGAGGGCCTCTAGGAAGGCATCAACATCATCTTCAGGGCCCAGCTTAGTAAGCTGGAAAGGGGTGCCCCGGCCCGCATGGCCTCCTCCAGCCCCGGGGCTTGTGCCGCCCTGCACATCGCTCATCACATGGCTCAGATCCTGGAGGAGAGCAGCTTGGGCGTCCCGCTACTGGGTGGCTAGGTCTTGTAGGATCTGTCCCTGCTGCTCGGCCTGCTGAGTTGTGATGTCGCGCATCAGCTGGCCCTGCTGCTCCACCAGCCATTGCCCGAATTGGGCCAGGTCCAGGGCCGGGTTCGCGTTGGGGTTAGCTGTGACGCCGCCGGCGGGGTTGGTGTCCATGGTGCTAAAGTCCAGGGTGGTGCCGAGTTGCGGGGGAGCTGCAGGCCCTGGGAAGGTAGGTGGCCGAAGAAAGATGCGGCTGCTGGTCCACCCTGCAGGGGTGGGTATGTGCAGGCGAGGCTTTACAGCGGGCCAAGTGCCTGCATTCTCCACCATGTTGTGAAGAGGCCCGGGCAGCAGGCCAGTCTCCTGCGAGGTCGCCGTGGTACGGACCCGGCAGGCGGGCCGGCGCCAGGCACCTGCCGGTGGGTTACTGTATGCGCTGGCGTGCTAGGCCTCATACAGGGGCAAGCCGCCTTGGTTGCGTCACCGTGGGCCGGCTATTTCCCCTGGCAGCTGGCCCACCCTTCACAGTAGGGTGGCCAGGCTGCTTCTCTTCTCCTCTGCCAGCATCCCCGCCTCCCTTTTATCCCCTTTCCCACATCAGCTCATCTCCACCCCTCACCCAGCCCCCAGCGCAAGGCCAATCACCTGGGCTAGGCCGGGGGCCAACATCCAGCTCCACCTGCACCCAGGTGCAAGCCCTCTCTGCTCCCTCCCCCCGAGCCCAGTGGAGGCTCTGGCGGGGGCAGGGCTGTTGGACAGGCCTCCTGGCCTATCCCTTCCTGCGGCCCAGGGGTGGCCCTGCCTCCGCCGCACTGGGCCTGGCGTGCCTCCGCCCAGTGCCGCCACCTCTCCCAGCCGGGGTGTGTCGCGGTGAGTCGCCCCGCTCAGCGTTGGCCCCAGCCATCTGCTGCCGGCCTGGGGGTTGGGGGGTGCAGGGGCGGGTAGCCCCGGGGCTGCGGGCTCGGCCTCGCACTCGTTTCCGCCGCCAGGCCCCTCGCTGTGGTGCAGCACACTGCACGTCAGCCTGGGCCGCAGCCGCTTCTTCTTCCTCTGTGGCCACTTCTTGCTCCTCCGGCAGCGGGCGGGGGAGCGGGAGCCCTCGCCCCAGGTGAGTGCCGGCGTCAGTGCAGGGGCAAGGGTTCGTGGCAGCGAGTCTGGGGGGCTTTCTCCGGGTTGGGGGAGGCCCGTTCCCGGACACATTCATCCAGCCTCTTCTTGAGAACTGGCAGTGAGGGGGAGCTCACCACCTCCCTAGGCAGCTGATTCCACCTTTGAACTACTCTGACCGTGAAAAAGTTTTTCCTAATATCTAGCCGGTACCTTTGTGCATGTAATTTAAGCCCATTGCTTCGGGTCCTACCCTCTGCTGCCAACTGGAACAGCCCCCTTGCCCTCCTCCAAATGACAGCTTTTCAGATATTTAAAGCGAGCAATCATGCCCCCCCCCTCAACCTCCTCTTCTCCAAACTAAACATTCCCAAGGCCCTCAGCCTTTCCTCGTAGGGCTCAGTCTCCAGACTCCTGATCATCCTCGTCGCTCTCCTCTGCACCCTCTCGATTTTGTCCACATCCTTTTTGAAGTGAGGCCTCCAGAACTGCACACAATACTCCAGGTGTGGTCTGACCAGGGCAGTGTAGAGAGGGACTATGACCTCCTATAATTTTGATGCAATGGCCCTGTCAGACTTTGGAATCCCAGTTATCTAGAGTTCGTCTCCCCCCTTCTGCAAGAAGCACAATGTTTCTTGATTCCAAAAGGTTTATTGAAAGACAATGCTCAGGATACAGTTATCCATATTCCAAGGACTAAGAAAGCCTTGGCTGAACAGAAGCTTTGTTGAGAATGACACACAAAATGAAAGTAACAATACTTCAGACACCCATTCCCAGCCTCCACCCTTAGTCCTGTCTAGAGAGCCTGGGAAGGCGAGGACGTCAAGGTCGGCCGGAATGCGTTGATAAGAGAATTCTTCGTTCCCATGGATATAGGCGGCCTGGACAGCACCTGGGCCTGGAGGGAGAGAACGAAACAGCTACAGATTATAACATGAGAACATGGCGTAGCTATGGCTCGAGAACTGAACAGCAAACTGGCACTCTGACAGGCCCTTTTGATACAACCCAAAACTGAGTTTGCCTTTTTTGCCACCACATCACATTGATTACTCATATTTAGTTTACTGTCCACTCTTACCCCAAGATCTCTTTCGCATACACACCCAGAAGTGTATCCCCCATCCAGTATCTGTGCTTCCCATTTTTTTCGCCCAGATGTAATACTGTGCACTTATCTGTTGAATTGCATCCTGTTCAAAACTGCCCACTTCTACAGTGTTCAGATCTTGTTGAATTTTAACTCTATCTTCTTGGGTGTCTGCCACTCCTCCCAATTTGGTATCATCAGCAAATTTAATGAGCAGCTCTTCCACTCCTTCATCCAGATCATAGATAAAAATATTGAAAAGTACTGGGCCCAAAACCAAGCCCTGCGGCACCCCACTGGACACCTTCCTCCAATCTGATGAAATGCCATTGACGACCACTATTTGAGTGCGGTCCTCTAACCAGTTTCCTATCCACCAAACTGTCCTATAGTCCAGTCTGCAGTCTTCCAGTTGGCCCATCAGAATGTCACAGGGGATCTTACCAAAAGCTTTACTGAAATCCAGGTAAATCACATTGACAGAGTTCCCATGATCCAGTAAGCTCGTCACTCAATCAAAGAAGGAAACCAGGTTGGTCTGGCAAGATCTGTTGGGGACAAAACCATGTTGACTTCCCCGGATCACTAAGCAGTCTTTCAGATGCTTACAGATCAAACTCTTTAAAATCTGCTCTAATATCTTCCCGGCAACAGAAGTCAGACTGGCCGGCCTGTAGTTTCCAGGTCATCCTTTTTCCCTTTCTTAAAGATTGGGATAACATTCGCTCTTCTCCAATCTTGTGGCACACCCCCAGTCCTCCAGAAGGCCTTGAAGATGATGGACTGGGGTTCTGCAAGTTCTCTAGAATGTTCTTTCAGTACGCTTGGGTGCACCCCATCCGGCCCAGGGGATTTGTATTTGTCCAGTGCAGCCAGGTGCCTCTCCACAACCTCTCTGTCAATGTCAACTAGCCACTCAGGTGTCCTGTCATGTCTTCTACCATCTCTAAATGGGCTCGAGTTCTTCAGGTAGAAAACTGAGGCAAAAAAGTCATTAAGCCTGTCTGCTTTTTCTCTGTGCTCCATCAGAGTTTCTCCTTCTACTCCCAACAGCAGTCTAATTGCCTCTTTTACCTTGTGTTTGCTTCTTACATATCTGTAGAAGTTTTTCTTATTGTAGCAAGCCTCCCTGGCCAGACCGAACTCATACTGAGCTTTGGCTTCTCTGATGGCTGATCTGCAGTACCTAGTAACCCACATATATTCCTCTTTAGAGGTCTGTCCTTCTCTCCATGTGGGAAAAAATACAACGGGCTCTAGAAAGTGGAGGGCGGACAGGTGGGCATTACGACTGACTGATCCCAGCCGGGTGAAGGGGATGGGCATTGCATCCTGCTCTGTGCCTGATCCCAGCTGGGTGAAGGGAGGAAGGCACTGCAACCTGCTTCATGTTTGATTCCGGCAGGGTGAAGAGGGGGTGGGCATATCCACTTGTTCTGCTCTTGATCCTTGGTGGGTGATGGTAGGGCAGGCATTGTCACCTGCTCCATGCCTGATCCTGGCTGGGTGAAGAAGGGCAGTCATTGTGTCCTGCTCTGCGTCTCATCCCAGCCAGGTGAAGACGAGGTGGGCATTGCCGACTGCTCCACATCTGATACTGGCCGAGTGAAGTGAGGGATTGTATTGCCACCTGCTCCACTCCAGATCCCGGCCAAGTGAAAGCGAGGACAATCATTGACACCTGCTCCACGCCTGATCCTGGCCACATGAAGGGGGGGCAGGCATTGCCACCTACTCCACATGTGATCCTGGCCAGGTGAAGGGGATAGGTATTGCCACCTGTTCTTCTCCTGATCCAGGCTGGGTGAAGGGGTGGGTGGGAATTGACTCCTACTCTGTGCCTGATTCCATCTGGGTGAAGAGGCAGGCATTGTTGCCCACTCCGTATCTGATCCTGATGGAGTGAAGAGGTGCAGGCATTACTGCCTGCTCCACGCCTGATTCCGGTGGGTTGAAGGGGGAGCAGGCATTGCCACTTGCTCTGCACCTGAACCCAGGTGGGTTAAGACAGGGGAGATTGCTACCTGCTCCCAGCCGTGTGAAGGAGGGTGGACACAGCCACCTGCTCTACTCCTGATCCCAGCCAGGTGAAGTAGGGCGAGCATTAAATGTATTATTTAATGTTTTTAAATGTTTTTAAACATGTTTGTATTTGTTATCCGCCCTGAGCCTGCGAAAGCAGGGAGGGCGGAATATAAATATAATAAATTAAATTAATTAAAATTGCCTCCTGCTTTTTGCCTGATTCTGTCCAAGTGAAGGGTGGTGGGCATTGCTGCCAGCTCCACATCTGATCCTGATGGGGTGAAGGGGGCAGGCATTTCCACCTGCTCTGTTCTTGATCCCAGCCAGGTGAAGAGGGGTTGGACATTGCTTCCTGCTCTGTGCCTGATCACAGCCTGGTGAAGGTGGGGTGAGGACATTGTCACCTGCTCCACACCTGATCCCAGCCAGGTAAAGGGGGTGGGTGGGCATTGTTGCCTGCTCCGCACCTGATTCCAACAAGTGAAAGGGGGAGCAGGTATTGCCAAGTGCTCCACTCCTGATCCCGGCTGGGTAAAGGGGAAATGGGCATTACCTCTTGCTCCACGCCTGATCTCTGCCGGGTGATGGCAGGGGGTGAGCATTACCACTTGCTGTGATTCTGATCCCAGCTGGGTGAAGGGGGAGCCAGGCACTGCAACCTGCTTCATGCCTAATTCTGGCAGGGTGAAGAGGGGGCGGGCACTGCCATCTGCCCTGCTCCTGATCCCAGCTGGGTGAAGGAAAGGGGGGCTGGTATTGCCATCTCCTCCGCTCTTGATCCCAGCTTCGTGAAGGTGGGCATTGCTACCTACTCCGCTCCTGATACCAGCTTGGTGACAGTGAGGGGCATGTATTGTCACCTGCTCTGTTTCTCATCCCAGCTGGGTAAAGGTGGGAGGGGTGGGCATTGCCACCTGCTCTGCTCCTGATCCCAGCTTGGTGACAGTGAGGGGCATGCATTGTCACCTGCTCTGTTTCTCATCCCAGCTGGGTAAAGGTGGGAGGGGTGGGCATTGCCACCTTCTCTGCTCCTGATCCCAGCTGAGTGTAGTCAGGGTTTGCCACCTGTTCCAGTCCTGATCACAGCTAGGTGGAGGCAGGGAGTGGGCATTGCCACCTGCTCTGCTCCTGATCCCAGCTGGGTGATGACAGGGGGACAGGCATTGCTGCCTGTTCTGCGCCCGATCCCGGCCTGGCACACTCTCTGAGGGACGGGCTGCCTCTTCCGGGCTTCTCTCCACAGCAGCACCCTCTGGAGGCACAGCAGGGTAGGAAGTGAGTTGTCTGGAACACAGTTAGTCTTTTATATAGTAGAATAAACACACACATATACACATGTGCATATGCATATATATATACATACCCCTACACACACACTTGTCACTTTCCCAACCATTGACTAAATCCCAGCTATCAAAATTCACTCTAAGTTAATGTATCCTATAATGTAATCCTCTGTGAAATCAGTGGAATTTATAGTGTGATCCTAAGTAGATTCACAGCCTTCTAAGTTCATTGATATTAGTGGATTTAAAAAGAAGTAACTTTTAAAGATTGCACTATTAGTCTGATTTAGGATTGTAACCTTGCAATCACAATCAATACAATCTATTTTCATACTGCTGATGTAATCTGTTTTATCTTTCTAGGAAGAAATAATCACATCCTCGGGTGGAGAATTGCTATTGGATCCTTGCAGCCAGACAAAGAACCCGCCGGACTATAGTCTCTTATTTGAATGATTTTTTTTTTTTAAAGATTACAATAAATATTTCTAGACAGTAGAAGTGATTAGTGAACCAAACCTCCCTTGAGAAATGACCATTTATTACTAGGTAATGGCTCTGCAAATGGTAATTAATAAAAAGTCTTAGATTAGGGACTACCTAATTTTTGATCTGAAAACATTATTCAATGTCATGTCATTAGTAATGAAAAGCTGAGAAAAACATGAAAATAATAAGTTGTCACTTAATACCAGTTCACTGATGGAAGAAATAGGAGAGCTGATGTAGCCTAGTTCCTGCCTCTGTTGCATCCTTCCCAACTTGCACAGCTTTTTGACTATGAATGTCTTGTTCCCCCAAGATAGTTTTAGGTGGGTAATCCTGTTGGTCTGAAGTAGAAGAGCCAGATTTGGGTCCAGTAGCACCATAAAGACAAACTTTATAAGCTTTTAAGAGTCAACGCTCCCTTCATCAGATACCTTTGTCTGACAAGGGGAGCTTTGATTCTGGAATCTAGTCCGATTTTTAGGTGCTACTGGACCCAAATCTTGTGCGTCCCACAACAATGCCTTTCTGGAGGTCAAAGGGACTGCAGTAGAAAGGTGAGGATATGCCTCCACCAGCAGAACGATGGTAAGGTACAACCCAGTTCCTTTATGATTGAGCTTCTCAATGCAGTGAAACACAGCTGGATTACTAAAAAAAAGTCTTATTTTTATTATTTCAACTGATTTTCGCTAATAACAACATGAAAAGGATATCTGGTAATGGCTCTGACAATTTGGCCGCTGTGTATTTTGAAGTTCACAAAGAGTATTAGGAAAGCTGATTTATGAGGCTGAAAAATTTAGACTTCTGATATGTGCAGATATTTTGGAGGCTCAAACCAAACCTGTTCAAATCCACATGCCTCGATCAGTTAGGAAGCTGGGGCGGAGGGGGGGGGGCAGGATCTGATTTGGACTGCAAAATGGGTGCACGATTGATAAATATACACACCTCCCTGTAGCCTCTTCTTACTCTAGGGCATTTTGCTCCTAGGTGAGCTCATATCTAGTATTACAACTTGGTTGAGATGAGAAGCTGCCTTGGAGACTGTGGAAAGAGAAGCCGGGAGAAGGTTTAATGCACAACCCACACTACTTGTCTTGCATATGATCAGTGCAGATCTGAGTTTAAACAAAAAAGGTTTACCCCATCACAAGCATTTTTAGACAGAGAAAAGGCTGTTGAAATGAACAGGTTGTGTAATTTTTCAATGGGAGGTGCCAGTAATTATCTTTTCCTAACGCCTCGCTGGAAGTGGCTTCTTCTCAAGGCTTGCCCACTGCTGTGTTACAGAGAGGGACTTCCTTATATGGGAATTAACCATCCTTCACTGTATTCTGGATCAGGCCGTCAAATATAATATTCCTGTTGTGATCTGGCAAGTGTTGGGGAGAATGGGGATATTGGGCTAATTACCAACTTTTTATAATAAACAATAAATGCTTCTGAAACATTGACTTGTATGTTGTAGATATATTTTTTGTTCAGATTTAACTAGTAAAGTTCTCTCCCACCCCCTCATGTTTTCATTTCAAGCTTATTTTGTCAATCATTCTAATGCATTTGTATTTTGTACCAAGCCTTGAGTATGATGCACAACTGCTGTGATTTTGTGATCCACTGGGAGATTTTCTCACTGGACCATAAATGAGCTTTTTAGTTTCATTTATTTGTTTCTCCACCTTTCTGCCTCAAGAACCCTCAAAGTGGCTTATAACAATAAAAATATTACAAGTACAACACAAGAATTAAAAAGATAAAAACAATTAAAAACCACAGCCAGCAGTACAATGAGGAAGAACCCACATAACACACACAAACCCTAGAATAATTATCAACAAAAACCTTTCAGCTTGTTTCTAAAAGTAGCCACATCTCTTTGCAGCCTTCCTGTGGGAAAATGTCTACAAGGAAGGGGCAACAACAGAGAAGGCCTCGTTTCTGGCGTCTTTGTCAGCCTGATTCCTGACAAAGAACACTGAGCAAGGCCTCTTCTGAAGATCTCAAAATCCAGAAAAAGAGGAGCCAATCCTCATGGCATCCTCAGCACTGGAACCTGGTGTTTGTCCTCGAGACTAACTGGTAGTCATTGATGAAAATCACTTCAGAAATGTTTGACAAACTCTAAACTAGACAAGTCTTGGAAGATTAGGGTCTGTTTTTGATGTTACAATGTGAGAGGAGCATAAACACAAGCCGCTCTTGTTTTGTGCATAGTGTCAACATCAGAAGCTGGTGTCTGCCCTACACAGCATGAGTTCCAGATATGAGTACATCTCATACATATCCTAGCAGAAAAAATATATTTAGTTACTTTATTTTTAGCCCACCTTTCTTGCTAAGACTCATGTCAGAAGCTAAGCAGAGTTGGCCTTGGTTAGTAATTGGACGGGAGGCCTCCAATGAAGACTGGGGTGGCAGAGGCAGGCAACGGCAAGCCACCTCTGTTCGTCTCTTGCCATGAAGAGCCCACCAGGGGTTGCCATAAGTCAGCTTTGACTTGAGGGCAGGATTTCATTTATTCAGATTCAAAACTTAGGAAGCTTCATGTATTGCTTTGAAAATGCTCATGTCCGTATGTCCTCCCCTAAGACATCATACTAAATGGGCTTACAAATCACAAGAAATTAAGTATGTAATGGAGTTGGCTTTTTTCTTACGTGCTTTCCAGAGAGATTTTTGCCACTGCATTGTGAACCTTCTGCTTGTGAGGCTAAGATCATGTAAGAAGAGATTTATATTTTTTAAACGCAATCTGTTCATTAGTTGACTGACACTAAAAAATGCCCTAAAAAGCTGCCTTCATATTCTCCTTCCATGAATGAAGACAATAATTGTGCTTCATTTTAGATAAATTCTTTTACATTTTCCGACAGAATGGAATTTTGTTCTCAAATGTTTTGTTCTCAAAATTTTGTTCTAAAATTGTTCTCCCACCTAAGTCAGGGAATTCTAGTAGCTTACTTTAAAAAAGAACAGAGAGAAAAAAAGAGATTGTGAGAAAAAAACTCACAATCACCTTTCGTAGCAAAACGATAGAACTGGGGAAAGTTTAATGGTCTACTGACTAAAAACTTGCAACAGAATAAAGGTGGCCTGGTCACCCCCAAAGGACCCTTCCCCTTCTTATTGTCTCATCTTCTCTCACTCCACTCAGCAAAGTCTCAAAACCTTCCTGCAGTTTAAGGAGCCTCCCTCTCTTCCAAGTGGCTATTCCACCAGCATTCATCTGAAAGAAGGCATCTTTGATTGTCCATTGGCTTCAGACTCTGCTGAGCTGTTATAGGCAGGGCTGGCGCACCCATTGAGGCAGGGCCGGCCCCTGCCTCAAGCGCTGAGGCAGGGGGCATGTGCCATGGAGCTGGTGGCAGCAGCGGTAGTGGCTGAGTGATAGGGATGGAAAGCCACCCGCGCGCTTCCCGGCCACCTGCTGAGCCTGGCCCGCAGCTGCTGCAGCCTGCCAGCCCTCCCACCCCGCCCTGCGCTGTTGCCGCCGCTAACACACGCCCCCCGCCGGGTGCAGCAGCCGCGGACCAGACGCAGCAGGCATCCAGAGCAGCGCACGGAACAACTGAGCAGGAGGATTGGGAGAACGCACGTGCACCTCCCCAGCCACCCACCACGCCCAACTGGGAGCATGGGCAGCCTCCGCGCGCCATCCCAGCCATCTGCCGCACCAATGGGGCCAACATGCTGTGTGATGACATCACACACAGTGACATCATCACGCAGTCTGGGGTGCGTGCGCACACTCTGTGCACACACGTAGGGGCAGCAACAGACCTGATGCTGCCAAGAGCCTCGGGCGCCAGAAACCCTGGCGCTGCCCCTGGTTATAGGGTACAAGCCAATGTACGATCCTCTTTTAGGCACCAGTGTCTACACAGTCAACTACTGATGGAGCCTTCCTGTTTCTTGACCTCGTATCATTTTGTCATTTACTTTTGGATATCAGTTTGTAAAGCCATACACAACTTTAAAAGAAGACAAATTCTGACCAGTTAAATTAGTGTTAAAAGCAGTAAGGCAATACCAGACTAAAAAACCACAAACAGAATCCTGAAAACCCTGTGGCAGGAAAAAGTGCCTTGTTCATTTATTTACTTAAAGCATTTTTATCTTGCAGCACTCAACCCAAAAAAAAAGCCTCCTGATGCAGTTTCCAGTATACAGCAAGTCAATGTTAAAATGCAATAAACACGTCTATAAGAACAGCCATAAAGCAAGTTGATTTTTTATAAAGATAACAGCAACTTTAAAGCAGCAATAAAGAAATTTCCTATTGGAAGCAAACGATGGCATCAAATGTACTACCTGAGGTACAGCATTCCAGGGCAACTTTTGAACAAGCTCTTCTCGTCAAGGCCAACTTTGCATCTGCAAAAAATGGTACTCAAAATAGAGCCTCATTAGCAGATATTAATGCTTGCTTGCTTGATTTGTTTATTTATTTACCTTATTTATAGTCCGCCTTTCTCACTGAGACTCGAGGCGGATTACACAGTCTTGAGTCGATACAGTCAATTTCAAAGACATTTCAATAAACATGTAAGGGTGTATATACCTGCACATTTGCAAAGATTTAAAACCAGCAGAAATTCAATCCAGAGCTGAAGAAATGCTGAAACGGAGCAGAAGCAATTCTAAAACCGACATATTAAACAACGTTGGAATTACCCAGTAGGATCATTCTTACAGCTACAGTAGTAAAGTCTATGGTCCTTCCCTCTCCCTTTACTGATGGATTGGCTTTGAGTCCACTTCCTTGCAGTACAGCCCTCTGAAGAAAAAACCCTCTTGAATAATTCTGCATAGTTTGCAGAAAGCCAGGAGAGTGCGAGATTTCCTAACCTCTTTAGGCAGGCCATTCTATAACGTTGGGGCTACCCCAGAGGATGCCTGTGTATGGGCAAAAGTTGATTTTGCCTGTGTGCAAGAGGGGACCTGCAGAAGGCCCTGTTCAGATGACTGAAGCTGCCGTGGTGGAACAGAGGGAGAGAGGCAGTCCTGTAGATACTCGCCACCATGGCACTTGGTTAATTTATTTCATTATTGTTTTGTATGTTGATTTTAGTATTGTTGTTTTCTTGTTTTTATTTTATTTATTTTAACTTGTTCACCGCCCAGAGCCCCTGAGGATGGACGGTATATAAATTGAAATATAAATAAAAATAAATAAACTAAGGCCATGAAGAGCTTTGTATGTGCCAGCCAACACCTTAAATTTTGCCCAATAACTGATAGGCCGATGGAATGACTTCAGTATGGAAGTAATATTCATGTTCCTCCTAGCTCCCGATAGTAGCTGAACTGCTGCATTCTGCACCTACTGGAGTTTCTAAATTAACTTTGAGGGGTGACCTATGTACAGTGTGCTACAGTAGTTGAGTCTCTATGTTACCGTGGCATAGATCCAGGTGGCCAGATCATATGAGAGGACATACTCCCTGGCCTACCCTGTCTTGGCAGAGTGCCTAAAGAGCAGATAGGATGCTGTATTGATTAAAGAATAAATAAGCTTTATTTGTGGAACTAACAAACTGGATACAAAAGAGAGGCACTAAACCTACCTGCCTTGCTAGTTGAAAGAGTATGCAGAGTTCTAGAAGAAAAACCTAAGAGCAGCATTCTGCAGACAGACAAGGAAAAGCCCCTTTAGAAAGAAAAGCTGTCTAGCTAGAGCTTGCTACCCCTGCAGGATTCTTCTTCATTGTACAAAAGACATTGCTATACCCTGAATATTGAAGGTCAGAACCAGAACCTTGAAGTGGACGAGAAATATAATCGCAGCCAATGTAATTGTATGTAATCAGCTGCTATCAAAGGGTTGTTGCTGGAGACCAGCTATCCCTCAGTGTGGGAACTATCTTTTGGGGTGCCACATGACACAATTGTATTAAAAGCTGCAGATAGATCCAGGAGGATTTGAATTTCAACCTTGATGTAAAGCTTTTTGAGATATCATTCATAGCTATGGAATGATAGCTATGCGGATGAAACGTAGCTTTATATCTCTCTATCCAAATCTACTGGTAAAGCAGTAGATGTTTTATATTGCTGCCTGACAGCTGTGGTCAGTTGGCTGAAAACAAACTGAAACTAAACCCAGGCAAGACTGAAGTGATGCCGGCTGGGAAGGCAGAGATATTGAATGACATTCAATGAAATTCAAATCCAGGCTTCAGGGATATTAAAAAAATCTGGGATTCTGTATTTGATCCATTTAAGACAGATCAGAGAATCCCAGATTTATTTGGCCATTATTCCCTATGAGGAAAACTATCTCGGGGCTATCCAGAGGGATGAGGTTTTCAAACAAATTCCACCATATTTTCAGGGAACCTACTCCTGACTGTCCTCTAAAGACCCCCCCCACACACACACACCAATTCTATGGGCCCCTGAAAAAGGTGCTCTCAGCCACACTCTGTTGTTTCCTAAGGGAGAAATATTTCCAAGCAGGCTCTCAGGCAGAAACACACAGGGGCAAGGCTGCCAGTGGCCCAAGGCACACTTCCAAATGCAAGAGGAAGCCCAGCAGAACCAAAATGAATCAATGGAATGAATGGAATCCCCCCAGAACCAAAGTGAATCAAGGGGACAAATATCAAACCAGAGAATCATGTCAGAAGTAAGAATTCCACCAATTCCACCAAAACCAAACGACAGCAAGGGACAGTGTTGCAACTTATCCCAACTAAACCAGTGTCACTCACAGAAGCCAGGCAGACAACGAGAGCTCCTGCATGGATTGGCCACTCCCTCCTCCTCCTCCCCTCATGGAAAAAAGCAGGAGAAGCCCAGGAAGGAGCCATCCAGAGGGTGAAGCCATCTTTCCTGGATTTTCCATGGGTCTAGATTAGTAAGCGGTCAGCCAGATCTCGGCCATCTTTAATATAAAATCACAAAACCCCTGGATTAAAAGTA
Organism: Eublepharis macularius; assembly: GCF_028583425.1. NCBI lineage: Eukaryota > Metazoa > Chordata > Lepidosauria > Squamata > Eublepharidae > Eublepharis > Eublepharis macularius. The sequence goes on from NC_072795.1 coordinate 137,341,039, forward strand.
GCTTGGTGTGCAAACGGGAATTCCAGCTAACAGTTGCTGAGTCCCACCCAGGAGACCCAGGCATAAATGGAATGCCACATAGAAATGCAGAGGGACCAGCGGTGATTAGTTTAAAGTCTTCCCAGCTCCGAATGGAATCCAGAGCAACAAAGGTCTTGCAGTGTCTTCCCACTTAACACATTCCTTTCCCCTCCTTCCATGATGAGATCTCCTGCCCGTGATTGAGGATAAAATCAATTAGCATTCATAAGCTCTTATGATTCATTCCTAGGAAAGGTACATTCCCCAACTAAATTCATCCACTTAGCATTGGTGGACTCCATTAACAAGCTGCCCCTTTTGAGCAGTTCCAGGAGAGACTTTGCACTCTCTTTTATACATCCCGGCAGTTAGCAATCAAGGTAATCAAACCTTTGTTATTCCCAGGAACTGACTGTTGGGACCTTTGTTCCAATGGCTAGGTAGGCTCTCCCACCTCAGGGCATGCTTTATCCTATAAGAGTAGCACCCTGGCCCCATTCAAATTGTGCACACTTATTGGATCCAAAGTGCTGCTCCCTTGAGGTTATCCTAAGCCTCTTGCTCTCTTGGCCAAGGACGCTGGACATTTGAAGCTACTCTCTTCCTCCGTGGACTAGACTACTCTCCAGAATAGGTAGATATACTTCTCCCCTCCCTCACTCTATTCCAACTTCGGACTAGCTTCCTAGGGCTCTGTGTGTGTGTAACCATTTTTCTTTACTCCTCTGTGTGCTTATGTTTTCCTCTTCAATAAAAGATGGTTCTTTGAAATTAAAGCACCAGCCTCATCTGCTATTTAGGAAAGGACTCTGTAAAAATTGGTGGAAAAGATCCCTTAGTTACTGCCTCTCGCATAGCCATCTTCCTTGCTACTAATTACCCCATTCTCTATTACTCACAAGGAGACCAATTCAGGTAACAGTCAGGTTCCTGGATCAGATCCCAGATTCTCTTATTTGATTTAGGAAACCCAGATTTAGCTGGATTGGCAAAAATCCAGCTTTCCCCTCAAATCCAAGATCTGAATTGCACTCCCCCCCCCCACTTTCAATGGTATTCAGCTGTCCCTTGCAGAATTGGTTAATAGCCTAGGGGTTTTACCGGATCCAGCACTGCTGCTAGAGAAGGAAGTTAATGCAGCTGCAAAAAATGCCTTCTAGCTAGACCCCATACCTAGACATGCCCAATCTGGCTAGCAGGATCCATGCAATTTGTAACATTGAGACTAGATTGCCACAATGCACTTTATATGGGACTTCCCTTGAAATCAGTTTGGAGACTCCATTTGGTGCAGAACAACGCAGCTCGATTATTATCAGGAGCTAGGCAGAGCATGCTTATTACTCTCATTCTGTACTTATTAGCTGCCCCATCAGTTTCAAGGCTCAGTTCATGGTTTTGACCATCACACGCAAAGTCCTTCATATCTACATGACATCCTCTTTCCCTATGGCCTGCCAGGGCAGCTTCACTCATCTGAACAGGGCCTTCTGCAGGTGTCACCCTGCACATGGGTACAATCAACAGCTGCCCATACCTATTTTTTTGCTTGTGGTAGACCCCACCTTAAGGAATGGCATGCCTGAAGAGGTCAGGAAAGCTCCCATTCTTCTGGTTTTCCACAAACTATGCAAAACTGAATTATTCAAGAAAGGCTTTTTTATGCAGGTAATAGGACTATGATATAAGGACATAGTTCAGAGGGATGCATTGGGAAAGGGACAGGTCTGTAGACTATATTGTGTGCTGTCTGTTGCTGTAAGTAATCTCTTAATAATAATAATAATAATAATAATAATAATTTATATACCACCCTTCAGGACAAATTAACACCCACTCAGAGTGGTTTACGAAGTGTGTTATTATTATTCCCACAACAATCACCCTGTGAGGTGGGTGGGGCTGAGAGAGCTCTGAAAGAGCTGTGACTGACCCACAATCACCCAGCTGGCTTCAAGTGGAGGAGTGGGGAATCAAACCCGCCACTCCAGTTTAGAGTCCTGCCTGTCTTAACCACCACCAAACTGGCTCTGTGTCATTATATATGTTCTATTAATTTGTTTGTCTGTTTCAGCCTTTTTTACAACTCTATATTGTATTCCTGCTGTTTTCACATTTTTGCAATCCTTACCCTGTTGTATTGTTTATTGTATATCCCAACCGTTGGTCATATTTACTTATACTATATAATTCGCCTTGAGTCCCGATGAGGTCAGACTATAAATCATGTACATAAATTAAAAATAAATAAATAGACCTGGAAAGTGGAATGATGTTGGATGAACAACACTCCCCAAATCTCCAAACAGAACCATAGCTCCAGACTGGAACCAAATCAGAGCAAAACTTCCATGCGGAAGCAACCCTAGTAACAGATGCTGCTTGAGTTGCCAGGAATCAAGCGGAGGCAAGCCAAGAGTAACCCCAGCTAGCTACTCAAATGGGTGATCACTTGCAGGACTGGCACATGATTTTCAAGTAAGGGCAGCTGAAAGTTAGGCCATCTCCCTGCCATACCCCAGTGAACAAAAATGGAACAAGGGCACAATTTTTCATCCCATAATCCATTTTCATCTCTTTTGGGGGACTGCATTTCATGCATGCCTCATATTTTAGATTTTACCTGGCTTTAAAATAAATTCCTTGTAAGTTCTGCAGCAAATGAAATTACCAGCTGGAAAACTGCAATTTCATCTTGAGAGTTTTATTATGCTAATAAATGTCAGGATTCTCAAATAAAGGAATCACTTCCCCCCCCCCACAGTCCCTAAGAAATAATGAAAAATGGTTGGCCACCTCATAGAGTCCCAGCAAGGAAAACCTCGACAATATATAATCAGAAACAGCCACTGTATAATAGAGTAGGACTTAACTGAAGATAAATTCCAAAGGAAACAAAGAAAGATCATAGCAGGAAGGAATTTAAAAGAGCAGAAACAATGCACAGAGAAGATGCACAGCCAGAACTAAGGGGGGGGGGGGCGCGAGAACATAACAAGCTGAGGTGGGGGTCACTTGCCTAAGCTCACAGGTTTATCATGTTGAATCTGAGAAAACAAACAGCTCATTAAAAGGTAAACAATGTACGAGAGATGGAGGGGAAAGCAAATATTTCTGCAAATTGGAAAGCAGAACATGTACAATTTGAAAATGCATTCAGGTGTGAAGCAGCTTGATAGGGCGGTGCCCTTTGAACTCTCCAGCTCTAATGGCTACTCTGACTGGGAGACTGTAGACCTCCAAAGCCTCCGGTACGAGTTTTTCCGAGGGTTACCAGCAGGTCTGGAGAAAAATGTCCCGTCACTTTCATGTGTGGAAATGGGCATCTGAAGATTTCATGGCTGGGAGGTCGACGGCTGTCATGCTTAGCCTGGCAACTCGTGGGAGGATTGGGGGTGAGGAAAGGGGTGTGTGAGAGCTGTGGTGTTTTTGACAAAATTGTTCCTTTAATCCAGACCAATGTTTCAGACTGCCCTCGTCTGCTTCAGGACTGAGCATGAGCAGAAATTGGGGGAAAGGAAGTTGTTGTCCCTGCAGCTTTACACTGAGAAAGAACTGGAGTTATTAAACGGTTCTCTTGTTTGAAACAATATGGCCTCCTTATTTTGGTGTTTAGCATTAAGAATACGACACAAGCAATGTTGGCTATGTTGCAATGTCACTTCCAGGCAAACTCAGAAGTGACATAGGGTAGCTCTAGGAATCGTTGAAAAGCAGAGAGATTCCAGTGATTCCTAGAGCTACTCTAAGTCACTTCCAGGTTTTACCTGGAAGTGATGTTGTGACATAGCTGATCTCACTGCGGTTTTTTTATCCCACAGCCACTTCATCCCATCTTTCATTCCATTAAGCCTTTATTAAACGAACAGGACTTTTTCTTACTCCAGGCAGTTATTAACCCTACTTTTCCTCAGCCATCCTTTCTTTTTATTTTATTTAAACAATGTTTATTTATAAAAAATACAACAGGATCAATTTATGATGAGAAATGTGACAATAAATACAATTCCAAGAAAAGGCAATTCCACATGGATATATTATGGCAAAGAAAATTTTAAAAATGCACCATCAAAACATGGGAGACTTCTATGAGCTCAAAACTTTTACAAGCTCCCTTTTAAGAAAGACAGCTCTCTCTATAAGTTTGTTCAGTTTAGAGGTGGGAATGGAACATACACAATCACAAATGCATATTTATTGTATTTAACGTGACCTCAAGATTAGCAAGGAAGCGTGGACAAAATTAAAAACAGAACTTTTCGGTAATAAGACACAACCACAGTTTGGTTGGCAGACTACAATCAGCATTGTGCATACAAATCTTTTGCAGTTCCCATGAAATAAAGCTGTAAGTAAAAACAGTTTTAAGAAATCAAGGCTTGATATGGTATGTAAAATGCCTGTTTCAGAATAAGTTTGGGGGAAAAACGCTAGTTTTAATTATTAAAACACTTGGCTGTATAATAATAATAACAACATTTGATTTATATACCGCCCTTCAGGGCAACTTAATGCCCACTCAGAGCGGTTTACAAAGTGTTATTATTACCCCACAACAATCACCCTGTGAGTTGGGTGGGGCTTAGAGAGCTCCAGAGAACTGTGACTAGCCGAAGGTCACCCAGCTGGCTTCGTGGAGGAGTGGGGAATCAAACCCGGCTCTCCAGATTAGAGTCCCACGCTCTTAACCACTACACTAAACTGGCTCTCAGAGAACTCCTCATCCTTTCTGAGATCCAAAGTGGTGCTGTGGTTTGAGTACTGAACTAGTCCTAATTCACACGTGACCATGAGTGATCTGGGGCCAGTCATCCTCCGTCAGCCTAATCCATCTCACAGGGATCGGGTGAGGATAAAAGGGAGAGCCAGTTAACCTAAGCTTCTTGGAGGAAGGCAAGGATTAAAATGAGCTTGGGAGAGCCTTGAGAGGGAAACGCTGATGGCAGAACTTGAACCAGCACATATATATTGCATATGCTTTGTCATAACGTGACTCCATTCCCAAAGGGAAGTTTTGTTTCTGAAAACTTTGGTGCATGCAACCAGGGCTTTTTTTCTGGGAAAAGAGGTGCTGGAACTCAGTGGGTTGCCAGCACAGGGGGCAACTCTTGGCGGGAGGTGGTGGCCCTGGTACCACATGTGCACGTGCAAAGTGCACGCATGCTCCCAGGGCCAATGACATCAGTTTGGGTCAGCTGGAACAAGGGGGGAGTTTTTAAAGGTTTAAATCGCCCTCGGTGAAAATGGTCACATGGCTGGTGGCCCCGCCCCCTGATCTCCAGACAGAGGGGAATTTAGTTTGCTCTCTGTGCCGCTCCAGCGCAATCTCAACTCCCCTCTGTCTGGAGATCAGGGGGCGGGGCCACCAGCCATGTGACTATTTTCAAGAGGTTCCAGAACTCCGTTCCACCGCGTTCCAGCTGAAAAAAAGCCCTGCATACAATGTTGAGATCAATTCAATGATTCTTTTCTGGGCAGGCTTTGAAAATTACATGTGAAAGTAACTGAACTGTCAGGTTGCCAACACCAGCTTGGGAAATTTGTGAATTTTTGTGGACCGCGCCTGACAAGTAGTGTAAGTGGTCGGCTCTGGACTCTGCCATATTTAATATACCTTTAATAGAGGCCTGTGATATAAAAATCACAGGACCCCTGGATGAATGCAGCTTGATCTGCAGCAGGGGAATTCCAGCAAGAGAGTTGCTGAGACCCGTCCGGGATTTCAGACATACAAGGAACGTCCATGCTGAATGCAGAGGACTGGAGTGATTGGATTTACTGTCCTCCCAGGAACTGGCACGAGATCAATACAATAGTGGGCTTCACTGTGTCACCCCATTAGCACATTCCGATGTCCTCTTCTCGTTATTTTATTTCCTACCCCAAGCTTGAGAGCAATCATTCAGCACCAATAAGATATTTTTTCTCTGGGAACCTATATTTTTCATATCTAAATTCATCAACTTAGCACTGGTGGAACTCAACAGCAAACTGCTTCTTTGTGAGGCGGCAGGAGTGATTTTACATTTCCTTTCACATACCCCGGCAGCACCATCAAGATGTAATCAAACCTTTGTAATTCCCAGAGACTGACCTTTACGGTCTTTGTTCTAATGGCTGAAGGGCTCTCCCACCTCAGGATACATTTTGCCCTATAAAAAACAGGGTTCTTGCCCCATTCAAACTTTGCACGCTTTCCTGGCTGAGGTTAACTTCCCTGAGACTCTCTTTCCTGGCTGAGAATGCAGGACGTTTGAAGCCCTCTTCCTCCGTGGACTGCTCTCCCCTGCTGTTTGTGGATAGGTTATTATTACCCCAAATCCCTCAAATCTATTCCACTTTCACCACTGCTTTTCCTAGGGCTCTGTGTGCTTGTGCAGTACTTCTTGTGTGTGTATATTTTCCTCTGCTAATAAAAATTCCCCTTCATTTGAGATCACCAGTCTCATCTACTTCCTTCGGAAAAGGACCCCGTAAAAATTGGTGTTTTCCCGCTTCGTTACCCCTCTCGTATAGCCTTATTCCTGCTGCTAATTCCCTCCCACACTATGTTACTCGCAAGGAGTCCCATTCCAGTAACAGTATGGTGTTTGTGGTGGGACCTCAGTGAGGTATAATGTCATACAGACTACCCTCCAAAGCAGTCATTTGCTCCAGGGGAACTGATCTCTGTAGCCTGGACATCAGTTGTAATTCTAGGAGATTTCCAGACCCCTCCAGGAGGCTGGCAATTCTATGAGACTGATACAGGCCACCTGATTTTTGCAGATTTCATCTTGAGAGTACAGTGAGGTTCAATAAGAACAGTATGATTTCGGTACAATAACAATGGCTTTTTTTCTCCCAATCACCATTCCAATTTTGCTCGTCTCTCATATGAGGCAACCTTGCATTTCTATATTTTTATTAATATTTTCTGTTTCCTTCCACAGAAAATTTCCAGTAAAATGCACACACCATTCAATTGTACTTATGCATCAAAAGTTCACATTAAATGTTACATGCATATTACTTGTGTATGCACTGCAACACATAAGTTCTCCCAAAAAATTGCGTATCAAGCCATACAACAAGCAGACAAAATATAAACCAAAAGCGAAAAGCTCAGCGACTGACACAAAAGAAACAAATATAAAATGCAATACAGTTAGGGAATATTTGCTTATTTCTACTGTGATCTGATTTTTGAAGCGTAGAGTGGGAAGATGAAACTGGACTTGAAGTCACAGCCTTAAAGAACCAATGGTACAATCCTGCCAGGATATATGGTTAAATAGTCCATACTAGTTTATATGCCCAATTGCTTATTGGCTGTTTCATTTTCCGAGGTTGTTGGAGTTTATGAGACTACTGCTGTGACCTTCAAATGCAGCTTTATAATTTACTATTCCAGTTATAGTTAGCAGGGAGTTAGGGGAGTTTTGCATGCTGTGCGTTTCCATTAGAAGCCTTTCTGCCAATAATCCCTGTCAGTTAGATTTCTGGGAATTGATTGCAAGACACTTTATGAGCTTCCATTTTTACAGGAAAACAGGCCTGTTTAAAAAAAACAAACCCTCAATATAGCACAACTATCCTCCAGTATTTTAATGGGAATTCCATAAATAAAAAAATTAAGGGTCACTTCTTAGGGAAGTGAAAGCAATCGCTCAAATCTGTTCCTAAAATTACCGTGAGGAATAGATGACGCTGCCTAGTTTAGACAACTGTTCATCTAGATGAAAATAATCCTGATCACGTAGGATTGGAGCCAGTGCAGCATTTCCACTGGTGTAAGTACGTACTTCTACCCACAGAGCAAAACTTTTGTGGCTCCCTGCATTGGCAGCTCAAAATGCCCCCAGATTCTGGTCATGTTTCTTCTTTCCTAGAAGTGGGATTTCAGGTGGCATTGGGAATTGCCAGGGAGAGAGGAGCCATCAGAACAGCACAGCATGAGTGGAAGTCCTTGCACCCACCGAAATGCTGCAATGCATCCAATCATAACCCACATCCACGTTAGCTGCTATACTTGTGGTATGTTTTGAACCAATGCATCAGTGAGAATTTTACTTTTACTTACTCAGATCCATTCCTTGCCAAGCCATTTTGCAATCCAGAAAAATACCAGTTCCCATCGTTCCATCACCCTCCTGCATGATCCAGGAATGGAACCCAGAGAAAGCTTATGTAGGCAGAATCTGGCTTGATTCTTAAGAGTTCCTAATAGAGCTAGCGTGGAGTGGTTAAAGAGTGGGATTAGGATCCAGGAGACCTAGGTTCAAATCCCCACTCTGCCATGGAAGCTGGCTGGGTGACTTTGGGCACGAACAGCAATACGAACTTTAAAAAGCCACGAACCGCCCAATCAACAGTTGGTGAACAAGCTGTTTGTGAGGTCCCATTCTAAACGAACAGGTGGTCGTTGCAAGCCTCGTTCATTGCTGTTTGTTGCTGTTCATCAAGCCAGACAATCTGGTACCTGCAATCAATTCCCTTGGCAACCGGAGGCAGGGACTGCTTGAACTCTGTCTGCTCCTGCTGTTGCCCTGGAAACCCCAATCTAAGCCCAATCTAGTTTGATAGGCAGGTCTTCCTTTCAAGTGTGGAGCTCCAAATTTGTTACAAGGAAGCAAAGAGCAGGGGGGAGGGGGGCTCCTAGCTCTAGTTTTGCAGACAGTGAGGGAGAGACAGTTGCTGTTGGCATTTTGATAGAGAGAGTGCATTGGAGCTTGAATTTTCTTTGTGTGTGGTGGGATAGGGATCTACCTCTTCAAGTTCCAGGGCTGCTGCCAGGCTCTGGGGCCAAATTATTATTTATTATTATTGGTACATTTCCTGCTGCCTGCTCAGGTATGGTTTCTGGGAGTGGTGTGGTAGGGATCATTCATGGCTGGAGGACAGCCTGCTGGCCCCCATGAACAACAAACAACTAACATGTTCGTGAACAGGTCATGTTCGTCAATGTTCATTGTTCATGGATGGCAACAAACAACGAACACCGTTTGGGTTTTTTTCTGTTCGTGTCCATGTCTAGCTTAAACTACCTCACAGAGTTGTTCTGCGGATAAAATGGAGAACAATGCAAACTGCTTTGGGTCCCCATTGGGAAGAAACACAGGGCATAGATAAATTAATTAAATAAATAAATAATGAATCTGATGCCTCTCATCATAGACAGGAACCTCAGAATGGATACCCTTCCTTTGCAACCTGGAGGTAGCTTGTAGGGGACTACATGTCTCTTTCCCCACCTCAAAAACCATCTCTAAGTATGGGGGTGGGTAGTTTTCCTTCCTCCATTCCCAGGGCCAGGGAATGTGGGCAAGGGCCGCTTTGTTTAGTGTTGGCAACTGATGGAAATTTTTTAAAAAATGGTGGAAGAGACATTAAGATGCTGGTTCTTTTCCTTGTGTGCACCGAAACACACACAGAAACTACACATGACACCCGAGAAAAGGATCTGGGAAATGGAAGGGGTAGAAAAACCAAATCTGGGGGAGAGAAGATTGAAAGGGGACGTGATCACACTTGAAGAGCTCTTACATGAGAGTTTCTGCAGGTCCACATGGCAATGGCCTTAAGTAACAAGAAGATTGATTTCAGTTGAACACAATTCCAAACAGTGAGAGCATTTTGACAATGGAAACAATTACTGAGGTGGTGGGGGGGGAGTGCTCTCTCATCCTGGGGCCTGCAAGCAGAGACTTCCCATCTGTTGGGAATGCTCTAGCTTTGGATTTCTTGCACTGAGCAGGGGGGTTGGACTATGAGTGGAAATACATCTTGCAAATTACCTTGGGGATGCTCAAGCACAGGATTTTATGTGTGGTCCTCAATACATGTGCAGGCTGTTCTTGCTTGGTGCACATAAATGCTGCTTTCAAAGGAGCTCTCTTTGCATGATTGCATCTGTGAGTGAGTCTGGAGGGCAGAGCGCCAATTCAGCTCTGTTTTCACTGTGAGGACAAGTACTGGAGGCTCCTTGGACTTGCCAATTTGCATTTCTTTAAGGAGTGTCAAGAGCTGCATGTCAATGAATGGATGTGGGAGAAACTGGGATAGTTTTAGCAGCTGTGTATTTCTACCCATTATCAATTATTTTTAATGGAAGCAATGTACAAATCTTGGTGGGGGGGGCATTTAGAACTCTTCAGGAGGAGTTGCGTGGACAAGCCTATTTTCTGTGTCCCTGATCAGAATGAAGGAACTGGGGCAACAGTCGCGTAACACCAAGGCTCCTGGATCTCCTGCATCCACCGCTGGTATAAATGTATACCCAGTTCATTAATTTTCAGTTGAAACTCCCTTGCCTTGAAGCATCTGGGTGGGGACATGGGGGGAGCGGTATCACGCAAGATGTGATGTTACTTCCATGGAAAACCAGAAATGGCATTACATTGTTCTAGGAATTGCCAGGAGCTCTATGGTTTTACATTCTGCCTTACACTGAAGATTTAAAAAAAAAAATCCTCCTGCCATCTGAAAGAGCCGCAGTGAGAAGAGCGGGTTGCTGGTGGGAGACCTGGCAACCCTATCTGGATGTCTGCACAACAGGAGCCTGTACAGAACAATGTTCATTGTATAAATCCAGGGTTTATATACGGATACATAATCATGCAGTCCCTATGCACCATTGTGGCTTGCCGTCTTATCTCATAAATCTTTATCTTCTGAGATTTTATATTCTGTCATACCATATATTTGTGTTAGGGCAAAAAATGGTTACACACATCTTGGGAGCAATTTCCTTTCCTGTCTTCTCTCTCATATATGTGTGAGTGTGTGTGTGTGAGTGTGCGTGAGAGAGAGAGAGAGACTGTATTCATTTAAGCTGTTTTACAGGCAAAGGTCTAGAGTTCACAGGTTGCCAAAGATTTACATTCTTATTTGTGTTCTTCTGCCTTGACTTTAAGATTCTCACTTCCTTCCCTTGAGGTTTTGGGTTTGTGAACCGAGACAGTGATGAATCTCTGACTGAGTGATCATATTGAAAAAGGAGACCTGAGGGAAGATGCTGAAGATGGGGCAGGGAAGGAGGTTGCACTTTTCCCTGGGCCCAGTCCAGGGATAATGATGCATAATTGATTCCTCGTCCTCCTCAGCCCCCGCTCCTTTCTTACCATGCTTGCACTCTGTGGAAATCTCATCTTCAAATATTGACTCACGCCTGTTGATTAGGCTTGCAGCTTGAGTGTTTGCATTGTGACCCGGTGCCTAATGTGGATTTGCTAACAGGCTGAAGCCTTTTGCTGGCAAGCATTTCCACTTGGCTGCTACAGCTGTTTTGAATTAATGAAACTCTGCTGCATGTGGTGCTACTATATGTTAGTTTAACGGGGGGAGCCTAGAAAATACTCTGGCAGCACTGCGTGAGGAAACATTAAGGGTATTTTTAAATACAGACATGCAGCTATTTCGCACACAAGGCATAACCTGCCTTTGAGTTTCTCTGAGGTTGCCCATTGCAGCTTGCGTACATCCATGGAGAGCTGGGTGTTGTGTCTGGGAAGCACTGTGGTGTGTAAACGAGGACTCTGCCTAAAAAGGATCTGGAAGTGCCAGCATTGTATATTCAGATGAGGACGCCAGCTTTGACTGACCACCTGTGTAACAAGGGTTTTTCATGATTTGTTAAAAGAAGGCTTTAAATAGGCTTGGCTGTTCCCACTTTGTGCCATTGTTGGAGCGAACTGACCTGCTGTCCCTCCCTGAGAAAGCTACGTGAGATTACTTGGTCACCTCAGGGCCAAGAAGGAAATTTTTTGGATCTCTTTCTAAGTGACCTTGAGAGTTTCCCTTTTTCTTTTGCTTGTTCACGTGGCATCTGTTGGGAGTGCTAGCGGTAGGTAATTAAACCGGTCTGTTTTTATACAGGTTAGTTATTGAATATCATCCCCTGAATGATTGACCAGCTTGGGGAATGGCATTGTCAATAGCATCACTCAGCACATTTTGGTATATAGGCAAGGAAAGCTGCAGTATGGTGATGGTACTGATCCAGCTTTGAGACCTAAGGTGGATCGGCTCAAATGTAAGCAAATCCACTGGAAAACACTTTAGGATGCATGCAGGATTGAAATTCAATGCAATTTCATTTATTTGCAATTTCATTTATTTCAGCTTTAATTATCACTAAAATAATAATTATTAGCCATTATTATTAATGAAAAAACAGCTTTATTAATAATATTGTCCAGTGTCTTCATTTGGGTATATGCTTGCAATGCCATTTAACGCTGGAGTTAACTTCTTTTGCTTTAAAATTTTATTGCATGCATTTTAGCTCTGGGGCTTTAGTTCCTTTTTGTTTGTGAGCTGTCTTAAACTGATGGAGAAGCGGGATATAAATATTTCCAAGGTTGGAACCTGCACATCTTTTTTGCAATTGGTTGTGCTTTTCTCCAGTGGAAGGAGCCTTTCTCTGATGTCAGAGACTGTTCTATTGCCAGCAGGTCCTGTTGGGTCAGCAAAAGGCATCTTGTGCCCGATAAAAGCTCCAGCATTAATGGACTGGAACAGCAGCATCTGACTCATTTACATAGCATGTAAATGTGAGCCCATGGTCTCATTCTCGAACGTTGCTTGCAGGATAGTAACTTGTCTAAAACAAACCCATTTGAACTGTCAAGGGGTCAATCAAGGGGGACTTGAAAGCCTCAGCTGGGTGCAGTTAGCAGATCAGTTAGGCTTCCTTTTGAACCCTCCTGATCCATTAATAATGAAAGACATACACAACAATCAAGGAGAAACTTGCCTGCAGGCTAATATCCTGTTTGTGAATATAATACCATCTCTGTTCGCTTGCTCGAGGAGCTGATCATTTCATTCTCTTTTTGCTCTTTTTTTGTAATTGATGATCACTTGCATAGCCTTTTATAAAGCTTTTTTTAAAAAAAAAAATCAGCGTCTGCATGCTTCATTTTATATCAACAGTGAATCAATAAAAATTTAATGGAAGCAAGTGTGTGGCTCCAGTCTGAATTAATGTCCGTTTACCTCTTTCAGTATGAAACCCAGGTTTCGACATATGGAACCAAAAGAGCTTCCCATTATTTTCTTCTCTTTGCTTTTCTTTTTCTCTTCATCTCAAAAACAGCAACGATATTCATGTGGGCTATTAAGGTTTTTTAAACAGAGTTCTTGCCTTCTTTGCTACAGTAGGACAGAAGCAAGGGCCAGTACTTGAGTGAAAAACTATTCCGAAAATAAATAAATCTTGGAAACCTCCATGCATGAGCCAAAGTCTGAAAACAGTTACTAAAAATCCTGAACATTTAGCAGAGCAAGCCTACCTACCGCTACCACTTATCTATTTACTTCATTTATTCCCCACTTTTCTTCCCAATGGGGACCCAAAGCAGTTTACGTCATTCTCCTCGCCTCCATTTTGTATTCACAACAACTCGGAGGTAGATTAGACACAGGGCCAAGCTAGAAGTGACGAATGACACTTGAACGGCAAGTGAACAGACTCACGTCTTCCTCCCTGTTCACTTGTGCTCCACTTGCACTCCACTCGATCGAATGGAGCGCAAGTGAACAGGGAGGAATACGTGAGTCTGTTCACTTGCCGTTCAAGTGTCATTCATCACTTGTAGCTTGGCTCTTAGAGAGACTGACTGGTGCCCAGCAAGCTTCCATGGCAGAGTGAAGATTCAAACCAGGATCCCTAACCACTATATCACAGTAGCTCACTTAAGCTGGAGGAAGGCTCCAAACTCTGGATGTTGGAGGAAGACAGGCTTTGCCAATCTTCAAACACTTGAACCCTTTCCAAGGACAGGATTATAATCTATTGGTTGTAAATCTGTAAATTTAGAATTAGCCAGCACTACATCTTTTTAGCTCTTTTGCCTACTGCTCTGCCTCCAGTTATCTGTCATCTGAGCATTCCTATTTATTTATTTGGTTTAGAGCTTATGCTTAGTTATTAAAAATGTAATTCTCTTAATTATCTGTACTGTGGAGTGACTGCTCTTAGAATCTCACCCATGAAGCTTGACAATTTTTCACACGACCAGGAGCTTCAGCCTGGTGCTGAAGGGACACTGCCAGCTGAGCAACAGAAGGGTAGGACACTCCATGTATGCTTCCATCCCTCACTTGCACACAAAGACCCCGGTCCTCCTGGAGTCGAATGTCTCTGGGGGGGATGACCAAGAGGGAGGGAGGGTCTTCTCTTGTTGGTGACAGCAGATCTACTAGACTTCCTCAACCCAGCCAAGAAGGGAGAGCTAGGGGAGAAAAGAGTTTTCTTTGGGTTTTGTTTTAAAGCATAAACCAGGCCCTCTTGGTCTTCTGGCAAGATCTGGCATGGGAAGATGCAGGTGGGAAAGAGGGAGGTGTCAGATAACAACCATGGGTGTTGGCTCATTCATCATCTCCTCTTGCCCAGCTGCCAGCCAGGTTTGATCTACGCAACCCCAGTGAGGCTGCCCTGCAGGGGCTGCTTGACTCAGAGCGGAACCACAAGTGACAAAAGGCACAGATTGGACACTTGTCAGCTTCCCTCAAGTTTTGATGGGAAATGTAGGCATCTTAGTCTTGCAGCTTGACTCTCTGACTGCTGGCCAATGGACTTTTCAACTGTCACTTGTCCAACATTCCGCCAAGCTGCCTACATTTCCCATCAAAACTTGAGGGAAGCTGAGAAGTGTCCAACCTGTGCCTTTTGTCACTTGTGGTTCCGCTCTCAGACCCAACTGGCAAGGACAACAGAAGGCAGAGACTAACTCCTCACCGCTTCTCACACCACTACCGGCTGAATCCAAGCCAAGCAGCTCTGTGGCATTCTCCAGCAATGGCCACTCAGACCCAGATAGTGATGGTAACTATAGAAATAGGTCAACTTGTTACCTTCCTCTGCACCACTTGTAATTTTACTTTTTGTTTTATAACCTTTAACTTTTAACTTTTTAACTCAAGGTCTTTGGACCTTGAGTTCAGCTCCTCCTTACGTTACCTTTAACTTTAACCTCATAGGACCCTGGCCCCAATCAACACTCATATTTCCACTCACACAGTGTTTCAAGTGTTCTCTATTTTACCCAGGGCCAAGCTAGAAGTGACGAATGACACTTGAATGGCATGTGAACAGACTCACGTGTATTCCTTCCTGTTCACTTACGCTCCACTTGCACTCCACTCGATCACTCACAAGTGAACAGGGAGGAATACACGTGAGTCTGTTCACTTGCCATTCAAGTGTCATTCATCACTTCTAGCTTGGCTCCCAGGCTGATACTTGGAGAACACTTTCATTTTTGTTTGTGTGACGAGACAGAAGTGATGCTTGCTGGGAAAGCAGAGATCTTGAAGGACACTGTACTCCCTACTAAAAATTCTCAAAGAACTGCAGCAGCTTGGGGGGTGCGGCACAATTAAAAATGAATCAAGTAAGAGTGAAGGAGGAATTCAATAAAAATTTGGCCTCCAAACAGCCGGAAGTGACAGGAGAAAGCAAGATTTGGAAAGCAAGGTAAATAATAAAGCAAGGAGGAAGAAGTAAAAACAGCAAAATGCTTCAGTAAGAATTAGAAAGCATGCACAGTTTACACAAAACAGACTCTGTTCAAGCAGAAAGCTAAGTAAGAAAGGAATAATACAGTATAAAATACGACACTGTAGTTTAACACAAGAATACTTGCAAAAAATCTTTATCTCTCTGAGTTGCTTCCCTACAAACAGGCAAGCTGCAGAATGTGCAACCAAACCAGCTCTGATCTGATTCCAGGTCCACCCAGTATGTTTCAAGGATTGGACTTCATCAAACATATATGTAATCTTGGTGGGTAGAGTATGAAATCAATCAAGAAACCCCAAAGTAAAGATGGAGTAATCAGAAGCAACTCTGTGCCAATCCTGTATCTTCTGTGTGTTATGTATTGATTCGATGTGTCTTCTTCGATGCAGTGGTAATTTGCCTTTATTTACTGTTTTGTATTTTCTCTTGCTATCAACTTGAGGTGGGCTTATAATTTTCAACTGTGAGCTGTAAGTGGAAAGATACATAGACGGCTCCTCCTTCCTCTCCTGGAGCTGTTACTGAAACTCAAGAAGAATTTCTCTGTTGAAAAATATGGAGGCTTAACTGGAAAAATAAATCTGAACACTAACAAAAAGACAATTGATAAGTCAGCTCCACTCCCAAAATCTCCAGGAATTTCCCAACCTGGACTTGGCAACCCTTTGCACACTGGCTTACCTGGTGCCAGCAGTGTGGTGCTCTTTTGTGCACTCACAGAGCATGCACATGCCTTAGCACCTGCGTGATGATGTCACTCCTGGTGGTGACATCATCCTGGAAGTGATGTTATCACATCGGCTCCGTACTCCATGCAGGACCAATTCTGCCCATTTGGGGCCAATATCAGCCCCAAACAAAGTGCAGGAGTGCTCCCATGGCTGGTGTGATGATATTACTTCTGGGAGTGATGTCGTTGCACCTGCTAGAAGCATGCTCATGGCACACATTCCTGGCATACCTGCAGTGGCAAGCAACCTCCAGGAGTTTGCACCTATGCCAATCACTGGAGGGTCAGTGGGCAAGGAGGCAAACCTTTGGGAGTTTGCCTACCACCGGTGGGCATCTGGGAACCCTAGTGGCAGCAGGTAGCAGAGTCTGAGAGTGGGCTATCCCCAGTCCCCACTGGGGGACCTGGCAACGCTAGACTGGACTAAGAGGCTGGAGGGATGTGGGTAGGTTTTCCACCAGGCTGTGCTCCAGTTTGTCATGATTCTGGGCCTGTAGGCCTCAAGGAAGCCTGAGGCCTAACATTAACATTTCCAGAAGCCCTCGCTGCCAATTCCCCTACAGGCCTACATTTCCCAAGATCCTTCTCAGATTTTGGATTGGACTAAGGATAGAATTGAGAGAAAAGGAAGGCCAATCAGAACCGAGCCTGGGTCAAGGGAGAAGTAATATAAGGCCCTCCTGAAAGGCAGAAGTACTCTTATCCTGGGAGCTGAAGAGAATTAGGAAAGGATCCCTCATCCAGAGAGGGCAAGTTGGACCCAGGCAGGGCCAGGTACTGTAGGGACCAGTCAATTCACTGCATTAAGAAGCTTTATTGCTTTCTTACTGGCTCCTTCTAATGTTAATTTTGCCCTGCTTGTTGAGCCTGTTTTCCCACCTGGTTAAATACTGCCCAAGTTAAATAAAGCAGGGCACTAACAATAAGCTCATCATACCACAAGCTTGACCAGTCTTTTGGCAATGCCCTCACCTGCAGAGGGGTTCTGTTAGAAAGGGTGAAGGCAAGAGGTGTGCTCTGAGAGCTGAACTCCCAGACCAAAGTGGTGGCAGCCAGTAAGGCCCTTGCCTGCTCCAGGGCTGATGGCAGCAGGATGGAGAGGGTGTTTGTGTGTGGAAGGCTAAAGCAGAAAAATCCTCATGTGTCTCTCCTTACTTGTTACATAGCCACAGGCCTAGGGGTTAGTGACGCCTGACACAGGCTGGTTGGGGATAAAGTGGCTCCAGAACCCAGGCCGGGGAGGAGACCGGAGGAGCTGGACTGGACTTTGCTAGGTGCAACCCTTGAGGAAGAAGTCGGTGGAAATGGGTGATGCAACCTTACCCCATCCTTCCTTAATCTGAGGCCTGCAGGAGGCCCTAGGGGTGAGCAAGCACGATGGCAGACAACTACCAGGAAGTCCCAGCACTCCCTGAACGCGAAATAGGCTATTCAGATAGGGAGTTTGTTTCATTTTCATATTCATTATTACAATTATGTGTGTGTGTGTGTAATGTTCCGTCAAGTCACCTCCAACCTACGGTGATCCTATAAATGAGAGATCTCAATAGAAAGATGTCGGAGCAATCCACAGTTCATCCAACAGAATACAAAAGGATCGACTGATATGAAAACTGAAAGGGGGGCGCAGATGAAGCAATGCCTCTTTTACTTTGTGGTTGCCAGTTCCCTTCTGGTGGTGGGGGATTCCCCCAGTCCCACCACCACCACCCACTGCCACTTACCTGGGTGGGGAAACGGAGGAGAGATTAATACTATTTTAACGCAACTCAAGCATTCTGTAAATGTAATAGCAGAAAAGAGCAGTAGCACTTATAAGACTAACAAAATTTGTGGTAAGGTGTGAGCTTTTGTGAGTCAGCTCACTTCTTCAGATAGCTGAAGAACCTACCACAAATTTTGTAGTAATGTGGCTACCTATCTTGGAAATGATTGGACAGGGACATGGGCAAAAGTGCTTTGTATCGCCCCCTGGCCCTCACACCTCCTCTTTTTTAGGTTGGGGAGACCTGGCAACCCGAGTACTAACGCTGAGGATGGGTTCAGAGTATCACCATTTCTTACATATACGGAAGTTACAAAGAACACGTTGCATGTTGTTTACTTTTACCCAGAATCCTCACAAAGTGGTTGTCATGATAAGGACGTGTATCTGCATGCCTTTTAGATCTAGCAGACTGGCCTGTGACTCACCTTCTCAAATCCAGCCTGGGAAAGCATCTCTTCTTAGGGAAGAGAGGGCAAGAAACAGAGCACAGTTGGCTTAACCTGACACCTCTCCTGGGGATGTTTGTTATAAGCTGAGAGCCAAGCTACAAGTGACGCCTGACACAGGTTGGACACTTGTCAGCTTCCCTCAAGTTTTGATGGGAAATGTAGGCGTCCTGGTTTTACAGCTTGGCTCTCCGTTACAGCTGCAAGACCAGGACGCCTACATTTCCCATCAAAACTTGAGGGAAGCTGACAAGTGTCCAACCTGTGTCAGGCGTCACTTGTAGCTTGGCTGTGACATTCTATCAGGAACGTGCTGGTCTTTTGGGTGCCATCATAAAACCAGCTTTGTGGCCTGTGTGAACCTACGTGACAAAGGCCAGCTGGGGTGTGGAGTTTGGAAGGGACCTCTACAGGAGAGTGGACTTAAATAGGCTCTGGTGCTTTTTATGGTGTGGTTCATTGGAATGGAGAATGGGAAGCGCTAGAGGCAGGCTTGCCTCTCCCCCCGCCCCCCCAAGTGATGAACGCCCATCCCTGCAGGGTATGTTTCAGGTACTATTTGGTAACTCTCAAGGGATAGTTAGTGATTAGACGTTTTGTTTCCTTTTCTCTCTTATTAGCTCTTATGCCTTCTGCACTGCTTCTTTTTGCGTAGCATTGTGTGCTCTGTATTTTATATTCTACTGTAGTACAATAAAGATCTTCCTTTGGTTAATCCAAGCTAAGTCTGAGCTTCACTCATGACAAGCCTCCTGCTTAGCCATTTGCTAGAACTCTGCACGAGTACAGAAGCTCACCAGCTTCCCAAACGGCCGGTGAAGGATCGAGCCTGTTTCAGTTTGGGTGGTGGTGGCTACTGAAGGAAACAAGGGATTGTGAGGGACTGAGAAGAAAACCCTCCCCTTTGGTCATAATAGTAGCTACAGTGAGTTATGTACCAGAGGCCTAGTTTGAAGCCAGTTTCTGGAGATACAACGAGAAAAGTGGAGAGTCAAAGCTACTGGCTAAAGCAAGGCCTGTTCACATCTAAAGACCCCAAGACCTTATATTCTCTCTGAATGTATAAAGTCAGGGCTTTTTTTCAGGGGGAACGCGGGGGAACGGAGTTCCGGGACCTCTTGAAAATGGTCACATGGCTGATGGCCCCGCCCCCTGATCTCCAGACAGAGGGGAGTTGAGATTGCCCTCCGCGCCAGTGGCGCGGAGGGCAATCTCAACTCCCCTCTGTCTGGAGATCAGGGGGCGGGGCCACCAGCCATGTGACCATTTTCTCCAAGGGCAACCCACTGAGTTCCACCACCTCTTTCCCCAGAAAAAAAGCCCTGTACAAAGTGTTTGTTCTTACTTTGCCTCTTTCTTCAAATAGAACAACACACAATTCTTCTGGCATTTCTTTAAATTTTCCCGGTGTTTTGTCTGAAGGCAAAGGGGGGTTGGAGCAAGGGCAGTACAGAGAAACTACTGTATGTTTGCTTCATTCCACCCAAAACTGTTACTGTATAGAGGCAGTCAAAGTTGGGTTACAGCAAGAGCAGATTTTTTTAAGCGTTAATTTTTTTTAAAGTGTAAAATATTAATATGATATATTCATGCAATTTTTAGATAGGCAGCTAGTACAGGATGTTTTGTAACAGTGCAAGGAAATGCTTCCATAATGTTCATTGGTACAACAGGATAATTATGGTTGGAAAGAGTTGCAAAGCAAAGAAGGGGGCGGGGGGTGGAATCCGGACTCTCCCAACAAGCTATTGTCAGCAAAACTGCCATTATTGACAGGGAGTAAATGAATAGGTGTAGAAAGGGATAAAGACACATAAATATTCATTCGGTAAAGTCACATTTGCATCTGAATGTTGATTATAATACAGTTTTCTATTTTCCAAACAGCTCCATTAGTTTTGATTGGAAAATGACTTTTGCTGATGATGTGCAAGAACAATCTCCATTTATGTTATAATTTACCTGTGAAAGGTAAATTACCTGTTGAAGTCGTCAGGATCCCCCATTACATAAGGATAAAGCTGACAGATTTGTACATATAAATCCAGGGAAGAAATTGTAGATATAAATCCAAGGAAGAAATCTAGACTGCACAGATCCTTAGACTGATCCAGCGATAGTGCCCTTGTTTATTTATTTAACTCATGATTTCCTGCCTCCACCCCCCCCCCCACCATGAGGATCCAAAGTGGCTTACATCATTCTCTTCTCCATTTTATCGTCACAAGAACCCTGCAAAGCAGGTAAACCCTGTACAGCAGGCCACACAGCAAGCTTCCACAGCATAGTGGGGTTTTAACCCTGGGCCTTGTAGATTCTAGCCCGACATTCTGTGTCACTACACCTTCATCTTCGTTCTTCTGTGCCTCCACACATGGGTACTGCGCACGCGCAGGCCAGCCGCCGGAAGATTTTTTATCGCTTTCCCAGCTCCGAAGGGGCCGTTTGCCGCGCGCCTCAGCGACCGTTTCCCGCCCAAACGGTCACATGCTCCTCCAGCGGCCAACGGCCCCTTCCCTCAGTTCTCTTCTTGCCGCCGCTTGAGGAGAACGTTCGCTTGTAGCTCCGTGCTTATTTGTGTCTTTGGATTGCTTTTCTCCTGACTGACTTGGATCTGGATTTGACTTCTCTTCTGCTTACTGATTTGGACGGACTGATCTTGGTAGAGTATTTGACCCGGACTGTTTTTGACTTCGCGTTTGTTTTTTGCCCCTCGGAATGGCTTCTACAGCCCTGTTTAAGCACTGTGCCCAGTGCCGTGCTAAAATGGCTCAAACGGATGGGCATAGCCTTTGCCTGCTTTGCCTGGGGGAGGAACATGTAGTCCCCACTTGCAAGGTCTGCCAGGGCTTTACGCATAAAGCCAGGCAGGAGCGGTCCGCCCGCCTCAAGGCTTCACTGTGGCAGCGGGTCTTGGACGCCCCTGGGCCCTCCGAGGCGGAGAAACCCGGGGCCGCGGAGAAGGCTGGCCGAACCCCCACCCATGCCGGAAGCCGGTCTCGAGCGGGCTCTGTAACCTCTTCCAAATCGGTGGCTACATCCCGCCCGGCAGACAAGCCGGCGTTGAGGGCAAGCTCGGTGGCGAGGTCTGCGAAGTCCCCGCACAAGTCGGCGTCGGTGAGGTCGGAACCGGGGAGGTCGGCTCCGAGGCCGGAACCGGGCGAGTCGGATCCGATACGGTCAGCCCCGGCGTCGATCGAAGGGCCTGTGACAGTCCCGGGACCGGAGGCTGCGCGGAAGGCGTCGACCAAGAGGACATCGGTTCCGAAAGCTTCCTCCGAATCGGTTCCGAAGAAGAAGGCTAAGAAGACCAAGCATCGCTCTCGGTCCCCTCGGCGCCGGTCTACAGAAGAGGTGGTCCTGGTGTCTCCACCAACGCCATCACCTCACCTGGAGTCCCCTGACCGTCCCCTCCTTGAGGAAGAGATGCCGGATCCGGGGGCCTATGTGGTCCTGTCGAGTGGACGGCGTTCGCCAACACCGGAATCGAGCCCGGCTCCGCGTCGTCGGATCCGAGAGACGACCAGGGATCCGTCGCCTGCACAGTCTGCCCGTAGCCAGCGGTGTTGGTCGGAGGGGAGCGTCGGATCCGAGCGAGTCGGATCCGAGCGGTCCGTGGCTGCGCATCACCAACAGGCTACAGGTCTACCAGAGGCCTATCGGTGCCAGTGGAAAGGAGCTCCACCTGGCTTCAGGTCATCGGATCCGGGGCCATCGTCGTCTAGCCGTCGTGAGTGGTTGCCTCCACCCTTCCCAGGAGAGGAAGTGTCAGCACTTGCGTCTGATGAGGATGACGAGGATGCGGGGTCCGGCTACCGCTCTGAGTCGCTCTCCGAGCCATCTCCGGACGACAATGTTGGCCCTTCCACCAGCTCTCCCTTCGAGGACCTGCGGATTTATGCAGACCAAATGGCCCGCATGTCCAAGGCCTTGGAGATTGACGTGTCTTCTGTGGTCCCGAAGACGAAGGACAAGTTGCTGTGCAGAATCTATGGGGAGAACCCGGCTTCAGTAGGTTTTCCTATGTTGGAGGGCTTGGAGGAGATCATCGACAAGGTCTGGAAGTCACCATCTGACCTGCCTGCCACGTCCAAACGCATCGAACAGATGTATAAGATTAAACAGGGGACGTGGCAGTCTCTCATCAAGCACCCTCCACCGTCATCCCTGATAGCCGAGGAGATTCAGCACAAGAGGTCGGGGTCCTCCTCCGTCCCACCGGATAAGGAGGGAAAGAAGATGGACGCACTGGGTAGACGTCAGTACTCAGTTGCTGCTTTAGCCCTCCGGATAGCCAACTATCAAACGATTATGGCGGGCTATCAGCTCTACCTATGGGAAAAGCTGGCGAACTATGTCACTGACCTCCCTGCTGACAAGAAGGCGGTGGTGTCGTTGCTGCAGACGGAGGCAGTACGATTATTGAAGCAACAGATGAATGCCGGGAGTCATGCGGCTGACACGGCTGCTCGGGGTATGGCGTCAGCAGTGCTTCTGAGGAGGCACTCGTGGTTGCGGTCGACTGCCCTCCCGCAGGAGGTGAAGGCCAAGATTGAACGTCTGCCCTTCGAGGGTGATTCCCTCTTCTCTACCACCACCGACGAGGCGCTTAAAAAGAAGAAGGAGGACCGGCAGACGGCACGCTCCCTGGGGGTCACTCCGGCGGACAGGTCCACGTTCAAGCCTCGGTACTCGTCGAGGTATAATCCCTACCAGTACCGCAGCAGATATCAACCCCGTCCGTACTATCAGCAGTACCCTACCTCGCAGCGCCAGTATACCCCAGCGCAACACCAGGGCAGGAGGCGTAGGCCATTCAAGCCCCGCTCGTCTCAACCTCCGCCCCAGCAAAAAGATCCGCAAGGGGCTGGAAGGCAGTTCTGAGGACCCGGCCCTGCGGCAGCCCTGAACTTTTCGGACAGACTCAGTCCTTTTTTGTCTGAATGGGAGTCAATAACATCTGACTCATGGGTCTTAACGATTGTTGATAAGGGGTACGGGCTGGAATTCACTGAACTGCCGATGTGTACTTCACCGCTGAGTGCGGTGAATAATACCTTGGTTGAGCTGGAGGATGAAATTAGGTCCCTCTTGGCTAAGGGTGCTGTGGAAGAGGTGCCCTTTGTGGAGTCTGAGAAGGGTTTCTTTTCCCGGTTCTTCCTGGTCCCTAAGAAGGATGGGGGTCTACGTCCCATTTTGGATCTTCGGGGCCTAAATGCCTTTCTAAGGGTCACCAAGTTTAAGATGATCACACTGCCTGCTGTAATTGCCCTTTTGAAGAGGGGGGATTGGTTCGCTGTCCTGGATTTAAAGGACGCGTATTTCCACGTGGGGATCTTGGAGGAGCACAGGAGATTTCTGTGCTTCGTTTACAAGCAGCGGGTATTCCGTTACAAGGTTCTCCCCTTCGGCCTTTCCACAGCCCCACGTGTGTTTACTAAGTGCGTGGCTCCTGTGGTTTCCTTTCTTCGAGAGCAGGGCTGTACCATCTACCCCTATCTCGATGATTGGCTTATAACAGCGGGCTCGGAGGTTAAGCTGCTGCAAGATGTGGCATTGGTGCTAGACACTTGCGAACGCCTGGGCCTCCTGGTTAACTTTGAAAAATCTAAGCTGACACCTAGCCGTGTTGTGCCTTA
Source organism: Eublepharis macularius (assembly GCF_028583425.1). Classification (NCBI taxonomy): domain Eukaryota; kingdom Metazoa; phylum Chordata; class Lepidosauria; order Squamata; family Eublepharidae; genus Eublepharis; species Eublepharis macularius. Next base: position 137,365,148 of record NC_072795.1, read on the forward strand.
TATTGGGGCAGTGTTCGACTCATTGGAGGCCAAGGCTTTATTGCCTCCGGAGCGGGCACGTTCCTTGAAGGGCCTGGTGTCCTTGTTTAAACGAAATCGTTTTCAGCCAGTGCGCATGATTCAATGCTTGCTAGGGCATATGGCTGCTGCCACCCCGGTGGTCCCTTTTGCGAGGCTGCGCATGCGCCCGCTCCAGAACTGGTTTGTGAGGAGATACAATGCTTTACAGCATCCTCCGACTGCTAAATTCTCTGTTCCCAGAGCCGTTATATCCTCTCTTGACTGGTGGTTGTCGGATATTAATTTGTTTAAAGGGACCCCATTTGGTTTCCATCATCCCGAGTTCTCCGTGACCACGGACGCCTCTCTGCAAGGGTGGGGGGCTTTCTGTGGGGAGCTATGTGTTCAGGATGTGTGGTCTGAGAGAGAAAGGGGTCTCCATATTAATGTGCTTGAACTGAGGGCTGTTCGTTTTGCACTTATGTCATTCACAGCAATCTTGCAGAACCATCAGGTGCTGGTGCAGACGGACAACACTACCACTATGTATTACCTGAACCAACAGGGCGGCACGGTGTCCATGATCCTCTGCAGGGAGGCCACGCTCATTTGGGAATGGGCGATCAGGAATGGGGTGACGCTTCGCGCCATTCATGTAGCTGGGTCGGACAATGTGCAGGCGGACACTCTCAGCAGGGTGCACATGCTGAATCACGAGTGGGGGCTCAACGCAAAGTACGTTGGGCCGATCTTTCGGAAATGGGGTCGCCCGAGCATAGACGTGTTTGCGACATCGGCGAACACCAAGGCCGAGATCTTTTGTTCTCGGGCAGGAAGCGACCCCCTCTCTATTGGGGATGCCTTCCAATTTACTTGGGCCCGGGGACTACATTACATGTTTCCGCCTTTCCCTCTCATACCCAGAGTGCTGTGCAAGGTGGAGAGGGACAACACGGACTGCATCTTAGTGGCTCCGTTCTGGCCACGGCAGCTCTGGTTCCCAAAGCTGCCGAGCTTACGTGGCCCTTCCGCCCCGGAGGGATCTCCTCCTACACGGGAAGCTCTTCCACCACGAGCCCAGGAAACTACACCTGACCGCTTGGCGGATTCGGCCCCGTCCCTAGGCTTCTCTGAGCCAGTCGAGAAGGTCCTACTGAACGCTAGGAAGCCCTCCACACGGCGTGCCTACAAGGCGAAGTGGAGTAGGTTTGAGGCTTGGGCCGCCTCTAGGAAGGTGGCGCCTCTGGATAGCCCCTTGGGGATGGTCTTGGATTATCTTTGCGAGCTGAAGGACCAGGGCCTTAGTGTAGCGTCTCTGAAGGTGCACCTTGCGGCCATCTCTGCGTTCCATGATCGGGTGGATGGCTGCACGGTTTTCTCTCACCAGAAGTCCCGCCAGTTTTTGAAGGGGATGCTTAATCTTTACCCGCCTGTGTCACCCCCTGTGCCCCAGTGGTCTCTCTCCCTGGTCCTGGCTAGGTTGATGTTGCCCCCTTTTGAGCCTTTGGCTACGTGCCCTCTGGACTTGCTCTCCTACAAGGTGGCATTCCTCGTGGCGATCACTTCTGCCAGACGGGTCAGCGAGCTGGCTGCTCTTAGGGCGGACCCCCCGTTCCTTCGCTTTCATGCGAATAAGGTGGTCTTGCGACCATGTCTTTCGTTCCTGCCCAAGGTGGTGTCAACCTTCCACCTTTCACAAGAGATTTCTCTGCCTGTATTTTTCCCTGCAGCTTCTACTAAAGGGGAAAAGGCCCTCCACAGTTTGGATCTGCAGAGGGCTTTGGCTTTTTATTTGGAGAGGACAAGGGTGTTCAGGAACAGTCCCTACCTTTTTGTGTGTTTCGGGGCGAAGGACAAGGGCCGCAGGGCGTCTGCACAGACGGTGTCCCGTTGGATTGTGACAGCCATTGTGAAGGCCTACGCCACGGCTAGGGTGGACTGTCCTTTGGGTGTCAGGGCTCACTCCACACGGTCCCAGGCGGCGTCTTCGGCACTGCTCAAGGGTATACCTTTAGCTAATATTTGCAGGGCTGCAACTTGGTCGTCCGCCGATACCTTTGTATGGCATTACGCTGTGGATGTAAATGCCAATGAAGATGTAGCTGTTGCTAGGGCCGTCCTCCATTCCTTGTTTCCCTAGGAGTATACTGATTAATATGCTCCAATGGGGGAAGTGGAGGCGCTGTATATAGTGTATATTATATATATATATTTATACTTGCTGGATGTTGTGGGGTTGGTATGTTTTCTTTTGCCACATATGTATATGTGTATATATGTTGTTCTTCTTTCCTGTTGTATAATAAAATTGAGTTGGATTTCACCCCACCTTCCTTATTATGTGAAGCTTGGTACTCTCCCATGTGTGGAGGCACAGAAGAACGAAGATGAAGACAGGGTTAACATACCTGTAACTTATGTTCATCGAGTTCTTCTGTGCCGACACACAACCCTCCCTCCTACCCCGCTGTGAACTCCAACGCAGATTGCTGTACTATGGCTGGGCTATGCTCTAGTCTTTATCGGGGTTATGGCTCTGTGTATTGGATGAGCGGCGGCAAGGGAGAACTGAGGGAAGGGGCCGTTGGCCGCTGGAGGAGCATGTGACCGTTTGGGCGGGAAACGGTTGCTGAGGCGCGCGGCAAACGGCCCCTTCGGAGCTGGGAAAGCGATAAAAAATCTTCCGGCGGCTGGCCTGCGCGTGCGCAGTACCCATGTGTGTCGGCACAGAAGAACTCGATGAACATAAGTTACAGGTATGTTAACCCTGTCGTATCAGCTCTCACCCACCTCTTAAGATTCTCTGATACCCTCCAAACTTCTAATAATCAGAGTGTTTTGAATCTCCTCCTCCAAGGTCATTTAAATGTGGCACTGAGCTGGTTTCCATAATTTTTAAACAAGCCTAACAACCACGAAAGAGCACGAGATCAAAAATAAGAGTAGGTGAAAGGCATTGTATTCTTCACGTATTCTCCTTTTCATGAATCCTTCAAGTCAAACTCTTTGTTGAAGTTTTAATTTCCTTTCCATTCCTTTGCACTCAATCTCTGTCTTAATAGTCTATGAAAAAAATAAAGAGAAGGGCTGAAAAAATGAATCAGAAGGCACTGATCCAAAATGTTTTAATCTTGAAGGCCAGACAAAACTATTCACCATTTTTAATGACACCGACAGTACTAAAAACAAACCCTCACCTTATTGGATAATTCTTGTGCCTGACCCAAAAAGCACCCCTATCTCTTTAAGGTACCCTCCTTTGCCCTCAGTGACATCATCTCATTGCCTATATGATTGGCTATATATTGCTGTGGTGTCCCTACAGGATTTCCGATTAGTTAGGATCACCCACATGGCTGATCCCCCAGGGTCAAAGACGCAATAGCCATAGGCAACCACTAAACAGGATCAAAACAATGTGAATAATCATACAATCAAGAGTTTTACAGGAAAGCTTTCTACCACAATGAAGTTAATTTTTCAGCCCCAAAGCTAAAATTGGAGAATATCTGGGCACAGCCCTATTTACATTTGGGTGTCTCCCTAGGCTTTCTCTCAATTTTGTGGAAATTTGTTGGTGGTGTTGCTGAAAATAAATTCCTGGCCCAACAAGAAACATCAAATGCAAAAAATATCACTCAAATCCTACCTTGTTCTCTACATCTTTCAGCAATTTTTGTTAAACTCTAGAGATGTTTCCTCTTCAGAGAAGTTTCCAAGAAGCATCTGTATTCTTGTGTGAATAAATGAACCCCCTGAACTTTTGGAGATTAAGCAGACTCTAATAAAAAATGTCCTTATGTAGTTTTTAATCTACCCTGGCAGGAGTGTGGCATGAAGATGTTCAGTTCTTAATATCTCTTGGGAAAGCATCCAAATGTCAGGTTGTACAATACAATGCCTTTCTTTGTAAAACCCAGATGTCTCATTTACAAAAAAAGAATGTAATACAAAGGGAGATCACCGTGGATTACAGAGCAGCTTCTGAAAATGTCAGTGGTAAATAGCCAGCAAATCCCTTATTATCAATATCGTGGCCTTGATATACAGTAGAAAGGCATATATTATAGTTTCAAATCCATATCGCTGCAAACATTTTAGACTGTAACTATCCCATCAGACCCAAGCAAAATACAGTTCTAATGCATGTGGAATCTTGGCCTTTATAAAGGGCGGAGGTACTTGTGTTAATTTCCAGGGACTCCTATGGAATTGGTTTTAATCAGGTTCTAAGGAAATGCCCCCCTCCCCCCCTCCATTCTTACATTTCTTGTCTGGTCCTCAGATGAGAAGTAAGTGACACCTGCCTAGATCAAGCTTCTGAAAGAGCAGCCGTGATGCCCAGGCATTCTGGCCTCTGTGAGGAGCTTCCGAGGCTGCTCGGACACAGGTACTATTTGCTTTGAGGCTTTTGGATGAGATTGCAGTACAAGAAGACCCAAGACCTGCTCCAAACTTCTCTAACCATCTAATCTCTGCAGGAGCAACAGGGCTGCCTTTCTCCCTATTTCCCTTCTTTCCTCTTTTCCCCTTTATTCACTCTTCCTTTTATTTGCATCAGCTCTCTCCCCCACTTCTGGGTCCTAATCCCAGGGGGAGCCGAGCTATGAAACAGTGGGTGTAGAACTCCATAATGAGGTTTAAAACCCTTTCTGCCTCATGAGATATCCTTAATTGCCTTCCCTCTCAGCTCTGCCCTGATAAAAAACCAGGCATGGTCATTTTACCTGCCTTTCCTCCCAAGACTAATAACAGCCCCTAAGATTTAAACAGAGATGAAGGTGAGCAAATTAATGGTAAAAAATCCACCCAGCTAGCTAGAGCCGGTTTAGTGTAGTAGTCAAGAATGGCAGCACTCTAATCTGGAGAACAGGGTTCGATTCCCCACTCCTCTGCTTGAAGCCGGCAGGGTGACCTTGGGTCAGTCACAGCTCTCTCAGAGCTCTTTCAGCCCCACTCACCTCACAGGGTGTTTTGTTGTGGGGATAATAATAACATACTTTGTAAACTGCTCTGAGTGGGTGTTAAGTTGTCTTGAAGGGCAGTAGATAAATCAAATGCTGCTGCTGCTGCTGTTGTTATTAATATCTCTTCCTTCTCTCCTTCCTTACAACTGCTATTACTTTTGAAAATGAGAGTTCTTCTGAGCAGTATTCAGTTGAGATTTGAGGCTTTTATCAGTAAAACAGTAGCAAGCAGGAACGGGTTAAAGAGTATTCCCCTCCTTTGAAAAAGCACTCAGGTGGTTGCAATTGGAAAAGAAAGAAGTGTGAAAGAACAGAAGCACTTTGGAGGTACCCTGTGGTCCATTTAGCCGAACATCTTTTATCACACAATCAGTGGGATGCAGACGTTCTCTTTAGTCATCATCATTTAGACATTCCTTTTTATTTTGGGGGTTTTATTTTGCCTTTGAATTTAAAATTTAAATGATTTTGTGTATACTAAAATAGATAGCTATGCTAAGTTGTCATGAAGGTTGTACGGCACATCTTTTGTTTGACATCAACAGTTGCGCAAGATTCAAAAACATGAACTCATTGATTTTTATGACATTTGGTTGGTCCTAAACAAGGTATCGTGCCACTGCAGCTTGCTCCTGTGCCCTGAAACCACAGAGACAGGGCTGAGAATGGGACCAACAGTTCAGTTTTCTAGTTTTACATTCATTCATGCTCTTTGGGTGAATTAATGTCAAGCTGCAGCCTGAAGGAAAAAATTATTCTGTTATTTACTGTCATTCATGCTTTAGTGCAATTAAAAACATTAAAAATGGTAATTTTGCTGAAAAATCCTTATTCCTTTATGGATGAGGTTGATACATTTCCAAGCAGTGATTAATGGAAGTTATGGAGAAATCTTGTTCATCAATATTCTTGTTTTTATTTATTTTTATGTATTTATTTTCTCCCAACTGTAGGAGAGTGTATATGCTCTCAAAGATGGAGAAAAGATGCAAAGCAAAAAAGCGGTAAGCTCCAAGATAGTTTAGCTGTTGAAATGGAGTCCTTAATATATTTTTTAAAAGTAAATACATAAGTATTAGAGCCTAGCCCATATTCTTCTAAATGAATATGAGAGCCATGATGATATAGTGGTTATAGAGCATCAGAGGAGGATCTGAGAGACCCAAGTTTGCACCCGGACTCTGCCATGGAAGATCCTGGGTGACCAGGTTATGCTACCGCTCTCTACAGATACATCCAGCACTCACAGATGTAGGCATTTTTAAATATAAATAAAACATTTCCTGTCATGGTTGGAGACCAGTTCCTTTGAGTAGATGCTACAAAAATCTGGGACTGCCCCACTCTGACTTTAACAAGGTATAAAATATCATGAAAACGAAATCCTACCCTGAAGTCATAGTGGACTTATGGCGACCCCTGGTAGGGTTTTCATGGCAAGAGACTAAATGCCTCTGCAACCCTGGTCTTCCTTGGAGGTCTCCCATCCAATTGCTAACCAAGGCCAACCCTACTTAGCTTTTGAGATCTGATGAGATCAGGCTCTCCAAGGCCATTCAGGTCAGGGCATAAAATGTAATAGTATGGGCTATAACCAGGGGTCATTTTGTAGAAAAAGAGCTGCAGGAACTCATTAGCATAACTCATTAGCATATGCCATGCCTCTTACCATCACCAGAAGTGTGTCATTAGTATAACTGATTTGCATATGCCACACCCCTGACATCACCTATTCTGGCTGTTTTGGACCCAATCCTGGCCATTCAGGGCTGAAATTGGGCCCAAAATGGCAAAAAGGGGCTGAAAATGGCTGAAAAGGTGCCCCAAATGGTCAGGATCGGGCCACTAATGAGTGGGAGAGTGATCCACCACCCATCAGAGGCCCAATCCGGGCCATTTTGGCCCCAATCCAGGCCGAAACGGGCCCAAAATGGCCAAGTCAGGAGGGCAGGGCCACCTGACATGTGACCTCTTTGGGGAACTGCCGGAACTGCATTCCTGTGCGTTCCCCCTCGAAATGAGCCTAACCACCTCTTCATATGATAAACAGATTGCTTCCAAAACTGCCAGTTGGGATGTTCATTTAGATCTAGTCTGTAAATTAGGTGTCATTCCTTTAGTGCCCTAGATATGAATATTAGCATTACTTTTGAAAAAAGAAGTAGTATCTGTTGATACAAATTCAGTCAATTTAAACACACACACACTCTTACATGCCAGAACTATAATTACAGATGCAGTTAATTTGGCTCCTATATGACTGCAGATAAACTCCTTGAATCTTATTAATTGTTTTCCTGTAGGGAACAAGAAAATGCATTCCCAAAGAATTGCGCTGAAATTGGTATCTCATATTCTTAAAATTAACTGCTAGGAGAAAAAAAAAGAAAGGGGGGGGAAGCAATGTACAATCTGGTGGATAATGTTAGTGTTTAATATGAATGAGAAATGATGTGTATATAAAATTCCTGGTATTGAATTAATATAAAAGTGGTGGTTCTTTGCTTTTCATGCTTCAGCCCCTTAGATTTTGTTTTTTCCACCTTGCTGAGCGCCCATTCAGTATGAGTAATCATGTAGAATGATATATATGGACTAATAACAGCTCAACAGCTCGCTGGTTAATTTTGTGGTTAGTGAATTGGGAAACTGTAGAGATGCAACATGAAAACACTAAAGGAAGTAAATTACCTACACTAGGTTGCTGGTAAAACCTTGGAAACAGAAACACATGATACCTGGAGACAGAATCAGCTCAAACAAAACCCATTGTTTTCAGTCTGTTTTCTGTGGAGCCCTGGAATCCTCCAGAATCTCAGATACAAGAGGAGTGTTAGCGGGTGGGAGTTGAGGATGTGCTGCTCCAAGTCAGCCATGAAAATGTTGGCATATTGTGGTGCCAAGAGTGTTGTTCTCAATGACTCTGGTCAGGCCTGATTCTGATGTGTGTGTGTGTGTGTGTTATGTACCGTCAAGTCATCTCCGACCTATGGTGACCTATGAATGAAAGACCTCCAAAACGTCCTATCATTAACCGACTTGCTCAGATCCTGCAAACTGGAGGATGTGGCTTCCTTTACTGAGTCAAAGCCATCTTATTTTGGGGCTTCCTCTTTTCCTACTGCCTTCCATTTTTCCTAGATTCAGATATAGCCATGTGTTTAAGAAGCCCTGAGTGTCTAGTTAGCTTTCCTATATCAAATCATTTAACTCCTGGCAGGAGATACACCACAAATAATGTTTTAGGTTCATTACCCAGTATAATACACAAGTAATACTATTATAGAATCTCTGCTTCCATTCTAAGCCTTTATTATTAAAACATAAATATTCAGCATTCTTAATATTAGCTCAATCAACAGAAAATCCTATGTTATAACTACATAGCTCGTTAAAGGAGAGTAATTACATGAATCCAAGAATGTTTCCTACCTAAAGATAAGCAGGTCACGGGCAAGGAGCCCCTTTTAAGAAGAAACTCAGCTTCTCATATTTATAGAGTTTCAGAATCAACTCCTAACAATAACTAACTCCCACTTCAGAGGAGCTCATATCCTTGGCTAACTAATTGTCTTGTAACTTTAAACACCAGACAAGGTTATCTATATTTGAAACATCTGCTTAAAGTATGACAAATTATGACAAAGCCTATGACAAATTAGTGATTACAAGTTTCTCATACATGTGGATATCTTTCGGCCCTCCACCAACACACCCATCCCTGAGTTATTTTCCAACTTCTGTGAAGTGACACATTCTTGCCATTCCCATAGAATCACAGCGTTGGAAGGGGCCATACAGACCATCTAGTCTAACCCCCTGCCCAGTGCAGGATCAGCCTAAAGCATCCCTGACCAATATTCATCCAGCCTCTTCTTGAAAACTGCCAGTGAGGGGGAGCTCACCACCTCCCTAGGCAGCTGATTCCACTTTTGAACTACTCTGACCGTGAAAAAGTTTTTCCTAATATCCAGCCGGTACCTTTCTGCATGTAATTTAAGCCCATTGCTTCGGGTCCTACCCTCTGCTGCCAACTGGAACAGCTCCTTGCCCTCCTCAGGTGCTCTTTGCACCTAGGTCTCAACACATTGTATATATTGATATGGGGTAGATAGCTCTCTAATCTGCTCAAGGGCAGGGCTTTTTTTCAGCTGGAACATGGTGGAACGGAGTTCCGGAACCTCTTGAAAATGGTCATGTGGCTGGTGGCCCCGCCCCCTGTTCTCCAGACAGAGGGAAGTTTAGGGCATTCTCAACTCCCCTCTCTCTGGAGATCAGGGGGCAGGGCCACCAGCCATGTGACCATTTTCTTCGAAGGCAACCCACTGAGTTCCACCACCTCTTTTCCCAGAAAAAAGCCCTGCTCAAGGCCATACAACTGTGTTATTCCTCTGTTTTGTGCCCCAGTCCAAGGTTGTTCTGTTCTAGGCCTCTAGGTTCCTCTTTGTGGCATATATAGCTATGGGACTGGGCTAGCCCAGTTTCTGTGTGCAGAGTCCCTTATGGCCATCATGACCCTCCCAACCACTGTTTATTTTCTAAACGTTTAATTTTTAAGAAAGTAATTAACACACCACTATAGAATTATAATGCTATATCCATATATCAATTACCAATTCTATAGAAAGCCTTCCAGTAGTGAGGAGAGGAAATGGTAGCCCCAAGGGACTGAGGCTGAGAAAATGGTGCCAGTAGGGGTGGGACTGGAAAAAACCCTTCTGTCCACACCAGCAGAATCAAATTTTGACTGGGCTCTTTCAAGAAAAGGTCAACCAAAGCACATTTTGTAAAGATCACCGCCAAGTGGTGAGGCACGGGTGGGAGGGCCTGGAACGTGCAAAAAGACACAGTAATGAGGCCATGCAAAGAATGGAAGAAGACCACTCCTGTTGGGAAGCCAAAGCAGAGCAAAACGGCTGTGTGGATGCAGCCTTAGGTGTGGCCTGGGTGCAATCACCGGCTCTAAGACGTTGAATCCTGACGGGTCCAGCCAATATGCTATATGAACTAAATGTGCTTCCTAGAACAATTCCCAGAACTTGATAATAGAGATAGGCACAAACTGCAAGATGAACTACTGGGCTGGTTCATGCTTTGCGAACCAGCGGTTCATGGGAGCCCATTTTCCATTAACTTCTATTAACTGATCTGCCAGTTCATTTGCTTTGTGTAAAAGCCCAATACCCCTTTCTGTGCGGCTTCACAGTGGCAGGGAAAGGGGCATTTCATCCCCCACCAGCTTGGATCAGCTCCTTGTTGGGGAGATCCTCGACAAGCAGCTGATCCAAGCCTGCAGGGTGAATGCCCCTTTCTGTGTCACTGCAAAGCAGCACAGAAAGGGACATTTAAACCCACAGATCAGATGCTTGTCAGGGATCTCCACGACAAGCAACTGATCCAAGCCTGCGGGGGTGAAATGCCCCTTTCCGTGCTGCTCTGAAGCAGCACAGAAAGGGGCATTTAAACCCAGGGATCAGCTGCATATTGGGGATCTCCCCAACAAGCAGTTGATTAAAGCCGGTGGGGGGGAATACCCCTTTCCCTGCTGCTGCAAAGTAGCACAGAAGGGGGCATTTAAACTGCCAAATCAGCTGCCTGTCAGGGATCTCCACGACAAACAGTTGATCCAAGCCGGTGGGGGGGGAGGGTGAAATGTCCCTTTCCCTGTCGCTGCAAAGCAGCACAGTAAGAGGCATTTAAACCCCTGGATCAGCTGCTTGTCGAGAATCTCCCTGACAAGCACAGCTGTAGCGAGGATTGCCAGCACCCAGGGGCAGTTCCAGGGCTGTTGCCACCCCTGTGACCATTCGTGTGCTTGCGAGAAGTACACGCGTGTGTACCCGGACTCCATGATGATGTCACTGCATGTGATGTCATCACACAGGGCACGCTGCCCCCAGGAGCGTGCCCACAATTCCGTGTGCTCCCTGGCTGGCAGCTGCAAGCCAGCTGCCCCATTGGTGTGGCAGGCAGTCAGGGTGGTACGCAGGCGGCCTCCCAGCCCTCCTGCTCAGTTGCCCTGCATGCTGCCCCGGCCACCTGCCACATTGATGGCTGTGCCTGGCCCACAGCTGCTGCGCACGTGTTGGCTCCCGGCTGGGTACAGCAGCTGTGGGCGAGGCGCAGCCATCAACGCGGCAGGTTGCCAGGGTGGTGCACAGGTGGCCTCTATGCCCTCCTATTCAGCCGCCAGCTCCGCAGTGTGTGCTCCTAGACGGCAGCCATACGCAGCACCCCCTCTTCGTCAGCACCAGGGGCAGGTGACCCTCCTGCCCCCACCAAATCTGGTCCTGCTGACAAGAGCTGATTCAAGCCTGTAGGGGTGAAATGCCTCTTTCCCTGCCGCTGTGAAGCAGCACAGAAAGGGGCATTTAAAACCCCAGATCAGCTGCTTATCGGGGATCTCCCCGCCAAGCAGCTGATCCAAGCTGGCTATGATGAAATGCCCCTTTCCGTGCCAGTTCGCAGCAGCATAGAAAGGGATATTTAAACCCCACGAACCACAAACCGGTTTGCGAACTGGGGCCTGTTTGTGAAAGTTCACGGTTCATGGTTCGTGAAATGAGATGGACCATGAACCACACAGTTCATTTCCCCCCCGTTCATGGCTACCTCTACTTGACAACAAGCAGATATTCTTTTTTTCATAATGAAATGATTTTATTTAAAAAGAAAAGATATAACAATAGAATGTGCATAGAAACTTATACAAGTATTACATTTGAATTTAGATTAAGGTAATTGAAAGATATATTCAGAATCTTTAAGTTACAGTACAACTAAATTATGTAATAGCTCTCATCCCCTCTCCTTAGTTGTTTATACCCAAACTTTAATATCAATAATATTTAATCAGTCATTTCTCTTGTGTTTTATCTTTATAACACAATTACCTTAATTTATCTTAGTTTTAAACAAGCAGATATTCTGTGGCAGACAGACAAGGATTCTTCATCCAACAAGATGATGTATAAACCATTCTTCAAAGCTAGAAAGTTGGGAAATTGTTAGTGTAGCCCACACAGCAGAACGGAGTAAAGGGCATTGAAATTCCATAATAAAATATTATCCATGATTAGAATCAAAGTAGCCCAGTACAGACGACCCCCCTCATGTGTTCACTCATGTGCCCCCCCCCCCCCCGCCTCAGTGCAATCAATGAGGCAGGCAGATTTCCACGGTCCCATTACTATATTTTCCCAAACTCTTTCTCTGCCCAAAGTTCCAGTCAATTCTGGTTTAACCTCTAGACTGACTAAAATTAATTCCAAAATTTGATCGCAGGTGCTTTGCTGAAGCATTCAGTTTGCATCTTTACCCGAATCTACATGGCCACGTGCATTTCAGTAAAACTTGGAAGAAAAGCAGCTCTGATGTGATCCTCTGTGTGATTGTATCAAGGATCTTCTGTCCTGCAATGTGAAAACAGTGATTCTCCTGGCATCTTACAGACCAGCATCCAAACGCAGCCTTCTTTATCAGAGGCATGTGGGGTTTTTCCTAACGTGCCTATGTCCTCAGTAAGTCTCCACACAAAAGAATCTTGATACAGCTGCATGCACAATCACTTGGGGTTTTTTTTTGCAGTTTTTTATTAATGTGCACACATACGAAGCCTAGAGGAAGGGAAAGATGCACAGGATCGGATGTAACTCGAAACTGTGGCAAATTGCACATGCATGACATTCTGCACAAAACTCAGGGGGGAAAATATCAAGGAGAATTTTTAATATTCAGGTTGTACTTTGGAAGCCAAACTAGGTTGTTTTGAGCTCCAAACCCCAGGGAGAGATAGCAATAAAGAGAATTTCAGAAGCACCCCTAAGGGCTAGTGTCCTCCCTCCCTCCCTCCCTCCCTCCCTTGCTTTGTAAAAAATTAACTTGTTCATGTAAGTATTGGACAAAAAACCCTGGTGAGCTGTGTAGGCCTGCAGTTGCTGCACAAGCAGAATGTTATTGCGTCTCCTACAGATACAACTCTGTGGGAAGCACAATAGGGTTGTTCGTATTGCCAGTCACTGCCCGTCTGGATTTCTCTCTTCACAAATGGAACGTAAACAAGCTCCTGGGGTTCACAGTTCTATGGCCCGTTTGTCACACCCGTTCCTCTGCCTGGACTGACTCGGTCACATTCCCCTCTAATGCTTCTTTCTTATATTTTGCCTCTCACACATTCTACTCCTTATGCAAGGGCACTTCTAGATTTATCTGAGGCTGCCAATACCGCAACTGCTCCCTAACAAGTTGTGAGGGCCTGGGAACTGTTAGTGAAGTGGTAGAAAAATGTTAAAGAATAGACCTGATTAAACAACCTGCAGTTGGGTGACAAATCATAGAACAGAATCATAGAATCATAGGGCCAAGCTAGAAGTGACGAATTACACTTGAATGTAATTCAAGTTGCACTCCACTACGTGATCGAGAGGAGTGCAAGTGGAGCACAAGTGAATAGGGAGGAATACATGTGAGTCTGTTAATTGCCATTCAGGTGTAATTCATCACTTCTAGCTTGGCCCATAGGGTTGTTGTAAGGGAACTCTAGGGTCATCTAGTCCAACCTTCTGCACAATGCAGGAAATTCCCAACTACCTTCCCTCAGACTGCCCCAGTAACCCCTGCTCCATGCCCAGAAGATGGCAAAACACCTCCAGGATCCCTAGCCAACCTGGCCTGTGGAAAATTGCTACCTGACCCCAAGGTGGTGATTGGCACTATCCTGGGCATGTAAGAAGGCCGTGAGAACTAAGCACTGATGTAGCCCTTCCTGCCCTCCCTCTCATGATCTGCTCAAGTTCACAGAATCAGCAAGGCTGTCAGGTGGCCATCTAGCCTCTGCTTAAAAGTGGAAGTCAGATATCCATAATACAATTATTTGTCATTTTCTGAAGTTTTCTGATATGCAAAATAAAGAAACGCAGGAGATGAAACAGAAGGTTCAACAGGTTATGTGACAGCAAGCCAGGGTGGATAAAAATCAACAATTAAAAAAATAAAAATAAAAAAATCGGATTTTTTTATTTAAATCGGATTTTTTTTATTTAAATTGGATTTTTTTAAATAAAATGCTTTTTGAGGAAAATATATTACCATCCAAAGGTTATTCCATCATGAAATAAAGATTAGTTTTTAGTTATGTAGAATAAGGCTGTATATGTTTAATTTTTTTGCTAAATAAATTCCATTAATCCATTCACAATGACATGCTCTTCCAGAGGTTTCTGTAAGATTATTGGGCAGTTTCTCTGCCTACAAGATATTATCACAGATGCTTGGTTCTTCAGTTCTCAAAACTGAATTTGTGTCAGCTCAGCAGAGATCACATGCCTCTTCTTCACAGCAAAAATGTTATAACATGAACAGAGTTGAGAAAAAGACCTTAATCCCATTGTTCTACAAACCTATGAAGACAGAATCAACCCCTCCAGTGCTAAGTTTCAAGAAGTTCAGTGAACAGAAACAATATTTTTCTGATTGTTTGGAGTGGAATAGATCTGCACAAGAAGAAACTAAGTGTGAGGAGGGAGGGGCAAGCAGTACAAAATGAAAGTGAAACTTTTTGAGCACAATACTGCACAAGTCTTTGGATCTTCTGTGTGTATGACCTGAGGTTTATCACATTCTTTCCTTGGAGGAAAAAACCTATAATGGCAGCAGGCCGTAAAAGAGACCCAGTTTGGGAATACTTTAATGAAGTTCCTTTACCTATCAGTAAGGCAGGCATCTACTTGCATATTAAAGTTATACCAGCAAGAATTAGTCTTTATGTAGAAAACTATGATTTAAATCAAGCCTTAATGACTAGTGATTTAAATCGTGATTTAAATCAGTTTGATTTAAATCAAATCCACCCTGCAGCAAGCTCTTTTTAAAAGCACGAGTGATAGTCCTTTTCATGTATCGACAGAATGTATTGAATAGATGGAAAGGGTGGTCATGTCCACTGTCCCCATCCTTGATCTCTACACATTCAGTTAAATGACTGAAGACTCTCTGTCAGGCTATGGATGACAGGCTATGGCAGATAGATCCCTGGACCATCGCAGCAAGAAATCCAAGCTCTTGGTTAAATGGCTTTATTCAGAAATCAGATCATTCCCACAGATATGTCCATAGAACTACTCAGAAGCAAGGTAAGCATCTAAGCAGTAAGAACACGTTGACAGGAATGGTAACCTATGAGAAAAGCCTACCTCTTAACACATATGTTTGTGCCTTTCCCCTCCCAACAGTAAATCAGGACGAGTTCACGCCAAAAGTCCTGAGACCATCTCACATACGTGTACTATCAAGTCGAGACACTGAGAAAGCAAGAGATCAAAGATGAGACATAGCACTGCATGGGAGTGAGCAGTATACAAGGTCAGAAGCACTGAGAGTTTCTACAGTCCGTTAGATAAGGCACCTGCAGCTTCCATAAGCCTGTGAAAGGAAACAGTTATGGCATTGGCAATATGATGCCAAGTTATAGCATGAAACATTGGTTCACAAACAACAGGTCAGAAAACAACAGGTCAGCATTCAGTAGTGGCATGGATGGGACATGACACTCTCTCTCCTTCCCCTGTCTCCATCTATCTCTATCACTATTTTTTTCAATCCTGATATCCTGGATAGGGGTGTGCACCCCTATGCCGTGGCAAAGAATACACAGCACCCCATGTTATTGGATGTATTGGGACACAAATTTATTGATTACAGCCATTGGAAAACTGGACAACAGATCCACTGCATTGAAGGGCCCTCCACTGTCCGATATTATCACCCCCCAGCACGTTTGCAGGACGGCAGGTAATGTATAGCCACCATGGAGTAACCAGATGGTCCCTGCCATCCAGGGCGTACCCTTTGGCCAGATCCCTTAAGGGGATCCCCCCTCAAGAATCAGGGTGAGTTGCCCGTACCACAGCTCTCACCCCCAGTGGATCTAACCCAATGCCTCAAAACTGCCATGTCACCTGAACGATGGTGGTGACCACGAGGGCTTTACAGAGGAGGAGCCCAACCACCTAGCAGTTCTCCCTCTGCACCCTCCACTCCTCCTTCGTCTCTGCATCAGCCTTGCCTCCATTGCAATCATGCCTGTTGGTAAGTTGGCAAGCTTTCGTTGCTGAAGGTTCTGCACTGGGAGCTGCTTTTCTTCAAAATGCTCATTCTTTCCCTTAAGGCCCCAAATGGCATTTGATGGCTTGTCTGCTCCCAGGGACTTGTTGTTTTGACTGATCAAGTTAACTTATAGATAAGACTTTCGGGGATAGTTGGATAATTTCAGACTCTGGACTTGCTTTATGCCCCCTCTTTAGATGGCATTTATAGTTCAATTTCAAAGTGCCAGCTTCCTTTCTGTCTCTTCCTGCTGTGCCTGTGAGCTGGGGCCCCAGACTTCAGTGTCTGGCTGCGAAGTCCAACCCGCCCAGCGTTGCAGAATCCTGAAGCCACGTGGCCTTTCCAGGTCAGTCGCAGTCACTTAAGAAGTCAGACTGTTGGAGGGACTTTTTTGATTATTTAGGCCAGAACTAACACCATTAAGGTTACTTAGTATAATTTACTATAAAGATAAAAGTATGGAACACAGAGAATGATTAGTAAGTAGATATTATATTTTGTATAAATATAAGTAACCATGGAGAGAAGGAAATTTACAACATAATTTTGTTACTAAAATTCTTATATCTTAACCTTTGTCAGTTTAGCTCATTTTTAAATGTAGTGCCTGTGTTGGCAGTTGCACAGCAATTATATATATAATAATAAGTTTGCAGAGTTGCAGAGTTTGATAATAGCGCAGTGGAAATAAGTATACAGACTTCTGTGATTCTAGCTCTATAAAACTACTAGATAATAGGGTTAAAAGGGTACATTTGGTAGGAAAAACAACAGTTTCTGACAACATCTTGATAGTCTCAGCTAGGTACTAGAGAGAGAAAAGCTTAGACTGCATGGTCTAGTGAAGTAGTAGGCTGCTGACTACTAAAGTGAACGAAGAGCAATAAAACCTTAGTATATGTTGCTAGCTAATGACCCGCAATAAACGGGCTCATTCAGTAGACATTCCTGGATTCCCTCATTAAGACTAAAGACATGCGCTTTCTCTGGCGGGAACTTCTCTCGAAGCCTAAGTGGTCCTATGTTAACTAGCTATCTGACTAAACAAACAGAACAACAATTTAACTCTTTCATGACTGAGCGTAGGACACTTGCACAGATTCCAACAGCCTGTTTAAGTTATAAACTTTTAGATCTGTTATTTTTAAGTTACTGTAAGTCTCAAATTAACTGCAAGTATTGTTTGTATAAGCTTTTCTATGCACTTTCCATTGTCAAATCTTACCTATTTTAGTAAGTACTGAGCTTGGTGCTCTGAATGATTTCAGCCCTGAGTGGTTTCAGCTTAACACAGCATGCTTTATTGCAAGCCAGAACAGACAGACAACAGCAGACAGACTGAGAAGCTCAATGTGAGCCAATATATACATACAAACCCCACCCTGATAGTAACCAGTAACCAATAGAAACATGCTCTCTACAATCCTATCATTTGCATGAACTATATACAAAGTATTAGATTGGCAGGCCAGTGATTGGTCGTTATTGGAGAGGACCGATTGGCTGCTGCCTACAGAATGTAACCAATGAGAGTAAGAACATTAGGAACTTTGACTCAACCTGAAGCTCAACACAGTGCATAACACTTGAGCTTTCAGAGGCTTTACTAAACCCTATTTTAACCCAATACATAACATATTTTAAAATAAATTATTAAAAATAATTACAAAGAAGAAGCCAATACTGTCTTCCTGGAGAGTTTCAAGCTTTTGGTAATTGTCGTAAGTAACAATTAGCCTCCCTTGTTTTCTCTTTCTCCCAAGCTATATAAACAATGGATCGTATTAATTCATTTCAGGTTGATCAAAATCTTGCAGTTTGGATGTCTTTTTAGCCAATGAGAGAAAGACATCTAATCACAGAGCGTAATGCACAAAAGGGTAATTCTAGCATCAGTGAATGATGCAGCATCAATTTGATGAGTATTGTTCTAGGGCAGGGGTCCCCAAAGTGTTACCTGTGAGCACAATTGTGCCCATTGACACCTTTCTTTGCACCCACCAAGTGTTTTTTAGAAAGTGGGTGGGGCCATGTGGAGCTTTTGCCCAGTAGGGCTTTTGTTTGGCCATTGGTGATCTGATATGTTGTACAGATTTTTAAAAACATTACTTTAGCAGAAGTTGCTTTCACAGCACAAGAATCTTCACTGTGTGACTCAAGGTAAGCTGTAGCAGCCATTTTGTGGCTGGCTCTGTCAGCTGCAGCAGCCATTTTGTGGCAGCCATTTTGTTGCTGTGCCCACCATATTGTGTCAGAATTCCAAATTTGTCTGCAGGTTCAAAAAGTTGGCAACTCCTGCTCTAGAGGATAGTCTAGCAGGAAAGAAAGATCTTTCCAGCAAACCTAAGTCAGGGATAATAAACTGTATCCATTAAACTAGGAAGGGTTTTGTCAATGCCACTTAGAGCAACAAACATTTCCCATATTGGTTTTTGGTCAAAGAAAAGCAGAGGAGATTTTCTGAGCCTAGTCTCCCACCAGGACTTTGAAACAAATTTGTCAAACTTCAAATGAAAATTTGTCATGTATGACTTTACCCATTCATCCATGCCAATGTTAATTCTGATGCTTATGTTCTAATGCCAGTTATTGTAACCATAATCCTGGTGTAACTCAATTTCCTGTTGGTAGTATTCTAATGGTTTCTCAGGCTTTCACAGGTGGCTATCTGTTGAGCGCAACTATTTACGACCTTGGACTTTCCCTCGGACTATGATATGTCTTTCTTCTTAGTGGCGCAGCGTGATATCACAAATTTGCAAAATGTTCTCGCACCGAAAAAGCAGCAAGAGATTGTTTGGGAATTGGGAGGGGGAAGAAAAGCAGGGTAGAAAAGAGATGTATTTTCCCATGTTGCCATTCTTGTCAAATTTCTACTCGAGCTACTTGGATGATTACCTTACTCCTAAGTAGACCTTTGGACCTGAATATGGAAAAGATCTGATTTCTGAATAAAAGTCATTTAATCAAGGACCTCTGTCTTGCTATAATGATCCAGGGATCTGTCTGCCATATCCTGTCATCCAGAGCCTGACAAAATTAAATAAAGCAATGTAAAGGAAAACAAAGGTTATGGTGATGAGGACAAAGAGGCACCAATCCACTTACGTGCACATCAAAGGTTTAGTTTCTGTACAAGCTGGGGCCCCAGAAGTTCACAGAAAAAGTAAGCTTGAGGAGAGATTAGAAGGAAGCGAGAAAATGAACCACATACCATTGTGTTGTATTAGTGGACACAGTATTGGACTAGAACCTGGCAGTCCCCGGTTTAAATTCTCTTTCTGCCATGAAACTTATAAGTGACTGGACCAGTCATTTTCTCTCATCCAGACCTAGTTCACAGAGTTGTGGGGATAAAATGGCGGGAGAAGAGCCACGTATGCCTTCCTGAGCTCCTTAGATATTTAGAGTGGGAGATTTAGGCATAAATAGAGAATGGGTAGAGCCATTTAAGGGAACATGTGTCCTTCCTGACTTTAACGGAACATTTTTACAGTCCTGTCACAGGTATTTAAGTCAGAGGCTGTACTAGCAGGGAAAGGGAATCTTGGAATATCTATGCAAGGACTGAGAGCGGAACTACAAGTGACAAAAGGCACAGGTTGGACACTTGTCAGCTTCCCTCAAATTTTGATGGGAAATAACCCTAAAAGTAGACAATTTACATTTTTCTCCGCAAGACATTCTACACTATCGAGAACTGACATGATCTGGGCCTCAAAAGACTTAGCGTTATGGACTAAGGAGGTGGAAATAATGCCGATGGTAGGCTCGGATCATAACCCAATTATGTGGAAGTTGGGGAAAAGGAGTAAAAGGAAAGGATGGAGAATAAATGAGGATTTGTTACAAGAGGGAGAGAATATGGAGACGCTGAGAAGAGAGACAAAGTTCTTCATACAATACAACATGAATAAAGAAGTACCAACCAATAAGGTTTGGGACACCTACAAGGCGGTAATTAGGGGCATACTAATGGATTTAAATGGAAGAGCCAGAAAAAAGAAAGAGGAGAAGAGACAGGAGATCATGGAGAAAATAAAAGCCAAAGAAATACAGTTAAAGAAAAGACCAGGGAAAAAGAAAATTTATCAGGACATTAAAATACTTCAAGAACAGCTGACAGCAATGAATAATAAAGAATTGGAGTGGAATCTTAAAAGATTGAACCAAAAAGCGTTTGAAGGTGCAAACAAACCTGGGAAATACTTGGCATGGCAATTGAAAAAGAGAAAGGAAAAGAAAACAATAAACAAAATTTGTGAAGATAACAAAACGTATTTGGAACAGACAGCCATTAGTAGAGCCTTCTATAAATTTTATGCTAAACTGTATAATAAGAAAGAGGTGAATAAAGAATCAATAGCGACATACTTGGAGAAAATGAAGCTCCCAGTAATTTCGGAAGCTTGGAGAGATAGATTGAATAATGAAGTAACGGATGAGGAAATAAGAAAGGCAATACAGTCAACAAATCTGGGAAAGGCGCCAGGGCCAGATGGACTTACAGCTAAATTTTATAAGGTAATGGCCAATGAGCTGGCACCATTCCTAAAAGAGGTGATCAATGGAGTTTTAAAGGATCAACGGATCCCAGATACCTGGAAGGAAGCTAATATATCATTGATCCCTAAAGAGGGCCAAGATTTGACTAATGTGAAAAACTACAGACCTATATCGTTACTTAATAATGACTATAAAATCTTTGCGAAGATACTGGCGGAGAGAGTGAAGGGATGGCTTTCGGAAGTTATTGAGGAGGAACAAGCAGGCTTTTTGCCAAATAGACAAATCAGAGACAACTTAAGGACAGTGATAAATGCTATTGAATATTACGATAAGCGTTGTGATAAAGAGGTTGGCTTCTTCTTTGTTGATGCTGAAAAAGCGTTCGATAATTTGAACTGGGACTTTATGTTTGCCACTATGGAAAAGCTACAAATGGGAGAAAGATTCATAAGAGCAGTTAAAGAAATCTATAGAGACCAGAATGCAGCAATTGTGGTGAATGACGAGGTTACCAAGAAACTGACTATAGGTAAAGGAACAAGACAAGGTTGCCCATTGTCTCCGCTGTTATTTATTCTGGTATTGGAGATTCTGATGATACAAATACGACAAGATGAAGAAATTCGTGGAATAAAAATAAAGGATTTTTCATATAAGGTCAGAGCATTTGCGGACGATATAATGTTAATTGTGGAAGATCCAACGGAGAACATGCCAAAAGTGATAGAGAAGATCAAGGAGTTTGGAGATTTGGCAGGGTTTTATATTAATAAAAAGAAGTCAAAGATATTATGTAAAAATATGACTAAGCAAAAACAACAATTGTTAATGGAAATAACAGACTGTGAAGTAACAAGTAAGGTGAAATATTTGGGAATTGATCTGACTGCAAAGAACATAGATCTATTCAAAAATAACTATGAAAAATTATGGACTCAGAGCAAGATTTGATTAAATGGAATAGACTGAATTTGTCATGGTTGGGAAGGATTGCAATAGTTAAGATGAATGTGTTACCAAGAGTAATGTTCTTGCTACAGACAATACCAATTATCCGAGATTCTAAGCAGTTTGAAAAATGGCAGAGAAAAATATCAGATTTTGTTTGGGCAGGCAAGAAGCCTCGAGTGAAAATGAAAGTTTTACAAGATGCAAAAGAAAGAGGCGGAATGCAACTGCCCAATCTAAGACTTTATTATGATGCAATTTGTCTAGTGTGGCTGAAAGACTGGATGATGCTGAAAAATAAGAAATTACTGGCCCTAGAAGGATATAAAAAAATATTTGGATGGCACGCATACTTATGGTATGATAAAGTAAAAGCGAACTCTATGTTTTTACACCATTACATATGGAGAAGCCTATACATAACTTGGAAGAAGTACAGAGACTATCTACAAGAAGGAACCCCCCATGGGTGGTTCCATATGAGGTAATAGATCCGAGAACTGTCGATAATGAGCAACAGTGTTTAACATATAAGGAGATAACCCGAATAGAATCTTCTAAACTTAAAATAAAGACACAGGACGAGCTATCTCCAAATTATGATTGGTTTCAGTATAGACAGATTAGAGATCTCTACAATTCGGATTGTGCAAAGAGAGGCATAAGAATAGAGAATTCGGAACTAGAGCAGATACTTTTACAAGAGGACAAGAAGGAAATTTCCAAGGTATACCAAGTACTGCTGAAATGGTATACTGAAGACGAAATAGTCAAAGTACAAATGGTGAAGTGGGCCATAAATTTTAACAAAGAAATAACAATGGAGGCGTGGGAATACCTGTGGAAGAATACAATGAAGACTACGACGTGTACTAATATTAAAGAGAACATTTACAAAATGATTTATCGTTGGTACATGACACCAAAGAAGATTGCGCTAGGGAATTTGAATACGTCCAACAAATGCTGGAAATGTAAAAAACATGAGGGATCCCTGTATCATATGTGGTGGACGTGCGAGGTAGCTAGGCAGTACTGGGGGGAAATAATAAGAGTAATAAGTGAGATTTTACAATTTCAAATTAATAAGAACCCAGAACTCCTGCTACTGAATTTGGGAATAGAGGATATTCCAGCCCAACACAGGACATTGTTATTTTACATGACAGCAGCGGCTAGACTTCTGTACGCGCAAAAATGGAAAGTACAAGAAGTGCCAACTATTGAGGATTGGATCTACAAATTGCTGTATATGGCGGAAATGGACAAAATGACAAGAAAACTGAGAAACCTTGATCCAGGACAGTTTAACACAGACTGGGAGAAGCTGAAACACTATCTAGTGAAGAAATGGGAGGTGGGAGGAGAACTGTGGCAGTTTGAGAACTATTGAAACATAATAAAATGCAGAGGGGGGTGACTTTACCGGGGGGTGGAGAGGTAAACGAGAATTTCTAAGCAGTTATTTTGTTAGATTATTATATATAGAATAATATGTAGAATAATGATAGAAAATAACTAATTATAAAGACAGATTAATTAATACTACTTTTGGTAAAAATTGTACAATGTACTAAATTGAATACGTTTATTTGAAGATATATATGGGTCAAATTGATTGACGACTTTTGATGATAGCTATATAGATGCATAATCAAAGTAGAATAATAATATAATTAAATATAATTAAAGCAGAATGAAGATAAGATATGCAGAAAAAGTAACATATAGAGTATAAGTTAAATTGGTTGACTTATATGAATGTATGGTTTATAGAAATATTTGAAATTATGCAAAATGGGACAAATTGTTTGTCTAATATGGAAGAAGGGACTTAAAGACAGAGTACAGAGTATTAAAAATAGTTAAATAATTATTATTAAAAGAAAGATATTATTTAGCTATTATTCCTATTGTTATTTAGATGTTAAAGTAAGTAAGTAAGAGAATAGAAAGAATATGGTGTTATATAGATAAGCTTAGAATAAAGTGAAAGTATATGTTTGTTAGACAGAATAAATTCAAGATGAGTAAGGGAAAAGGGACAAAGGGTTGGAAAACTGTTGGAAGTCTACAAAAAGGGGGGGAAAGGGAGGGGGTTAGAATTGGGAAATAAGGGAATTGATTGTAATGTGAAACTAAATGATATCTAATCCAATAAAAATTTTATTAAAAAAAAAGTTTTGATGGGAAATGTAGGCAGCTTGGCGGAATATTGGACAAGTGACAGTTGAAAAGTCCATTGGACAGCTGTCAGAGAGCCAAGCTGCAAGACTAGGATGCCTACATTTCCCATCAAAACTTGAGGGAAGCTGACAAGTGTCCAACCTGTGTCATTCGTCACTTGTAGTTCCGTTCTGAGCTTCTGTTCCATTTGCAGTTGTAGGTCTTTAAGCCTGAGCATGATCTGAGCCATGAGCCTTTGGGTGCCAGCTGAAAGGACTCTTATCTCTTGTCTTTTAGCTCACAGCTCTCAATCTATAAACCCTGTGAGCCAGACCAATGGATCCAGTACCAAACAGGGATGTTAAAACTGTATTCTGTTATTTTGGGGGGTTGTTTGTCTAAATTGTATCCATGTTTCTTTGTAAGCTGCTTTGGGTCTCCCTTGGAGAGAAAAGTAGGATAATATATTTCTAACCCTTCCCAGCATGCCTTTGTCTACCACAGGGGGAACAATGACTTCCTCTCTAGAAAGTAAAATATACAAGTGTTTTACGGGCAGCATCGCAAAATTGGAACATGAAGAAAAGGGAGTATATGCGTGAATACTATTTATTTATTTATTTTAGTGTATTTTTTATCCTTTCGTCCACAATGGGGACCCAAAGTGGTTTATAAAATGCATTTTAAAACAAAGCTACATAAAATAAAGTACAAACAACAAACAACAAAACAGTAGTCAATGCATCGTGGACCAAAGTGGATACTATAGTCCAAAGCTCTTTTAAGGTAACATCCAGGTTGCTTTTCTTCAATACAATATAGTGTCCCTATGATGTGTTTTAGGGTTGAAAAGTGTGACTCAGAATTAAAGAGCAAACCAGCAACTTTTAATTTTAGCATCGGCTCATGAGCAACTTATCATCTTACTTAATATGCTGAGCAGGAAAGCTTCAGCATCTATAGGAGCACATAACAGATTTCAGGTCAACTCAAGACTTTAAAAAATAATATTTTCCCCTTGAAGCTAAAGGAGCAAATGATAGGTAAGCAGAATTTAATAATCACTCAAGTTGGAATTTGTACAGAAGGAATCGGTTTTGTTATCCCACTGGTATTTCCACATTCCTGCTGCCAGACTGGGACCTTTTTTATTTCATATTACGAGTTGTCTATTTGTGAGCGAGAAAAATGGGGTTTGAAATATAACCAACTCAGTGTTACTTTGTTTATGTGAAAAGGCTCAAAACAACAGAAAATAATGTACCACAGATGCTTTGTCCACACCCCTTTTTTCATAGACAAAAATTCACGAGATCAGCATAAGCTTCTCAAATCTGTGACTTGGGGGCAGCATTGCTTTTTATTTCCTGTCCCCATTAGGTCATTCACACAGCAGCACAACACTACAGCAGGAGTTTGACGAAGTTCTTTAGAAGCAATTTGCTGTGTTCATTGACGAAAGTGCATCCTTTTCCCGTATGTTACTCACTTTTCATTGCCTTCCCACTCTGCTCCTCTATAAATGAACCAAGGGTGGATTAAATGCAAGCCTGTAAGAACAGGTTCAGTAGAGACAGAATATTGGCTACAATTCTCTGAAATTCATTGGGACTCAATTTGAGCATGCAGTTGCTGGCATGTGCTGCTGATGTTGTTGAAGGCCAGGATCTTAGAGCAGCAGTC
Source organism: Eublepharis macularius (assembly GCF_028583425.1). NCBI lineage: Eukaryota > Metazoa > Chordata > Lepidosauria > Squamata > Eublepharidae > Eublepharis > Eublepharis macularius. The sequence goes on from NC_072795.1 coordinate 137,390,524, forward strand.
TCAAGTCTTTTTTAAAAAATAAATAAATCATCATGTAGGCCCCAGAAACCTAATCAAAGGATTCCATATTTGGGCTATTAGCAGAGTCTATCATTTGGCATAGGAAGCATGATTGTAGGTGGTTGTGAGCTGGTTCTGCTGGCTGGTGGGTGTGCAGAAATGAAAATAATAAACTCATACACTTGCTTTATATTTAGAAAAGAAATAAGAGTTCTTTATTGCAGGAACTCCATACTCTGATATGGAAGGAGGAGAGGCAGATCCTAACTACCTATCCAGTCTAAGGATGGACATGGATAGCAGGACAAGTCCTGCATCCGTGCTGCCAAGATGGAGGGAGGAGAAGGAGAGAGGTGTTGCCTGGAACAAAGCCAGAAAGAGAAGAAGTGAGAGGGAGGAAGTCAGGAGGAGGAAATCCTGATAATAGCAATCTACATATCAAAGGACAGTCAGAGCAGTCAACAGAGTGCCCTGACCTCTCTGTCTTTCTTACTCTTTGGTTTGTCCCCCTTTGAAACCTGAGGAAGGGGACAGTGTTAAATCCTCCTCTTCCAACATTTTTGAACCTGTGGCTACCTTTGAAATTTTGAGAGAGTGAGGTGAGTGCCCCCATAAAATGGCTGCCACAAGAGGTAGAACCAAACACAATAGTCCCCTCTTTGCTTTGTAAAATACTCAGAGAAGGGGAATAAAAATAAGGGAAAACCCAAAGGAGGGAGGTTGAAGGAGAAACAACAGAGAATTAAAAGAAGAAAAGCCTGAAAGGTGACTATGCATATGCCTCTCAGAATTACGGAAAAATGTTTATTATCAAGTTATTAATTAAAATATTCATAACCCCACTTTTCCTTGTGGCTCAAGGCAGCTTACAAGTTGTAATGGATATAGCTAGCAGTATAGGAGAACAGTTGCTTGATTTGACCAAAAAAATCATAGAAGATATCTTTATGCACAGAAAGAAGGCAGGCCCAGCCTCATAACTAGACAGGCCACAAAGATTGTCTAGAGGCCTAGAACAGAAAAACCGAAGAGAGGGGCTTGAAATCGAGCAGTAACACCGTTTTATGGCCTTGTGTAGATTAGAAGAACCGTCTACCCTGTATCAAGAGATACAATGCGCAGAGAGCGTCTGGGAATGGCAAGAATGTCTCATTTCACAGAATTTGGAGAATAACCCAGGGATGGGAGCGTTGGCGGAAGGCCAAAAGATATCCATATGTACAAGAAACTCGTTATCTCTAATTGACCATAGACTGTATTAAGATAAAATGGAGTACGAACGAACTAACAGTTTTTATATACTTTGAAATGATGCTTCAAATATAGATGGCCTTGTCTGGTGTTTGAAGTTAATAAGATAATTAGTTAGCTGTAGGGTTTCCAGCCTCCAGGTGGTAGCTGGAGATCTGCTGGAATTGCAGCTGATCTCCAGCCAACAGACATCAGTTCCCCTGGAAAAAATGGCTGCTTTGGAGGGTGGACTCTATGGCATTATACCCTGCTGAGGTCCCTGCCCTCCCTAAAGCCCACCCTCTCCAGGCTCCACCCCCCAAATCTCCAGGAATTTCCCAGCCTGAAGCTGGCAACCCTAGTTAGCTGAGAATGTGAGCCCTTTGAAGCAGGATAGTTAGTTGTTGTCAGGAGATGGTTTTAAAACCCTATTAATATGGGAAGCTGAATTGGCTTACATTTGCCCTCCTTTAATGATCTATGGAGTTATAATGTATGGTATGATTTTTTGTTGATTAAGCTTGTATTAAGAATGCTGAATAATAATTTTTGTATTAATTAAGGCTTAGAATGGAAGCAGAGGTTTTGTAGTAGTATTACTTGAGTACTATACCTTGTCATGAATATAAAACATTATTTGTGGTGTACCTCTTGCCAGGAGTTAAATGATTTGATATAGGAAAGATAGCTAGACGTTCTGGGCTTCTTAAGTGCACACCTACACCTGGATCAGGCCAGACTAGAGTCATCCAGAGCAAAGTCACAAATAAAACATCACAATTATAGAAAGTAAAACTCCTCCTGCACACCTCCTGCACACCTACACCTGGATCAGGCCAGACTAGAGTCATCCAGAGCAAAGTCACAAATAAAACATCACAATTATAGAAAGTAAAACTCCTCCTGCCCCCCTCCCCCTCCTCCCTGCCCCAGCAAAGATATTTGCATTAAAAGCCCTGGCAAATAAAATTGGACTTGCAGTGCTTTATGAAAATTTCTAAAGAGCTCCTCAGACAGCCCATTTCACATAGTGGGAGAAGACGTGGACTCTGGTTAACATCAGGCCAGCTATGTAAAAAGGGGGAATCAGCAATAGGTACGCTGATAACCACAAGAGTTGTTAAGTAGAGTTCTCTTAATTCCTCTTTGCTGAATTTCTTCTTAAAATCCAACAATCTATTTCTCTTCCCCTCTTTTAGGATTTCCCCCCAATAGAATATATTTTTATTTTGAAAAAAGTAATAATAAGAGGGGATACAGAAAGAAAAAAAGGATTGTACAACATAGTTATATAAATCAGAGATAGTTATATATAACAAAATATATAAAACACAAAGTATTTCTCCCCACCATCCGCTTCTTTAAATTTCTTAAGATACTTTCTATGAGATACAATGATACTTACTTATATTAAGATACATTTATATTCCACATTTTAATTACAAATTTGATAACTAATCTATTTTACTGATAGTTGGTCTTAGTCATTCTTACTTTTTAGCTACATGATAAAAAAAAACTTTCAATTTTTTCTGAAATTCTAGGATTGGCCTATTAGGTATGTAAGATGTTAATTTTACCAGAGATGCATATTCATATATCTTATTCATCCATTCTGTCAAATTCTGAATTAGAATTTTGTGCACAAGTTTGTTTTTTAAAAATGTGCTTGTCCTTGTGACTGAGTTGTTGATAAAGTGTAATACTTCTTACCAGGAGGCCTACCTGTAAGTACCTAATTAGCCACAGATTTCATAAATATCTTCAGTTAGTGGGAGTGCAATTTGAGCATAATATTCAAAATTGCTGTCCTAAGTCAACACAGAGGGGTATTGTAAAATTTTTTAGTATTATATTCAAATTGCATTCCCACAAACCACACTGGCTGTCACTGAATCTCCCTGAAGCATTAGAACATTCAAAATAACCCAGATTTAGAAGCTGTAAATCATCTAATGAATATCTGTATACTCTGTCTAGGATGATGAATTCTTCTTTACATGCAGAAGAGGATGATTTTGTGCCGGAGCTTCAGAGAAGTATTCATCCCCGTGAAAGGACAGAGTGGGATCCGGCCTTCCATTTTGCAGCATATACTACTCTTGCTGTTGTTTATATTTAAATAGTTCACTACGTATTTTTATAATAGTTGGTTATGTATTTTATAATAGTTTTTAAAAAGATCAAGATGGGTAGCTATGTTAGTCTGTCTGTCGCAGTGGAAAAGAGCAGTGGAAAAGAGCAGTGGAAAAGGTACCCTGCCACTAATTTTGTTAATCTTATGGGTGCTACTGGACTCTTGCTCTTTTCCAGTTTTAAAATAGTTCATTATGTATTTCTATAATATTACTTGTTAAGATATTTAATAACAATTTTGATAAAATTTGAATAATTTTTTAATCAATTCCTCTTTTGTAAAGAGGAAGATTCAACTACATCTCAAAGAAGTCATGTATTCTAACCACTGAACTACATTGTCTGTGATACCTAAATTGGGCCCAAAATGGCAAAAAGGGGCTGAAAATGGCCGAAAAGGGACCCAAAATGGTCAGGATTGGACCACTGCTGAGTGGAAGAGAGATTCACCACACGTCAGAGGCCCAATCCAGGCCATTTTGGCCCCAATCCAGGCTGAAACGGGCCCAAAATGGCCGAGGGTCAGGTGGGCGGGACCACCTGACATGTGACCTCTTTGGGGAACTGCTGGAATTGTGTTCTGGCACGTTCCCCCTTGAAATGAGCCCTGGAAACTACACTATCACATGGTAAAAATAACCCCCCCCCCAAGCACACAAGATAGATTAAGGAGAAATCAAAAAGAATTCCTCTTTTGAAAGAGGAAAAGAGTATAAGAGAAACCAATAAAAAACAAAACAAAATCAGAAAAACCCTCCCCCATAACAACTATATGAGGATATGCTAAATATACTATTGGGTACTGTCTGCTGATGTAGATATGCACCTACTAGTGACTTTTCATGCTACTAAGCATGTCATGGAAATTAGTTATGCTTTGTTTCAGATAGCTTTCATCTCTGTGCTCAGCTTTATCCTTGTTTAAAATTTTTCTGCTACCATTCCCTATTGCATCTGTTTCCCTGAATGCCCTAACTGTTGTCCACTATTATACTTTGCTTAGTGAATGCCCTAGCTGTCAATTATATTGTATTTTCACTCACACTGTTGCAATCCTCCTTGGATCTCGAGAAAGAAAGAAAGAAAGAAAGAAAGAAAGAAAGAAGCTTCTTTAAATATGCAGATTCTAGGCCATACAGTGCTTTAAAGTTCATAACTAGCATCTTAAATTGGACTCAGAAATAAACTAGCAACCAGTGTAGCTATTTTAAGATAGGCAAGCTCATTGGCTTTCCCCTAATAACACTTTGGCTGCTCCATTCTAAACCAACTGAATCCAAACTGTCTTCAAGGGCAGCCTAATACAAAGTTTGTTGCAGTAGTCAGACCAGGTTACAAAATCATGGATCATCACAGTCAGATCTGCTTACTCCAAGAATGAGAGAGCTAGTGAACCAAACGTTGCTGATAGAAGGCCATCTTGGCCTCTGTGCCATCCTGCTTTTAAGTTATTCCACGGTGGTAAAGAGTACCCTCAAGTCATAGCTGACTTATGGTGACCCCTAGTGGGGTTTTCATGGCAAGAGGCAAGAGACTAACAGAGGTGGTTTGCCATTGCCTGCCTCTGCAACCCTGGTCTTTGTTGGAGGTCTCCCATCCAGTTCCTAACCAAGGCCGACCCTGCTTAGCTTCTGAGATCTGAGGAGATCAGGCTCACCTGGGCTGTCCAGGGGTGTTGTTGTTTCATACCCTCCATCATGGCTTAGAAGCTGGGTCAGCCATCCTATTGTGGGTGAAATGTAATCCTGACTGAAACATGCCTCAAGCAAAAGAAGAAGGTGCCTTCCAGCTGCAACTGACTTGTGGCGACCCCATCTACAAGGTGCCCCAGGCAAGAGATGAGCAGGGGGGGGGGCGGCGGTGTACTATTGCCTTCCTCAAGCAAAAGCAGGATGTAAAGCTGAAGGATCTGGGTGACTAAAGCAATGAAGCAGGTCAAGTAGATATTCACCAGACTGAATTTATATTATTTACAGCAGTGGTCTTCTATAGGAATTCCGAAGCTCTCACTAGTTTGGCTTGTACCCTGTTAGCCCTTTGCAAACAGAGAGAGGCCTGATTTTTTGACAATTCAACAGTTTGTTGAACTGTCTGTTTGGCAGATTGTTTCACTGTATTCATTCCTAACCACTCAATATAGTGCAATTGGCTTTTCATGTGTTTGGGTTCTCACAGAGCCCAAGTGAGTTCTACTACTCCCTATCCTTGCTGTGTACCTGTTCAGCTCAGCAGGGAATTGCTTAAATAAACAATTAGATCACTCGCAAATCCTATACGCCAGTCATCAATAAACACTGTGTTTCAATAAAATCCTACCCTTTTGTGCTCGTCTAAGTAGTCCTTAGCTAATCAATTTGAATTGGCAGTATATTTGTGCATGCACAATGTTGGGAAAACCTGATGCAAACCAGTATGGCAAACCTTTGCTTTTTGGCTGAAACTGAACAGACAGGGTGATAGGCTTACATCTAATCACCATCTTCAAACTCGGTAAGTTTGACCATTGTTTACGGCAAAATCAGCAGCATCCCCAGTCTTCAACTCATGGACTGAGGCTGTCAGGTGGGTCATCATGGGTCTCTCTAAAGCTGCCATTTTTGGCTGCCTTTCAGAAGGACCTGCTGCTAATAAGCCGCACACATCAAGAGCAAGGACATCACTTGCACATAAGCGGAGCAGCGGGAGGCTGAGATGAGGAAGGTTTTTCTCATGGCTCTGCCTCTTGACTTGTTCTTCATCTGCTCCTCCAAGCTTGTGTTTCCTGTCCTTTCTTCCCTTGGTCTGCTGCCCACCGTCTCAGCCTTGACATTGGTGAGGACTAACTCTGGTTCCTGCTATTCCTCCATGCCACTTGGTGTCAGCTCAGTGGGTCCCAGGACTGGAAAGACTGAAGGCCACTGATTTAGAGGAGCACCTTGATGGGGTAACCATAAGTCAGTTGTGACTTAACAGCACTTTACACACACACTGTAGTATTTTACATCTGAAAAAACTGAGGCAAAGTAAATAAACCCAGATGAGAATACATCCATGGCACTGGATTCTTAAGCAAAAATAAAGTTCCTCTAAACGTTCCTCTTCTCAGAGTGGAAACACACGAGACGAATTACACGTGAAGAACATGGGTTGGGTCATGCAAGCTTCCCTGGAAGGGGTAGTTTTACCTCCCCCCCCCTGGAGGAAAACTGAGCCAAGTGGATTTTCTTACCAAGAACAGCCATTCAACTGGAGGCATTCTCTCTTTCAAAAATCCAGTTGCTTTAGTTTTTCTTCAGGAGCTCAGAGATGGGGTGGAGGGAGGGGAATTCACACTGTGATTACCTGCCGGGAGAAGATGAATGGGAGGGACTGGGTTTCTCTCTTGCTTGTAAAACACCTCGGCTTTTCCCCTGCCTCTTGTTACATCGTTTCCCTGCCACCCCACCTTAATCCTGAGCTCCCAGAGGATTTTTGAAAGAGAAAGAGTGTGAGAGAAAAAGTCCCTCCAGTTGCAATTCTCCCCAGCTGAGAATCACATCAAGCAGCTGGTTATTTAAAGACTACATTTCCCAGGGATCCTTGCAGGATCTGACATGTACCCGTACATCTCATGTAGCTCCACCCTCTGTGAGCCACTGCATATGAGCCTATAGAGAAAGCAAACTGGCAAACAGGCTTGAACTGTATGCAAGCAACTTGACCTACCCATTAAACAAAGAGGGGTGAGAAAATGATGCAATTAGGATTGTCAGTTCAGGTTAGTAAATTCATGGAGATCCTGGGGAGGACAAAGGTTAGAGAGGGTAGGGACTTCAGTGGGATGTCAGCCATAGATTCCACCTTCCAAAGCAGCTACTTTCTCTAGGGAAACTCATCTCTGTAGCCTGGAGATCAGTTGTAATCAGGGCTTTTTTTCTGGGAAAAGAGGTGGTGGAACTCAGTGGGTTGCCCTAGGAGAAAATGGTCAGGGGGCGGGGCCACTGGCCATGTGACCATTTTCAAGAGGTTCTGGAACTCCGTTCCACCGCGTTCCTGCTGAAAAAAAGCCCTGGGAGCCGTCAAGGCTCCACCTGGAGATGGTCAACCCTAATCACAACCTGAGTCAAATCAGCAGGAATGTCTAATTAACAACTCTTCTTTTTGCCTGGCCACACAAGCAACCAAGGTGGCCAAGCCCTCCATAAATTTGTATTTCAAGTCTCTTGGCAGCACTGAGAATAACTTTGAAATCCGCTCCCGAAAGCAGGATCGCCCCTTGTTCTGATGACATCACTAATTAAAGATTAAGAGCTGACTAGTCAGTTTGGAAAATCAAAATGAAGTTTAAAAATGCAGCCAGAGCATTGTGCATACGGTCTTGGGGAAGAGGAGGGGGCATCTATAGCAAAGAATCTGAGAGAAAAACAACAACAGATGGATAACAAGAAGATAGGCATCCTTCAACATTATCTATTAACGCAGGACTTAGCTTCAAAGCCCTGTTTTTTTAGTCCATGTCCTTGAAAAAGGGCTTTTAATAGTTTGGATGGGAGGGGCTTTGCCCCAAAGATTAGAAAGTTATATTTTAAGACAGCTTGGAGGCCAGACGACATTAAGAGGACAGGCTCCTTTGACATGAAAATGTCTGCACAGCAAGCAGATTCTTTTTATTCCACACATCTTGCGGTTGTTCTACTTTTCTGAGCATGACAGGAGGAGGGGAACTCTCTTTGCTGTATCTTCTTCCTTTCCTCTTTCGCTGTCTCTCTCTCTCTCTCATATCATCCACGCTATTGGTCTTTCTCTCAAATGGCTTGATTTTGTGGGCTGCGTTGATGGAAGAGAGAGCTTATTCCTGGAGCCGCTGATATTTACTAATAGGAGACGACCGAAGCCAGATAAGCAGCCTTTCTTGCCAATAAATAAAAAATGATTTGAGGTAGATTACTTAAGTGTTTTTTGTTTGTTTTTTGCAAAACGGAAACAGAAAGGATGATATACTCTTTTCTAAAACCCAGATTCCTCTCCACCTTCATTCTCAAATGAACCTAGGAAACATTGTTTAACGTGGCATTGTGCTTTTTAAAAAAGACTGCGAGACCTTTTCATTTGTGCAATGTAGATTATGCAAAGTGGATCCAGGAGAGAAGACCAGCTTTTACAAACTACGCAGAGGGTATAAAAGAAGACATTTTCTATCAATGAGTGAAGAATGGCTGTCAGAATCCAGGGAATTTAGCATGCAATCTGCTTTTACTCCTGAAGGTGGTGCCATTGAGCTGACCTTGCAGACATGTTTTACAATAAGAAATACCTTTAAAAAATTAAATAATAAAAAATTAATAATAAATGCCTGTATTGCAAATTGCAGGTCATTATTTGATACAGCTGCATGGCTTTAAGAAAGGATGACAGCTAGAATATTAAAAGGGAATACCACTGCTCAGCTTGCTCTGGACAATTTGTTTCTCATTAACTTGCTCCCGCCCTTCACAAATATGAATTATGCTTGGATTTTCCATATTTAATATTTTTATAGATATGGCAGTTTGTGCTTGGATGAAGTATGTGTAATAATTTTCTTAGAATCAAGAATAGAATGAAAGGATGGAGCTGTTTCTCCTTCCCTCGACCTACCTTGTGGTAGGTACGAGTTTTGTGCTTGGAGTTCTTTGACTTGTTTATATAGGTGAACTAAAATTCTGAGGATTAATCTACACTGTGGATTTTAACAGGCACTCATATATATATATATATATATATATATATATATATATATATATATATATATATATATATATATATATATAAGTGATGCAAGACAGCAAGGTAGAAATGCCCCTAAACGTCTGTGGGATGGTTGAAATCTTTATTTTTATTAATTTATTTGAAAAATGTATGTTTTTCCTGTGCTTTTGCACTCGGCAAATTAGAAATGGTTGTTAGTGCATAAAGCTCTGTCTTCTTTTTAAAAGATCTCAGAATGTGAGCAGAGATTCTTACCCAAAATGCACCTGACCTCCAAGTACAGAGAAGTACACGGTGGCCGTTTCCACACACGTTGAATAATGCACTTTCAATGCACTTTAGTTATCCTTTAGAAGTGGATTTTGTGTTTCACACACGAAAACCCAGTTCCAAATGATCACTAAAGAGCATTGAAAGTGCATTATCCAATGTGTGTGGAAGCAGCCACTTCCATGCAGGGGATGTTCCCTGACGTCTATCTGCTGCCACCACAAAACCGCTTCCAACTGTTCAAGTGCCCCAACCTAAAAAAACCGAACAAACATAACCTTTAGGTTAGTTTAGTTGAGACTCTGATAGACTTGATAGCCCATCACCCACTAGTCAATGCTGTGTAGCAGCAGTCACCCTGTGTAGCAATAATTACAGTGAATCCTGTAGCCATAACTAATGGTATGTGACAGCAACCAGCTTTGCTTTGCAACATAGCTAACAGTGATATATAGTAACAAACAACCTTACTTTAGCTAACAGTTTATGATGGTAATAGACTTTGCAACAAGACTTGGGCCGTCGTCACACGGGCTTTTATTTAGCGCTAAAATGGCGCTATTTCCCGGCAAACACCCACCTTATTCCAACACTGTAGCGATTTTCTCTCTTCTGCTTTGTGCTGGATAGTTGCGCTATTTTGTGCCTCAGTGTGAATGCCTCACATCGATGTATTTCGCCTCGCAACGTCCTATGCCCTCCCTTCAATCCCAGAATCCATTTCTTCCTGCGACTCCCCCTTTTTTAATTTTATTATGTCCTTATAACGCCATAACGACATAACACAATGCAAACTTTCTGCTGAAGTAAAAATGACTCAGTCGCCACGGCAGAGTCTTCAGCGATGGGGATCACGTCAGACAGGGAGTTTTCTGCGGGCAAAGGGCTATTTATATAATTTCAAAGTTGGAAAAACAAAAGGGTCGTAATGTTTTGCTCTAACGGAATGTTTATATCCTGTTATTCCATTATAGCGGAATTAAACGCCAGAATAATAAAAAAAAAAGGGGGAGGAGCTGCTTCTGTGCGGTTAGAGAGAACAGAACAGAGTGCTTCGGTGTGGACAGCTGGTGGCGCGAAGAGCCGTTAGGTGACCCAAAGAAACGTTACTGTGCCGATAACAGGTAGGACGCTATATGCTGTAAATTTAACAGAAGAGATGCCCGTGTGACGACGGCCTTGATAAAATCCACAGGCTGTACACAGAGTGGTATGCATTGCTGAAGGGAAAGTCATGACTAGTTTGGAACATGATGCCAAGCCAAAGAAGACACATATGCCTTGCTGAAATAACACTATAAAAGCTCTGAGTATTCTGACCCAAGTCAGAGGAGCATGGCGGCTGGTTTTTGAGAGCCTTGTTCCTCTCTTTTCTGGCAATGAAGCCTTCGTATCATTCTGCCTACTCCAGCCTCTGCGTGGTAATTGGCAAACATGCAGGGGAGCCAACTTTGGCACAACACTACAGGTCCTAGTGTGCCTTCTGGCACCCTCACTTGTGGACTGCCTCTGACCCTAGGCAATGAATCCTGGGGCAATCGGTTCATGATAGACTCTGACCACTGCAGCGGTGCTTTCGTAGAGACTAAAGAACAGCAGGCCTGAGAAGTTCAGCACCCCTATATTTTCTTGTCGTGTTTGCATTGCTCGCACTGTCCCGTGTTTGTGAAAGATGGATTATGAATACATGGCTTCATGCCCAGACTTAATCTCAGAAAGAGTGGAATGAACAAAACGCAGTTTTGAAACAGGTATTTTTATGGGAAAGAGCATTTTAAGCTCAGAGGTGTCTACCGGAAGAGACAAATTAGATAGTTTTTATACCATCCATTAATTTGCAGATAAGGACAAATATGAAGCACTTGGGGCACATAAAACATGGCTTCCAATATCTCTACACTAATGCACAGAGTATGGGAAATAAACAAGAGGAACTTGTCTTTGTACAAGAGAGGAATGATGATCTAATAGGCATTACTGAAACTTGGTGGGATGAGCCACACAACTGAGTATTAGGATAGAGGGGTACAACTTGTTTAAAAGAAACAGACCAATAAGGAGGCAGAAGTAGTAGTATTATATGTCAAGGATATGTATATACTTGTTGCTAATGCTGGTTTCATTGCTTTCTTTCTCCTGTCTTTCCTACAGAGACCCAGTTGGTTTTCAAGGGTATTACAGGTCAGTTGAGAGCCTCTGGATAAAAATAAAAGGAGAAAGAAAGACTGACATTATGGTGGGGATCTGCCATAGCCCAACAAGCCAGGCAGAGGATTTGGATGATATGCTCCTAGGCCAGATTACAAAATTTTCAAAGAAATGGGATGTGAACTCTTTCTGCACCAGTTAATTTTGCCAGTTCATTCCCCAAATGGCATTGATTTATTTACAAGCCTCCACACTCTATTTTGTGCCATTAGTAGTGGGTCCGGATTTTTGGCAGCTTTCCCCCTAGTTTTCTGAGCGCACTTTCCCCCTGACTTTTTAAAAAAGTTGTTTTCCAGTCAGTGCTCTCCTGTGTGCATAATCTTTATGCCGGCTTTTAGTGTTCATCCCGCTTCTGTCCCTCTCCCACCCCCTGTCACCCCACTTCTTTGTGATTGGTCACTCTCATCTATCCAGCCACTCCCCTCCCTTCCATCCTTCCCCCCTCCCCTCCCCTCTTTGTATTTTTCTCCCCCCCCCCAATCCAGTGTTGGATCGATGCACCAATCGTTTGCAAGCATTCAGGAGGTACAGGATTCCCAATAGCTTTCATAGCTTTAATTGTTTTCATTTTTTCTTGTTGATGCCATTGGTGACGACGACAGCACAAACTTCTTCTATTCTGATTTATCTGAGTACTGAACAGAATAAATAAAGTGACACCACACCACCATTACATGGAAGAGATGTGGCAGGAATGTGGCCAAGCCTGTTGCATTGTTTTTGGCTTGACTTCTTGAAAAACGAGGAATAAGTCTGGAGTGCAAAAGGTGCTATGGTGTCATGGGAGATTTCAATTACCCTGTCAAAATCTGCTAAAAATATAAGGTCTAAAAAATTCCTGACTTGTCTTTCGGACAACTTCCTCATCCAGAAAGAGGAGAAGGAAACAAGGGGGTCTTCTATCTTGGACTTGATTCTCATCTAAAGGGAAGAGCTAGTTGATGAGGGCACCTTGGGTAGTAGTGAACATAAGGAATGTTCACTGGTGAGAGCTACATTTAAAGCCTATATGGCTGAACTAGATTTCATTGATCCTTGGCACATGTTACACCCAAAGGACAGAAAGTATACCTTTATCTCTTCTTTACTTCATAACTGTTTTTGGTTAGGTTATTTCCTTGTTTCAGCTGTTTTCATGCCTCAGAGTAAAGCATGTGATGTAGATGTAATTGTTATTTCTGATCATACCCCTATTTCATTAGTTCTCCAGTTTACTGATTGGGTTAGACCACCAACCTCATGGCATCTTAATGTTTCTCTGTTCAATGATGGAACTTTTCAAACACAAATGATAGCTGCAGGGCTTTTTTCCTGGGAAAAGAGGTGGTGGAACTCAGTGGGTTGCCCTCAGAGAAAATGGTCACATGGCTGGTGGCCCTGCCCCCTAATATCCAGACAGAGGGGAGTTGAGATTGCCCTCTGCGCCGCATGGCGCGTAGGGTAATCTCAACTCCCCTCTGTCTGGAGATCATGGGGCGGGGCCACCGGCCATGTGACCATTTTCAAGATGTTCCGGAACTCTGTTCCACTGCCCTGGATAGCTGAGTATTTGCAGAGTAATTTAATATTAACCAAGGAACTGTGAGTACTTGTGTAATTGAGTGAGAAACTTGTAAAGCCTTTATCAGAAAAACAATTATTGCTTGTGTATCTTATAAGAAGAAGCTTACAGAGAGGGAAGAGACAAATATGAAAAATAAGTTGAAATTAGTTAACTCAGTTTACTACATCTCCCAATCGAGATCTGTATTGAGAGTTGCAAAAGGTTAAATACGAGTTGAGTAATATGTTGTCAGTGAAAGCAGAACATGCTTTGACATGTCGTACTGGAAAAGAGGAGAGCAAGCTGGCAGATTATTGACCCGTTGGTTAAGCCAGCGAAAGAACAAGAGTTATATTTCTTTGATTAAGGACGAGGAGAATGTAACTTGAAAACATTTTTCTCTCACCTTGATCCTCCATATTTAGATATGGCTCAGCAACATCTACCTGCTGAACCTTTGCATATGGATGGAATTAAGGCTGTGATAATGGATATGAGCACTGATAAATCTCCAGGACTAGATGGGTTCTCTATTGAATGGTATAAAACCTTTTCAAATTTTCAAATTCCAAAATTATATCAAATATACAATGAGATTTTTTCAATCTGGTGTATTACCAGCTTCACTGCAGGATGTTTATATTAAAAGCCAGGCAAACACTATACTCAGTATGCAAATTTTAACCTATTTCTTTAATGAATGTGGATGCTAAGATATTAACTGCCATTCTCACTAACAGGCTTCAAAAGGTTATTAGAACTTTGGTATTTGTAGACCATAAAGGATTTATACAAAGTAGGCAGGGATCTAATAATTTTAGATTGGTGGCTGACCTGATTGCATTAAACCCATTCATTCTCATTCCCATCTAGCTCTTAAAGCCAATAGCCTGTTCAACTGAAAGAAGACAGCAATATAACTAAAAAGTTATTGCTGTTCAATATTTATTTAAAAAAAAAATTTGATTGCAGCCAGGGCTTTTTTTCTGGGAAAAGAAGTGGTGGAACTCAGTGGGTTGCCCTTGGAGAAAATGGTCACATGGCTGGTGGCCCCGCCCCCTGATCTCCAGACAGAGGGGAGTTTAGATTGCCTTCCAAGCCACTGAGCAGCGCGGAGGGCAATCTCAACTCCCCTCTGTCTGGAGATCAGGAGGCGGGGCCACCAGCCATGTGACCATTTTCAAGAGGTTCCGGAATTCCATTCCCCCGCGTTCCCCCTGAAAAAAAGCCCTGATTGCAGCAGCTATATACTTACACACATCTAATGTTATATTAAAATCTAGGTCCACTAGTAGTGTCATTAAATGAAATATACAAGGCTTCTTATTCAGATGAGGATCCAGAAATTTTCTTCTCAGATCTGAATAGATTACACAGAAAAAGAAGAAATGGTCAATAGTTTCTAACAAAGACTTATCACATATACAAACTCTAGATCCTCTTTCTTGGCCTGCAAATGGTTCATTTAAAACAGCAAGCAGAAGTGAATTCATTCTTGCAAGAAAGAAAAATCTCTGGTAACATGGTACCGTAATACTAATGCGTTAAACAAAAAGAGATCTGATCAAGGTGCTTTTCTTTCACTTGAGGCTGAAAAAGCATTTGACACAATATATTGGAAATTTATTTCCTCTACACTGACTAAATTTGGCTTCCCTCATGAATTGTTCAAATGGATTAGAATTTTATATTCGTCCACTAGATCTAGGGTATAGAACAATGGTATTTTTTTCTGCGGCATTCCCTCTTGAAAGAAGTACTAGACAAAGTTGTCCTCTTTCTCCACTCATTTTTGAGCTATGTTTGGAATCTCTGGCGTATGCTGTTAGACAAAGTAATATATTCTTTGGAATATAAAGTTATTTTATATGCAGATGATCTTTTATTATGTATTTCAGAACCTCAGTCTTCCATTTCTGAATTAATGTGTTTGATTAATAATTTTTGTGATCAGTCTGGTTATTCAATAAATTGAACAGAATTAATGCCACTGGGAGACAATATATAGAGAGTGTAATTACTGAGAGACATTTTCGATGGTGTCCAAATCTTATTACTTATCTTGGAATATTTAAGCAATCCTATTACTTATCTTGGAATATTGATTTTAATAAACTGATCTCAGATATATCCTTGGATTGAGATAGATGGGCAACTCTAAAATTTTCATTATGGGAAAAGTAAAAGGTAAAGGTAGCCCCCCTGTGCAAGCACCGAGTCATTTCTGACCCATGGGGGGACGTCGCATCACAATGTTTTCTTGGCAGACTTTTTGCTACGGGGTGGTTTGTCATTGCCTTCCCCAGTCATCTACACTTTACCCCCAGGAAACTGGGTACTCATTTTACCGACCTCGGAAGGATGGAAGGCTGAGTCAACCATGAGTCGGCTACCTGAACCCGGCTTCCGCTGGGATCGAACTCAGGTTGTGAGCAGAGCTTGGGCTGCAGTACTGCAGCTTACCACTCTGTGCCACGGAGCTCCTGTGGGAAAAGTAAATACAGTCAAAATGACTATCATACCTTGAATTATATGTTATGCATGAAATCCCTTTTTATATACCTTGCAGATCTATTCATAACATTAATAATTTGTTTTAGAAATTTATGTGGGATTCAAAATCAACTAAGATTTCTTTAAAGAGGATTCAACTTTCAATTAATGGAGGATTTGGTTTTCCATACCTTAGTGCTTATCTTCAGGCATATTTGTTAGGATGAGTCTATTAAGGACTTTAATTCATAAAAATTCATGAATTCTATATATACGGAAGGTGTATAATTTCCACTCCTAACTGTACTTCCTTGAGCTTGGGCTCCACTTGTTTGATATTTGTTAGCATGTACAAATTACTGGGATCCTGCCCTCGCTTGGAGGATCTGTCTTGGGCATTCTTGGAGGCCTTTTTTTTTGGAACCACTTTTTAAGTGGAATGCATTAGGGTCTACTTATGTTAAAATTGATGTTGTTCCTCCAACTATCTCTGCAGCTAGAGAAGTATAGCACATCATATCATGACAATATCAACGTAACCCATTCTCACATGCTAAACTAACATTATGGTCAAATCCACATTTAAAAATTGGGAAGAAATATTTTTTTATGGAAGGCTTGGACAGATAATGGAATTTTTACCTTAGATCGGTCTCCCAAGAAACTGTTGACTAATCTCATCAATTCCCAGCCTCACTTTACCTTACCCATTTACCCTAATTAAGCAACACTTAACACTGTTCACCAAACCTGGTAACTTTTCCCATCCGGTACTTACAGGGTCATCAACCACCATTTACACCTGTTATCCACCTCTAGAAAAACCATCAAGTTTCCCCAGGGAGCATTTTGTCCTATATCTGGAACCTGTGTGTGTTTGTTTTCTGGGACCTATACATAAACCTTGACATAAACATGAACTTTGTTTGCACCTTCTTTTCTTCTCTCCATGAAATGCTGGTTGTTCTGCTGATGCCTCTGTGGACCTCAATCTTGAGACTGGTAATTATAGCCTTTCCTTAAATTGCTTTCTCCCCTCTTTTCGCTGATTTCCTCTTAGTTAGCCTCATATGTATTCTGTATGTGATTGTATCTTTGCCCTTTTATTTCTCTTTTAATAAAACCTTTCCGGACGAATATCTGGCTGGTTTATTTTGAGAGTTCTCTTAGGGAAAAATCCTAGGAAACATTGGTGGAGAATCCCAGTTACCCCCTCTTGCTTTGTCTCCTTTAATCTAATTTCCCCTAACTAATTAGGAGACTGCCTAGTTGGGTAACAGGGGCAGCCTTCCCTCCTCCAAACTAGGACCTGGAACCAGCAGGGAAGAGACAGGAGAGCAGCAACAATGAAAGAGAAGCATGCATAGAGAGGGCTTACCTGGAGTTGAGGTACAGGAGTGTGGTGAAAGGGTGGCACAAACTCCTGGGAAGAAGCAGGAAGTGGCTGTCAGGCCTGCCTAGGATATTCTCTCAGACTCTCCACTTCATCCAACATGGTTGCATGAGCTAAAGGTCGTTATTCAGATAAAACTCCCTAGAAATGCTCTGTTACATAGAGATTGCCCAGAATGCTGAAGTATACAGCCTTCCCCAAGAGGTTATACTCCAGTTCCCCTCCCCCAGTCCAAACAATCCAGGTGATTTGCCTGGATTTCAGTAAAGCTTTTGATAAGGTTCCCCATGACATTCTAATGGGTACACTGGAAGACTGCAGACTGGACTAAAGAACAGTTCGGTGGATAGGGAACTGGTTAGAGGACGGCACCCAAAGAGAGGTGCTCAGTGGCATTTCATCAGATTGGAGGGAGGTGTCCAGTGGCATACCACAGGATTCGGTTTTGGGCCTGGTACTTTTCAATATTTTTATCAATGATCTGGAGGAAGGGGTAAACAGGCTACTCATTAAATTTGCTGATGATACCAAATTGGGAGGAGTGGCAAACACCCAAGAAGATAGAGTTCAAATTCAACAAGACCTGAATACTCTGGAGAAGTGGGCGGTTGTGAATAGGATGCAATTCAACAGAGATAAGTGCACAGTGAGGGTGGGCAAGGGGGAAGTACTCAATGGAGGATAACCCCTGCCTCCTGAAGCTTTGCTTAGTGTGTGTCTGACATAGGGCTTTAAGGTTTGCTTCTGAACAATCAACAGCCACCTTGATTTGAATCTATATTATACCATGTAGAACTGAACCAGGTGACCAGAAGCCTCATGGGGGTGAACTTGGTGGTTGAGCAGCCCCATTTCATGCTGCAGGTGGGAAGATTAACTGTCCAACTCTTCTTCCAACTTTATTTTCAACTCCGTATACATCTAGCTTGCCATAGAAGGTCAACTAGAAACATTCTCTTTGGAAAGAAAAGTAGAATATATAAATACATTTAAACAAATGTGTGTAAATTTAAACAAATGTGTGTGTATAGGAAATATTTCATGCAAAGGAATATTTGAATTTTTGATCCCACAACTGCAGTAGGAAGTGATGCAGCCTTGTCAGGAACAGAATTCTGCTTGTCTGTTTTGGCTCTCAGAAAGGTCTCTCTCTCTCTCTCTGCAAGGAAGCAGGAGAGCTTTGAGTTATTCAAACGGGCGACTTACCTTTTTCTCCTACTTGGTCTCCAAGGAGCTGAGAGTGGCACAGCTCTCCCTTTGTGTATCCACACAACCAAACTGTGCAGTAAGTTATGCTGAGAAAGAGAGTGAGTTGCTCAAGGTCTCCCAGTGAGCTTCATGGGAGAGGGGAGATCTGAACTTGATGTAGCATAGTCGTTAAGTAGCTGGACTATGATTCAGCACTCTGCTGGTTCGACTCCCACTATGGCCAAGAGCACTGCAGGCGGCCTTGGGTCAACCACTTCTCTCCGCCCCAGCTCCCCAGCTATATTTTGGGGATAATGATAACACTGACTTTGCTCACTGGTCTCAGTGGGGCACTTATCTGTCCAGAAGGATAGTATATAAGCACACCATGACCACCATCATCATCAACATCCAACCGGCTATACCCCAACGGCCTTGCACCCTACTGGCTTTTCCCCCAGGTACTTGTGAATTGCTGATGGATGGTTCATTATGGATCTGATTTTTATTGCTGTCCTGCCTTGTAATTTTACTGCTATGATTGTGTGTGTGAGAATGCACACTATGGACTGGAAATTGTACTTTGGATGTTGGACTTTTTAGTCTGTTTCATCCTGCCACTTTAATCAGAAGCTGTATAAGGCTGCTTTCATCTGGTTAGATTATTAATAGGAGGGATTTATTATTTCATCATTCTTCTGTGGTAAAGCATCATCTGGATTTTTTTTATTTGAGAAGCTTTAATAAAAAAAACCCTGCATTTAACTTACCATGAGCAGATCTCTGCTTACAGAGTAGAGCTTCCCTGTCTCCTGACCACGATACAGCATACTGTCACCCCCAAATGCTGCCTCTTAGAACATCGTGGGGCTGCTTTGGGACTGCTCCCTCCTCTGCAGCAGAAATGCCCCTCTGCTCTCAGAAAATAAATACTGGCTATAACCTATTTTATCTAAAAGAGATTGCAGAAAATAATACTTCTGCATTAGCCTAGAGCCCCTCATTTTGTTCTTAGCCTTGCAAAAAGTTCCTCTTATTTGCAGAAAAGCATTCTAAGCATTAAATGCCCATGTGTGGGAAGGTGGAAAGAGTTGTCGGTAGAAGGGGACAGGTTTCAGCATCTCTACTTAGGGCTGTGTGCATGTGTGTGTGTTGACGACATTAGCAAGCTCTGTTTCCCATGAAAGGTCATTTTGCCTAAAGCGTTTCTTAAGCAGGTGAAAAATAATCATGCACTTAGCAGGGATGTGATACTTGTAAGATGAGATTTCCAGAGGTGGTTGTGACAATCACAGCCGGTGTCTTTCAGGCATTTTACACATATTAAGCCTCTGCACAGCCACAGCCAATCAACTGGTTTTCACACAGTGTGTGTGTGGGGGTGGGGAATCCAGTTTATGCCATTATGCTAACTCTTCACTATCAGGACGCAGCAGAAGCAAGCCAAAGTTACAGACCTAGCCCCAGCTCTCTGATTCCTCAAGGCCCTCATTTAAAATTGGGCATTCCAGATTCAAACTGGCCCTTGCCAAAAAGGGCTTCCATTGATTAGTCTACAAATTAAACAAACAACCTCCTCCCTGTCAGCCCTAAAAGAAACACATAAACATGATACTCAACAGCTAATCAAGGCCAATTGTAGGACACCCAGTTAGGGAAACTTGAACATCTACCAGTTTAGATCTGAATCAGTTCACCAGTAGCAAACAGAGAGCCGGTCACTGCACGAGACATCTGATGTGATGAACACATGCTGAGGGATGCAATGTTAGCCGGGAAGGATAATTTAAAAAGACAGAGCCGGCAGCAGGGCAAAGGCACTGGAGCTGGGTGAAGGGGCAACGAAATGCCAGAAGGGAAACTTCAGCCCATGAGAACCTCTCCAGGTCCAAGCCTGGCTCTGGAAGGCAGCTCCCGCGGCACGGAGGGCAATCTAAACTTCCCTCTGTCTGGAGATCAGGGGGCGGGACCACTGGCCATGTGACCATTTTCAAGAGGTTCCGGAACTCTGTTCCCCCATGTTCCCCCTGAAAAAACGCCCTGCTTTAATCCCTGCTGGTCCAATGTGGCTTAAAGGAATTGAGCTTTCCTCTTTCCTCCAAATGGAAGAGGATGTCTCTTTGTCTGTGTACGCATCAGGAGGCCCCGGGAGGTCATTTCAACCAGGACTCCTAAAACCCAACAGCTGGCAGGGGTAGTTGACAAGATTTGTAGGTCTTGTCTGGTCTACAGAGTTCACTAGTTGCAAAAGAGATGCACAAAACATGTAGTGCCTTAGCCCCCCACTCCACCCCGAATAATGCATACTTCAATGCAAAGCTATAACTTGCTTTTAGGGCTCTCGCCTTGGTCCTTCAGGTGGGGCCCTAGATTTTCAGCCTGGATGGCCACTGGGCAGAGGTGAGAGAGAGGGAGCGAATACATCTCCTCATCAACCTGCTCATCACCTGCTCATTACCTGGGCTGTGGGCCGGTGCATTCGCTCTCCTGAACCCCTTCAGACTGAGGACCCAGGGAGGGCTTTCTTCCCCCAAAGTGATGTCATGCTGTCAGACTCTGTACCTATATTACTTCTCCAAATGTGCTCAAAATTAGTTCCATCACAAAATGATTTGCCAAATATGCTTAAAACAGTTTCCATCTACAAAATCTAATATCAGACAACTAAATGTCAGAACTGTGGCTAGATAATGTCCTTACTCCAGACTACCTTCTGCAATCAGACAACAGTCCATTGCTTTTACTGGAAAAATAGTTCATTATAGTCCACTAGCCTGAATGCAATATTCAGGATGGTACATATGCATTGTTACCAATGAAGAGCAAAGCATGAGGTACAAAGTAACAGATCACAGAAGACCCAACCTCCCCCCATAGTTCTCAAAACATCCCCTTTGAAGTCAGGATAGCGAAAGTTCCCAAGGCCGGTTCTTGGTGGAACGTCGGTAGCCAAAACAATCCTCTTCTGCGAGATAGCTGCCTGGGAACCTTGGCACCTGTGGAGAAAGCACTTAAACACTGAAAGGATTAAAAATGGAGTCGGTTAAGCAAAGCAGTACAATACAGCATTCTGAACCTGACACTAAAATGCAATTAACACATAATCCAAAGAATTAAAACCAACATCATAAAATCCAGTGACAAGCAACAACAACAACAACAACAACAACAACAAAGCCTTTATTAACATATCTCAGGTTATCGATACAGGCAGTAAACAAATATAACGGTAACAAGGGTGATTTGAGTGAAAGCAGTTAGACATTTTTCAATCGATCCTTGATTACCAGACTTAAAAATAGGGCTACCTTTTTTGGGGCAGGATTTTGGGGCAGAACTGGCAAGCTTTTGCAATTCAGTGTCCAAAATTCTGCATTTAATTGATTGATAATGCATTTGGAAAAGGGAGCATAAATAATGAATCTAAAGATAAGCCCATTGTAGTTATTTTTTTCTCTATGGAGGCAGTCCAGTTGGAGATGGTAAATTCTGACAGCATTTAATGTAAAAGGCTCCTAGGGCCAGCATTATAGTGCACTCGTAGCCAATATTTAATTGACATAAGCCATGCTCTCGTTTCTACCATGTTTCTACCAGTTTCTAAACAAAGGACTGCGTATGGGACACAGCATGGGAGACTCGGGATTTTTCACTTGAACTTGGATTGAACTCTCTCAATACCAGCCTTGAAGGCACTTATCCAAAGCAATATATAAAAGAAATTCAACCAAAGCACTTCTCAACAGCCCTGGCGTACGCTGTCTTCTAAACTGCAACAGAGAGGGAGCCAGCCCTCATATCAATGGGTGGTTTCACAAAGATGTTAGTCTTTCTTGCCTGACCCATCAAGGGCCTCACTTTTCCAAGATAGCATGAGGGGAATACAGGGCTTTTTTCTGAGAAAAGAGGTGGTGGAACTCAGTGGGTTGCCCTCGGCGAAAATGGTCACATGGTTGGTGGCCCCACCCCCTGATCTCCAGACAGAGGGGAGTTGAGATTGCCCTCCGCGACACCAAGCGGCGCGGAGGGCAATCTCAACTCCCCTCTGTCTGGAGATCAGGGGGCGGGGCCACCAGCCATGTGACCATTTTCAAGAGGTTCCGGAACTCCATTCCACCGTGTTCCCGTTGAAAAAAAGCCCTGGGGGAATATAAGGTTCATCTAGGCTCATGAGGAAAGCTGGTCCTTCAAATATATGACACCATAAAAATCAAAACCTGCGTTTTGAACTGGACTGGGAAACAAAGCAGTAACCAGTGCAATTTATTTAATATCTCTGAAATATGAATAATCTGACAGATTTCCAGCAGGATACATGTTGCTGCATTCTGGATCAGTTGTCATTTTGGAACCGTCTCCCAGGGCAACCCACATAAAGCACGTTGATTGCAGTAATCTAGTCTCAAGTTTACAGTAGTATGAATCAGTATGAACCAGATTCGCTGTGTCCCGAAAAAGGTGATGTTTTCAATCCTGATGTATGTAGATGAAAGAAGGCAGTCTTAACAACAGTGCTGCCCTGTCTTTCCATCCACAAGGTCAGATGCAAAAGCACCCCCAAGCTCCTAACAGAATCTACAGATACCTACGGGGCCCTGTCTAAAATGGGTAATGCAATCTCTCCAGGACATGAGGATTTCCAGGCAACATCACCTCCATCTTGTCTGGATTCAACTACAGCTTGTTTATTCTTAGTCATTTGGCCACAGCCATTAGGACAATGGCCAAGAATCATATCTGATTAGCTGTGCAGTGCCAGGATATTATCTGTGTTCACAACATGATCCTTAATTGGTAGGGAATCACATCAAGAAAAAGAGGGTGGGGGTCCAGTACCTGGGACAGTAGACAGGGAGAACTCTGTGGCTATGCACATCCTGGAAAACCATACGCTGGGCCCCTAAAAAGTCTCATTTTCATCCAGAAATTGGACATTTAGGCTCACTACCGCCTCCATCTTTGCTCCTTAGTAATTTTGACTGAGCCTCTTAAATAGGCCATCGCCCCACTAGTGAGCGCCAACAAAGGCTCAGATTTTAAGAATTCTCACCTTGTCACAGAAGAGAGGCCAATAATCAATACAGAGCGATAGCCCAATCCAATAGCTTTGTGCAGCTGAAATAGCAAGGGAATGAGTTCTATGGGATTTCTGACTCTTTCTGTGGGAAAGAAAGGGCAGCTGTGGCCTTATTGCTGCTTCAAATTGTCTGAAATAACACAGAATAAAGAAGTCTAGAAAAAGATATATCAAGGGGAAAAAATAGATGGGTGGTGTTATATATTTCCTAGCAAAATATCTATCATTTTAGACATTTTGCTACAAAAATATATAAAATCCACTCATCTATTTTTTTGAAGGCTTGGATGTTGGTGGACAGACAACTACTTCCAAATCTAGTTTTTTTTGGGATAGGAGAGCAAGTTGGGCCTCTTCTGTAATAGTCTAATCAAATTACAGACTGCCTATTGTGTCTTAATGAAAGCCAGCGGAAAATGAGTGAGCTCCTGCCTGCGTAGCCTTACCTTTCAAGTGTGCCTGACGCTCCATTGCACATTCTCTTCTTGGCCACATTACCATGAGACGCAGTGGTGAGTTTTATACATCTCCATGTATCTTTTGGTTTTGTATCAGTTCTCACAGAGTAAAGCATTATCTGATTCTAGAGATTGGGATCTGGGGAGAAACACGCAATGGAATGTCGCATCCGTTTTTGGCACAGTTGCACGAAAAAAATCACACATGCAAAATAACAGGGTTGAATTCAATCAACAGTTTTGCTCAATCAGTCATTTCCCCTTTTTATTACAGTACCCCATTGAAATGAAATCCTGCTCTCAAGTCATGGTTGGCTTATGGTGACTCCTGGTGGGGTTTTCATGGCAAAAGATGAAGAGAGGTGGTTTACCATTGCCTGCCTCTGCAACCCCAGTCTTCCTTGGAGGTCTCCCATCCATTCCACATAGCATTTGTCGAGGAAGGTTCCAGGATCCCCTGCAAAGCCTTTTCCGTGATTGAGGGGGACACTTCCTCCCCTTTTCACCAGTGGGGTCCAACTCATTAACTTGCTGATGTTCTTTCCAGTCTTATATCAGGTGGCTTGTTCCAAAAGCATGAATGCAATGTTTCTGAAATCTGAAAATCAAGAAGATAATCTCTTTTATGTTAATGTGTGTGGTAGAGAGTACCCTCAAGTCATAATTAACTTATGGTGATCCCTGGGGAGGGTCCATGGCAAGAGACTAACAGAGGTGGTGTGCCATTGCCTGCCTCTGCAGCCTTGGTTTTTGTTGGAGGTCTCCCATCCAATTACTCACCAAAGTTGACCCTGCTTAGCTTCTGAGATCTGATGAGATCAGGCTCACCTGGACTATCCAGGTCAGGGCATTAAGTTGTTTTTCTCAGCCTTTAAAAAGGAACTCTGTTCCATTATCATCGCAGAATCATTTGATCAGCGAATGGCTTTTCTATTTTCCGTCCCCTCCCCTGTTTGTTTCCTGTCCCCAACAAGCCAAGGGTGTAACTTGGTGCCAAATATACACTGTGCCCTTTTCAGCAAAGATGAAAGCCATTCCACCCAAGATGTTGGCGCTTTCAGTTGCCACTTTAAGAACATGGCCTGAGAGCTCCCCCCTTTCTTTCTAACTAAAGTCTAACCTGCAGAATTCAATCACCACAGGGACTTTTTTGTTCCCTCATGACACATTTAGAAAAGACATCACATGCATTTGGTAGGCTGAGATCACCTAAAGAATATTGTGGTGATCTCATGTAGTCTTGCCTGGACTGTGACAATTAGAGTCCCTGCATTCCACTCCCATTAAAGGGCCTTTGAGTTCTGAATCCAAACCATCTGAAAGAATAGGACTGTCGAGACATCTAGGGTTCTCCTTCTAAATAATGGCTTCTACAACTTCATTTACATAGCTCATGGGATAAGAACACGGGATGACTGTGGCTTTAAAGGCTAATTCCAGTATTCTAGAAGGGGCTCAGAAATAGGAAGTTGCTACCTGCTTACACCAGACATTCTGCTGTAGATGAAGTTTCCATATCATATTGAAAAGCAACCCCTTGGACAGCACCTTGCAGCAGTCTAATCTACAGGCCCTTAAAGTATGGATGACAGCCTTCCAGCCCAAGATGTGTCTAGTGAATCTGCCAAAGCTGGAAAAAGGTGCATGGAAGAGTAACAGAAGATCCAGGATTGTCCCAGGCCAAGAACCTGATCTTTCAAAGAGAGGGTATTGTGGGATTAGCAAATATTAGTAAAGACTATGGATTAATCATATAGCAATAATAGTAAGCTAGCAAGATGCATAAGATGGATTCTTTATGTTTTAAAGTAACTGGTCTCTGTCTTTAGCCACCCCCCCTTCTTCTCCCTAGCTGTACATGGAAAGAAAGAATGTCTATCCTTGAAGATAGATAACTGGACAGTCCTGCCAGTATATGAACAGGGCAAAGCTAGAAACAAAGGGAGAATTATAAGTTCCACCCCCTTCCCCCTTTTGGAGAAGAGAGTTTGTGTAGAAAAGTAACCAGTTGTGGAATGAAGGAAGGTGCTGCTATGGAGACCAAGAAAGGATGGTACATGATGTTGTCGCGAGACTGAACGGTGGACAATAGTCCAATGTAAAGGTATAAAAGTGATCAGGTGCCTTATTCTGAATGTGACTTTCGTTTCTCCAAAATGATGTCACAAGCCCTTAAAAGAAGCATGTGCTCCTTTGTTCTGTGGTACATTCTAAGCTCATTTTGTAAGCTGGTACCCTATATTTGCAAATATACTCTGTTACAACAGCCCTTGTCTGTCTCATCTCTCTTTTGCTCAGAAGATTGGAAGGGGCAAAGGGAAAGAGCACTTTTTTGTGCAACAGTATCAAAGATGGGCATTTCCCCTTCCAATTGGATCACTGTGCTATTCACCACCAGCACTCTTCAGTTAATTCACCCTCATGCAGCCCATGGCTAATTTGAGATGCAAGTTTGAGGCTGGTATAGCTTTGTTGGAGAAGACGAACTGGAGAATATGGCCCCTTCCACGCATGCAGCTACGCTGCTAAAGCTGGGGGGCATTAGTTGCCATTCTGGAAGGAGGGAGGCAGCACCCCCCTTCCTTTCAATCCAGGGTTTGGCTGGGAGGGTGGAGACAAGGGCTTTGGGAGGCTGCTCCGCCCTGCCCAGCCACAGTTGGGAAGAGTCACTCGGCCTGAGCAGCGCACCTCGCAAGCTCTCTCAGCCAAGCTCCTCTGAGGTTATGCAGTGGTTATGCAGTGCCAGCTGTCTTGGAGAAGCTGTGCTATCCCCCTGCTGGCTCCCTTCAGACTCCAGGAGGAGAGCCAGGGCCCAGCGCCAGGCTCAGGGGTTTGGCAGAGGCTTTTTCTTACTTACATTTGGGGCCTGTTTTCCACCAGTCAGGAGGGCTGAAGCAGGATCATACCCAGTCCTTGCAGGCCTCTGGCCTACTGAGGCCCCCCCACCCCCGCGCCCATTTTCCTTTGTTGGGAGAGAGGACTTCTAGTATCAGCAATAGGCTTTGCTGTAGGCCACAGGGGTGAGATGCAGCCATCTGAAGTGTGGATTAATTCGTACTTTTTTGCTACTGGCCTATCAGAGTGGATGCTGGTAGCCCCCCTTCCCCCCGTCTAGGTTTTTTCCCTCCCCTGCAGTTTACACTTACTTGGAAGGGAGTAATGCTAGCAGCAATAGTTTGGCCTAAGGAAGGACTTCAGGCAGCAGGGACCATTTTGTGGGAGGGCTTGGTGCAGCCATTTTGAGAGTGGCACCCGGTGGCCTGCTTAGTTTCCTGGCAGTGGCGGCCATGTTGTGAAGGCATCTACAATATGCAGAACTCTGGGAGGTGGCCATTTTGAGTGTGGCATTTGTGTGGCCTGATTTGCCTCCTGCTTACCGGCCGTAGCAGCCATTTTAGTGGGGCTTTTGCAGCTTATCATGTGGTAGGGTGGCCATTTTGAGAGAGGCACCTCTGCTTAGCTTCCTGGGAATGGTGGCCATGTTGTGAAGGCATCTCTAATATGCATAGCACCAGGGGTGGTCATTTTGTTTGTGGGCTTTGTGTGGCCTGATTTGCCTTTTGCTTACTGTCAGCAGTGGCCATTTTTGTGGGCTTTTTGCAGCTTATCCTGTGCTGGCAGTGACCATTTTGAGTGTGTCTCACGGCGGCCTGCTTAGCCTCCTTGCACTGGTGGTCATTTTATAGAGGCCTCTACAGGCTACACAGTGTTTGGGCTGCCATTGTGGGGGTGCTGTGTTCCTGTTGGGCTTTGAAGCTTTAAAAGCAGTTATTTTACAGTACATTACATTACTGTACATTTCCATCATGCCACCCCAAAAGGGTAGTAGCCCTGCTAAGGGCAAGCAGCCAGAAAATAGGCCTCCTGCCAAGCGGCCCTGCAGACTCCTCCTTTGAGGATGATGAAGTGGCCAAGGGGAGGAGGGAAATACTGGGCTATCAGTGTCTCTCAGTCACTGAAGCAGGGTTAGGCACAGCCCCTGTAGGCCTCCAGCCTATCCAGCCCTCCCTCACTGTGTCCCTTTATTTGGAGAGCGTACTTAGAGCAGCAGCAGCAGTGAAGGCCTGGCTGAGGCTGGGGGGGGGGGCTTGCAATCATCTGAAGAGTGGTTAGCTGCACACTTTATTTCTGCTGGTGTAGCAAGGATATACAGTCCCAGAGTGGTGACTGGTTAAACCCCTCCTCCTTTTCCCCCTGCTCAATTTTGCAGCCTTGGTGGGCCTAAAGAGCTGTTTTTTAGGTTTTGTCACTCAGGCCACCTAATGACATGCTGTGTTATGGCATCTGCTGAAATCTGCAATGCTGTCACGCAGGGCACAGAAGTCTAAGATGTGATCTGCTCTTTCTACTAGATTAGCACAATGGACGGCTGGTAGCGCATCTGGCCTGGGCTGCTGTAATCCAGTCAGGTTGAGGTGACAGCGGATGATTGACAAGGTAGGTAAGTCCACTGGCCCCTAGTGCTTGGCTTTGGGGGCTCTAGGGGGGGGGTCAGGCAACAGTCTCCTGACTCCCATGTTCAGACTCCTGAGTTGTATCGTTTTGGATCTTGCCTTCGAGTTTTGCAGTTTAGCCATTGGGTTGTTACTTGACTCAATCCTAAAGGAACAGCCATAAAGGGGGCAGCATGTTGGGGGTTAACTTTCTTCTTCAGGAAGGGGAAGGAGAAGGATGAGGTAGACCTGAGGAGGGAGACAAGTAAATGAGACTTAAGAAGGTTTACTGAATCTGGGCCAGTCAGCTGCTGGCCAGTCTTTACAGGAGCTCCAGCAGCTGGCGGGGCACTGAGCCTTGTCTCCAAGGTGTTGGCACCTAGAAGAGGAGTTTCCTTGGAGTCTATGCTGCCTTGGGGCCCAATGGGTTCTGGGTTGGCACCTAGAAGTGGAGTTTCCTTGGAGTTTCCGCTGCCTTGGGGTCCAGTGGCTTCTGGGTTTAGTTCAGAGGCACTGGTGGGCTGAGAGGTGGCCCATTTGCCAGTCGGTATGGGAGTCTAACAAGAAATCATATATGATTGGAATTTCCCAGTCCTCGTGGCAGTTGGATTGTGTGGGAGGGAACTAGATAACCCCTCAACCCACTTCATGTATACAATTAGGCAGTGGTGCCCATACCTAACCCTCTCTCATCCGAGTGGCATAGGATTTTGAGACGGGTCCTGGTGGGTTCTGGAAACTGGTCCCGGCGTTTAGGTTTTAAGGCAGTGCCCCGTATTGCCTGCAGATGGAATGGTGCAGCTTGTCCCTCGGATTTCCTCTGAGCTTTGCCTCCAGGGAGGGCTATTGTTTCTTGGCAACTGGGTGGATCACCCCCAGCATCTGGTGAACCTATGACCAAGTGGCCAGTAGGCTGGGGTACCAGCTGGTCTGTAGGAGTTCTGCCTGAGCTGATAGATCTCTCCCACAGTTTTGGTGAGCCAGTTTGGTGTAGAGGGTAAGAGCGTGTGACTCTAATCTGGAGAACCAGGTTTGATTCCTCATTCCTCCACTTGAAGCCAACTGGGTGATCTTGGGTCAGTCACAGCTTTTGGGCGCTCTCTCAGCCCCACCCTCCTCACAGGGTGTTTGTTGTGTGGGGATAACAATAGCATGCTTTGTAAACCACTCTGATTGGGTGTTAAGTCATCCTGAAGGATGGTATATAAAATTATTATTATTTAAAAAGGTAAGGTTGGTCCCCTGTGCAAGCACCGAGTCATCGCTGACCCATGGGGGGACGTTGCATCACATCGTTTTCCTGGCAGACTTTGTGGGGGGTGGTTTGCCGTTGCCTTCTGCAGTTGTCTGCATTTTGACCCCGGGGGGCTGGGTGCTCGTTTTGCCAACCTCGGAGGGATGGAGGGCTGAGTCGGCCTTGGGCCTGCTGCCTGAACCCGGCTTCCACCGGGATCGAACTTATTATTATGGGTGAGTGGAAAGTTAAGGGGCTTGCCTCACATCCAGTGGCTGCCATCAGACAGCTCAGGCGCCTTTTGGTTCGCCAGTAAACCTCCAAGTTTGAAGTAAGCCCGGGCAGTTTTCGGGGTCACATGACATTAATGGTGAGCATGGGAGTTAGATCCTGAGCGTTAGTGCAGTGATGACCCAAGCCCTTAAGGAAGGGTCTGGTTGACTCCGCATTAGCCACAGGGGAAGTGATGGCTGAGCTGCTACTTCTGTTTGTTGGGATGTGGGGTCCTTTGCCTCACTCCTGGTCATTCACCTGGGAGTGATAAGCTGGGCTTCCCAAGGGCACAGCCCTTCCATTATAGGCCCCACAAGGTGGCCCACAAGGTGGCCCAGTGCGCTTAAGGGGAGGAGCAGTCCTCCACCTCACATGCTGGTCATTCACTTGGGCTGTGATGACCTTGGCTACGGGGCATGGCCATTCCAGTATAGGCTCAGGCAGATTTGCACACATAAGAATGGTGGCCTCATGAGCTGTAGAGGAGGAGTGGCCTCCATTTTGTGTTCAGGTCATTCACCTGGATGGTATGACCTTAGCTCACAGGGCATGGCCCTTTCCTTACAGTTTCACACAGGCTTGCAGTGCCCAGGCAAGTAGTGGTCTGTTGGTTTGAGGGGAGGTGCGGACCTCCGCCTCACATCCTGGTCATTTGCCACGTGGTGTTGACCTTGTCTCACAGAGCGTGGCCCTTTCCTTATAGGCTCACACAGGCTTGCAGTGCCCAGGCAAGTAGTGGCCTGATGGTTGAGGGGAGGTGCGGACCTCCGCCTCACATCCTGGTCATTTGCCACGTGGTGTTGACATTGTCTCACAGGGCGTGGCCCTTTCCTTACTGGCTCACATAGGCTTGCAGCGCCTTGGCAAGTAGTGGCCTGATGGTTGAAGGGAGGTGCGGTCCTCCGCCTCAAGTTCTGGTTATTCACCGTGTGTTAATGACCTTCGTTTGCTGGGCATGACCTTGGCTGCAGGGCGTGGCCCTTTTGTTACAGGCTCACACAGACTTGCAATGCGTAGGCAAGTAGTGGCCTGGTGTGTTGATGACTGGTCCATAATGCTTCCATGTCAGTGCGGCGGAAAGCTTGGGACTCGTTAGCCCTTGAGAGGGCTAGACGAAAGGCTAACGGAGCCATAGAGAAAGCTTTCGGGGATGGTATGGGCCTTTATTTGCCACACCTCCACATACTAGGCTGAATTTGCCAACCTCTACCGAGGTAATGGGAGTTCACCTGGCCACTAAGGGCAAAGACATCTTCCTCAGCAGGCAATAAATTTTTTTATGGAGGATATGTGGCAAGGGCTCTGGTTAGCCTTAGGCTACCAGTGGGGTCGCTGGGGCCTAAGCAGAGGTTTGGCCCTGGCATTGGCAGGTTTGAGTTTGAGATAGGGTGCGGGCCGGTGAGCACCCTTGGCGCTTCCCTATTGGTGGGAAGAGGAGCCTGCCAGGAGTGGCTGGTACTGCTTTGACGGCTGCCAGCTGCAGGAGCAAGCTGCCTTCGGGAACCCCCGCGTGCAAGTCCTTCCCTCATTGCTGTACGGCTGAGGTGTTCAGGAGCTTGAGAGGGGGCGACCAAATTGCCTGGCCAGCCGGGTCCGCACCATCCATGGATAGGTTGCACCTTTGGGGGTCACCCAGGTAGGTCAAGGCGGCGGTCCAGGGTGGATCCTGTGGCTTGACCTGTACCGCTTTAGGCCCTTCCCGCTGTTCTGGCTTGTTCTAGTTATATGAAGTTAATAAAGTGGCTCTTATATCCAAACTTGGTGTCTGTCTCTTCATTCCAACTAGGGTGGCAAAGCGGCATTTGCAATTGGTGACAGGAATCTCCAAACCTCATGTTGATTTCTCTCTACTGTTTCAAGTAGGTGAATTTTTCAGTCTCTTCTAAGCATCTGAAGAAGTGACCTGCGACTTATGAAAGCTCATATCCTACTACAAATGTTGTTAGTCTTATAGGTGCTACCGGACTCTTGCTCTTTCCTCTGAGTAGTTGTCCCTGGATTCTCTGATTTTCAGTCATCTTTCCCCAGCAATATGTACAAGGCAATGGAAGGAATGTTACTTCTCTGTTACCATGGCAATGACTATGCCTTGATTGATAATGGAGGTTTACACGCGGGGGAATGCCATTCGCTTGAATTCTGTTTGATCTCTAATGGGTCACATGACTTTCAGTTGTATTGTTCTTGCCCAGTTCCATGTCACTGTCTCCTGAACAGTGCTGCAGCTGAGCCTGGGGTGGACTTGAGAACAGAGCTAGGAGGGAGCCTGAAAGATGTGAGGTTGCGTTAGGCAGAATCCAACAATCCATGAATTGGAATCTGGCAACACCTGGAAAGCCCTTAGGTGCAACCCTGTTCCTTGCTGGATTAAAATGTAGCAGCTAAATAAAGACACTCCTGGAATCATTTTATTTTTATTTACTTGTGCAAAAAAGAAACAAAAAGCAAAAACAATTTTTAATAATGTTGGCAAATCTACACATAGGCTTCTATAAAAGGTCTCCAAATATCTAAAAGGAAATCCATATGCAGTTGTTGTTTACATGTGATACATTTGAAGTTTATAAGGTTCTTAGGCCAATGATTTATGAGAAATGGGCTTTTATCAGGGCTTTTTTTCCAGGGGGAACGCAGGGGAATGGAGTTCTGGAACCTCTTGAAAATGGTCACATGGCTGGTGGCCCCGCCCCCTGATCTCCAGACAGAGGGGAGTTGAGATCGCCCTCCGCGCCGCTGGCCATCTAAACTCCCCTCTGTCTGGAGATCAGGGGGCGGGGCCACCAGCCATGTGATGATTTTCCCCGAGGGCAACCCACTGAGTTCCACCACCTCTTTCCCCAGAAAAAAAGCCCTGGCTTTTATATTTCTAATTCTGTGGTATACATCTTTGACTGACTTCAAGGCACGGAGGATGCATTTTCATTGACCATTGTTTAGGTTCCATGAGGCAGGCAAATAGTTTAAAATTACATAAACATCCTAAAAATTAAATGACTATGCTAATACAAAATTAATATGCATAATGGCTTCCTCCCAAAAGGAGTGCATAACTAGATGTGTCCAAAGCATATGCTTAAGAGATGCATCTTTTAAGTCACAACACTAACAATTGGATGCTGGACTTAATCTGCCCTCCCTCCTTCCCTTCCTTCCTTTCTGGAAGCACCAAAATATGTTCTGGCATCAAGGACAAAATTGAAATAATGAATAGAGAATAGTTGAATCTTCTTGTGATAATTCCCTTCCTGTTCTTCTGGTGGATTGTAGCTATTCCTGCCCAGCAAAACCTTAACTACAGTGCTTTACTTCAGAGATGCTCAAGATCAATGGAGTGTGCAAGACTATATTGGAATCTGGAACTCCACTGCTGGCCCCCCCACCCCCCCTTTATGCTCATCCTATTCAAACAGTAAATTTACTATATAACCACAAGCTGCCATGTCATTCTAAACAGAGAAATGCAAGGGCTTCAATGCATCAAATAATCTAAGAAGACTGGCAGCCAGTAAAATTACTCTGTTTGCTTTTTCATTACATAGGCAGCCTTTGATCTGGCAGAATTAGAAGCCTTATTTGCAGTTCAAGGCCTCTGAAGCTGCGGCAGTTCTCTAATGTGTACAGCAGTCATGGGGAGGAGGGGAGAATGCGGCTTCATCTTGGAGAGGGTTGATCTGGATGATACAAAGCAAAATACAACATAGTGATATCTTTTTCTGCAATATTTGCAGGTGCAAGATAAATTTCCCATGCAGATAATCAAGGAAAGTAGGTCTTCTGTAAGCTTTTCACCTGTTTTTCAGGGATGGGTGTGTGTGTTGGTTGGCTCACAGCAACCTTATGCCACAAGAGACTGCACTCAGATTCTCTTCACAATTCCAATGACATGGAAGTGCCTTCCCTGCAGTTTTCCATATGATCTATGCCAGGGCTTTTTTTCTGGGAAAAGAGGTGGTGGAACTCAGTGGGTTGCCCTCGGAGAAAATGGTCACATGGCTGGTGGCCCCGCCCCCTGATCTCCAGACAGAGGGGAGTTGAGATTGCAATCTAAACTCCTCTCTGTCTGGAGATCAGGGGGAGGGGCCACCGACCATGTGACCATTTTCAAGAGGTTCTGGAACTCTGTTCCACTGTGTTCCCACTGAAAAAAAGCCCTGAACTATGCTATCTAGGGTAGTGCATGTTAATAAAGCATATTATCCCTGTTCGGGTTACAGTGAACACACATCCTGCATATCCATGTGACATCCGTTTGTAAGAAACAGCCAATACACATTCACTTTGCAATTGAAACCAAGGATCAGTGCCTGGATAAATGTGGAGTTTGCATCCTATGTGACAGGAAAATTATTCATCACATGTACTAAATAAAATAAAGTCTGCGGTGTACATGGATTGTATGTGTGTTCCATGCAATTTGTAAACAAGGCTTATAGGCAGGGCCAATTGCATAGATTTCTTCCATGTTATCATTACCCCACCAGGATGGTGCCAAGAACAGGACTGGGAAGACCCACACAATTAGCCCAGCTTATGTTTAAATCTACACAATATCATAATGGTGGTTCAGCAATGATTGTGTGAGTAAAGGAGGGCAATGCATTGAGGAGACTAAAAATTGCCTTATAGCGGAGGAAACTGGTAGAAAAAACTGTCATCGTGAGAACTGATTAGCTGATTTCTTCCATTTCATTAGGGTTCTGAGGGTCTGCTTTGCCCTGCATTCCATTCACATTCCAGGATAGTTGTTGTTATCGTTATTAGTATTATTCATTCATTCCTAAAACATAGTGCTTTGCAAAGTACAAGATGGCTGCCGTGAGGAGCTTACAATTTAGAGTCCTCACATGAACCTAGCCACTCAGTACACGCCTACACATGTGTTGCTGCAGCAGTGGCCCTGGGGATGATGCCCTGCAGTAAGGTCATCTCACCTCCACCTTCTTCACCATCGGTCAGTGGTAGGTGCTGAAACGTTCCGCTTGAGCCATCATGCGAGTTCACGCTTGGTGTGAACGAGAGTCAACTGGCTTCCAGGTGCGGCCTGGAGTTCTCCCAGAATTCCAACTGATCTCCAGGCTACAGAGATCAGCTCCCCTAGAGGAAATGGCAGTTTTGGAGGGTGGGCTCTATGGCATCACTTCTTTGCTGAGTTCCCTTCCCTCCCCAAATTCCAACCTCTTCATGTTCTGCCCCCCAAATCGCCAAAAATCTCTTAATCCAGAGCTGGCAACCCTAACGTAGGCTAAGAAGTTGTGCCAAATGTCCAACGGAAAAGGTTCTAAGGAGGGATAGAACAAGGAGGCATTAAGCAGGTGTTTTGGGAGACAGAAGGGATGGTAAGGGGGAAAGGGTGGAATCATTTGAGGGAGCAGGAGACCCCATTTCTTAAATGAATACCAGACTTGGAACACAGAATTCCTTGCTGGATTCTGTTCCTTCAATTTATTTTCATCTGTCTTACAAAAGTCTGTGCGTGCATTGATAAACACTGAAAATAAAAATCTTGACGAGATCATCAAGATTTTTTGTGTGTAACAACAACAACTTTCAATTTAAATACCACCCTTCAATACAACTTAATGTCCACTTAGAGTGGTTTACCAAGTGCGTTGTTATTATCCCCATAACAATCACCCTGTGAGGCGGGCGGGGCTGAGAGAGCCGTGATTGACCCAAGGTCATCCAGCTGGCAATCAAACCTGGCTCTCCAGACTAGAGTCCTGCTGCTCTTCACCACTACACCAAACTGATGTGTTTTGCAGATGTGCACATACGCACTGGTGCACTGGAAGAAAGCCCACAAAGAGAATCTTGGTACAACTGATTCTACGTTCACATCAAGGTACCTTTTTTTTTTTTTTTTTTGCAGAATTTTATCAGCACACATTGGTAATGTAGAGGGGAGGAAACAGATAGGAATAAACTTCAGGGCCTAAAAGATGCCACAAACTGTGCGTGGCCCATGCTTTGTACAAAATTCAGTTAAAAAAATTAAACATCAAAGTCTTTCTAAAACCTCCATTCTACTTTAGAAAAAAAGGGTAATGTAATTTGTAGCACCAAAATCTAGGGAGAACATTTATGTTAAGACAGTCTTCGAAGCATCTCCAGTGAGAATTAGTTGGTTACTGACCAAATGAAGCAACAGTCAGTCTCCCTAAGGGCCCATTCGGCAGTCACAGCTAAGACACGAGTTGTTATATTAAGATCTCTCATGCATTCATTAGTCACTTCTTATTCATGTAGCTGGGAATGGTACAAAATGACAGCAGCCCTGACAGATTCTGGTATCAAGGCTGGAGACAAACAGCGTTAAACTGAGCTGAAGGTGGTTACCGGCACAGGCATCCCAAATGTACTCTTTTCTTTTGCTGTCTCCACTCAAACAGCTTTTGCTTAATTTGGAGAGGGGTGCATATGTGCACATCAAAGGGAAACACAGTGCATTAATGCATGTGCACAACACAGGACAACCCTGTCTCTATCATTCCACCTCCAACTCAGTATAGGCATTATTGTTAAAGTTGATAACCAGACTTCCAATAGCCAGAGTGGTATAGTAGGTGTAATGTTGCAGGTGGACTGGGAAGATTTCAGCTCCTAAGCCTGATCACCCAGGAAGGCATAGGTAGACTTTTCTCAATATCCTTTGCTTGGCTTAACCTGCTTTACAGGTTTATTTAAAAAAAAAAAGAAGATATAACCTGCGTATACTGACCAGAGCTGCTCAGAAGAATTAGGATATACAACCAGGGCTTTTTTTCAGCTGGAACGTGGGGGAATGGAGTTCCGGAACCTCTCGAAAATGGTCACATGGCTGGTGGCCCCGCCCCCTGATCTCCAGACAGAGGGGAGTTGAGATTGCCCTCCGCACAGCTGAGCGGCGCGGAGGGCAATCTCAACTCCCCTCTGTCTGGAGATCAGGGGGCGGGGCCACCAGCCATGTGACCATTTTCTCCGAGGGCAACCCACTGAGTTCCACCACCTCTTTTCCCAGAAAAAAAGCCCTGTATACAACAATAATAAATATACTAGTCAGTATGTTTGGGTGCTTCTTAGGACCCTTCTGACATTACTAGTTTGAAAGGTACTGCAGCATGGTTCCCCATATCAATCGGGTAATACAGGAACCCCAAAGTTGTATGGGAGGAGACTCCAAAATGGCTACTTCCAATGTGTTGCCCTTTGTCAGGAGGTAGGGCTACTTTGAGTTGAGAAGCCAATGTATTTGCTTTTCCCATCCAACTCTAGGATTCTCATATCCTCTGCTCAATAATGTTATCTAGGGGTGTGCACATAAAAAAAAAAATCAGTAAATTTGGGTTTGAAAATCTGAACTGGAAAAAAAAATCAGTTTTGGTTTTGCTTATCATACATTAACGTTGGGAGGCTGTTTGGTGCCTAAAATGATAACCACACAAGTGCTCAAGTTAGAAGCAGACCATAGGGAGCCAAAGAAAGAAAAGAAAATGGGCTATACAAAACAGTTTTCATATGTTATACATACTTTTCATATAGTATACATACTTTTCATATAGTAATTAAACTTTATAAAGTTGGTCCTACATAGGCAGTGTTTACATTTTTAACTGTGCAAAATATTTTTTGACTGACAGCTAGAGCCATACATTTTTTCCTGATTTTCAACCCGATCCAAATTGCTATGCATGCCAAAGTATCTGGAGAAAAGCCAGGATCCCACAGCACGAATCATTCTTCTGTCTGACTACTTCAAGAGAAAGAAGAAGAAGAAAAACAAGAGAACTCAGAAGTGGGAAAAAGGGGCTGCCCACCCTGAGTATGTTCCTTTAAGATTATTGTACAAGCCTGTGCATTGCCTTTTAAAAAATCCATTTAATTTTTAACACAATGACAAGTTACCCTCTATTACATGAAATAAATCAAGCTGGTATAAAAGATGCATAGGCTGACATTTCCCTACAAGATTAGTATTTGCATGACAAAAGCTAGCAGCAGTGGCAAAAATAAACAATCTCACAAAACTGATGTTGAGAGGAAAATATTTTTTTTCCCTTTTGACACACAACACAAGTTTTAGTCAAAAGGAGATTTCCCTTCATTCCTCAACCTTAGGTTTCCAATAATGGTTCCTGAAAAGAAGAAAAAAATTGGATCATTTATTTATTTTTTCCTGAAAGCGCAACGCAAGCATTTGGTGTTGACCAAAAAACAGCATTGTATTTTAGAGAAGAATGCATGGGACCCCCTCCCCAACAAAAATGAGCAAAAATCTTACCAAGACCCTTAAAATTCCTATGGACGTTTCAGTTTAAGCAGGGCCCTACAAATGTTTTAAACACAATGTAGTTGCAGCTCTAGAAGAGCAACCCACTTATCTTCCAAAGTAACAGGATACATCTTGCAATCGGTCAGCAAAAGGTTGGGCAGGCTGGGCAGGGGGTTGGACTAGATGGTCTGTATGGCCCCTTCCAACTCTATGATTCTGTGATAGGTGCTGACGGTGGTTGATCTTGCCAGCTTTCCCTTTCCCCCACCAACCATTACTTACCCCAGGAAAGCTTATTTCCAGGGTAGATTAATCACCATGTGTGTTGGGAGAATTCAGGAGGGTGGAAGAGGAAGAAGGTGCCATTTCCCCCTTTCTTCTTCCCCATTGCAGCTTCCCAATCCATAGGGTGGTATCATCACCATCATCATTACAACATTCAATTTATATACTGCCCTTCAGGACAACTTAACACCTACTCAGAGCGGTTTACAAAGTGTGCTATTATTACCCCCAAAACAATCACCCTGTGAGGTGGGTGGGGCTGAGAGAGCTCTGAAAGAGCTGTGGCTGACCTGCTGGCTTCAAGCAGAAGAGTGAGGAATCAAACCTGGTTCTCCAGATTAGAGTCCTGCCGCTCTTAACCACTCTACCAAACTTGCTTTCAGTGCATCCCTTGACTTTGAGAATAAACTTTTCTGGGATCAGAATGGGCTGCTAGATGAGGGAGCGGAAAGCGGAGCAGCTCTGTGATCCTCGTCCAGTCCTCATCCAGTTCCTGCGCTGACCCAAACCAATGTCAGAAACGGCAACATCTCTCAGCTTTCCTCTGACTTCCTGCAAGTGTCCTCCACCAACTTCACCACTGATTTTGCCTGAGATTAAATTTGGTAACAACTCTGGTCATCTATACAGAACATCTCCAAAGAAAAGAAAGGAATCGACTAGAAAAAAAATATAGCCTGAGGCTCTGGGATTTGCCAGGAAGGCTTGTGAAATCCAAATTTTATTTCAAAGAAGAAACTGAAAACAATTGACTTAATCAAGTTTCTCACAGGGCAATCCTTCCTGAACTCAGTTACACCATTCTATACTGATTTATTTGAATGGGCTAACTCTACATATAGGATTGGTTGGTTGGTTGGTTGGTTGGTTGGTTGGTTGGTTGGTTGACCGTCAATGACCATTAAGAACCACCAACAAAAAGTTATAACAGTACCAAATTCCAGTATATAAGATATACAGGTAAAGGTAAAGGTGCAAGCACCGAGTCATTACTGACCCATGGGGGGCTGTCGCATCATGATGTTTTCTTGGCTGACTTTTTACGGGGTGGTTTGCCATTGCCCTCCCCCGTCATCTACACTTTACCTCCAGGAAACTGGGAACTTTTTTTACCGACTTCAGAAGAATGGAAGGCTGAGTCAACCTTGAGCCAGCTACCTGAACCCAGCTTCCGCCAGGGTCAAACTCAGGTCATGAGCAGAGCTTGGGCTGCAGTACTGCCGCTTAACACTCTGCAACACGGGGATCTTATATATGTGATAAGAAAATACATCAGAAAATTTAAAATACTTCTTAAAATTATTAATATAATTAAAAATGATACTAAAAGGGAGGAAGCAATAGGTCTCTATGTATGACCTTGTATAGGAGTTATGGAGTAACTCTGAATAGGAATTTCTTTAATATTTGCATGATAGAGAAATGTTAGATTAACAGAACTGCTTGGGTCCTATTGCTGAATGAGAAAAGACGTTAGAAACAATACTCAAAGCAGTATGACAAGCGCATAAGATATTGTAGAAGACCCAGGGCTTTTTTTCTGGGAAAAGAGGTGGTGGAACTCAGTGGATTGCCCTCGGAGAAAATGGTCACATAGCCGGTGGCCCCGCCCCCTGATCTCCAGACAGAGGGGAGTTGAGATTGCCCTCCGCGCCGCTGAGCGGTGCGGAGGGCAATCTCAACTCCCCTCTGTCTGGAGATCAGGGGGCGGGGCCACCGGCCATGTGACCATTTTCAAGCGGTTCCGGAACTCCGTTCCCCCGCGTTCCCCCTGAAAAAAAGCCCCGAATAGACCCCACCATCCACTGAATACTTAGGATTTTAGAACATTCCGGTTAGTCTGAACTAGCTCTCAACTTATACCCAATGAGTGGCCTGTCTTTGAGGAATTTGCCTTTTCTGAACTATGTTTCATTTTGACACAAAACTTCTCAGGTGAAATGAGCCATGCTGAACTATTTACATTTGTACCTTTATCCAGCTGTATTAACCCGTGTTTAACCTGATGTTTTTGTTGTTTGCCCAGGCTTGGAGCCAAAGTTTTGACTATAGATCCAGAGGAGTGAGCCGTGTTAGTCTGTAGTAGCAAAATCAAAAAGAGTCCAGTAGCACCTTTAAGACTAACCAATTTTATTGTAGCATAAGCTTTCGAGAATCACAGTTCTCTTCGTCAGATGCATGGAGGGCAGAAAGAAACTGGTCAAATATAGAGGAGGAGAGGGGGGATGTAAACAACTCATTTCAAATCATCTCCAGTTCCTGGCCAGTTTTTCTCTCCACTTATTCTTCTAGTATTTAGACTGCTCTTTATGGCCTTTGTGTCTTTCGTCTTACTCCTATCTACCCCTTCTTACAAGATACGGATCCCATGTCCCTCAGTGAGGGTGGGGGTAGGGGATCCCCCGCTCCCATCCTCTGCACCCCGCCACCACTCACACAGCCAATCAAAATTAGGGAATCAAAAACAAAGTTCTCCCTAATCAATGAATGTTGTAAATACAAAAATTCAATTATATATTTAAACAATGTGAAAGTGCAAAAAGCCAGGCAGATGGCTAACTATATGCCAACTTGTTTTATGACCAAATTCAGGGAATGGATGAATGCCCGTAACCCTAATTTGAAATACATCTGGGAAACAAATGTGAATCAGGTCAGTTACCTGGATGTAGTGATGTATAAACAAACACAAAACAAGTTGGCAGTCAAGCCATATAAAAAGCCAACTGGCAGGAATTCATAACTGTTATACACCTCCCAACACCCAGTACACTTGAGAAAGAACATTGCGTTAGGTCAATTCCTTCACATTAAAAGGGACTCTACTTTGGAATTTATCTAAAGCAAAGAATTTCTTGCAGAGAGGATATCCAAGAAGCATAGTTGAAAGGGCACACTCCAAAGCAGTTGGTGTGGGACAGGAACAGCTACTGGAAATCAAAATCAGACAGAAGGAACAAAGGGTACATTGGACAGTAGTTTACAACACATTGGCCCTTATTATTAGTAGGATAATGAAACAGCATTGGCATATAGTTAGCCATTCTGTGATGCGCTGGTTCATTCAGATATGAAGGTTGTTCCAGATATAAGAGACCATATCAAGGGACATTACAAATGTGGGCATTGTAACCTTTGCACATGGACTATAGAGGGTGACATCAAAACACTACATAAGCCCAACATGACCCTCGTAATCAGGCATTTTTCTACCTGCAGAACTTCAGGAGTAATATATCTCATAGAATGCCCTTGCGAGTTCATTTACAGGGCTTTTTTTCAGCTGGAACATGGTGGAACGTGGCAGAGGGCAATCTAAACTCCCCTCTGTCTGGAGATCAGGGGGCGGGGCTACCAGCCATGTGACTATTTTCTCCGAGGGCAACCCACTGAGTTCCACCACCTCTTTTCCCAGAAAAAAAGCCCCGAGTACCACACACCCCATACTCACTAGAATACAGGAACGCCTCTTAAAAATCAGGAGACAGGTAGTGGAAGCTCCCTTGGTAACACATATTCTTGAAAACCATCAACATTAAGGGAGTTAAGATACACAGTTTTGGAGGTTGTACATTACAGGGAAGGGCAAGTGATGCAGAAACACCTTCTACAAACGGAATCTTTTTGGATATTTAAATTAAAATCCAAAGCCCCGAAAGGCTTGAATCAGGAGTGGAATTTATCTTGTTTCCTTTGAGTGTGCCCCTTTAAGATAATGAGTAAGTGGGCAGCTACATAAGAATATAAATGACTAGGTCAATTGTGACGCTAAAGGAAACGGCTTTCGTTCTGTCAGAACTGAGTACATCTGGTGAATAATGGATATGGACAGAGACTGAGAATACACAATATAATTATTTATTGAATGAAAGATTTAAGCATAGGATAATGGATATTTTGAGCTTGTCACGTATATGTTTCTTCTTCAGATACTGTAATCAGCCCTTGAAAAGGCACTGATGTGCAAAACAGGCAGGGCTAGCTGCTTGTTGGGCTTGCTGTAGCTGGCGGGTTCAAGTGGGCAAAGCTGATACCTGAAATTAAACAGGAAACACGTATCAATAACAGAAGAAGATGTGGAAAATATCACTTACCTCTGTTCTGGTGGGAGCCTCTGGTGGAGTTGGTTGAATCCACACAGAGAACAAGAACGGTTGTTTTTGAGTAATAAGACTCATATGGACCTTTAACTGTCTAACCAGCTTATAAATGTTATATGGATTGTACTTTTGATATTTATGACTTGAAATTTGTAAATGCATTTTAGTTCTATGTATTGTATGATGAATTCTATTTATTGTATGATTAATTTATATATGGACTATTTATAATATTGTAGGCACTTTTTGCACTTTCACACTGTTTAAAGACATTACTGAATTTTTGTATTTATGACATTAATTGATTAGATAGAACTTTGTTTTTGATTTTGCCGTTTAGTATTTTCTCC
Organism: Eublepharis macularius; assembly: GCF_028583425.1. Lineage (NCBI taxonomy): Eukaryota > Metazoa > Chordata > Lepidosauria > Squamata > Eublepharidae > Eublepharis > Eublepharis macularius. Next base: position 137,433,149 of record NC_072795.1, read on the forward strand.
TAGGGAAGCCTCTTTTGTTGGAGTATCAGTGTGTGTGTGGGGTGGGGGGGGGGGGAGGGGGAGAGGCAGGGTAACCTGATTCCCAGGTCTGCTCCCCAGGGCAGCCCAACGATGTCATTTCTGGAAGTGATGTCATCACACTGTCCCAAGAGCACTCCCGTACTTCTCAGCAAGTCTGCACAATGACATCACTTCCCGGAAACGACATCGTTGTGCAACCCCAGGAACACACACACAAAGCAACAAAAAGGTGAGTGCTGGGTCCCCCTTCCTGCCAGGAGGGTAAGGGGACCAGGCAACCATATAGCAAGACCAAGCTCTCGTTTCCTAAGCTCCTATCTTTCCCTCGGCCTTTTGGCTTTCCTGGGCCTATGCTCCTTCTTCTCCTTTCCTAGGCTCTTCGGCTTCTCCTATCTCTCAGCCAATGGCAGAGACTTCTCTGCCCGCCTCTCTGTGACATCAGGGGAGCTTAGTCAATCACTGCCAGAGGCTTTACGATTTCTGCAGAGTCCCTTACTACATTATTATATCTGTTGTTATTAACCTTTCATTCCAGTACAAGAACAGCAGCTTGGAGATGGATCGATAATCCAACTTCATTTAAGTCGGCACCTTCTGTCCTTATATGGCCCCAACTAATTAGACAACAAAGGATTGCAAAATGTTAACATTTCCCCTCTCTCAAATCAAACCAATTTTTTGCACTTTCTTGCTTTTCTTACCCTGTGGACTGGCTTTAAATACTGCATCAGGAATAGTGGATTTTTTTGACAGCAACAAATGGATTTGTCATTCAGAAAAATACCAGACAGTAACAAGAGCAGCTAAAAATCTATTATTGTAGTGACTGACACACAGGCACATTATTATTGAGTTTTATAGCCATAAGTCAGCATTTATGCAAGCAATAGAAAAGGTCTTGTTTAGATCTACAAAATGAAGAAAAATAACCCTGAATATCTAAAGTAACACCTTATGTTGGGGGTGGCTGATTGTTGCTTTCAGAGTGTGTCTGCCTCCTACTCTGATCTGGCTTGGCTCATGCAAAGTAGAACTTTGGCCCAGAAACTCCAGAGCAATAACATAAAACCTTGGGTAGTGTATTGTGCTTGGTTACTTTTACCTCCCCCCCGCCCCCCCGGAAATCATATTTCAGAAACCTTGGTTGCATTACTTGGACACCACAGCTGCCCACATCAAAAGCAGTATATAACCGGTTGCCTCCAGATTAAAGCATGCTTCTCACTTGTGGCCCCTGGTGCCCAGACCTTGAAGTGCATGATGTGCCCTGAAAAACAAGATGTGGATGCTGAACATCAATCAAGGTGGATTATCATTTGGAGGAGAACATTCATCAGTGGCAGCACAGGGTGATAGAAGACGATGAACTCCCTGATTCGGATCCCCAATCCACCATGCAGTTTGCTGAGGGGGATCTTGGGCCAGTCAGTCTCTCTCAGCCTAACCGAGTTCACAGGTTTGATGTGAAGGTAAAACAGAGGATGAGAGAACAAAGGATGACACCCTGACATCCTCAGAGGAAGGGACAAAAGTGGATTAAATAAACAGACATGGCTGTATGGTACAGTCTGATGCTTGGAAAGTGTTTTAACAATTGGCTGGATCCAAGGACTCCTTTCAGCCAAATTGGGCACAGTTATCCCCTCCCATTAAGCCCTCCTCCAATGATAGAATTCTCTGCCAGAGCACTTCTTTTTGTGTTGGAGGAAAACATAGCAGGAGGAGGAGATTGTCTCCAACCCATTGCCCAAATCACAACAGAGGTGCAGGTCAATGACATCATTAGTTTGCACTGGGCACTGCTACCTATTCTCTGTGTCCACTGCCTGCAGGCTCAATCCTCCACCCCCCCACCCCGCTTCTACTGCAACCCAGTGCTGGCCTGCTGTCACAACTCCCTTTCTATCGTGTGATTAGATTTTTGCAGCTTAAACCCTCTTGTTCTTTCACCCTCTGGGTAGATAATGCTGCCACCAGGAATTAAATTCCAAACTTAATTTAAATTTAATTTTTCACAGAATAAGGTGCCCAAGCGTTAGGCTCCTTCGTGGGCCTATGTGGTCCTGAGGATAAGACTAGGATATATAGAAATCACATATACTCTGGGATAAACAAACAAAAAAATCGAACCTTTATTATTAAATGAAGCATGTTGGTTTCACACTATTTCTTAAGCTTGGTGGTTTCTTTCAAAGATAGTTATCTCTTCTTAAAGTCTCTCCCCCCCCCCCCAAGACTCAGTCACACAAAGTAATTTTTCACACAGGTCTTCTTTAAGAGAATAAACTCCACACAGATCTATCCAGGCCTTCCTACACAGTTTGCCTGACAAGGGCTGATTCCGCACATGTTGGATAATGCACTTTCAATGCACTTTATCAATCGTTTGAGGTGGATTTTTGTTCCGCACACAAAAAAATCCATTCCAAATGACCTATAAAGAGGATTGGAAGTGCATTATCCAACGTGTGCGGAATCACTCTTAGACAGAATGCATATTTTTCTCCCAGGGACACAGTTCAGGCTTCACACCGATTGCCTGACTGACCTAGAATGAGAATCCTTCCAGGCTTCCACGCAGGTTGCCTGCTTGGCCCAGAATGGACGTTCTCTTACAGACGCACACAGTTCACTCCGCCCCTAGAATGCTGCTACTGTCCAATCAGATTTCACTCCACTCACAATTCTCAATTCCTCTCATACACTCAGTCATCAACCAATCACCTCACTCCCTCACCCCTCTATCTCACTCCCCATTCTTCTGTAACACATCACGCATTTAAAGAAACACACACACACTTAAAATCGTTACAGGGACTTTTTGCCTGCTTTAGTCATCATCACACACTTAGCAGCACTGCCTGAATATTGCACATTGAAAGCACTCCGTGCTTTTTCTCACTGTGAACCAGCCACCTTCCATCTTGCCTCTAAGGTTGTGAAGTGAAAGGGGGGTGGGGGGTGGAGCCTGGGGAAGGCAGAGTTTAGGGAGGGAAAACACCAGGGATGGGATGCCATAGAGTCCACCCTCCAAAGCTGCCTTTTTTTCCCCAGAGGAACTGGTATATGTACCCTAGAGATCAATTGTAATTCTGAGAGAACTCCAGGCCCCATTTGGAGCTTGGTAACCATGAGTGATTCCGCACACATTGGATAATGCACTTCCAATCCTCTTTATAGATCATTTGGAACGGATTTTTTTGTGTGCGGAACAAAAAATCCACCTTAAACAATTGATAACGTGCATTGAAAGTGCATTATCCAACGTGTGCGGAATCAGCCCATATCTGGGTACCCTGTGGCTACTCAGGAATGTAGCCTTCACAGCCACTTCAGAATAGATGCCCACTCATGGTGGGCAAAGGCCTGGCAATTTATACCTCTGCCTGCCGATTGCTGCATAATTGGCACAAGTTGGTAGGCCTGGAGACAAGCTGGTGAAATGGGTGTCAATGAGCTAATGATGTCACTTCCAGTGTGTCCCAGAAGTGACAGCATTGCTCCAGAGCTGATCCTGTATAACTTGGCTTCATGGATCTCGGAGAATCCTTAAAAAGAGGGCCATCTTCTGAAAAGGAGGACATCTGGCCACCCTACCCACATAAAGTTCATTTGTTTGGCAGAAGGTACTTTTGACCTATGGGTCACGCTGTAGGAAATAGTGCTCCTCCCTCAAGAAGCTGGCTTTCCCTGCCTTCCATGATCAATTCAATTAAGGTCAAGCGAAGCTGGTCATTTTGGGGTGTGAATTATTTCAGTCTAGTGACAATAATGTCACCCACTTGTGCAGCACACATTAGTTATTTCCTTCTGCCTGTGAAGGAAGATCTTGCTTGTCAAAGGTCTCCTCTTCAACTTACAATCATATTTCCCATGTTAATAGAAAAATTGATATAACAGAAGGAAATTGTGTGCCCCCACCCCTTAGCCTGAAAGTAATATATGACTATTAGTTTTGTAATCTCTTCTCTTGTGATAGTGTCTCTATGCCTTTAATGACTGAATAAGGGGGGGATCTATATGTGTCTCCATCAGTGTGTCTCCAACTGAGGACTCAATCATGGGAGGGGGGCACTTTGGGAGGGGCAGCGGTCCAGAGAAGACTTGCCTGGACTGCAGCTCTTGCGATGATATGGTCTAATTAAGGTATTTCAGAAATACAACAGAAGTATTTGTTTCATTGATTCTGAGATTGTATTTATCAGCAGGGATCCGGAAGGACAGAAGGATCATGTTTCTAGGCCAAAGAAGAGATGCTCTAGGATGCGGAAACATGCACCTGTTGAATGTCTACCTGTCACCCAGCTGTTAAAATTGTACATCACTTTCCGCCTCTTCCAACCTCCCCAAGCCTCAACATAATGTCAACTGTATAAATGCTTAAAAGTTCCCTTCTGCCATGCAACCAGAGCTTGCCCTACCACCCCAGACATAAAGCTGCCACACACAAAATTGGGTTCAGCCCTATTAATCTGACCCCTATTAATACCCAGCCCTCAATGTGGGCACTTACCTAATGGTGTTTATGTTCAAACCCACCCTGGCTCCGAGTGCGAGGCAATCTTAATCTGCCAAACACTTTCATGGCCTGCATACTAATATATGCCCAGAGATGCTGCTGCTCCACCACCCTTCCCCAGGGTTCAAATAGGTGAAGCCCCAGCCTCTGTGGGACCCTGGCCCAATCCCCCTGACTGCGTAGCCATGAGAGGCCAGTTTGGGAAGCCTCCCCATCATGATACGCTTTGGGGTGCTCAGCGCAGCCTCTGAAGCAACGGCCTGCATTGCTCCAGCCAACCCCAGTAGGGCCTAACCAGTCTTAACCAGGCCTAATGAGAAATACCCCACCCCAGCAAAGTGGTAACGCAAAGCAGGCAAAAAAGAACCCTTTCTTGGCCAGTCTGAAAGAGTAAAAAAATTCTCTGCTTGGACCTGAAGCGGCCAACTACTCTAGGTTGCCAGGTCCCTTGAGTCCCCTGGCGGGGGACTGGGAACCTGGCACTCACCTTCCGCAGTCTCTGGTGCCCCTTCTCTCTCGTTCAGGTCAAAGGGTGGCCTGGCGTGCTCTCCTGCGATCCCCGAAGGGCTGAATCGGCCCCTGTGGGCCCGATTCGGCCTGAAATGGGCCCATTGCAGGGCACGGGGGTGCGCCGCCAGGGGGTCAGTGGGGAGGAGGTGGGAATGGGGTGGCAGCCCTAAACTACTTCCACCTTTGCCAAAATACTGTAACAGGCAGGCAGCTCAGAACAGCATAGGGCTGTCAGGTCTCCTCACCCTTCTGGCAGAAGGGAGGTGGGGACCTGGAACACGTCTGTTTTCTTCTCTTTGCACGCACACAAAGCACACGTGCCCTCCCAGTGGACGTGATGACATCACTTCCGGAAGTGACATTGTTACAGAAGCCACGGGGAGAGCTCCTGAGCTCCACATGAGGCCAATTCTTTGAGATTCGGTCCATTTGGAGCCAAAATTGCCCTCAAATTCATTTTCTGTCTTTCTTTCTTTAATTTGATTTATACCCCACCCTCCCCGCGAACAGACTCAGGGCCTCGTACAACATAAAATATACATTAAAACAGCTTCAAAATATAAAACTAATTTAAGAAAGCAAATCCAGGCATCTCTGACAATACAAGGCTACTATAAAACTACCATAAAAAGCATGGGCACAGCCATAATACAAGGCCCAGGGCAGTCGCAGGTGGGGCACGACGGTCAGCGAAAGGGACAGTTTGCTGGCTCTCAGCCAAAGGCCTGGCAGAACACCTCCATTTTGCAGGTCTTATGGAAGTGTAATAGGTCCTGCAGGGTCTGGATCTCCAATGGAGTGCATTCCACCAGGCCAGAGCCAGGACAGAAAAGGCCCTGGTTGAGGCCAGACGAGTATCCCCTGGGCCAAGAACCACCAAGATCTGCTTATCTGCAGAGTGCAAGGCCTCACAGGGGGCATAATGGAAAGACAGTCCTCCGGGTATGTAGTCCCCAGTCTGTAAAGGACTTTAAATGGTAAAACCAGCACCTTGAACTGGTTTGGGAACTCGACTGGGAGCCAGTGCAGAATATCAGTTTTAGGAACAAGGAAGAGGGATGGAACCAAAAATCAAAATCCATGTGTAAGGACTTCCTTCTGAGTACAATTTCTACAACAATAATCCTTTATGTTTACTTTTATTTTTTTAACATTGTATTTAACTGAAGCATGGGAGCAGTCTTGCAGCTGGCACAAGGGTGTCCCCTCCAGAAGTGATGTTGTCGCATCCACTGGGAGCCCACCATGCTGCACGTGTGCCTGGGGTGTGCCTGCTGGTGACGGGAGATCTCTGTGTGGCTCAAAGCCTCCTGCTGGTCACCAGCGACCAGCGGGCAATCAGATAAACCTGCTATCCCTAGAACAGCATGTGCTGTCACAGGGAAGGAGCAAGCTTAGAGCCAAGCTACAAGTGACACCTGACACAGGTTGGACACTTGTCAGCTTACCTTAAGTTTTGATGGGAAATATAGGCATCCTGGTCTTACAGCTTGGCTCTCCATTTAATGGACGTTTACAGACCCCCCCACACACACACCCAGCAGAGGGGAAGGGGGGCGCCTGGTGAGAGCACGACACCTGCACTCCTCTCCCAACTGTATGTTCTCCCTCCCATAGACTGCCGTTCTGTAAACTTCAATTAAATGGAGAGCCAAGCTGCAAGACCAGGACGTCTACATTTCCCATCAAAACTCGAGGGAAGCTCACAAGTGTCCAACCTGTGTCAGGCGTCACTTGTAGCTTGGCTCTTATAAGGTTTGCCAGCTCCTCTCCTTTGATTAACAGGGAGCCCAGCCTCTCATCATGCCGTCCTCAACAAACACAGTCTTCCTTATTTGTCAAGGCAGTGAGACAAATGTCGCTCCCAAGCCAGTGGGAGTGGGAGCTGATATTTGGGTGACATACCACTGTCTGTTAGCTTCATATGAATTAGCAAAGAGGGAATCATCCTCTTCTTTTTCCTTATTGCTTGAGGATCAAAACAACCCCTTGGAAGAATGGCAGAGAATTAAAATGTCACAGACTCATTCGGCATAACTAAATTCCTTGCCTGGCGCAATCTGAAGTTGATCTAATTGGGCACAACTCTAGGGTGAGACACCTTTATCACCTTTTCCCATTTTGCTTTAAAGGGCACTGTGGATAATGAGCTCAGTTAGCAGACTCGAGGGCCATTTGCCGAAACGCTGGCCCCAATAAGTACTTTGTGCAATGAAGGTGATTGGGGGGTCTCGAAAACAAGTCCTAGGAGGAAAGGTTGAAGGAAATGGGAACATGAAGCCTAGAGATGTCGGAAGGCGTGATCATATTCTTCAAATACCCCAAGAGTTGTCACATGGAAGAAAGCAAAGATTTGTTCTCCGCTGCTCCCGCGCGCAAGATTAGATTTACTGACATGCATGTCAGCTGACTATTTGGAGACATTTCCCAACAGCAAGAGCAGTTCATTAAGGGAAATAATTAATGGGGGCGGGTTTCCTCATCAAAGATCTTCAACCAGAGGCTGGACGGTCATCTGTTTCTTTAGCTTGGGATTTCCTGTAATCACTGACAGTCTTAGGCCGTTTCCACACGGCTCCCCGCTGCTCGTAACAACCCGGAAGATCGCGTTTTCTCGCGCGAGATTTGCGTGATGTCACGTGACGTCGCGCAAATCTCGCGCGAGAAAACGCGATCTTCTGCGGTTTTTGCGCAATCTTCCGGGTTGTTACGAGCAGCGGGGAGCCGTGTGGAAACGGCCTTAGTTACGGAGAGCCAAGGACACTGCCATGGTGTGCATAGTGAAAAAAGAGCAAGAAAAAACCCATACAGAAAGTTGTTAAAGCAACTTCTGGGAAGATGGGACACAATCGGGAAATAAGGCTGTAACGAACACCCCCCCCCCCCCCAAAAAGTCTGTGTGTGTTGCTTTGGTTCCTACTGTGCAGAGGCCACGCAGGCAGGCCTGGCAGTGGGGTGGGCCATCCGGCAGCATCTCATTTTCCTTCATGGCAAGTCTGTCTGCATTCATCATGCAACTAGTTGGATCTGAAGGGGAGAGGCTGAGCCCTTAGTGTTAACTCTGTTGCCGGGAAGGGATGGGCATGACATACGTGGGTGCATTGTTTCTTCAGCACCTGCTGGGCACTGGCATTGGCATTGAGTGGCTTGTAGGGATCAACTTGCAAAAGGTTTGTTTTGTGCCAGGGAGGGGAGCAGCAGATGGCACAGTGCCTTCAGCACTAGTATCACTATTTATTTCTGTGCATTTTAATGCACAATACAAGGAAAGACCAACAACATGCACATGTGGGTCTGAGGAGGGAGGGGTCTCCTTCACCCTCCAAGCCTCCAGCTGCTGCAAAGGCTCATGCTATGCAAATGAGGGTGAAAATTGGAAAGAAAAGGCAATTATTGAGGGAGAGCCGCACTGAGGAGCACCCAGGCACGGCCTTTGCAGAACCACCATTTTGTCTAAAGAAGTCCTCCAAAGGGTCCAGGAGCACCACGAGGAATTTCATCTTGCCCAGAAAGCCTTCTGAATTTTTGGGCTTTTCTGATTAAAACTGTTAACCCAGCAATAAAATAGAGGGCGGTCGCATGTATGCATTGCACCCTCACACACGCATGCACACCACGTCTTTCCGGATCAGAATTCCCCATGGAAGTAGTGTTTCAGTCAGATTTTTTTATTTTCAGGCATGTCAATGGGACTCTTGTTCAGTTCTTCCTGTGATTTCATCTTCATTCAACTCTGGGCTAACGGCTCTAGTCGGGAAGGGGGACTGGCAGCCAGAAACCTGTCCAAACTCCCACTTTTACTAGTAAAAAAATCAGGGGGAAAGAGGGCCATCCTGAAAAACCAACATTTAGCCCTCCCTTTCTGTGTGCTTTTAGACACAGTGCAAGGACAAGCCAGCAGCTGGGAGGTTTATCCTGGGGTCAACTGCTGCACAGAGATTAGGATGAGTTCACCCCTCATCGTGGAAATGAAACTGCAAGGCACCAGGAAACATGAAAAGACACAGGACTCAAAGGTAATAATTTACTGGCAAATTGTCACTATCATGAAGAAGCATTTTTTAAAAAAATTTCACAGCATTGTACTGGTTGGCAATGGAGCACTTTCCAGTTTGTGTGCCATTCTGGCATGCCGTACTGGTGCCACTTTGCCAGTAAGTTTCCCGCCATTGTGTGCACCTGCCAACACTTGCCTTCTTGGGGGTCCATTGTTGTGTAAGTTTTCATATGCTTGAGGAGAAACTCATTGGATTAATAACGTTTTTGGACAATGTGATTTTTGGTTAAGCATGAATAGAGCCTCATTTCCCCAACTTCCTCCCCCCCACCCTGAAAAGAACAATGTGTTCATGCATGTGCAGCTGCCCAACACTCGCCTTGAAGCACACTTTCCCCAAGCGCTCTTCAGGGTCCATAAAGACAGAAATCCTTTGTTGCATGCTCTCAAACTTGGTGGGTCCAAGGTTTTGAGGGAAGAGTGTGTTCTGTGTGATTGTGGTGTCATTGCGTGGAAAAACAACTGCCCCAGAGCCTTGTTTCCCCAACCCCCTTGAAAAGAAGAGCGTGCTTTTGCACATGTGTGGCCAATGTGTGTACAATGGGCTGAAACTCATGAAAATTAAAACAAAACCTGAGTAGATCTGAGCTGGCACCACCCCAGCTGGGACAAGCAGTAACGGAACAGAATTATTTCAGAACCCCCTGGAACTGAACTGAAACAGAAATTTTCTTGGTGCACACTGCTGCCCTCGGCCCCATGCTGGGGGAAAGTGCAGTGGAGTCCCTCAACTATTGTGCATGTGCAGCTGCCCTGGATGTTGCTGCCCTCTCTGCCACTGCAGCAGCAGTGATTCAAGAGGCAATGGTATGGGACAGAGGCGGGAGGTGGTGACCACTGCGGAGCTGCCCTGCCTGGCCACTCTCTCAGACTGCATGCCCTGTTATGCCCCGTCCAACTCTCAGACATACGTAAGATCTTGTTTGGCTGCTACTCAAGCCAAAGAGGAAAATGACTGTGGCTAGGGTTGCTGAGTTGTAAAGAAGCAGAGATGTTGTATCTTCATGTAAAAATGATGGGGCATGAGACAGCTGGTTGTTCTAAAGAACTATTAAAGCTGATAATAAATGAAGCTCTTAACACAACACTGGGCATGAAGATGATATCATTATCATCATCACCATCATCATCACCATCATCATCTAACCCAGCCAACTAACTGTAAGCTTCCTTTTACTGCACTGGGGGAGAATTACTGTGCAATCTTCTGTAATGTTACCAATGAGGGAAATGAACTAACACCCTTAGCCAGTTATAGATTTCCTCCTTTACTACTAGTCTGAGAAACAACTGGAGGCGTTTAAACTTAGTGATCATGGAAGTTAAAGGTTTATTTGACAATAAGCCTTGATGCAGTCAATTTGGTAACTGAATGCATACCTTTCAATCAACTTTAAAAAATTGTCTACAGTGCATAACGTTTCATACTGTTCCATAAACAAACAGCCAGTTCTTGCAAACAACCAATTTGAAGTACATGATCTTCTGAACAGTGTAGATCGACAGGACATCGGTAGGAATGAAAAGGAACACAGTAAGAATATGGGCCCTTCCCGGCATGCAGCTATGCTGCTAAAGCTGGGGGCCATTAGTTGCCACCGTGGAAGGAGGGAGGCAGCACCCCCCCTTCCTTTCAATCCAGGGTTTGGCTGGGAGGGTGGAGACAAGGGCCTTGGGAGGCTGCTCCGCCCTGCCCAGCCGCAGGTGGGAAGAGTCGCTCGGCCTGAGCAGAGCCCATCTCAAGCTCTCTCAGCCAAGCTCCTCTGAGGCTGTTTTACCAAAGGCCCTCCTGGTTATGCAGTGCCAGCTGCCTTAGAGAAGCTGTGCTATCCCCCTGCTTGCTCCCTTCAGACTCCAGGAGAAGAGCCAGGGCCCAGCGCCAGGCTCAGGGGTTTGGCAGAGGCTTTTTCTTATTTACATTTGGGGCCTGTTTTCCATCAGTCAGGAGGGCTGAAGCAGGATCATACCCAGCCCTTGCAGGCCTCTGGCCTACCTAGGCACCCCCCCCCCCATTTTACTTGGTTGGGAGAGAGGGCTTCTAGCAGCAGCAATAGGCTTTGCTGAAGGCCACAGGGGTGAGATGCAGCCATCCGAGCGGCAGATTAGTTCGCACTTTATTGCTACTGGCCTAGCAGGGTGGATGCTGGTAGCCCCCCCCCTCCTCCCAGTCTAGGTATTTCCCTCCCCTGCCATTACACTTACTTGGGAGGGAGCATTGCCAGCAGCAACAGCTTGGCCTAAGGACTTCAGGCAGCAGGGGCCATTTTGTGGGAGGGCTTGGTAGTTTATTCAGTTGGGTGCAGCCTTTCAGTTGGGTGGCGCCTGTGCTTAGTTTCCTGCCAATGATGACCATGTTATGAAGGCTTCTATAATATGCATAGCACCAGGGGTGGCCATTTTGGGTGTGGGCTCTGTGTGGCCTGATTTGCCTCCTGCTTACTGGCGGTAGCAGCCATTTTAGTGGGGCTTTTGCAGCATATCATGTGGTAGGGTGGCCATTTTGGGAGTGTCACCTCTGCTTAGCTTCCTGGCAATGGTGGCCATGTTGTGAAGGCATCTATAATATGCATAGCACATGCATATGCTATGCATGAGTGTGGGCTTTGTGTGGCCTGATTTGCCTTTTGCTTACTGGCAGCAGTGACCATTTTTGTGGGGGGTTTTGCAGCTTATCCTTTGCTGGCAGCGACCATTTTCAGTGTGTCTCACGGCGGCCTGCTTAGCCTCCTTGCACTGGTGGCCATTTTATAGAGGCCTCTACAGGCTACACAGTGTTTGGGCTGCCATTTTGGGGGGTGCTGTGTTACTTTTGGGCTTTGAAGCTCTAAAAGCAGTTATTTTACAGCACATTACATTACTGTACATTTGCATCATGCCACCCCAATAGGGTTGCCAGCTCCAAGTTAGGAAGTTCCTGGAGATCTGGGGGGTGAAACCTGGAGAAAGTGGGGTTTGGGGAGGGAAAAGACCTTAGCATGGCATAATTCCATATAGTCCACCCCCCCCCCCCAAAGTAGCCATTTTCTCCAGGTGAACTGATCTCTGTGGCCTGGAGACCAGTTGTAATTCCGGGAGATCTCCAGCCACTACCTGGAGGCTGGCAACCCTACACCCCAAAAGGGTAGTAGCCCTGCTAAGGGCAAGCAGCCAGAAAATAGGCCTCTTGCAAAGCGGCCCTGCAGACTCTTCCTCTGAGGATGATGAAGTGGCCGAGGGGAGGAGGGAAATACTGGGCTATCAGTGTCTATCAGTCAGGAGGGCTGAAGCAGGGATAGGCCCAGCCCCTGCAGGCCTCCTGCCTATCTAGGCCTCCCTCCTTGTTTCACTTTATTTGGAGAGCGTACTTAGAGCAGCAGCAGCAGTGAAGGCCTGGCTGAGGCCGGGGTGGGGGGGCTTGCAATCATCTGAAGAGTGGTTTGCTGCACACTTTATTTCTAATGGTGTAGCAGGGATCTACAGTCCCAGAGTGGTGACTGGTTAAACCCCTCCTCCTTTTTCCCTGCTCAGTTTTGCAGCCTTGGTGGGCCTGAAGAGCTGTTTTTTAGGTTTTGTCACTCAAGCCTCCTAATGACATGCTGTGTTATTGCAGCTGCTGAAATCTGCAATTCTGTCACGCAGGGCACTGAAGTCTAAGATGTGATCTGATCTTTCTACTAGATTAGCACAGTTGACGGCCGGTTGCGGATCTGGCCTGGGCTGCTGTAATCCAGTCAGGTTGAAGTGACGGTGGATGATTGACAAGGTAGGTAAGTCCACTGGCCCCTAGTGCTGGCTGTGCGAGCACCGAGTCATTGCTGACCCATGGGGGATGTCGCATTGTGACATTTTCTTGGCAGACTTTGTACGGGGTGGTTTGCCATTGCCTTCCCCAGTTGTCTGCGCTTTGACCCCAGGGGGCTGGGTGCCTTGGGCCTGCTGCCTGAACCCGGCTTCCACCGGGATCAAACTTATCATTATGGGTGAGTGGAAAGTTAAGGGGCTTGCCTCACATCCAGTGGCTGCCATCAGACAGATTAGACACCTTTTGTTTCGCCAGTAAACCTCCAAGTTTGAAGTAAGCCCGGGCAGTTTTCGGGGTCGCATGACATTAATGGTGAGCATGGGAGTTAGATCCTGAGCGTTAGTGCAGTGATGACCCAAGCCCTTAAGGAAGGGTCTGGTTGACTCCGCATTAGCCACAGGGGAAGTGATGGCTGAGCTGCTACTTCTGTTTGTTGGGATGTGGGGTCCTTTGCCTCACTCCTGGTCATTCACCTGGGAGTAATGAGCTGGGCTTCCCAAGGGCACAGCCCTTCCGTTACAGGCCCCTCAGATGTGCATGCATAGGCAAGGTGGCCCAGTGCGCTCAAGGGGAGAAGCAGTCCTCCACCTCACATGCTGGTCATTCACTTGGGCTGTAATGACTTTGGCTGCGGGGCATGGCCGTTCTGGTATAGGCTCAGGCAGATTTGCACACACAAGCATGGTGGCCTCCTGAGCTGTAAGGAAGGAGCAGCCCCCGTGTCATGTTCAGGTCATTCACTTGGGTGGTATGACCTTGTCTCACAGGGCATGGCCCTTTCCTTACAGGCTCACACAGGCTTGCAGTGCCCAGGCAAGTAGTGGCCTGATAGTTTGAGGGGAGGTGCAGTCCTCCCCTCACATTCTGGTCATTCACCGCATGCTTGGACGGCTGCAGGGCATGGCCCTTTCGTTACAGGCTCACACAGACTTGCAATGCATAGGCAAGTAGTGGCCTGGTGTGTTGATGATTGGTCCATAATGCTTCCATGTCAGTGCGGCGGAAAGCTTGGGACTCGTTAGCCCTTGAGAGGGCTAGACGAAAGGCTAACGGAGCCATAGAGAAAGCTTTCGGGGATGGTATGGGCCTTTATTTGCCACTCCTCCACATACTAGGCTGAATTTGCCAACCTCTACCGAGGTAATGGGGGTTCACCTGGCCACTAAGGGCAAAGACATCTTCCTCAGCAGGCAATTCAAATTTTTATGGAGGGTTTGTGGCAAGGGCTCCAGTTAGCCGTAGGCTACCAGTGGGGTCGCTAGGGCCGAAGCAGAGGCTTGGCCCTGGCGTTGGCAGGTTTGAGTTTGAGGTAGGGTGCAGGACGGTGAGCACCCTTGGTGCTTCCCTATTGGTGGGAAGAGGGGCCTGCCTGAAGGGCTGGTACTGCTTTGATGGCTGCCAGCTGCAGGGGCAGGCTGCCTTCAGGAACCCCTGCGTGCAAGTCCTTCCCTCACTGCTGTACGTCTGAGGTGTTCAGGAGCTTGAAAGGGGGGTGACCAAATTGCCTGGCCGGCCGGGTCCACACCATCCATGGATGGGTCGCACCCGGGGCTTCTGGCTCGCCCAGACAGGTCAAGGCGGCGGTCCAGGGTGGACCCCGTGGCTTGACCTGTACCGCTTTATGCCCTTGTCGCTCTTCTGGCTTGTTCTAGTTGTATGAAGTTAATAAAGTGGCCCTTATATCCAAACATGGTGTCTGTCTCTTCATTCTGACTAGGGTGGCAATAATATTCTTGGATGACACCATTTAATTTCAAAACATAGCTGGGAAAGGATACCCATGACCAGGGCAGAATATCTCTAGATATAAGCGATTCTTAACCTTCAGTGTATAGTGGAAGCAAACTCGTTGTGCCTTTTTCATGGCCTCCATGTTATAATGTTATAATAAGAATTGCGGGAAAAGAAATGCAAAACATAGGGCGTAAGAAGGATTTTCTCACAGGCTTTGGGCAGCCCAGATCAATGAGTTTTGAATTGGAAATCAGGGGGCTACCCCCAAATTTTCTAACAGTTACACCCTGCAAAGTCCTGAAGTCAAAGGGCTTACAAGGGTGTAACTGCTTAAGATTACATTGTTATCCATTTTAAAATGTGCATGTTGACTTCTGTCCCTATGTGGCAATGAAGGAGGCTGACTCTGTGTGTGTGTTTGCTCACACATGTCTTACTAATGTCCGTGTTCGGATCTCTGCCTCTGAATTGAACTGGGCTCATTTTGTCTGGACCATATCCAGAAACTAAAAGCTGCTCCTTTACTCCACTTACTCATAGAAAGCTTGAAAAAAGATGAATGATGTTGGCTGTTGTTGACTGTCCGCATTTACATGTGGGGAAATGTAGATGTAATTTAAGAACATCCGTAACATCCCTCTATATCTGATAAATCCTGCTGTTTTGCTATCCGTTTTATTCCCTGCCAATTGCATGAAGAGCTGGTCCCAAGCTCCCACCTGCAAAGGCTTCGATGCCATAATACATCTGTTATCCTCAAGACCTTTTGTTGTTTTTACTTTAGGAGGCTAACAGAGTTTCTCTGACACCAGGGAATGCTACTTCCTTTAGAGAAATTAGCAGAGCGGTATGAACCCGTGACGATGCATTTGCGGAGTGTTTGGAACGCCTACCACTAAAAACTGTTCTCGCATCCCAGCTTGGATCCCACGTGCTTTTGGTATTCATCGCTGCCCTTTGAGGCACATCCTTTCCTTGGGTGTTCCAGGAATTGCAATGCATTATTCCGTCTCTATAATGTGATAATTTGGCATCAATAATAAATGTTCATTTATGGAGTATTGAAAATGGTCACCTGGGGGATTTTTTTCCTGGATCTTGTTAGAAAGACCCAGGCTTGCCCATTTAAATTGCAAGAGTACTAAGTACCTCAGGGCAGCCAACTCCCCCCACGCCGCTCCAGCCCCCACAGACTCTCTCTATTTCTCCGATAATTAAAGCAAGCCCCGGCCTTCAGCTCTGCAGATCCCTGCTTCACTCTAAATCTCTGGCCATCTGTGTGTGAGCAATCACACCACTATTTCATAATACAATAAAAAGAGATGAATTGTATAATACATCAGAAGCGGAAGGGTCTGGATATTTCTTGGCTTGTGATGTTTGCAGACATGGAGAATGCTTGAGAATGTGAGCATATGTGTGCAAACTTCCCTCCAGAAAACTCAGGGGAATGTAAAAGTTAAAGCCACTTTGCTCACTTATTTTTGCAGTCATTCCAATTACACAGTGAGGGTCAGTAAATATAGTGGTTAAAGCAGTGAATTAGGGCAAGGAGATCTGAAATCAACTCTCCACCCCTGCTTTGCAGCATACTGGGGGACCATGGGCCAATCACATCTCAGCCTAACCTACCTCTCAGGATTGTTGTGAGAAAAAAATAGAGGACAGTCTTGTACATTGGCCTGAAATCCATGGAGGCAGGGCAGGATTTTTTTAAAAAAATAATGGAATAAATGAGCATTCACACAGTGTTTTTCTGAATGCCCCATACATGTTGCACATGTATGATCTCAGAGGAGTTAGCCGTGTTAGTCTGTAGTAGCAAAATCAAAAAGAGTCCAGTAGCACCTTTAAGACTAACCAATTTTATTGTAGCATAAGCTTTCGAGAATCAAGTTCTCTTCATCAGATGCATGATCCGAACTGGTCAAATACAGAAGAGGAGGGATGAGAGGGGAGAAAGAAGGGGACATATATCACAAGGAGACAGAATGCAATTAGCGTGGAGGTAGTCAAAACATTCCTTTGCTTGGAAATGTAAACATCTCCTTTTGGTGTGCAGTCAGTTTGCCGTATTCATTTGTAGCAGTGAAAGTATCCAATTCCTATGTAGTATAAGCCTTCGATGACCACAGCTCTCCCTGCCAGCTGCATCTGACAAAGAGAACTGTGATCCCCGAAAGCCTGGTGTGGCTTCCAAGCAAAGGAATGTTTTGACTGCCTCCACGCTAATTGCATTCTGTCTCCTTGTGATATATGTCCCCTTCTTTCTCCCCTCTCATCCCTCCTCTTCTGTATTTGACCAGTTCGGATCATGCATCTGATGAAGAGAACTTGATTCTCGAAAGCTTATGCTACAATAAAATTGGTTAGTCTTAAAGGTGCTACTGGACTCTTTTTGATGTATGATCTCAGTCACTTTTATAGTAGCCCCGTAAGGCAGGCCACAATTATCACCCCAATGTTGCAAATGGGGGGAATGGATGAGGTCTACCGCTGGTGGCCTGGCTGGGAACTTTTAGGGGTCGGGCAGGCTGACATTGCAGGACACAGCACAGCAACGTCACTTCCAGAGATGAATCCGGAAGTGACGTTCTGGCATTGCTGTGGTGCTGCTCTTCTCTCAGTTTTGATCCCACCACTCTGCTGAGCAGTGGTGACTCCTAGGGGCCGGGGGCAGGAGGCCTCTTGCTGTAGCGCCCTACCTAGGCCTACCAGTAGCTGTCAGTATCTGTCACAGCGACTCTTCATGATGATTAAAGGGAACCTTTAAGGCAGTAAACCTCTGGATACCATTGCCAGAAGGCAACATCAGGGGAAGGCCTTGGCCTTTATTTATCTGGATTTATCTGGATTTCAGTAAAGCTTTTGATAAGGTCCCCCATGACATTCTGATGGGCAAACTGGAAGACTGTGGAGTAGACTATAGGACAGTTTGGTGGATAGAGAACTGGTTAGAGGACCGCACTCAAAGAGTGGTGGTCAGCGGCGTTTCATCAGATTGGAGGGAGGTGACCAGTGGGGTGCCACAGGGCTCGGTTTGGGGCCCTGTACTTTTCAATATTTTTATCAATGATCTGGATGAAGGAGTGGAAGGGCTGCTCATTAAATTTGCTGATGATACCAAATTGGGAGGAGTAGCAAACACCCAAGAAGATAACATTAATATTCAACAAGACCTGAATACTCTGGAGAAGTGGGCAGCTGTGAATAGGATGCAATTCAACAAAGACAAGTGCACAGTATTACATCTGGGCCACAAAATTGGGAAGCACAAATACTGGATGGGGGATACACTTCTGGGCAGTAGTATATGTGAAAGGGATCTTGGGGTAAGAGTGGACTGTAAACTAAATATGAGCAGTCAGTGTGATGTGGTGGCAAAAAAGGCTAATTCAATCTTGGGTTGTATCAAAGGGGCCATAACGTCAAAATCGCAGGAGGTCATAGCCCCTCTCTATACTGCCTTGGTCAGGCCACACCTGGAGTATTGTGTGCAGTTCTGGAGGCCTCACTTCAAAAAGGATGTGGACAAAATCGAGAGGGTGCACAGGAGAGCGACGAGGATGATCAGGGGTCTGGAGACTGAGCCCTACGAGGAAAGGCTGAGGGCCTTGGGAATGTTTAGTTTGGAGAAGAGGAGGTTGAGGGGGGACATGATTGCTCTCTTTAAATATTTGAAAGGCTGTCATTTGGAGGAGGGCAGGGAGCTGTTCCAGTTGGCAGCAGAGGGTAGGACGCGAAGGAGTGGGCTAAAACTACATGCACAAAGGTATCGGCTGGATATTAGGAAAAACTTTTTCACAGTCAGAGTAGTTCAAATATGGAATCAGCTGCCTAAGGAGGTGGTAAGCTCCCCCTCACTGGCAGTTTTCAAGAAGAGGCTGGATGAATACTTGTCAGAGATGCTTTAGGCTGATCCTGCACTGGGCAGGGGGTTGGACTAGATGGTCTGTATGGCCCCTTCCAACTCTGTGATTCTGTGATTCTTTATGTAGGGTTTCCAACCTCTAGTTGGAGGGTGGACTCTGTGGCATTATTCCCCACTAAAGTCCCTCTTCTTCCCAAACCCTGCCCTCACCAGGCTCCACCCCCAAATCTCCAGGAACTTCCCAAGTTGAAGTTGGCAAGCCTATCTCTATGCCCCCTTGTTGGCCCTCCTAAGTAACTGGTTGGCCACTGTATGAGTCAGGATGCTGGACTAAATGGACCACTAGTCTGATCCAGCAGGGCTCTAGTTATGTTGTTATGCCATCAAGTTGCCTCCAACCAGGGCTTTTTTTCTGGGAAAAGAGATCATGGAACTCAGTGGGTTGCCCTCGGAGAAAATGGTCACATGGCTGGTGGCCCCACCTCTTGATCTCCAGACAGAGGGGAGTTTAGATTCAGCAGTCTCTCTTTCCAGTCTCCCTCTAATCACAGGGTGACTGTGAGGATAAAGGAGATTACCATCATGAACTCACAGAGCTGCCTTACACTGAATCAGACCTTTGGTCCATCAAGGTCAGTATTGTCTACCTAGACTGACCGCAGCTCTCTACGGTCTAAGGTGCAGTTCCTTCACAGCACCTACTGCCAGATCCTTTATCTGAAGGTGCCGAGGAATGAACCCGGGACCTTCCCCATGCCAAGCAGATGTTCTGTCGCTGAGCTATGTGCGGTAGAGAGTGCCCTCAAGTCGATAATGAACAACAATGTTTAACGTACAAAGAAATAACTAAAATTGAAGTATCTAAACTTAGAATAAAGACGCAAGAGGAACTATCACCTAACTATGATTGGTTCCAGTATAGGCAGATCAGAGACTTATACAATTCGGACTCTGCAAAAGGGGGCATACGAACAGAGAACTCGGAACTAGAGCAGACCCTTCTTAAAGAAGACAAGAAAAGAATATCCAAGGTATACCAAGTACTGTTGAAATGGTATACCGAGGACGAGACAGTTAAATCACAGATGGTGAAATGGGCTATAAATTTTAATAAAGAAATAACAATGGAGGCATGGGAATACTTGTGGAAAACTACAATGAAGATAACGACATGTATTAATATTAAAGAGAACATTTACAAAATGATTTATCGTTGGTACATGACACCAAAGAAGATTGCGCTAGGGAACTTGAATACTTCTAATAAATGTTGGAAATGTAAGAAACATGAGGGCTCCCTCTACCACATGTGGTGGTCGTGTGAGGTAGCTAGGCAGTACTGGGGGGAAATAATAAGAGAAATGAGTGAAATTTTACAGTTTCAAATAAATAAGAACCCAGAACTCCTGCTACTAAACTTGGGAATGGAGGGAATTCCAGCCCATCATAGGACGTTGATATTTTATATGACAGCAGCAGCTAGACTTTTGTATGCGCAAAAATGGAAAGTACAAGAAGTGCCAACTATTGAAGATTGGATCTACAAATTGCTGTATATGGCTGAAATGGACAAGATGACAAGAAAACTGAGAGATCTGGACTCAGGGCAGTTTAACACGGACTGGGAGAAGCTGAAACAATATCTGGAGAAGAAATGGGAGGTGGGAGGAAAACTGTGGCAGTTTGAGAACTACTGAAGTATAATATAAGTATAAAAGAGAGGGGTGACTTTACCGGGGGAGGAAGAGAAAAGTGAATTTATAAGCAGTTAGATTAATAGATTGATATATATATAGATATGTATAGGTTAATTGACAGAACATGGATAGAGAATAATTAATGATAAGGTTTAAACATGAGGATTGAGTAACTAACAATATTTTCTTTCTTTGATAAGATTTATATGCACCAAACTGAATGTATAGAAGAGTTAAATTGATTGACTATGTGATGAGCTATATAGAATTACCATAAAAAGATGAAATGAGTAATATAGAGAACAAATCAAATTGTTTGATTTGTTTGATTTAAATGTAGGAAATTTTTATGGTTTATGATATATAGGTTTATGATATATAGAAATATTCAAAATGGGAAAAGGGGATAAATTGTTTATCCAAAGACGTACAGTTTGGGTGTATAATGAGTAAAGGAGTTAAAGATGCACTGCTTAATATAATGGAAAATGTATATCTGTTTTAGACAGAGGAGTTTAATAGAAGTAAGGGAAAAGGGACAGAGGGGGGGAAAGCTGTTGGAAGTCAACAAAAGGGGGGGAAAGGGAGGGGGTTAGAAATGAAAAATTTGGGGAAAATTGAATGTAATGTAAAAATAATAATATTCTAACCCAATAAAAATTTTTCTAAAAAAAAAAAAAGAGAGTGCCCTCAAGTCATAGCTGATGTATGGTGACCCCTGGTGTGGCTTTCATGGCAAGAGACAAACAGGTGGTTTACCATTGCCTGCCTCTGCAACCCTGGTCTTTGTTGGAGGTCTCCCATCCAATTACTAACCAAGGCCAACCCTGCTTAGCTTCTGAGGTCTGATGAGAACAGGCTCACCTGGGCTATCCAGGTCAGAGCCTACCCCTGAGCCATAACCCAAATATATGATAATACTTTGTACTTTTGTCCTACCTTTCTACTCAGAAGCTCATGGCGGCATACGTGGTTCTCCTGTCCCCTATTACATCCTCACAATAAATCCCATGAAGTTGATTAAGCTGAAAATAAGGGGCTGGCCCAAGGGCACCAAGCATGCTTTGTGGTTATTACCTAATTCCTTGCAAGGCAGAGGATAATAAGGGTCAGTTCGAACATTTAGCTTCCACAGTGCATATGTGGTACTCAGCATTTCTTCGACTCTGTATCGGATCCTTGCTAATGCTATGTCTTTGTAAACTTGTATTTATTTACCCTGTGGCATTGTTATGGAAATGTCCTTGATACTGATTGTACTAATCTCATACTGTGTAATCCACCGTGAGTCTCAGTGAGAAAGGCAGACTATAAATGATATGAATGAATGAATGAATGAATGAATGAATATGAGAACAAAGCTTGAACATGGATCTGTGCATGTATAGAGGCATGCACATTGTGCCTATATCCAGGGCTTTTTTTCTGGAAAAAGAGGTGGTGGAACTCAGTGGGTTGCCCTCGGAGAAAATGGTCACATGGCTGCTGGCCCCGCCCCGATCTCCAGACAGAGGGGAGTTTAGATGGCCCTCTACAGGGTGGGGCCACCAACCATGTGACCATTTTCAAGAGGTTCCGGAACTCCGTTCCCCCACATTCCCACTGAAAAAAAGCCCTGCCTATATCACATGTTTGCATTAGGGTTACATGTGCTTGATTTATAACCATTGAGGCAAGATCTCCAGCAATGAGAACTTGCCTCAATGGAACGAACACAGTCCCAGCCCAGAGAGATGAGTTTTCCAGGTTATTGGTCGCGCTACACCTCACCTGCCATAGAGTTCGGCCTTCCTGTTTCTATAGAGCACGTTGCCCTTTTCTGTAATAAGCTCTGTGGGAAGTTTGTTTTGATTAGCAATTTCCATTTGAATGTTAAGCAGCTCCTCATTAAAAGAAATTATCCTGTGGGTTCGCAGACTGTTTTACTTTACAACACGTTGTGGGATTTCTGCTTGCATGATTTCATTGCTGCAAAAAGTCTGCTAGGGTAAATCATGGTTAGTACAGCAAGGGAAACAGCTGGGAACAGTATAGCTTAACGGAGGAGACCCCGAGAGGATCGACACAGCGCTTGGAGAAGCTCTTTGAGTGGCCTCATGGCACGGGAGCTTTGGTGTTTGACTCATCAGAAGCATATAAAATGAGAAAGGGAGGTAGCATGTTCTCACACATGCACTAGATATTAGCCCTTTTCACGCTTTATGCTTGACCGTGAATACCACGAATACTAGCGGAGATCCTCCCAATATGTACACTCACCATTTTGTTTAGAAGAAACAACCGGATAGTTATTTTCCAGGGTTCTAGTTACTCATGCATCTCTGTTGCATATCTGCTATGTGTCTCTAAGGGCATATCTACACCACAGAGGTTGGTTTAATACTCCCCCCCCCTTGGAAAATTATAATGCTAATCTGAATCTGATCAAATTCCCCCTCGTACGCAATTATTAAATAGACTAAGTAAGGGAGTCTTGTCTATGTTCTCAGAGTATTCTTGTCGACAAGTTTGTAAAATGGTTTGGATCCTATTACTATTAGTTGGATCTGTAACTGGTTGACAGATTGACAGATCTGTAACTGGTTGACAGAAAGGGGAGGTGAAATGGACAGAGCCTTTCGAAGCGAAGATGAAATTAACAAAACCTCTGAGGAGCAATCTCTGCCGGCTTTGTGTTTTTAAACTACGCTTCCCTGCTAACATTGTGTCTCCCTACACTTGAGCATCCCTCTGTATGATGTCTCCTATAGAGAGACTCGTAGTGCATAATGTTTCGGTTGGTTTTGTTTCTCCCACCCAATGCAGTGACTAGTCTTTCCTTATCATCATCCACGCCCTCTGCTCTTCCTCTCCCTTCTGCTTTTCTGCAGCCTTCTGTCACTTCGGGGTTTGTGGGGGGAGCAAATGGCGATTCTGGAATATGCACATTTATCAGCCACAGCAAACGGAGAACTCCCATCATGATGATTATAATACGCGAGCATTTATCTGCTACCAGTTAGAGACTCGTCAGTGTGGCGAGTCTCATACATGAGCAATGATTGAATATTGATCAGAGAATCATCCCCTTTCTTGCTTTTCAGAACCCCTAAGCAGCACGATTGGGAGGTTTCGCTCGGGGGGTTCATTTTCATCTGGTCGAGTCCTTGGATGGGTTCTAATATGATCATTTGGGCTGCTTTTCTCTGTCCCCCTCCCCCCATCCTTTCAGAGCTTGGTGAGATTTGGTTTGGAGCGGCCAGAAAATCCCCAAAGTTTTGCTTCCCTCCCCTCCAATATCAGAGGGGAGGCAGCCAGTGGGGAATCTTTTCTCACCCCACCCCATTTACCTCCACAGAATTGGGTTTCATCAGTGGCACACAGCTCAATGAATACAGAGAGCTAGGATTCACAGTAAGAGTTTCTCTACATGAGACATCTGACATGTGAAGAACGTGTCTAGAGATGCAATGTTAGCTGGGAAGGGTAGTTTAAAAGAGAGCCAGTGGCAGGGCAAAGGTTTTGCTATACACTGGAGCTGTGGGAAGGGGCTGTGAAATGCCAGAATGGAAACTTCAGCCCATTATAACTTCTCCAGGTCCAAGCTCTACTCTGGAAGGCAGCTCCAGCCCATTTCCATTCCTCACTGCCTTCTGGTTGCGATCCCACATGGTTTTAGACTGGAGAGGTGAAATTGACAGAGCCTTTTGGGGAGGCAAAGATGAAATTAACAGACTTCTGACGAATGATCTCTGCTGGCTCTGTCTTTTTAAACTATGCTTCCCAGCTAACATTGCGACTCACTACACTTGACGAACATGCACGGAGGTGTCTCATGTAGAGCGGCTCTTACTCTCCTCTGCTAAGCCAGTCTCTGCTCCCTCTTTCAGAGCACAGGGAGGTGGAAGTGGAGGTGGCAAGGGGCAGGAATGAGGAGATATTTTCTCCTCTAATGTTGGTTGGATTTTTTAAAAATTGAAAGCCTTATAGCCCTACAAGCAGCACCCAAAATTTAAAAGGGGGTTGTAATACTTGCTTGTTTTTATTTCTTTTTACTTAAAACCTTTGCCTTCGGTCCTTTAGTTCAATTCCTCATTATATTTTGTCCCGTCAACACTCCTTCTATCCCCACTAACACAGAGTTTCGGGTGTTCTCTATTTTATGCAGGCTATACCTTGAGAACACCTTCCTTGTTTTGTTTGTTTTGTATGTGACCTATGTATTGCTGCCTCTCCAAAAAGTTGCCAACAAAGGCTTTCGCTTAACTGATTCTATAGGAAAGCTTTGTTATAGATGGTAGTAGGACAGAACAGTCAGAACGTTAGGGTGGATGTAAGGCAAAAAAAGGATTTTTTTTCTTAAACAAAAGTAGAGTTTATAAGTACATAGGTGTGATGACTGCTGAGTTTGGATAAGTGTATTGGTTTCAAAATAGTTCATCAGCTTGGCAGTAGAAAATATATTTGTATCTTTTAAAAAGTATATCCATTCACGCAATCAGACAAAGTAATTTTCCACATAGCTCTTCACTAACAGAATAAAGTCTCTTACAGTCCACATAGACATAGATTCACTCAGGCCTTTCCACACAGAATAATCTCTCCCTCAGATATACACAGTAGATGTTGTCATCTTGTTGAGGCATTTGGAGACAGAAATTGGTATCCAAGGAATGTGCCTTGGAAGTGGGTTCAAATCATTTCTCATGGAACGCACTCAGAGGGCTGCGGTTGGAGACCAGCTATCTCCAGAGTGCGAATTAACACGCAGGGTTCCACAGGGCATAGTCTTATCCCCCATGTTATTCAACCTCTGTATGAAGCCTTTAGGAGAACTCGGGGGGTTGGACTAGATGGTCTGTATGGCCCCTTCCAACTCTATGATTCTATGATTCATTTGTAGCTATGGAATTGAATGCCATAATTTAATGCCAGATGACACCCAACTCTATATCTCACTTTCCAAATCTCCGCCGGATGGAGGAGAGAGCTTGGGTCACAGCAGAGATCTTGGGACGCTGCCTGGTGACTGAGATCAAATAACTGAAAGCAAACAAGCCAAAGCTGAACCTAGACAAGATGGAGGTGATGTTGGTTGGGAAAGCAGAGACCTTGAAGGACGTTGTACGCCCCACTTCTGATGATGATCGTCTGACCCTTGCAGACTCGGTTAAGAGCCTAGGGGTTATATTGGATCTTGTGCTACTGGTAAAAAAACAAGTTAAGACAGCTGCAAAAAAATGCTTTCCACAAACTCTGTCTAGCCTGGAAGATGGCCCCCTACCTCGACACGGTCGATCTGCCCACCTGAATCTATATCTTGGTAACATCGAGACTTGGCTACTGTAATGCACTGTACTTAGGTCTCCCCTCTAAGTGAATTGTGTCCGGGGTCTGAGCCCCAGTCCCCAGACTTGACAAGAGGGAACAGCAGGGGACAAAAGGGTGGCAGCAACCCCACCCCCCAAGCTGGCAACCAGGGCCAGAACCTACCTACTCCAGGGGGAAGGGGTAAAAGGCCAGAACCTCAGAGGGGTAGAGGGGGCAAGGAGAAACCAGCCAGTCCCACCTTCCAGGGGGAAGAAAGGGGGCTAAGCAGGCCAGAGGGAAAGGGCCACAGCAGGGGGAATGTGGGACCAGCAGCAGCAGCAGCCCAAGCAGAGCCCTTACCTGGCAGGGAGAGGAAGCAGCCTCTACAGCCCAGAGCCACACCAGGGCTAGAAGACAGCAGCCTGGCTCAGGAGTTGCTAGAAGCCAAGCCTCTCCAGGGGGGGCTGCCACAGGCATTCTGGGGGAGGAGATGGGTAGCCCCGCCCAGCATTGCTGAGCAGGCAGCGCAGAAGCTGGCTAAGGCAGCACCTCATGAGCAAGGCCAGGCAAGCCCAATAGCACGAAGGCTGGCTGGGGCAGCTCCTCGTGAGCAAGGCCAGGCAAGCCCAATAGCACGAAGGCTGGCTGTGGCAGCTCCTCGTGAGCAAGGCCAGGCAAGCTCAATAGCACAGAGGCTGGCTGGGGCAGCTCCTCGTGAGCAAGGCCAAGGAGCCCTCAGCTGGGGATGGCTCGCACTCAACCCCACCCTACCAGCAAGGCAAAGGAGCCCAGGAGGGATTAGTGGTTGGAGGGAAACACCTGGAGGAACGCACAGCTGGGCCCGGTCAGGAGAAGGAACAAGCCTGGAAGGAGGGCAGGGCGGAGAGAGGAAACCCTATAAAGGGTGGCTGGGAAGAGCTCTGGGGTGGTGGGTTTGAGTGGGAGTGATGGAGCGGAGTTGGAGTGGAGAGAAGCCAAGGAAAAGGCAAGAAGGAGAGTGGAGGCTTGAAGGAGAGTCCTGGGAGGAAGAGATGGTGGAAGATGAAGGGGGTAAGCAGGCCAGGTTGAGCAGGCCAGCGAGTGGATTGAGAGGGAGTCTGGGTGAGGTATACCGCCCCTCCTTCCAGAGAGCAGGGTCCTGCAGAATCCCTGGCCCCCCTGTGACGTCAGGAGCTGACCGCCCAGTGCCATGCCCAGCGGCAGCTGCGGCAAGCCCTGACAAATTGGAGTCCAGGAGGTGTCACCATTGTGATGACATTCAGAAACTGCTGCCTCCATTGAAGGAGAATATTTGCCTTGTGGGCTCTGTACGTGATGGGAACCAGCTCTCCCAGGCAACCATTTTGTGATGGTTCCCTCAAACAGCTATAAAA